>NC_142041.1:67281860-67881860 GCF_982192425.1 Myodes glareolus | reverse complement strand
GCTGATATTGGGTACATGAAGCAGATTGTGCATATGGGCCATTGTCCCTAATGAGCAGATCATTGGGGGAAGGGAAGAGAGAGGAATGAGCAGAGGATTGCCCTTCATAGGCAGGGCATCAAGGCTTACCTACAGGAAGGAAGATCTGAGAGTTCAGTAGGTGGATCTGCTCTCTTAGGGACTAGTGGTTGATCTTCAGTGTCATCCTGACTAGGTTTGCTTACTGGTATGCCTCTGAAAATACTTTCAGAAACACTCAGTGGAGGAGGGAAGACTTCTGTTGTGGAATATTATTTTAAGGTGCGCTACATTTGTTTATGCTGTGGAACATTTGTTTTAATGATGCAAAGATGTGTTACCGTCTTTGATGTTGCATTTATTTAACTCCAAAACTGTGATATTTTTCCTGTCTAAACACCTGATTGGTCTAATAAACAGCTGAATGGTCATTAGCTAAGCAAGAAAGGATAGGCGGGGCTGGCAGGTAGAGAGGATAAAATAGGAGAAGAAATCTGGGAGGAGAGGAAGGAGTAAGAGACCAAGGAGAGGAGGATGCTAGGGACCAGTCACCCAGCCAGCCACGGAGTCAGAGTGAAAGCAAGATTACAGAAGCAAGAAAAGGAAAAAGTCCAGAGACAAAAGGTAGATGGGATAATTTAAATTAAGGAAAGGTGGCTAGAAATAAGCCAAGCGAAGGCTGGGCATTTATAAGTAATAATAAGTGACCACGTGTGATCACTGGGGGGTGAGCTGGGGGGTGTGCCCCCCAAATAGTGAAGAGTCAAAGGAGTAAAAAAACCACCAACAGACTTCTCACCCTCTCCAAATGTGGTTGGCATGATAACATGGACTGAAGTCCTAGACTGAAAGAAAAAGGATAAAGGGTCAGCAAGATGTCTGCGTAGGGGAAAGTGCTTGCCACCAAGTCCAAAGGGTGTCAGTTCAGGACTCACATGGCAGAACATAACTGACTCTTGAAATATTTCCTCTGACCACCATAGTATATGTCTTACCTCACAGAAACAAATAGGTAGATAGATAAATGATAAATAAATAAATGTAATTTAAAAAATTTTAAAGGAAAAATGGAGAAAGCAAGCTGATGCTCCCTACTCCTGTTGACGCTATGTGACCACTGGCCTTACACTTCCACTGCCATGCCTTCCCCCCAATGTACCATCAACTGTGAGCCTTCCCCCCCATGTACTGTCAACTGTGAGCCTTCCCCCCATGTACCGTCAACTGTGAAACTTCCCCCCCATGTACCATCAACTGTGAGCCTTCCCCACCATGTACCATCAACTGTGAGCCTTCCCCCCCATGTACCATCAACTGTGAGCCTTCCCCCCCATGTACCATCAACTGTGAGCCTTCCCCCCACCATGTACCGTCAACTGTGAGCCTTCCCCCCATGTACCGTCAACTGTGAGCCTTCCCCCCCATGTACCGTCAACTGTGAGCCTTCCCCCCCATGTACCATCAACTGTGAGCCTTCCCCCCCATGTACCGTCAACTGTGAGCCTTCATCCCCATGTACCGTCAACTGTGAGCCTCCCCCCCCCATGTACTGTCAACTGTGAGCCTTCCCCACCATGTACCATCGACTGTGGGCCTTCCCCACCATGTACCGTCAACTGTGAGCCTTCCCCACCATGTACCGTCAACTGCGAGCCTTCCCCACCATGTACTGTCAACTGTGAGCTAGCACAAACCCTGTTTCCCTAGAATTAGGGATCTCATCGCATCAACTGGAAAGGTGAGGAGTACAGTGTCTGTAGCGGCTGTGGCAGCACACAGCCAAGATCTGAAGCATAGAGAGAGGAGAAACGTTGTGCCATACAATGTTCTGTATATGAGATGTCTAGGAGATATATATATATATATATATATATATATATATATATATATATATATATATATATATATATATCGGTCTGGGATATGAGATGAACAAACCCTGGGAAGCCACAGCACAGATTGTACCATGAATAAACAACTGTGGTGTTCAACTTTCTTCCTTCCTAGAGGGATGAGAAGGACAAACCTGACCTAGTCATAGAAGTAGTTTTTCCAAAACAATCCTTTAATATGGTGGGGTTAAATAGAAAGAAAATGAAATCATGAAATTTGCAGGAAAATGGATGGATGGACGTTGAAAGCATAATGCTAAAAGAGAATCCAAACTCAAAGAAAACTCCACATGTTCTCCCTTATGTGAACCTTCTAGCTTATGATGGTACATGTTCATATGTAAAGAGGTGGGACAGTCTAAAACCTGGGGAAGCCAAGAGAGGGTCCCATCAGGTGGTGAGGAAGGACAGAACGTGGGCAAAGGATACACGGGTCACAACAGAGGATAAAAGCCTAACCTTGTCCTGGTTTTAACTGTTACGTTTTCCCCTTTCTCACAGTAGATGCTGGAATTCAGTGCTCTGTGCAGTGAAGTAGTAAGAAAGATGTTTTGTATCCCCAAATAACCCACCATATCCTAACGCCTTTGAGACAGTGACTGTGGATGTCGGGCTTAATTCTTACTTCTGCTCCCCATCAGTGCAACAGCAATCAGGTGTGACTGGCGGGGAACACACCTGTCACAGTGACACGCTTGGGAAAAGGGATTTGAAAAACATTGTTCTGGTGGGAGGGTCCTGTGACCTTAACATTTCTATTTTTCTTTTGTTTAAAACAATTTCAAAAAACCTTTGAGGCAGGGTCTCATTTGTATCTTTAGCTGGTCTGGAACTCACTGTGTAGACCAAGCTGGTCTCAGGCCCACAGAGATCTGCCAGCTCTGTCTCCAGACCACTAGGATTAAAGGCTTGTGCTCCACCCCCGGCTTTCACACCAGTATACTCTAGTGTTATTTCATCTGTAGTCTGTTGCTAGACTCAAAATAGAGTTCTTAAAATTAAAAAGCAAACCAATCATGACAATGCACCTTTTAGTTCCATGTTTTCAGGCTTATTTGGCTGGCCATACATTGGCTTTCTGGCCCCTGGATCCTTCCTTGAATTGTATACATGTGTGTTTTGAGACAGGGTCTCTTCTGGAGCTCAGACTGTTCTTGAAACCTCCTACCCCGGCCTCCTGAATGCTAGGATCACCGACTGGTACCACCTCAAACACCTATAAATATTGTTGAAATGTCACTGTGTGTTCAATACAGAGATACGGGCAAAAAGCTATGGCTATTGTCTACCATATAAGGACTAGCATATTCCCTGAGGTCAGGTCTCCACAGTAAGCTGACAGTAGGCTGACAGAAAACACCGACTTTCCTGGGACGGTGGCCTGAGTGTATCCAGGTCAAGCCAGATCAGACAGGCTAGTCCAGGTGTTCAGGCCAATCCTCCAGCTCATCCTGCATGATCCAGAAAGCCTCACTCCTGTCCCTCCCAAACCCACTTACTCAGAGAGTCTCCAACAAAGAAGACTTGCCCAAAAGCCCAAAATTTGCATTGGTGACTATTGAGACTTCCTTCCTGATACTACCAGAAGCCTAAGTTCCTGCCTAGGCAGTCAGCTTTTGACCATACTTTGTGGTGGACACGTCATCATCCCTCACCTATAGCCTATAAACTATCCCTGCTTTCATTTGTGGGCACAACTTCTCCCACCTCAAACTCTGGGACTGGAGAACCCACCTGGGAGTTGCTTTGCTCAAATAAACCTGTTGATAATACTTTTCAAATCAGCATGAGTCAACTTACTGTCTCTGTGGAGAAATCTATTCTTAGGGCACACAGCCTATTACCAAACCAAAACCAGACAAGGTTAAGCTTGGACTTGACTGTGGCTGTTATTATTTGGGGTTATTGCCATGTCAGCAGAAATAATGGACCATATCATATATAAGACTGTGATGTGACAGAGCCACCATTAGGTAATGTCAACAGCTCCTTCACTGCGAGCATCACCAGGCTGGAGGAGTTCAGAGTGGAAAGCTGTGCTTCTATTTTCCTGGGTAGTCTGAGGCCTGACATTATACACAGCTTACCTCCCACAGAGGAGACTCTTGTCTCTGTCACAACCTTCACCTGTCACATGCTTTCTCTCCCATTGTCTTCAGGCATTATCCCATTGAAAAGAATCAAGGCATTTGGGAAATTGAGGGTTCCAGTCACTCAGATCGGAGCTGGACTCAGAGACCTGAGCAGGGTTAGTTGGTGGTGGTGAGGTGAGCATAGGTTTGCAACATTAGGAAAAATGGTTGGACTTGGTGATGATTTGGGAATGCAAGTACCCAGTGAGGATGATCTCTGCTGCAGATAATCGAAACCATTCTTCATGTCAGAAAAAAAGTCACCAGGCAGTGCTGGCGCACACCTTTAGTTCCAGCACGCGGGAGGCAGAGGCAGGAGGATCTCTGCAAGCTCAACCCTGGCCTGATCTACAGAGGGAGTTCCAGAACAAATGATCTCTGGCTAGGACCAGCTGTGGGGCCCGAATGTGGAGCACCCCTACATTCTTTCCTTCAACTCTGCCCTAAATGCCTAGGGTAGCTTTGGTACCAACAGAGGAGTCTAAGGAGACGTGCTGGTCTGGGAAGCAGAGGGCAAGCTTGTGCTAGGGTTTACTTTATTCGTCCCCCTTCATCTATGAGTCCAAAGCATAGTTACATTGTTGGAGGTTTTGCTTACTTGGTTTTGGGGTCTCACTCTGTGGTCCACCCTGACCTCAAAGCACATGGTTCCCTGCAGCATTTCTGAGGCCGAGGATAGACCTCAGAGAGTATGGTCCAGGAAGCACCCTCTCCTTTAGCAGCTTTGCCTTCACCTACCTAGATCCTTTCCTACCGGTGGCAAAGGCGGCCCTGCAACACCATGGCCGTTTTTCTGTTGGAAGGACAATCACAGCTGCTTCTCAGCAACTGTCACCAATCAGTGTCACATTGGACACCAGATGAAGCAGTGTCTGAATACAGTATTGTGATATTTGCTATCATTTGGTCTTTTTCACATTTCTACTTAATCCTTTTCATTTTATTGGCTGTTTTTTTTTTTTGAGAGTCAGGTTTTCCTGTAGCCCAGGTTTGCCTCAAACTCCATAAGTAGGAGATGACCTTCAATTCCTGCTCCTCCTGCCTTCATCTCCCAAGTTCTAGGATTACAGGCATGAGCCTTTCTTGCCTGGTTCATTCTTCGGTGGATTTTGCGAGTTCCCCAAAGCTGTTTCTATGGCTGCTAAGCAATCACCAGCCAACAGGAACACAGGACAGACGTTTCTCCAAATGTTGGGTGTAGCCTGCTGTATGCTGGGGAGTCATAGAGGAAACCACAGTCTCCAATCTTGAGAAGCTCCATGTGTATCAGTTAGCGCCACACATGAGGTCGACAACTATCTGGGTTCAAATCCCAGCTCCACCTGTACCAGCTATATGACTCTGAATCACTGTGTCTCAGTTTCATCATCTGTGAACTGAGGTGACCGTGATGGCACAGGAGACTCTGCCTTCTGGGCTCCTTAGCCAGCTGGGTATGCGCAGACATGGAGGAGACATTCTTAGGCTTGCTTTAGTCATTTCTAAGTAAGTAAATTCTTAAGAAAAGCTGTCTCTCTCTCTCTCTCTCTCTCTCTCTCTCTCTCTCTCTCTCTCTCCTCCTTTCCTTTCTTTTTCTTTCTTTTCCTAAATTTATTAAAACAGGGTCTCTTTATGTAGTTCTGGCTGTCCTGGAACTCACTATGTACAAACACCAGGCTGCCTTTCTTTTCTTAACACATTCTAAAACAAATTTTACGCTTAGGTTTTGAATACAATGTTTCTTTTTATTCAGTAAATGGTATTCAGAATCAAAAGCCCACCCGTGGGCTAGAGATGGCGCAATGGTTGGAATTTGCTGTGTAATCATGAGGATCTAAGTTCGGATCCCAGCACCCATGTAACTCCATAAGTACCTATAACCCCAGAACTTGGGTCGGTGGGGGATGGAGGTTAGAGATTGGAGGATTTCTAGGGCTTATTAGCTGTGGGGCCTGTTCAAAACACAGGCAATCAGGTAAAGGGAGAGACAATGGAGGAGCGTCCCTGACACTGTCTTCTGGCCTCATATATTTGTGCATTAAAACACGTGTTAACATACACACACACACACACACACACACACACACACACCATCCCAGAGGGTGTCGTTCTCATTCAGGCATACACCCACCGTGACTGCTGTGTCAGGGCTCCCTTTCAGCCCTGCCAGCCCACCCACAGCTAGCCCATCACGTCCCATCAGGGAAAGGCCTGGATCGGTCTTGCCAGCACTCCGAATCAACTATGGTCTTCGGTGTCATTTCCTGAGATCAAGCTCTCTGCTTCCTCTTTCCCACAGAGGAGAAACAAATACCTAAATGCAGTCATTTTGGAAGTCTTTGAAAACATTTTGCTTTAGGTGTGTCTGTTTTTAGGGCACTTATGTAACAATACTTGAGAAACGGTTGCAGCTTTGAATTTAAGGCAAACCTATAATGCTGGGAGAGCTTGCAGATAGAGTTGGGTTTTTTTTTGCATAGAGTTTAATGTACTTATTTTAAAATTGTTAATCAATCAATTGAATTTACTTATTAATTTGAGAGAGGGTCTCACATGCAGCCTTGACTGGCCTGGAACTTGCTTTGTACATTAGACTGGCCTCAGATTCACAGAGATCCACCTGCCTCTGCCTCTGCCTCTACTGGGATTAAAAGTGAAGACCATCACAACCTAGGCATTTTTATCTTTTATTTACTCATGAAGTTATTGTTTTGTGGTGCTGAAGATAGATCCCAGAGGCTTGAGCATGTTAGACAAGAACTCTACCACTTTGTTACATTAAATATTAATTTGTTTCTTTGAAACAGGGCTTTGTTATATATCTCAAACTGGCTTCAAAAATACCATCCTGCTGCAGCTTCACAAATGTTGGGACTATAGGAATTCATCACATCCTTCCATCAAATCACCTCTTCTAAAGTCAGAGGAACAGAGATCCTTTTGTAGAAAAACCAAGGAAAGTAGGCTACCTTCTCCATTATAAAGTAATAGTCATTTAATAAGCAAATCTGGAAGCTACGGAAAATCAAATGGGAAGGAATCATCTCTGGTCCTAAACAGAAATAAAATCCCTATAGCAAATACTTTAATATATTTTCTTCTAAGCATTTACTCTACTTACAGACTGTCTTTAATATAGTTGTAATTAAAGTATTAATAACTTTTTAAGGGAGGATGTCATGTAACTCAGGTGATCCTAAAATCCACTGTATAGTCATTGATGACTTTTAGCTTGTGGCGCTCCTGTCTCTGCCCCCTCAAAGCTGTAATCAGTAACCCATTGATCCACAAAGTGTAGGGATCCATCCCAAGGCCTTGTGTGTGTGCGTGCTGGTCGGCATTCCACCAACTCGACTACATCCCTGGTCTAAATACTGACTTTAAGCAGTTTTAAGATTTATTTGTTTTACTTTCTGTGTATGAGGGTTGCCCCCACCCATCTCTGTACACTCTGGGAGCCGGGTGTCTACAGAGGTCTGAAGAGAGCATGGCTGGCTACCTTGGACTGGAGTTGCACGTGGCTGTGCTCACTTTGTGCTGGGAACAGAAGCTGAGTCCTCTTGCAAGAGAAATAAGAGCTCTCAACCCCTCAGGCCTCTCTCCAGCCCTCTAAAGTAATATTGATTTCATTTCATTTTCATTGATCAGCATTTCCCATGTTGCTATAAAGGCTTTGTAAAAATTTGCCAGGTGTGGTGGCACACCTTTAATCTGAGCACTGGGGAGCCAATGGTAGGCAGATCTTTGTGAGTTCAAGGCCAGCCTGGTCTTTATAGTAAATACCAGGACAGCCAGAACTATGCAGTGAAACTCTGTCTTAAAAATTAAAAGAGGAAAACTTTTTAATAATATTTATGTGGTATTTCACTCTATTTAATTATTTAGTTTTCCATTATCAAATACTTAATTTAAAATTTACAACTGATAATTATCAACTGATACCATCAATCATTTTTCCCTATTTTTTTTATCATTTGGGACTACTGTCATTCAAATATTGTTTCCCACTTCCTGAGTTGTTCATCCCAACAAAGGCTACCAGTAACCATTGTGAAAACCTGCAGTGAGCTCAAACGCTTCCCATCCTCTGTCCGTCTGTCTTCTAGCGGAATCTGGTGTGCCTCCTCTAGCTCACATCCATCTCAGTCCACCGAGTTAGTGTCCAGTCAGCTTTCCCGTGTCCCTCCAGACGCCCACGAAAGCTTCTGTTCAACGATCATGGTTAGGGACAATTTTGAGTGTCCTGTTGGTTTATTTAATATTGCCCTTGTCTTTTAGGGTGGAGTTTCTTCAGCCAGCTCGCACCTGTGTCTGTGCCCTCTGCTGCAGTTGTGACACAGCGTGCCATTCTCTGTCTGAGAGCTGTGGGCCTCTTGCACACCTTGTGACCGCTGTTTAACTGCGCCTTTTCCTCCCTTCCTTTGTCCCAGTGTCATCGGTTACCTAAGTGTTAGAGGAATCGCCCTTTCTGTAGAAAGCCTTTTCTAGCTCCCTGCCTGGGTCTGGGCTGTAATTCAGTTGGACTAGCTCTTACCTAACATCCAGCTGACGCTGAGATGAATAAACAGGGTTATGTTCCGCCTGCAACCCTGGTAATCAGGGGGGTAAAGTGAGAGCCTCGGAAGCTTAAGGTCATCCTCACACTTGGTTGCACAGAGAATTCGAGGCAGCCTGGACTGAGGAGACACTGTAAAGATAGACAAATACCAAAGTTCCTGCTTTGCCGTCCCTGGTTTCCTACCCCATCCCAGACCTCCAATTCTCAAACATTCTTCTTATCTGTTTGTCTGAGACAGAGTCTCAAGTAGCAAGCTGCCCTCCAACTCTTTGTGTAGCCAAGGGTGATCTTTAATTCAAGATCCTCCTCCCTCCCCTCCCCCAGTACTGGCATTACCTACCGGCGTGCACCACCATGCCAGGTTCCTGTGATACTGGGAATTGAACCCAAGGCTTTATGCATGCTAGACAAGTACCCTACCTACTGTCTTCGTTTCTAGCCCAGAAGACGTTCTTGGGGCTTGGGGAACTCCCTCTTTTACTCAAAGATAGGCTCTAACTGGTCCACCTTTGCACATCAGGCTCGGAGCTGGACTCACCATAGATAGCCAGGCACCCCTGAGGACAGCACTCGCTATTCCTCTGCCAGTCTGCCTCTTTCGGTGCAGATTCCTCTCTCCATTGCCTCCCCCCCCCCCCCACAAGGTTGTATGGTGAATCCTCATAAAAGCCAGCTCTCCTCTTAATTGAAGGACACTGTATGGATACTATTGTATTTCCTAAGCAGAAACTTCCATTGTGGGACCAGAGTGTTCAAGAAATGCGGCAAGAACCCTGGAAACACAGAAATTACTTCCTTTCCTTGGGCCCTGATTGGCAGGCTCACTGCTGTCCTGTCGGTCGCCTCCACAGCCCTTCTAGGGTCTCAGTGCCAAGGGGAAGAGAAGTCCAAAGCTGGGGTCTGAGGACAAGCAAGCCCATCATGAAACGTGACTTGCTACCTTTCACGCTTCTTCTCCTTTTCTGTTGAATGGTACTTGTTTTATTCAAAATATGAAAAAAACAATTTTAATGAGCAAGCTGAAATACCCGTCTTCTTTTACCTTAATTTTGAAAAGATTCACGGGACAGTTATGAGTCAGGTTTGAGAGAGGTTAGAGGCAACTTCTCTTGACCAGTCTCAGTCTCCCCCACCTTCCCCACGGGTCAGGTCACCTCAGCTTTTTGGTAGCTGTTGCTTTCAGGAGCCTTTGGGATCATTCCCGTCTAACCCCTTCTGAGCTAGAGTCCTGCCCTCCCAACAGGAAGCGATCTTTCTGCTTTCAGGCGAGCCACACGCCTCCCAGCCTGCCAGCAGCTCCAACTAATTAGCACACGTGATGGGAATTGGAAACAAAGTCGCCAACAATAGGAGCGTGGGAACCCCGGCCGCGCAGCAGTTCCAGCACCCCTCCCCCGCCTGCTCTGTGCAGAACCAGGGGCCTCCGGGCGGCGTCCCCGAGGTGGGTCGTCCAGCAGTCTTGGCTTCCTGATGGTCGGAGCTCTTGCAAGGTCCAGCTGGAGATCAGTCACCGAATGTCGATCAGAGCTAGGGAAGAGCAACTGTTACCAAATATTCTTTCGACAGATTAATGGCCCGACCACTTCGTTGATCAGTGTCCAGTCCCACCGTGAGGTTCAGGGACCCTGCTGTGGCGGTGCCAAGGAGACTGCTCATTGTGCTAAACAGAGGAGATACCGCCCTTTCCTGTTCTGTAGAGCCAAATCTGGACCCAGAAGTCCAGAGACCAGCGTCCTTAACCTAGGAGCTCCTCCTCTGGGTCTTTTTCCTGGGAGCCCCTCAACTGGCTAGAAGCAGTTCAGGACAGTTAATAGTCTCCTGTATCGAGGTGGCCCCAGGAGAGGCGAATGGAATCACAGTTTTCCCCCAGGACACCAACGACTTAAAAAGGCTCAGCTTTACTGAGATAGAATTTATATAGAACTCACCCATGGTTGGGTTGATTTTAGTGAGTTTCTAGATACGCACTAAAACCAGTTGATGTTTGAATACTTTCATTTTTTTAGAAACAGAAACTTGACTGGGGCATAGCTCAGAAATACAGCGGAAGCACGGACAAGGCCCTTGGTTAAGTCTCCCGCACTGTAGCGCCCGCGCGCGCGCGCGCGCACACACACACACACACACACACACACACACACACAGGCAAAACCATCCAGTACCTTGAGCTATCTTCACATCTCTGCTGTCATTTTACAGACCTGTGCCATCTTCGTGCTTGATTTCTTTGACTTGCCATGTTCTACAGGGTCCATCTAACCTGTACTGTATACATCAACCATCGCTTGATTCTCATTCCCCAATAATACTGCACTACCGGGATTTGAATCACATTTTGTTGATGGGCACTGGAGTTGCCCCCACAATGTGAGCGTTATGAAGAATTATGGCTGTTCACTCAGGCTTCCGGTGAGCAGCTGCTTTTTTCTTGACTAGATAACCGGAAATGGAGTTGTTCCTTTGAAGGTAAATTTGCGTTTGGTTTTCAGAGAAAACCAAAAGTCCCAGGTGGCTTCTGAATTGGCCCAGACTTCCCAAGCACAATGCAGGTTCGTCTCCGTTTTCTTTTTCTCCAGGTCCTTACCAGCGCTTGCTGTCGTGTGTCCTTTTGGCTATGGCTGTTCTACAACCACGTATATGAAGTGATTTCTCAATTATAAAGTAAAAACAAATGGATGAGCCCTAAACTCTTCCCAGTGTGGATTTCTGAGGTCGTTCTGGGAATAAGAACTATGACTTGTTCCATATATTCGAAGGGTTATGACGTGAATGACAACTCACTTGCCAACTGCTAAAAGCCGTATTATCACTGGGTAGGGGTGCGGGACTGAAATAGAAAGTTAATTGTTTAGATTTCTCTATATATTTCTAGCTGATGTTTGGAGTTAGACAAGAATGCCCCAGTTCGGGACTGACTCCATGGGATACTCCCCCATCCCACTTCCAACCCCCGGTTTCCACTGTCTGTAGCAGGCAGACTGTTCCCATCTGTGTGATTAAAAATGGTCCTGTATGATTCTAAACCATCAGCTGACAGTAAACCCTCAGTCTGAGCTGATGCCCACCCTCAGAGACTTTTCCTGGAGCCAGGGAGTTTAATCAGGGTTGATATTTATTTAGCTACGAGCATAAACTCTCACAGAAGTGTTGCTTCTGTTGACTCGACTGGCTATGGATCACCACAGGGACAGCTTACTCTGCTGTAGTAAGAAACGCAGACCATGTGTTTACGGCAATGATATGAGTGGGAGGATCGTCCCTTGCATTAACCTATTTATTTTGCACATTCAAATGACTATCAGGATTTGACATTTTTTAAATAGGTCTTTTCCCTCAATGGGTATCTGTTGTGTATTATGTATGATTAAGATACATTCCTTTTAGAAGGAGAAGCCACATTTAACTCAGAAAAGGCAAACACCATACATGAAGCACCACTCATTGGCAAAGTGCCTGGTGAAGCATTGGCTTTGTTGTGATGCCTCCTTGGCTATATATTAGAGTCACCTGGAGGTTTTTACAGTGTATATACTTATATATACATATATACTGTAAAAAATGTTTTTTGCCAGCCTTCAGCATAAATTAATTAAATCTGAAACCCTGGATCCTTCTGGGAAGGGGGATGCTGAGGTGTTGTTAATGACAGTGTTTTCCACCAGGCCTCTAACAACCCCAAATACAACAGGGTTGAAGGTGGCCTCACCCACTGCTTCTCAAGGCACAGTTGGAGGAGCAATGGCTTCACCTGGCCGTGAGACTGAAATGCAAGTCCATGGCCCCAAGCCCCAGTACAGAGGCCTCAGCATCGGTGCTGTAGTAAGGGTCCACAGGTCTGCTGGGTTCTGGAGCCCGAGGCTGCTGCTGTCAGCTTTCTATTTGACTTTTCTTCCGGAGTCATCCGAGGGCTGAAGTTCTGACACCTAGGTTTTGTCCCCAGAGGCTGTGATGTCTGTTGTTTTGTGATATGACCTAATGATTCAAATTTTATCTTTTAGAAAAAAATCCCTGAATGATTCTAGTATGAACCATAGAGCTTACTTAGCAATTCCTAAATCATCACTAAGGATCTTTTTTGGAAAATAAATTCTTGAGCCCAACCCAGTTTGATGACCTGTGGTAGTATCCTTGAACCCATGTGATTCTGGCAGAGTTCTAGGTTCTGAAATTGGGATATAGGTGTGTGTGTGTGTGTGTGTGTGTGTGCGCGCGCGCGTGTGTGTGTGTTCATGTATGTACTTCTCTCTCTCTCTCTCTCTCTCTCTCTCTCTTTCTCGCTGTATGGTATTTGTATACATCAAAGTTCATTACAAAACTGTAGACTCGGACAGCTGTGGTAGCACACACCTTTAATTCCAGCAGAGGCAGGTGGATCTCTGTGGGTTCAAGACCAGCTTGGTCTATTTAGCAAGTCCCAGGTCAGCCAGGGCTATACTAATGAGACAAGGAAATAAAACTACTAGACAAAAATCCACTGTGAACTACAGGTCTTAGAGGAACACAATTTCCCTGTTTATATAATTAATACACATTACTAAATTCTATTATTACCATTGTAATATACACTTCACTTTTCATTATTTTGTAGATTTGAGGTTGGCCTCAACTATGGCTTTGTCTTTTATTTGTTCACTTATTTGGCACTCAGATATCTGAGCATTTCATTTGATACAGGAAGACAATGGTTTCCTTTATTGTCCATGGAACCCTTCCCATGGGAAATTTATTTTGTGAGCCATGATTTCTCAAGATAGGCAGCAACTTTTTTTAGATAGTCCAATTCTAACCATCACCACTACAACTATCTTTAAATTCAGATGGCTTAAACTGGGAATTTAAGACACATCCTTAATTCCCCAGATAAGTTCCTGGTCCTTACCATTCCAGAGAACTCGGCAGATCTCAAAGCTACACAATGAAATACCATGCATCTCACTGGGCAGAGTGAGGCTCAGCAACCTTGTTTCCTTCTCAACTATGCCTCTGGAATCAGGCTTACCACCAGCACAGACAAATGGCTTCCTGAAATAATGGATTGCAGACACGGTCCTTGGACCAATAGTCACCTTAATTTCAGGTGACACACACTAGATGCTGATAGTCACTGTTGCGGGCTACAAAATGAGAAGTGACTTTTTTGTTTGTTTTGTTTATTTTTCAGGCCATTCTAGAATTTGCTACTGTAGCCCAGGCTAGCCTTAGACTCACGCTGCCCTTCTTGGCTCAGTCTCCCAATACTAGGGTTACAGGCACCTAGCTTGGACATGATTTTTGATGCAGTGTTACCTCTGTCCACTGACAGGATCCAGTGCTGCTCAGTGCCCCCCATAGCCCATTTCCCAGGATCTTTCCATCCCTGGGAACACAGTCTTCATCAGACTATTTCTAGAAGATCCCAACACTAGGATTTTCTCCCATAGGTCATTTGAAATCACCTCAACTACAAACAAACACAGACTGGTAACCTCCTGGTTCTGCTCTAACAGACTGTGGCACTCACCACTTCCTTGCCCTCAGGGCATTTTTAACTCAGTTCTCCCTGGACTGTCATTCCTCCTCTTTGCTTACCCTTGAGGGTGTCCTTTCTACAAGGCCCAGACACCACATCCTCTCCTTTTTCTGTTCCGATACCAATAAATAATAGGATCAAAGGCAACAGCTTACTCCTGTTGTTGCATCAAAACATAGAACCTGAGCTCCTCTTTTCCTGTTATCATCTGAACGTGAGTTCTGGCTTGCAGAAAAGAAACATGGGTTGTGGCGACTCAGAGGCCACCACATGTTGCTGGTGGTTTTTACTCTTTTTGCTCTTTTGGGGTCTGCCACCCAGCTCCAAACAAACCACCGCAGAGTCTTATTCCTTCCTATAAATACCTGGCCTTACCTTGGCTTGTTTTTAGCCAGCTTTTCTTAACTTAAACCATCCTGTCTATGTTTTGCCTCTGGGCTTTTACCTTGCTATATTTCTGTATACCTTCCATTACTTCTTATTCTGTGACTTGCTGTGTAGCTGGGTGACTGCTCCTTCTTTTTTCTTGCTCCACCTCCGCTTCAAGAATTCTCCTTCTATTTATAATCTCTACCTGCCAGTCCTGCCTATCTTTTCTTCTGCCTTGCTATTGGCTATTCAGCTCTTTATTAGGACCATCAGGTGTTCTCGACAGGCAAAGAATCACAGCTTCAAAGAGTTAAATAAATACAGCGTAAGCAAAAGCAACATATCTTTACACTATCAGACAAATGTTCCACAGCATAAACAAAAGCAACACACCTTAAAATAACATTCTACAACTACATATGTATGCACATGCTTGAGTGCGTGCGCACACACACACACACACACACACACACACACACACATACACACACAGGAATGCCAATGAGCACTAACTGTGATGTACTCTATGCTTCTAGTGTGTTTACAAAGTTTACTACTATGGTCTTAAGGATGGTAAATTCTGGAAGGCAGAATATTTAACATATATAATATAGTTCTCTTACAGAAAACATTACCATTCAGAAAGCAGAATCTTGTATATAAATGTGATGGTCGGTCTTGTTAGTTTGATGGGATTGATAATCACTGTAGAAACAAACCTCTGGGTTTGTTTATAAGTTATTTCCTAGACTGCGCTACCTGAGGTGAGAAGGCTCACCCTAAATGTAAGTGGCACCATCCAATGGGCTGGGACTTTTGGACAATAACAAAATAGTGAATGAACATAAGAATATATCATTTTGCTTCCTGCAGTGGACAGCCCCCTTTGGCTATACCCCTGGGGCTCTCCTGGATCCCTGGAGCCTTCAGCCAAATAAACCTCTGATTACTCAAGCTGCTTTGCTCTGGATTTTCTCACAGCACTGCGGTAAGTAAGCAACACAGAGAATCTGTGTCAAATTAAGAATGAATTCTACAGTCAAATTTCAAATAGCAAAAGAAAGTTCAACCAACACGGCAAATGAGAAGTAAGTAGTAGCTCTAGAGCTCCTTGCGCACTGACCTCAGCCTTAGAGGAAACAGGATAGTGATGGACTCGGGACTGAGAAAGTGTATTGTAAGCCAGTAACAGAGTAAACTTTTAAAGTCACCAGCTTACCGAAAGCCGAGTAACTTGTTCTCCCTCACCACTAACATTATAGGAACTCTTAGAACTGGCCATGGAACTACCCCACGAGACATATTTTACAGAAGTCTTGGAGCTCACAGCTGTTTATTCTCAGAAAACTATGGTTATAGGATGTGTTTAACAGTTCCTGGCCTGCGTTCTGTTTGGTGGAGTGGGCCTTCAATCCAAGCAGAAAGTGGTCGGTTAACATAGCGTTGTATCACTGTTGACAGAGTGGGCCTACCTTGCTAGGCCGGTAGCTACTGTAGCCCACACAGTTCACAGCTGAGTGAAGTTCATGGTTATTTTCCCACCAGGAAACATGAATGGAATCTTCAGCAGTAGGAAAGCAGCCAGTAGGGGTGAGGTTTCAGCAGTAGGAAAGCAGCTAGTAGGGGTGAGCAGCTCTGTTTCTCTGTTTGGTGACTTAAGTATGTAGTGTCTTCAGCAAAAGTTTTTGCCGTCAGGATTTTTTTTTAGCTTTATTTATTCATTATATATACAGTGTTCTGTCTGCATGTGTGCATGCAGCTCAGAAGAGGGTAACAGATCTTACTACAGATGGTTGTGACCGACCACGTGGTTTCTGGGAATTGAACTCAGGACCTCTGGAACAGCAGGCATTGCTCTTAACCTCTGAGCCATCCCTCCAGTCCCACCGTCAGGTTTTGTAGGGTAACCGAGAACAATGGCAATTACGTGTAATGTTGGGTGGTGGTCTATGAGTCTCCACTGACCAACAACTTCAAAAGGGGTAATTCGGTTCTGGCACTATGATTTTATTTGGTTTCTAGTTGCCTCTGAGAGGCATTGTCTGCACTCTCCCCACAACCCACTTAAACTCATTTCTACATTTGACAAGTTTTAGGATGTTTCTATAGTACTATGTTTCCATGTGTTTTCCCAAAGGTCTTTTGCTGTGTAGCAATCCTTCTGTACACTCTGAATATATGTCACTATGATTGGTTTAATAAGCAAGCTGACTGCTCAATAACTGAGCAGGATAAAATTAGGTGGGAAAGTCAAACAGAGAATGTTGGGAGAAAGAGGGACGGAGTCCAGCATCACCAGTCAGTGCAGAGGGTGCAGGAGATGAATGTGCCATGCTAATAAAGGTACTGCTACATGGCAGAGCATTAATGTAGGTTAATTTAAAATGTAAGAGCTATCTAGCAATAAGTCTGAGCTATTGGCCGAGCATTTATAAGTAATACTAAGTCTCTGTGTAGGTTATTTGGAAGCTGATGGATGGGACTGAAACTTCTGCCTACAATCTTTAGTGTTATTATCCGTCCACATACTCCCAAGGATGAGTATTTTTAACAAAAGCTTTGAAGGAGAGGCATTGTGGCTCATGTCTGAAATCCACACTCAGGAGGCAGGAGCAGTAGAAGGGTAGGAGCAGAAGGCTAGGTGAACTACATAGTGAGTTCCAGGCCAGCATGGCTACAGTTTGAAAACCTGCCTCAAAAACAAAACAAAACCCCCAAAGTTACTTTAAATATTTGTTACAGTGATTCTGTAGGGACTAAGAGTCTGAGGTAATAACATGATTGTACACATAAAAACAGGGACAAATTAAACAATCTTTAAGTCAAATATATTGTTTCATAAAAGATGGCTCATATTTAAAATCTATTACATACTTTACCAATTGAACTTTCTGATTCTATACTTCCCCCACCGTGGTGGAAAATAAATTAATTTAATCCCTCAAAGTGCTGAAGGTGTAGCTCAGTGGTAGAGTACTTGGCTAGCATGTACAAGGCCATGGATTCAATCTCCAGCACTGCAAAGATGGGGAGGGGTGCTCACCAATGCCACAAAGAGCCCCCACTAGACTCCACTTCTTAAAGGTTTGTCTTGATTGGTGTTCTATTGCTGTGGAAAGACACCATGACCACAGCAACTCTTACGAAAGAGAGCCATTTAATTATGGTGGTTTACAGTTTCAGAGGTTTAGCCCATTTTCCTTATGGTGGGGAGCATGGCAGCACACAGGCAGACAAGTTGCTGGAGAAGGAACTGAGAGTTCCATATCTGTATCCACAGGCAGCAGGAAGAGACACTGGCTTGTTCTTCATGACTTGCTCAGTCTACTTTCTTATAGCATCCAGGACCATCAGCCCAGGGCTGGCACCATTCACAATGGTCTCAGCCTTCTCCTCAATCACTTATTAAAAAAATGTCCCACAGCCTTGCCTACAGCCAGATCTGAAAACATATTCTCAATCAGTGTTCCCTTCTTTCAGATGACTCTAGTTTGTGTCAAGTTGACATAAAAACCAGTCAACAGAGGCCCTTTCTCCAAACATCGCTGCATTTCTGGGCTGTGGGGCCATTGCAGGACAGAAATCCAAACACCTGTGACACGTTTTGTTCCTCCCATAGCAGAAGGTTGCACAGCCCCTGCTAGATTCTGAGTACAAATGAGGCCACATCTATGGCCCAAATTGCAGCAAAGGGACAGTTCAGTGGTTAACAGTGTCTTGTAGAGAACCCAGGTTCATTCCCCAGCATCTGCATGGTAACTTACAGCTGACTGTAACTCCAGTTTCAGGGGATCAGGCATGCATATAGTGCATAGATATACATGTAGTCAAAACACTCATACACATAAAAAATCTTAAAAAATCAAAACCAAAAAACTACAGAGACTCAATCTTTCTAGTTGGCTTAGGGATTTTGCCCCATTCTATGCTCTTAGCCTCACCTGGGGAGCACCTGGGGATGCTCACCTGGGGAGCACCTGGGGATGCTCTCAATCAATCTGAGCACTGTTTACCTCATTTGTCTTCCAGGAAGACTCTTGCTTCTGCCCCTAAGGCCACGGCCTTCTGAAGACTTTCTGTCAAAACCCAAGTCTTTCACAGGAGGCCATGTGGTGGTATGTACACATGTGTGTAACGGGGTATACAGATGATCTTTTACCCAGAAAAAAAAATCTTCCTTTTCTCTCCAAAATGATCTATCGGCTCCTTCAGACTCTGGTCTTAACTTCTTGTCTACTAAGAATATCTGTGCCCCAATTCTTTTTTCTTCTTCATCTCTACCCAGTGGTTTTGAATAAAAAAAAAATCTTTTAGATCCTAAAACTCAAAGTTCCAGGAAATATCACTTCCAGTCAATAGGCAGTGGGTTGCCAGCCAGCTAGTTACAAAGCCATGGAGCCTGTGAGTTCCAGTCTCAGGGTCACCTGGAACTTCCTATATTTTGACCTTCAATATTTCAAAATTATTTTAGATTTATTTTGTCTTACTTTGATTTCTATTGCTACTATAAAACACTACAACCAAAAGCAACTTGAGAGAAGAAGGGTTTATTTCATCTTACACTTTGGAGTCCAGCGTGAGGTGAAGCAAAGGCAGGAACCCAAGCAGGCCAGGGATCTTGGGCCAGGAACTGAAGTAGAGACCATGGAGAAACACTGATTATTGGTTGTTCTGCATGGCTTGCTCTGCTCCCTTCCTTATACAACCCAGAACCGCCTGCCTAGAGGTGCCATTGTCTAATATGGGATGGACCAACCTTTGTCAATCATTAATCAAGAAAATGCCCTATAGTCCTGCCAATCTGATGAGGGATTTTTCTCAATTTAGGTTTTCCTTTTCCACATAATCTTAACTGTGTCAAGTTGACAAAAAAGAAAAACAAGACAAAAAAATTCAACTAATCATCACATATTTTTAATCATCATCATCATCATCTCTTGTATTTGGGTACTCTGGAGTAACAGAATTTCTCTTTATTTCTCTCTCTAAATGTATGTATGTATGCATGTATGTATACATAGAGGAAATTTTTTAGAATGGCTTACAGGTTTTGATCCAACTAATTCAACAATGACTGGCTATGAAAGTCCAAGAATCCTGAATTAGTTCAGCCCACGAGGCTGGATGTCTCAGTTGGTCTTCAGTAGACACTGGAATCCCTAAGAAGTATGCTCTAATGCCAGTAAAGGAGTGGACCAACGAGAGAGCAAACAGGCTTGGAGCAAAAGTTTCCTGAAGGTGTGACCCAGATTAAAGGTGTGTCTTCCTGCCTCAAGATTCAGATGGAAGGTGTGTGTTTTCTTACTTCAAATTAATCAAAACAACAACAACAACAAACTTCCTTGTGTGCTCTCTGTTTTTGGATTTCAGTTAATTCCAGATGCAGTCAATTTGACAACAAAGAATAAATACCACATCTGTGGTACTAAATGGTGATGTGATTGAATCCTGGAGCTGATGGGGTTCCTGCACCCAGTCTGCCTGAGAAAATGGACCTTCACTCAGCAGTAGCTACCACTTTAAGGACAGCAGTCCCAGTCCAGTCATGTGACACTCTGAAGACTGATCTCATTTATGCCTCACATTGTCTTCAAGCTGTAAATATAAAAAAGAGTTGAATTATATAAATTATGAAAATACATTTCAAATGTCCATAAGATTTAATTAAGAAAATAATATGCTATGTGTCACTCTCTATACCTGTGTGTGTATGTGTGTGTGTGTGTATGTATGTGTGTGTGTGTATGTGTGTATGTGTGTGTGTGTGTGTGTGTGTGTATGTGTGTGTGTGTGTGTGCATGTGTGTGTGTGTGTGTGTGTGTGTGCATGTGTGTGTGTGTGTGTGTGTGTGTGTGTGTGTGTGTATACCGGTGCATGCTTGTGTACATTGAAGCACATGCACATACTTGTGGAGTTCAGAGAACAAATTTTGGCATCATAACTCAGGACCAATCCACTCCTTGGTTTCTTTGAGATACAAACTTCCATTTGCCTGGACTTCACCAATTAGGCTAGGCTGACCGGCCACTGAATTCTAGGGATTCATCTGCCTCCACCTCCCCAGTGCCATGATTACAAATGTGTGTCATCACACCCAGGCCAGCACTTCTATGTAGGCTCTGGAGAGCAAACTGAATCACAGTGTTTGCAAGGAGCCAGATATCGGCATCTTTTTATTTGAGGCCTCTGGCTGCTATGTACATGTGATTACATGTGTATGCACATACACACATGGATATGTACACATACATTCACTCATGCAATAAATATTTCTACTAAAATGTTGTACTAAAATGTTATTGTGATTTCTCAGAAAAGAAATTAAATCGCAAAGGCTGTATTTCATTACTTTCTTAGTAACTATCTTACATACATATTTTATTTATTTATTTTGAGACAAAGTCTCACTATGAAGTCCTGAGAGGCCTGGAACCATCTATATAGACTGTAAATAGAGATGTCTCTCCCGGCAATCAGTTCTGAAATAACCACTCAGAGGCTTATATTAATTATAAACGTTTGACTGATGGCTCAGGCTTATTAATAGCTAGCTTTTACATATAAATTAACCCATATTTCTTATTTATGCTTTGCCACGATTCCTGGCTTGTTACCTCATTTTCTATATGCTTTGTTTCCTCAGCAGTTAGCTTGCATCTCTTAGACTCTGCCCTTCTTTTATTGTATCTTTGCTTGGATTTCCCACCTGGCTCTATCCTGCTTTGCCATAGGTCAATGCAGCTTTACTTATCATCAACCAATAAGGACAACATATATTCACAGTATACAGAAAGACCATACCACAGCACTTCTCTCTTTCTGTTTAATCAAAAATGATGGGTTTTCCTTTAACATAGTAAAATTACATATAACAAAACAGTTATCAAGTAAGAATTACAGTGACAATATCCAGTTTATTTGTATTTGTCAAAACTAAAGAAAATATTCTATCATCTATCCTATCTTTGTGAGTCTAAAGTTTCATATCTAATTATCTTTTATCCTAACTAAGGAAGACTATAATTATAACTATCTAGTCTTCAACTCCATCAAAGACCACAGAAGGATATATTACCTGAGTAAACAGGAAGTGCATTGCCAGCAACTTCAAAAACTCTAGAAATGACAGAGTTATATGGCTGCCTGTACAGTTACCCAAAGTTCTTCTGTAATATTGGGGCATCTCTCATCAGCCTACAGGTCTAGAGTACCAGACAGACTTTTCAGTGAAGGAGGAAATTTGAAGGACTGTCCTGCCTATATTGACAAAGTTCATCAGTCACTTTCTTCTGTGTACTTTAGAATGTCTGGCAGTTTCTTCTGTGAAGCAGGAGCCTTAAGGACAATCCCACCTTGTGTTGTCCAAGTTCAACAGTCATTTGCCTGTGGGTCCTGAATATCCAGTTTATACAGCATACTGTCAAGCAGTCCAGGCAAGAGCAGTTTCGTGCCCAAAGAGCTAGCCTGGCCACGTTGAAAGCAAAGTCCGTAAGGAGTTTGTTTGATGCCCATAATCCTCTTTGAAGTAATTGGTGCTTCCATGAGCAGCTGTGTCTCATTGTCATCAAAACCCTAGGTTAAAAAAACACTTTAAATGCCATATTCTGTAGGTCTTTGAAGTATTTGAAGACTATCTATCTAAAATATATCTCTATATGATTGATGTAGGTGGGCCTTCTATGTGTTATTCTCATTGGTTAATAAAGAGACTGCCTTGGCCCTTTGATAGGACAGAAAATAAGGTAGGCAAAGTAAACAGAACACAATGCTGGGAAGAAGAGAAGTGAGGGAGACACCATGGAGCCAGCCACCAGGTCGGACATGCTGAATCTTTTCCGGTAAGCTACCTCCTCGTGGTGCTACACAGATTATTAGAAATGGGTTAATCAAGATGTGAGAGTTAGCCAGTAACTAACTCTCTAGAGATAATGGGCCAGGCAGTGTTTTAATGAATACAATTTGTGTGTTGTTATTTTCGGGGCTAAGCTAGCCATGCGGGAGCCGTGTGGGATGAAAAGCAGGCCTGCCTGCAGCTCCTCACTACATATGATCTTAAAAGCATAGCCAACATATCTACCTATTTGATTGTTATAGATGACTAACTACTAACCTTTCTATTATCTTAAATAATTTATAATAATTGCTTTCAAAATTAGAACTTTACCTTATATTTTAAATGAACTGCATAGGCACAATGCCTTAAACAAGAGTAGAAATATACAGCATATTGGATATACAATATGTTGTAAAAAAATAACCTTAAGTTTGTATCAATATGCAAAAGTCCCTTAAACAAGAGCAGAAACATATATACAGTGTAACAAAATTAACCTTAAGTTTGTATCACTATACCAAAACATATTTTGACAATACAAAATATTGGAGATTAATAGTTATCGTTTTATTCTATATTCCTATATTTCCCTAAAAATAACAAACGTGCATAAACCACCAAATAATCAAAGACCATCCATACCTCCCAACTCTTGGAATGTGGACATTGTTTTCTCCAAATTGCTTCCTGCTGTCTATGAATAAAATATCTTTATGATCCTTGAGAAAAATCTGAGATAATGACCAAGTTCTGGGAGGACCAGTGGTAACCTTTTTTGATAAATACCACCTGTCAAGTTTCAGGAATTCATCCTTCATCATTGTCCATCTACACCTGGAATGAATCCATAGCCTCTTGGTTCCTGTGGAAACAAAAGCAGAACCTCTTCTCCAAAGCCATGCATCTTTTAGGTTCCAGCTTCCAAATGTATTTCTGACTTCTGTTTTAAAGCTAAGACATTCTAAAATACTTAGGTTGGTATATTGTATCAGTCTCTCTTTCAGTCCTGTGTCTCCCAGTAACTGTTGCTTGCTTATCAACATCAAAAAATTCAAAACCAACACAATAATATATAGGATCCAGACTCTCTGGCTATTTCCCATCTCCATGGTCTTTTCCTTTTATACTCTCTCTTTAAAGACTTTATTATTTTTCAAACTACCATTTCTTCTTTCTATGACTATCTATACCCATATTCTTTCTTTTTTTTAAGCCTATGTGTATTGTAAATCACATTGGAACCTGTTTAAAGGTTTTTTTGGCTGGACTTCTTTTTGCTATGTATCTTTTAGTTTTTTGCTTGTTTGTTTGTTTTGGCTGTATTAACAAAAGCTAACTCCAGCACACTGCACGTGGCTGATTAGCCTCTCTGTACTGAGGCCTGTGTGAGACTGCAGAAACCTGCCTCACAGTTTAGCTCACAGTAGTTAGTGGCTGGCTCCACCTTGCAGGCAGCTGTTGAAAAGTGTGTGTCTGCACTGCTGCTGACACGAGACTGTGAGACTAGGAAGACTAGTGTGACTCCATTTCTGTGCATTTAGAACCCTTTTTAAGCTTTTTCAGGTCTTAATGTAGATTCATGTCAGACATTGGGTACCATATGTAAATGGAGGTTTCCCTCTTGCCCACCACTTCTCAACCATGCAGAGGCTTATATTAATTATAAATGTTTGGCTGATGGCTCAGGCTTATTACTACCTAGCTCCTACATATAAGTTAACCCATATATCTTATCTATGCTTTGTCACATGGTTCGTGGCTTGTTACCTAATTTTCTCCATGTCTCGCTTCCTTGGCAGCTGGTGGGCTGGCATCTCCCAGCCCTCTTTTCCTGTATCTCTGCTTGGATTTTCCACCTGACTCTATCACCCCCCTTTCCTTATTGATCTCCCCTTCTGTATAGACAGAGTGGCTTATGCTGAAGGAATTCCCCAGAGAAGCCACTGATGCTTCCCCTTGGTGCTCTAGCAAAGGTCAGGGGGTTACTAATCTGATGATCATCACCATCACTATCATTGTCTTCATCTTCATCACCAATTGCAAGTGTAAAGTATATATTTGTATACTACTTTACAAAAGTCTCTTGCCAGACGCTTCCTCTCTGTTTTTGAAACAGTGTCTAATGTATTCCAGGTCAGTTCTTAGTTCCTTATGTAGCTAGACATGGCCTGAAACTGATCCTCCTGTCATGAACGCCAAGGCGTTGGGATACCAGGTACTATCACCCACCAGGCTCTGCTTTATTTCATTCTGACTTTCGAAGACCACAGAGCATGCTGCAAAGCATCATTCCTACTTCCCTGATGAAGAAATGAAGGCTCATGGGAGTGCGGTGTGAACATGGCTTGTGACTGGCTCGTGGTTACTCAAGCCCAGGCAGATGACTTGATTGCTTCTTGCTTCTCCTCTTCCACTGTGGCCTCTTGGGTTTCCAATTAAACACGCCTTCCCAGCCAACAGCGGTGCACCTCCCGCTGGCTCTCAATTAGGAGAGCTGAGAGCGGAAGCGACTTGTCTGCGGCCTGCCAGGCTGTGTGATGCTCTACACAGGGCTTCTGGGGAGCACTGCATACAGGAGGATGGAGGCAAATGGCTGCTGAGTCAAGATTCTTTTGTGACAGTTTGGGGCCATTCTGCTTTGGTTCCGATTTGACACAAGCTCCAAAGGGAGCAGAAGCTGAACTCTGAGTGTGCAGCTTATTTATATACCTATTTATAGCAGTGTGCGCTCGGGGGGATGTTTCTTAATAAGAGACTCAGAAGCCGCACTTTCCCTAAAAATGAGCAGCAGATGTCACTGCACTCACAAGAGATGGTGCTTTAAGTAAGTAGCACCAGTGCCCTCCCAAAGGCTTCTACTTTCTAGAGATGCTGAGTTAACGTATCCAATTACCAGATTATGTTACATCACAATCTCAGCAGATGTGAGACATCATCAGAAGAAAATGCTGGGGTCACCTACCGGGGTTGCCTTCACCAACAGACCAGACACATCAATAGCTGATCCTATTTAGGGTGCTCTTTATGTAGTGTTTACCAATGGCCACACATGATGCACTTTTCATAACTGGCCTTGGGTGGTAACTATCATCAATATCTTCACATCACAGATAACAGAGACATGACAACGGAGGTTAAATAACTTGCCCATCGTCAGGAAGTTCTTCTGAGGAGCTGGATGGAGACTTGGCCTTTCAGTCCTATTGCTTCAGGCTGACTCAGAGCCTAGTGCTAAGTAGGGCTTTTCTACAACCCTTTCATCAGTCAAAGCCTAAAGGTTTTGAATACTTCACCTGCTGGTTTGACCCCAGAGTTTCTTTGGTTGGCTTTTGCTTTTCAACAAGGGACTTACATAGCCCAGGTTGTCTCAGCCTCCCCCAGGATTGGATTATGGAAATGTCCCACCATGAGTTGTTTTGACACAAAACTCTTCTGGAGGCTGGGTTTCACTGCATAGCACTGGCCTGAAACTCCCTATGCAGAACAGGTTGGCCTCAGATTCGAGATCTGATGGCCTCAGCCTCGTGAGAGGCAGACTCTCAAAGGCATGAACATGCTTCACCTCAAAGTGGATACTGCAATTTGATGGAAGGTTCCTGAGGCTGCGCGGCTGTCCTTCCTTCTGAGCTGCAGATGAAGGCTCTGTCCAGAGAACCATTTGTCATCTGCCCCGACAGCACAGTGACGGAGCAATGGTCTCCTACAGGGTTCCAGGTCCTCCAGGGTCCAAGAAGTCCCCTGCTGGGACTTCTCCAGTCCTAAAAAGGTCCCATTCTTTAAAGGTCAGAGCACCCCCACTCACTTTGCAAGAAGCCCCAAATCTCCCCTGGGGAAAAAAAAATGCCAGTGACTAGCAGCTGGTGGGAAAAAGCCTGGTGCTCCCAGCATCTCCCTGACTCCGCCCCCCAAGGGAAGGGCTGCCACCTCTTCCTTCCTGGTGACTCAGTGACCTCCCCCATCTCATCTTAATCTTACATCCCCAGTCAACCCGAACAGCTCTCTCAGACCTAATAAAAGTATCCCCATTGCCTCCTGTATCCTTATCAGAAGGTACCACTAGGCTTTGGGGCATCTATGGCGACCTCACTGTGTGTTAGCTCATTGTGCATTGTCTCCCTAGTATGTGAGTCCAGAGTGGAGCTTAGGACCTCTTCTCACCTTCATTCCCCAGGTGTTAGCACTATGAAAGGCATGCAGATGACACAGCAAGTACCGGTTAGATGGATGGAAGCAGAAGCACTGACATCATTTTGTGCTGCTGAGCAAGCGCTGGACCCGAGTTACAGCCATAGCCTTTGGTTTTTTGGTACAAGGCCTGGTTACACATATAATCAGGAGTCCTAACCTGTGTAGCATACCCGGGGCTCAACCTTATGACATTTCTGCTTCTACTTCCCAAGTTCTGTAATTATAGGCACACAACACCATATGCCCAACAGGAGCAGCCTCGTTTGCTGAAGTAACATAATGTGTGAGAAATACTGGAACCTAAAATAGCATGAAGTCAAACACCCTCAACGTCCACCTGTTGCTTGTTCCTATCCATGCAGAGCAGTCAGAACTGGCCAAAGCCAAGAAGGCTTTCCTGTAGGTGCCGCTGACCTGGGAAGCTGCACCCTGCAGTAGAGGTCACACTGGGGCAGGATGACCTACCTACCACTTCTAGGGAAGAGATAGGATGGGAGAGGAACAAGCACAGAAATGGTTTGCCATTTCTTCTGTCCGGATCAAGCACCGTGGTGTGTGAAGATGTTCCCAGGTGAGCTTCCAGGTTGTGACAAGGTTGTGACAGCAGCCCTTTAGCAGTCCTTCCTGCGAGCACAGCAGGGGAAGCAGGCTGTGAAACTGACCTTGGATTTATTCATAAGCAGTACATCTTGGGATATCTGCTCTACGGGGACGTGAGCACTATCAAGAAAAAAGCCAAGATGGAGGGACCTCACCCATTTCGAGGAGCCGAGGGGACCGAAGAGCTGGACATCAGGGTGAAGTGCTGTAAGATCTTTAATAGGAGCTAGGAGGAGACCCAAAGTGGGTGCAGATGGAGAGGACCTGGGAACTGGGTTTAGGTCCTCAGTCTGAGCTCGGAACTCATTGAGTCTAGACACTAAACTGCTTGCAAAGGTGATGGGCTTCTTTTATTCTCCTCAACATTTATGAAGCTTTGCTTTACAGACAGGATCACAAGTTCCAAGAGTGGACCCCCTCTGAACAGGATAAAGATAGGGGTTTCTCCTGGTCATCTACTTCTATGAATGCTGGGCTAAGGACCAATCCTTAAATTTAAAATATTTTTAAAAGTCGAACTTCTTGGTAGGGGAGGAGGGGAGGGTGCGCAGAACTTCACATAACACCCCAAACACCCGCCCCAACTGAGACCAAAGGGAGGGGTGTGTGTGTGTGTGTGTGTGTGCAGCGCTGGTGAGAAACGTGCATTCCCGCAGTGAGGTCAGCCTCCGAAGCAAACACCCAGGCCGCCACCCTGTCGCCTGCTGAGAGGATCTGGCCGCCAACTCTTGAGGGGGAGGACAAAACCAAACCAAAACAACAACAAAAATCCCAACATAATGAATATCTCAGGGGACAGCTACCCCTCCTTCAAGTTAACAGAGAAAACAAGCAGTCCACTTCCCCGGAAATTAGATGCACAGGGGAATTCATTCCATCCCCGAGCTAAGCCCCACAGGAGAGTTTAGCTTCACAGGCTTACAGAACCCAAAGAGACGCAGCCCCACAGTGTCTGCTCCCAGAGCTAGTGGCCACCACCTACACGAATTGCGCCCCAGGCGACTGTTCCCTGCAGGACCCGCCCAAGCCCGCCGACTGAGCGCGCCTCCCGCCGAGCAGCACCGGCAGGCGGGCGGAGAGCGGGACGCGGGCGGCGGCTTCCGGGGCTCGCCGGCGCCCGGACTCCGATTACAGGTTCACACAAGGAGCCCGGCAGGCACGCCCTCGCGCAGCCCCGCGGCCCCGCTCCCCGCCCGGCCATTCTTCTCCATTCATGCGGACGCCCAGGGCTGCCGCCGCCGCCGCCAGCGCGGCCGCCGTCGCCGTCCGTCCGGATTGGCTGGCGGCCGGGGCGCCGGCACTTTCCCACGGCCCACGGCGCGTGCGGCTCACCGGCGGCGCTGCAGGCGCGGCCCTGGCACACGGCCAGGCCAATCCGGGCGCGCGGGGTGGGGCGGGGCGGTGGCTAGCGCCGGGCTGGTGTCCCGGGCCGGCCCCCAGCTCCTGCCCGCCGCCGGCCCACCGCCGCCCGCGCCGCCCGCGGCCCCCAGGCGAGCTCCCGCGGAGCCGACGCGCTGCCGCCGGGCAGGGGCGGGCTCCGGGGGCGGTGCGCAGTCCGCCTCGGCCGCCGCTCGCCCCGCCCCCGGGCGGCTGCCAATCCGTGTAGCGAGGCGCCGATTGGCCGGAGCCGGCTGTTGCCCTGGAGCCGCGGCCCCGCCTCTGCCCCCGCACCCCCCCCCCCGCCTCGCCCGCCCTCCCTCGGGTCCTGGGAAGGGGCGCAGCGTGGGAAAGGGATGGTTGAGTTTTAACCGGAGGCTGAGCGTGAGTGGGATCAGTGTGCGCGCACCGCCCGCAGCCGAGCGCCGAGCGGCCGCTGCTGTTAACTCCTCCCTGCCCGCCCGCCGCGCGACCCTCGTCGGAGCCCGCGCTCCGCCAGCATGAAGAGAGCTCACCCCGACTACAGCTCCTCTGATAGCGAGCTGGACGAGACCATCGAGGTGGAGAAGGAGAGTGCGGATGAGAATGGGTGAGTTGGCGGCGCCCGGCCGAGCCAGAGTGGGAGGAGAGGCTGGGGTGCACTGGTTCTCGGTTCCCATTGCCCTGAGTCGTGAGCCGGCTGCTGCTGGCTATGAGATACAATCCCTGCTCTCCCCATTCCAAGTTGCCAAAGAAGTCTGAGTGCAGTCTCCATCCTTCCTCAAGGCAATTGCTTCCTATCTTACAGAAACTTGAGTTCGGCGCTGGGTTCCATGTCCCCAACGACATCGTCCCAGGTTTTGGCCAGGAAAAGAAGGAGAGGCGTGAGTACCCCCCCCCACTTTAAATATATATGCATATTACTGTGTTAGCTAACGGAAAGAACCAAGTTTCTTCTCTTTGGAATTTACAGTCATAATGAAAATGTCCTCCTTTGTTTTTGTCTGCTTCTCACAGATAATTGAGAAGCGCCGACGAGACCGAATCAATAACAGTTTGTCTGAGCTGAGGAGGCTGGTACCCAGTGCTTTTGAGAAGCAGGTAATGGAGGCAGTAGGTAGAGCGAGCGCCTGGTGTAGCCATCTGCACCTTCTGATTCCCTCCCCTCCGTGCTTCGAGCGTTATCTGTGTCTTGGAATAAAAGCCTTTTCATGTCATTGTACGTTCAGACACCAATTCCATAGATTTTCTGGACAAATAATTTCATTTGCTTTAGTTTACGTTTGAATCTTGCGTGTTTGTGTATAAGCGTGCATATTTTAAGTTCTCCAAAAGCACTTGGGTCAAATAAACCTTTTGTCATCTCTTTAGGGATCTGCTAAACTGGAAAAAGCAGAGATCTTGCAGATGACTGTGGACCACCTGAAGATGCTGCACACGGCAGGAGGGAAAGGTATGTAGGCCTCTCCAGTTCTGCCCGGGGAGTCTGCGTGGTCGGTGCGGAGGGGGCAGCAAGCGCAGTCTGGGATTGGTGCAGTACCTGTCTGCTTTTGCTTTGGGGGTGGGGAGAGAACGGCGCGCCTTCTGCAGCGCATGCACCGGTGCTTGGACAGTGAACTCATCGCCCCAGCCCAGTTAGTTCCAGCAAGTGCCGACGTCTCTAAGCTCCTCCAGTTGCGACTGCCGTGATTTAGGTCAAGTCACTCACATTTGCCTGCTGCTATTTAAGAAAAGCCTGGGAAATGGCTTATTAAAAACAGCAGCTATGTAGTCTGAATTTCACATACAGGATTTAAAAAATGAATTGTCAAAAGAATCCGGAGGAAAGAGACCTGTTGTAGCTAAATAGAGGAAAATTCGAACATTAGGTGGGAGACTGAAGCCTATGTCTGTCTCCAGCCCCCAAATTCTTCACCAAGGACCAAGTGCCTAAAAGCTTCACGATGATAGCTTACATCTGTGTGTCTAATGAATTTCACTCCTCTGTGGTTTCTCTGTCCTTGATGTATTTTTTGTTGTTGTTGAGGGAAAACATTAAAGGAAAGAGCATAGTTTCATCTGCTGGTCGGGTATAATTCCAGTTTCTGCTCAGCAACTTCTAATTGGGCTTTGAACTTGCATTAGCAAACATATAATGTTGATTAATGCAAAGATTTTGGGCAACTCCAAAGTATTTGCTCTTCCAGGACCCATGATCTGTGCTGTAGTATGTGTAGTTGCCGGGAAGGCTGCCTTTGGGCTAGAAGAAATGCGGGAAATGAGAAAAGCCTCCAAGATTTTCGTTTGTTTTTGTGCTCAGGTTATTTTGACGCGCACGCCCTGGCTATGGACTATCGGAGTTTGGGGTTTCGGGAATGCCTAGCCGAAGTTGCCCGTTATCTGAGCATCATTGAAGGACTTGATGCCTCTGACCCGCTTCGGGTTCGCCTGGTGTCACATCTCAACAACTACGCCTCCCAGCGGGAAGCCGCGAGCGGCGCTCACGCGGGCCTCGGACACATTCCCTGGGGGAGCGCCTTCGGACATCACCCACACGTCGCACACCCGCTGCTGCTGCCCCAGAATGGCCACGGGAATGCTGGCACCACTGCGTCACCCACGGAGCCTCATCACCAGGGTAGGCTGGCGGCAGCCCATCCGGAGGCGCCGGCCTTGCGAGCGCCCCCTAGTGGCAGCCTGGGACCGGTGCTCCCCGTGGTGACCTCGGCCTCCAAACTGTCGCCGCCGCTGCTCTCCTCCGTGGCCTCGCTCTCAGCCTTTCCCTTCTCCTTCAGCTCCTTCCACCTACTGAGCCCTTCGACACCCACGCAGGCAGCAAACCTTGGCAAACCCTATAGACCTTGGGGGACGGAGATTGGAGCTTTCTAAAGAACTGATGCTGTAGAACAAGGGAGGGGAAAGCTTAAAATCCCAGGTGCGCGGGGACGGTTGCCAACACCATCTTAAAGTCGTCAGTAAAAGTAAGGAAAAAGGTACACTTTCAGATAATTTTTTTTCTAAAGAGTAAAGGTTTGTTGGTTTACTTCTTTCTTTAAATTTTTTTATCATGTCATATATTAGCAATTTTTAAAAATTAGTTGTTAATTTTGTTTAAAACATTCATGTGAGGTAGTGATTATAAACCAACACTTTGTGATCCGTTGTCTGTTCTGTCCATAATTTACTTTGTAACCTGTCTGTTCTAGAATGATTCCTTTTGCCTCAGTTTGGGGAATTTTAACATTACAGTTTGGGGTCTGTTTCCTGGCTTGTATGAGTTGCAGTCTTTTTAAGAATTCCCAAACCACTATGCTCAATGTTAACATGATTTTGTTAATATTTTGACAGATTAAAGTGTATAAGTGATATTCTTCGGCTGGGGTGGGCTGGGGAGGGGGTCCGCAAAGCATTATATTTCCAAACAAAGCGTCGACAAATCAAAATGAACAGCTTTATTCTAGAAACACTAGCCCTTGCCCCTTAGAGCAGCGAGGTGAATGTCCAAACTTATCACGACCCTGAATCCAGACGACGAGCTACTGTGGCCTGGCAGGCTCTGCAAGCTAACGTTTCAGGTCAGAAAAGCCGCTGGGAGGCTGGATCCGCATTTGAAGTGTTGGCAGCAAGCTCGCCAATTATGTAGAACATGCCTGCACTTTGCAGCCCCGAGCCATACAATGCATTTTCAGTCTCACAGATCTCAAGCGCACAAGTGTTAACCTGCATAAGCGACTGCTGTACTCAAGTAGTCAGTTCAGTGCCTGTTAAACGCATACCCTGATTTCCCCCCCGGAACTGCCATGTTTTCTTTTGACTGGAAATCTTTCTGCTGTGTTTTCCTTTTGGTGCATGAGAATGTGGTTCTCGCGATACTCAAAAGGGCTTCTCTGCCTTCTCACTGATTTTTTTTTTTTTTTTTTTTTTTTACATTTTAATTTGGGCTCTAGAAGTGTTCTTTTACAGGCTTGTTCCTTTAGAGGTATTTAGTTTGAAGAGCCTCCACTGCGCTGGGTCTGATCTCTGTTGTACTGATGTGTTGTGACTAAATAAAAAACAACAAAGAACAAAGTATGCTGCCGTGTGTCTCGTCCTTAGCCTTTCCCCTGCTGGTTGAGAAAAATCTCAGGTTTCTTGGTGTTCATTTTGCCTGATGATTGGCTTTCTTCCGTTTGCCAGTTCCATTATTCTTGGAATTCTAGGCTGTGTGCGTCTGTAACGTCAAACGAGGTGACTTTGTTAAACTGCAGGGCTTTCTTGGCCTCCCAGGAGGAAATGGAGCACGTCTGCTGGTCAGTCAGGTGGCCTGGTTCTGAACTGTCTGGCTTGGACTCAACAGTTTGAGTTCAGTCTGGGATCTGCACTCTTGGGAGGAATTTGATAAAATCATTTAAAACTCTGTTGATCATTTGATTAGAAGCTGCTGAATGCACCCATTGCATGCTCAGCTCTTTGCTGATAAAATAGAAAATCTTACATATCTATTAGCGTTTGCTGTCACGGGAAAGCAGTACTCCAGTGGCCTGGTTCCCGAGCCCAGGGAGGAGGCTCGGTGTAGCTCTGTGACGAGCGGTGGCAGGTTATAATTCTGCACCTGCACAGCTCAGGAGTCTTTGTTTCTAAGGAATTTCTTTAACCCTTGCGTTGCACTGTGCTCCTGAGCTGCGTGTGAGGAAGCAGACATATGCTTTACGTTAGAACAAAATGCGACCATGACAAGCAGTAATTGGCCACAGAAGAGTGCCTTGAAGATGCGGCCGTGAAGGGATGCTGCTTCTTTACTCAAAAGGAGTTTGCCTTGATCCCAAGAGTGGCAGAGAGGAGAGGAGAAGGCAAAACCCGCTCTGGCAAATGACACTAGAGGGTCCCTTTTCCTTAGGCAGCAACCATGCTCCTCCTCCCTGATGAGAAACCAAAGAAGACACAAAGAGAAGTTTGGGCTTTGAAATTGCGCAATAGCTGTTGGGTCTTTGGGAGGGCTGGGAGGCAGGCATTTGGGTTTCAAGTGTGACATGCCATGCAAGCTTTTGCTCCGTGGCTTCTACCATAGGTCTGTCTTGGGATCTGTAGCTCCGTTCTCAGCATTGCTGGTGCCACGCAGGCGCTGTCTGACACAAGCCTATGACGGAAAGTGTTAGGATGATTCTGCCAAGCGTGTCTAAATTTAGCAAACCCGATTTCCAGTGGTGCTCCAGCGTACTGATCAGCGCAGTGCTTCCTTCCACTCAGCTTGCTGGGACCTAGGCTTGGATGGCCGCTAGTGCAGTTTGTGGAAAGCTGCGGACGCGCGAAATGTCGAACATGTCATCCTTGTCACAAGGGTGGTGGCTGTGGTGGCTGTAATCCTGATCTGCCAGGAGCGCTTTGGGAAGGACAAAGGGATTCATTCTTTCTTCTCTCTTGTTTCCCTCCCTCCCTTCTTCTCTCCCTCCTTCCTTCTTCCCCTTTTCTCTCCCTCCTTCCTTCCTACCATCCGTCTCCCCCCCCCCTTTTTTTTTTTGGCCCAGGCTGACCTCAAACTCTGTCTGTGGAGGAGGCAGACCTTAAACTCCTGGTCTCTCTGCCTCCACCTACGTGAGTGGTACCACACTGAGCACATGGAGTCATTTTTGAAATTTCATAATTTTTTAAAAAGAAATATCTTGCACTCTCTTTCTCTCTTTTAATGTCTTGAAGGTGATAGGCTTCTGGGTGGTTCAGGTGGAGTGGGGGGGGGGATGGAATCCTGGCGAGGAGTCAATAGAGCTGGGTGATTACAATTCCCATTTCTATTTTGAATTGATATATTAAAATTACAGCAGGGTCATCAATTAACGACTCCAGTCTATTCCATATCATATATAGTGTTTAATCATCTACCTCCATAAACAAGAATTTCTAGATGACTCACCGATGGAAACAAGCATCCTTGATGATGCATGTGTTTATATTTCTAAAGATTTATTCATCTTAAGCATATGAGTTTTTTCCGCATGCACGAATGCATGTCTGTGCACCGCTTGTGTCTGGGGCCCTCGGTGGTCAGGAAGGACCACTAGATCCTCTGAACTGGAGTTATGGATGGTTGTGAGCCACCGTGTGCTGCTGGAACTCGAACCTGACTCCTCTGCAGAAGCAACAAGTGGTCTTAACTGCTGAGGCATCTCTCTAGCCGCTTGTATATTTACCTTACGAAAATAATATCTTTGGTTATAAATACTCATGAAAGTCCTTACTAATCATCCACTTAATTGATTAAATAATTCCTGTGAATTAATGAAAGCTGTAGAACGCTTGCATGACCTAGTCTCTATTAGAAAAATCCAAGAAATACCATCGCTACTTTATTTCATATAGCTAAATTAGGATGTGATTTTTTATTCAGATTTTCTCTTCCCTACTCTGTTAGTCACTAAAATCATGATGCTTTAAATATAGATTACTTAAATTTCAAGTCCCTCAGGAAATGTCTGTCTCTTAGTTACAGTTTCCTCAGCCCTTCTGGTCTGCACCAGAACCGCAGCTTTGATGCCTTCATTAGTTTCTAGTGCTGATTTATAATTAAAATAGCTTCAGAGCCAACATCATCCAAGACATTGCTTCAAATGTGGCCCGGTTTCTTTCACCATCCAAGCTCCAGGGAGTGGGGCATCCTGGGAAAGTAGCTAGAATCCTAGCTTCAGTTCTGCCTTTTTCTAATTGGGTGACCTTGGAGAGGTCATTAAGGTTTTGGATAGGCTCTTTTGGTCATCTGCCAAATGGCTAGATGAGGAAAAAGGTGCTAAGTTTCTGCTCACAAGGTCATGTACTGAGTGGGAAGAAAGCAGGGTTTGGTCAGGTGATAGACCATAGAAGAAGGTGTTCCCTAAATATTCTATCAGATCTTGTTCCTACACAGGTTCGATCCAATGTTCCCCAATTGTTGAAGTTTTTAAAAATTAAATTAATAATAATAATTGTTGATTGCCACATCCCCATGTATATGTGAGTGTGTGTGTGTGTGTGTGTGTGTGTGTGTGTGTGTGTGTGTGTACTTGTGCACCGCAGCCTGAGTGTGGAGGTTAGAGAATAATCTTTGTCAGAAGTTTGTTCGCTCTTCCCACTATGGACTCTGGGTATTGAACTCAGGTTATCAGAATTCTATGATAACCCTTTTAACTGCTGAGCCATCCCAGTGGTCCTAATTAAGTCCTTAATAATCACCCATTTAATCCGTTAAATACATTACTGTAAATTAATGAAATGAAAAGTTATAGAGTCTTTAACATCACTACCTTTGGATTTCTATGCGAAATTTACTTGTTTTTTATTAGTTGGCAACTTACTTACCAAAATCTGTGTACTGGCAGGACTGGGGCATTGGGCAGTAGCCATGTCCTGGGGCAATGACCTGAATGGCTCTGCAGAGGGCCGGAATCTGATACTTTTGCCTGTGTGTCTTTGAATGTGCCCAATGAGTCAACAGAGGCTTCGAATAAAGTAAATATTGTACTAATTATGCAGCTGAAGGTGATACCAAGAGAAGATGAGGGCAGAGTTTGTTTGTTTTCTAGGTTATTTCATTTCCTCAAAGCAAAGCCAAGAAAAACAACAGCAGTAAAACAGAAGAAAACAAAATCATCTTTCCTGTAGTGCTTGGACAATCTCCAGGAATTTCTCCTGAAGGTGCTCTTCCTTGGTCCTGTGTTCACTTTGCCACAGAGTTAACAAGATGCCAACATGGCGGCCTCTAGTGAAAGAGGGAGCACACAGCTGGCTTGTCCCTCAGCACACTCATGCCCTGAAAGGCGTGGTCTGACTTCGGGAAGTAGGAAGGCCCAGCAAGAAGCAAGCCATTGTGAACTTCTGCTTGCAAAGTAAGGCTTGGCTAAGCTTGACGGGCTGCGAGGTCCTCCTCACCCAGGATGCTTCAGCATTCTGCGGGGGATGATGGCGGCAAGCGGGGGGTGGTACAGAAAGACCAAGGAGGAAGAAATCCTGGCCTTGGGAAATGCGCTCCATTGTGAGGGGTCCGTAGGTGTTGATGTCTCATGCCCTAGGACCCTTCCCCAGCCAGTAAGCACCAGCCACATCTAAGGACAAAACTGTTAGCAGGAGATGGGTCTGGGGGCTTGGGCAGGCCTTAGGACTTGGAGTTGGTTGGCTGTAATGCCAGGCTTCTTTACAGTTGAGTTTTAAATTTTCCCATTGCATTTACTGTTAGGCTGGCATTTTTCAATAATTGTTTTCCGTAACAAAGTGGCCATATACTCAACTTAAAGAACCATACTGAAACTGGAAAACTCTCCAGTCATTTGTAGGCAGTTGTTAGGTGATCTATGCCTTGATTTGGTGAGCAGACATGCAAACACATTCCAGCCCAAAGATGCTGAGAATTAACTACTGAAAATTCTGTTCCAGGAGTTAAAGGGAGTTGGGAGCTGTTTGACGTGGATACTGGGAACCATCTACCCAGTTCCATGTCCCCCTCTGGGAACAGATTCATTTCTGGACTATAGGAATATTCCACGCAGGCAGAATCAAGTCACAAAGTTACAGAATGATGCTCCAGAGCCTCTAAACACCCTCTCTGAGCCCATTTCCTACCAGTGCTCTTCCCGCGCTGCCTAGCTGCTCTGCTATTTCTAGAGCATATCCCGCTGGCCCTCACCACTAAGTCTCTGCACTGGCCGCTCCCCCACCTAGACTGCATCTCTCAGTCCATCCTTTGAGACCTGTGTTGACATCGGACAGAAGGACTGTAACATGAGAGGGGTGGATCAATACCGTCATTTTGGAGACCAGGCTGGCTATTCCATGACTGGGCTCCTGATAAAAAGGATAAATTTACCCAATTTTCTCCCTTTGAGGCACTCATTTTTCTGCAGTGTTATGCTCCAGCAAGAAGGCCCTCACCAGATGTCATGTGTTTGAACTTCTTAGCCTATACAACAATGAGCCAAGCAAGTTTCTATTCATAAACCAGCTCGTGTTTGTGGTATTCTATTACGGCGTCAGAAGACAGATTAAGACATGCCTGTAATCGAATTCAGCTGGGGATGTGTTTCAAGTTTTCTTTTCCCATGAGGTCTTCCTTGACAACCTTTACTGAAACAGTCATCCCATTCTTCCCCTTCATGCCGTACCCACCTCCTTTTCCTCTTCCCTTCCTCTCCAAGGCACTGCATTATCTGACTGTAGAGATGACAGGTACACACTTTTTGATGAGTTTCTTACTGTATGTCTTTGGCTGGTTTGTCTTTCCCACAGTTCTGTCACTTAAAGTAGCACCTACCATACTGGAGACTTTCAACACTGAATTTACTGAATGAATGGATGAATGAACGGATGGATTGTTGAATGTATGTATGTATGTATGTATGAATGGATGGATGAAAGCATGCATGGGTGGGTAGATGGATGGATGATTGAATGGATGCATGGGTGGACGAGTGTATATATATATATACATATATATATGTATGGGTGGATGGATGGATAATGGATGGGTGGATGGGTAGGTGAATGAGATGGATGGATGGATAGATGTTGACGGATTTTTCTTTGAGCTGCTAGCTCACAAAAAATGACAGAGATATCATATTTTCATAATATGAATTATGAAAGCTTGGCCTTAGCTTAGACTTGTTTCTGACTAGCTCTTACAACTTAAAGTAACCTATTCATATTAATCTACATTTTCCCTCTTGACTTTTCCCCTCTTTTCCATCTTGCACCTCCTGTTTCTTCTCTGTGTCCTCTGGTGCCCCTCCTGCACATTCATCTCCTTTTCCTTTCTCTCTGCCCAGAAAACCTGCCTATCATCTTCCTGATTAGTTATTGGCCATTCAGCTCTTTATCAAATCAATCAGAAGGTGCTTTGGCACAGACACATCTTTACAAAAAGATTATTACACAACAGGTGGATGGATGGATAGAAGGATGGATTGGCATACTTATGTAAGTGTGTGTGTGTCTGTGTGTGTGCGTGTGCACGTGCGTGCATGCGTGTGTATGTATGTATGGATGAATGTGTGTGCGTGTGTATAGATGGATGAATGCTTGCATGCATGAGGGGATGTATGCATGTGTGGGTAGATGGATGCACGCATGGATGGATGGGTGAGATGGTGTGGGGCTCACCTTCATTAGCAGAAAGAAAAGGTTGTAGGTAAGTATGTCTGGACCTTCCAAACCCTACCTTAGTTTTTAAAACTACTGTGAAAGATTTTTCTTTATACCTTACATTTTCATTTTATCTTTATTATTATTAAATTTAAAAATATCCAAATCATGGGTTGGGGATGTATCTCAGTTGGTAGAGTACATTTAAAAAAGGCCAACATTACTTTGGCTATGTGTAGTCTAATTGTTCCATATAAAATATATTTTAATCATACTAGTTTTTAAAATTGGTGACTAAAAGTTCCATATACTGTGCCTTCACGATCACTAGTGAGGAAAGATGCCTAGAGTCAAGCCAGAGGACCTGAGTTAGAGTCTGAGAATCCACACTGTAGAAGGAGGAAACCAATTCCTTCAAGTTGTCCTCTGACCTTCATATGTGGACTGTGGTCTAATCTTTATGCTTCCTCCCCCATGTAACAAAAAAAAATCCTAAAATTGTAAAGGAAAATATGTATATATTTATCATGCAAATTATGTTATCTTGTCTCTATTGAGCTAATTAATATGTGCTTTACATACCTGTTTTTTCCAGTGGTAAGAATGTTTAAAATCTTCTCTAAACAAATTTTTATAGACAAGGAAGAAAATTCTTTTTCTTTAATTAATTGGTTTATGTGCATATGTGCATAGGTGTTTTGGTGGCATACATGTCTGTGCCTGGTGCTAGAGGTCAGAAGAGGACATCAGAGCCCCAGAGCCCCTGGAACAGGAGCTATAGTTGTGAGCCACCATGTGGGTACTGGGAATTGAACCCAGGTCTTCTGGAAGAGCAGCCAGTCCTCTTAGCCACTCAACAGCTCTCCAGCCCCCTTCTCTTAGCAATTTCTGTGAATACAGTATTAACTGTAGTCATTGGGCTGTGCAATGACTGATGTGACTTTTAGAATGGTTTTGTAAAGGTCTGCACAGAAGGCCTTCCATTGAGTCTGTAGCTCACTTTTGGTGGTAAGGTACATTTTAACAATGTGAATTCTTCAAATCAAGGAATAGGCTACTTTGCCATTTACCTGTCTCATCTTTGATTTCCTTTACGAATGTACTGTGTGTCCTTCAACCCTTTAAAATTATGCTGGGTTTAGATGGTGCTGGCGATTGATCCCTTGACTTGGTGCATGTTGGCTAAGGGCCCTACCAACTGTGCCAACCCCTAGTGAAGTCTTCAAAACACAAAGTCAATCTTCAAAGCACAGTAGCCAGTCTCTTCTTTGCCTGCTCATCCCTTGTTTTCACCAGGTTCAGGGACTGTCATATCCTGCTGTTGGGTTGGGCTGAGTAGTGGGGGCAGGGGGTGGGAGTAGGAAGCTCTGGAGTAGCAACAAAGATCAGAGGGTGGAAGCACCTAATTTTGGCATGCTGGGGGGGGGGGGGCGCTTCCTGTGCTTTCCTGCTTGATCTCTTGTCACCTGGAAGAAAAGATGGCCAGCTACCGGAGATCCTGAAATCTTGTATAAGGTTGCAGACACCTAACCAGTATCCACACCGTTGACCGTTTTCTCCCACTAGGTAAAATGTCTTGGTAATACCCAGCCTGATCCCAGACTTCCGGCTGGCCCACTACAGATCCTCCCTGTTGTCCCAGGAACCCCTAACAACTCGCTCTGTAGGGTTTAGATCATGGCCCAATTGCAAAAGCCACAAGCAGCAGCATTGGATGCTGGGAGAGAGCAGGAGACAGAAAGGGCTCAGGGAAGGGGAGGAGTTCTGGGATGGAATTAAGTTGACGTTTATGCTTACCTCTCTCAAAACAGAAAGAATTTTCCAAAGGAGGGGGATAGACTAAAGACTTTTGGGTTTTAAAGACACAAATATTTAAAATAGATTTGGAAGGTTTTTTTCCCTTACACCTTCTGCTGGAATTATGCTTTTCTAAACTCCTAAAACTTTAGTAAGAGTCTGAGTGAACAAGAAAGTCCTGTTAAAAATACTTTGGGTCAGTGAATTCCAATTAGCGTCACATCACAGTTACTGGGGGAGTTTGGGCAATCCTGACAGCCCGTTCACATCCCAACTTAGTAAATTCAGAAGCTCCAGAGGTGGCATCAATGCTTTAAAAAATCCCCCAGGTGATTTAAAACAAACAAGCAAACAAGCGTGCATCTGAGGTTAGTCATGGCTGCTTGGGAGAATGAAAGACAGAAGAGTGCTGAGTGGCAGGCAGCCTGGGAGAGGCCAGCTGCAGAAAGTGGGGCTGCTTCTGCGTCTGTCCATGAGTGCAGCCAAGCAAGTCACAGCCTTTGGCCGTCTACAGGCATGCCCCTCTAGTCAGGTGGCTAACAGATCGGTAGACTTGGTTCAATAACTTAAGACACTGGGTGGGACGTAAACTCTGGTCCCCATTGTTGAGATTGGTTTTCACCATTTCTCTCGCACTGATGTAACTCTCCTTTGTCAGTAGATCTGAAGCTCATCTCTGTCCCCAAGATATGACATCTGACCGTCAGCAGCTAACTGAGGCACTGCTGTCTCACTCATCTCTAACAATGCAGTCTCTAGACTTTCCCTATGGAGAGGAGGGCTCGGCGCGGGGCAGGTCATGCATGTCTGTGCTGCCTACTGTGTCCACTCACCAGGGAAACAGTCTATGGAGATAACATGGTGCCATCAAGGAGGAAATAGCTGAAAGCAGGGATCCAGGATCAGTCCAACCCTTAATGCAAACTCCCAAATGTTCCGAGTTCGTCACCATCTTGCCTAGGAAGCTCACCCTTTTATTATGTCCTCCAGCCCAGAAACTCCACTGTGCTCTGTGCTGTGGTAAGTGATTGTGCAGACCATCCTCCTGGTTACTTACACAGGAATGGAGGGCCAGCCCCTGTCTGTGCTCTGCTTCACCCCTGGATGGGGTTGCAAGTTCTCCAGTCAACATAACTGTTTACTGGTGGTCTTTATGTTTCTTCATTTACTTCCCTTCCTCTATCTAGTCTCATCCCCCAACTTCCTTTCCTTGCTTCTTTCTTTCTGAATGAGGACTGAACCAAGACAAAGCCTTTCTGTTGTTTGAATGTGGCTTCCCAAGGCTCATGCATTGGAACCAGGATTCCCAGTGCGGTGGTGCTGGGGGGTAGAGCCCAAGGGAAGGTATTAGCTTATGAAGGGCTCATGCTGCTCTGGTGGAATTTATGAGGAATGGGTTGTTGTAAATGTGAGTCTGTTCCTCCTCCCCTGCACCACAGTGCTTTATGAATATAATTGCTGGTCCTCTTCCTTTGTCACTGTGAGCCGAAGGGCCACAAGGACTGTGCTGCCTGTGGCCGCCTAGTCTTAGACCTCCCGTCTTCCGGATCTGTGAGCTCAAATAAGCATCTTTTTTCTTTCTTTTCTTTTTCTTCTTTTTTAAAAATAATTTGTGCCTCAGATGCGCTGTTACAGCAACAGAAAAGTGGATGAAGATGATGAACATCGGTGAGAAATAGCTGGTTCTAGGACAGCCAAGGCTACCAAAGACACCCTGTCTTGAAAAACAAACAAACAAACTAACTAACTAACTAACTAACTAACTAACATCAAACAAGCTCCTTTAGAAAATTAGTGTTAAAGTGAATTTTGACAAGATAAAGGTGTCCCCCGCAGAGATGGCTCAGTGGTTAAGAGCACTTGCTTCTCTTGTAGAAGACCTGGGTTTTATGCCTAGCAACCGTCCTGGCTGCTTTACAACCGTCTGTAACTGCAGTTCCAGGGCTTCTGATGTCTTATTCTGGCCTGTGTAGGCACCTGCACACTTATGGTGTACATACATGTGCTCAGAAGCACATGCGGGCAAAGAGAAGTACATACAAATAAGTCCTTAAAGAGAGAAGATGGCTCTAGTGTTTCCTGGGGTCACTGCCCCACCCCACCCCCATCCATTCTCTGCAACCAGTATTAGCAAGGCCATTACAGCTGAAGCACAGACCCTCTATGTAGTTCCAAAGAGCAGCCAGCAGAGAGCTCCATGGCATGGGCACCTCTGATGCATGGCCTGCTGCACCTGTGTGCTTGGTGGACATACAGACAATCGGAGTGGACCCCAGACAGACTGAATGAGAGCAGGCCAGGTATGAGCCTGCAGGTCTGTGGGGTCGCTGCGGCAGGATTCCAGTTGTCGGAGACTTGCGCCATTCCTCTAAGACTTTCCTGCTCATGCACTTTTGAGTTTTTAAAAAGTATCTGAATAAGGTAGGTCTGACACAAAATCACTATTTATACTTACTGCATACAGTTTGACGGATTAGAGACAATAAACAACTGTGAAAAACCACCAAAATCAGAGTTTTACGTGCATAGCTATTACCTCCAAAGTTTTCTCCTGTCTTCTTTATTTTAGTGATAAAAGCATACTATAAATGCCCTTTCTTTCCTTCTTTCTTTCCTCCTTCCTTCGTGTGTGTGTGTGTGTGTGTGTGTGTGTGTGTGTGTGCATATGCTGTGTGTGTAGTGGATGCACACATATCCACTAAGGGAGGCCAGGGGACACTGATATTGTATTCTATCCATCTGCCTATTGCTTTGACTCAAGGTGTCTCCCTTAACTTGGAATTCATGTTCTTCATCTAATAAGTCCCAGAAATCCTCCTGTCTTCACCTTCAACACTGCTCAACTTGCAAGGTGTGTGTGGGTCCATTCCTAACTTGCTATGTGAGTGCTGTATCTGAACTCAGATTCTCAAGTTTGAAGAGGAAGTGCTCTTTCTCACCGATACCCTCCCCTCCTCTCTTTCTCTTTTTTTCTCTCTCTCCCTCTCCCTCCCCCGGGTCTCATGTAGGCTGTCCCTAAATTTGCTGTGTAGTCAAGATGACTTGAGCTTCTGATCTTCCTGACTCCACCCCCCAGGTCCTTGGATTACAAGCATGCACTACCATGTCAGATTTACATGGTTCTGATAACAAAAACAATAGAACCCAGGATTTACGTGTGCTAGGCAAGTACTCTATCAGTAGACTATGGCCACAGATCAAGATTCATTCTTTTTGTAATTTTCTTCTCTCTCTCTTTCTCTCTCTCTCTTGTCTTCTTTCCTTCCTTCCTTCCTTCTTCCCTTCCTTCCTTCCTTCCTTCCTTCCTTCCTTCCTTCCTTCCTTCCTTCCTTCCTTCCTTCCTTCCTTCCTTCCTTCCTTCTTGGCAGGGTTTGTCTGTGTAGCCCTGACTGTCCTGGAACTTGCGTGTAGGCCAGGCTGACCTCAAACTCATAGAGATCCACCTCCCTCTGCCTTCAGAGATTAAAGGTGTGCACTACCACTGCCTGGCTGTTTTTGTAAATTTCAAAACACACAGGGAAATTTTTTTCTGCAGTCACAGAAGATCTCTTGGATTTACGGCTCATCTACTGTTTGTCACCACCTGTTACACTGGTGACTTCCAGAATCACTGGCTGTGGTCACTCCCTTTTCCTAGACTGCTAGATTCTGTAAAAGGGAACAATACCACACTGTGCCCAAGTCTTCCCATGCCTGCTAGTGTGTTCACTGTCTCCTTTGCTAGCGATAGAATCCTGGTTCTTGTGGGACAGCCGTGCTCAGTGGGCACAGCCCCACCCCCACTTCTTAGGTTGCTCCTGGTTACATTATGCCGAGTGATCTGTGATCACAAGGGCTGTAGGACTTTTGGGAGAAATGATAACGACAGTCATGACCTATCTGCCTCGTGCATGAGATGTCTGTGCTGGGGCTCCAGCGCTGTGCTGATCATGAAGTTTGATGATGAAAGGGTCTGAGTCTGTGGACTAAATCGCAGCTCAACAGCCATGCTTCGGGCTGGCTGCCTCTGCAGTGTGTTTCCCAAGAGGAGGAGACACAGGGCCCAAAGCTACCAAAAATTTGCCTAAAAAGGTATTGACAGTTGAGTTACACCATGAAGTAAATGACATTTATTGATTGTTTTCTGTGTATCAGGCACTATGCAAAATTCTTTTAAAATGTTTTAAATTCTTAATTCTGTATTATTAGTTCTGTTCTACAGATCATACAAGTGAGGTTAGAGCCCCAGTGACTTCTGCAGATTCACTCCGCTGGTGCGTTCTTGGAGGGAGTATCTGAATTTGGGGAGTTCTAGGAAATGCCTCATTTTCTGACATATGACAACATCGCTCATGAGTCTTCCCTTGATATCAAGGCATGAGAGGCTTATTCTCTTCCTCAGTGAACCAAACCTCTGACCTCCATTGCTCTGCTGGGAGTACAGACCGGCACTTCCCAGTTCTCCTCCTCAGAGTCTGGAAGTGGGGAATCAAGTGAGGGAATGGTAGGGTGATGTGCCCGGACTTCCGAGTATACAAGACTCATCGAGATCAAACCCAGCTGCTGCAACGGAGGCCGCAGTTGTAGCTCTCAAAGCAAGGATTGTAATGAAAAACAATTAGGGTTTATCTACCATGAACACTACACACACGCCCACACGCGCACACGTGCGCACATGCACACACACACACATATCTCCCTCTCTCTCACATATACACTCAGATCACACACTCACACACACACACACACAGAGATCTCACACACATACAGATCTCTCTCTCTCACACACAGATCGATCTCTCTCTCTCTCTCTCTCTCTCTCTCTCTCTCTCTCTCTCACACACACACACACACACACACACACACACACAGATTTCACATGAAAGCGAGAGAAAATTATATAATTCCAGAATGGAGAGCAGTTCTTTAGCTAACTACAATCTAATTATAAAGTTGGTATTTGGAAAATATGCTACATTATCTTTTTACTGCCATCCCCCATTTTTCCCAGGAGTGGTTGAAATGTCAGGATTTGAGAAAACTTGAAGATCTCAAAATAAAGGGAGCTGGTAGTATAGTTGTCTGAAACTGCAAACAGGGCTGGATGGTAACAGCTGTTATTTCTCCTTTTCCACCTGAGAAATAGGATGCTGTTTGTATTTTGGTTACTGTCTTACACAATCAAATTATAGCCAATGATACATAAGTGTGAGGCCAAGTAGAGCTTCTAGGATGTCGTTTAAGTGGGCTCAGTTGCAAAAGTTGTTTTCTTGAGGCTGGAGAGATGACTCAGTGATTAACAGCCCTGGCTGCTCTTCCAGAGGTCCTGAGTTCAATTCCCAGAAACCACATGGGACTCACAACCATCTATAAGTGAAGTGATTACTTATATTGTTCTATTATTAAATAAAACTTGGGACTCAAATATTGGGGTAAAAACGGATTGGTTGGAGAAGTGACAAGTGAGCTCCTCTCTCTCCTTCCTCGGTCCCAAGAGACCCACCAATCTCTGTAAGCTCCTCCCCGCTACTTCCTCTGTCTCTCTATATGTCCTGGGTCCTCCAAAACCTCTATGGCTAATTCTGGTCAGCTACTAGCTACCTCTGCCCTCTGGTTCCAGATAAACACTATTGTCAGTCTGGGGAGTGTTAGAATGTGATCAAAGCATCCCACAGCATGCGATATCATCCGATGTCCTCTTCTAGAATGCAGGGGTATCTGCAGATAGAGCATTCATATACATAAAACAAATAGATAAATCTTTAAGACGTTGCCTTCTTGTCTTCCTGTATGTTCTCTTCCCACTGATCTAGAACGAGGTGATGTCTGGAACCACGACAGGGATTTTGGATCGAGGATGACAATACAGAAAGATGGCAGCTGAGCCCTTGATATCCATTGGAATCTGCAGATGGCTTAATTGTGGACTTTCACGATAGGATGGAATTTAATCTTGTTGACTGACTATTTCATCCCCCAGCCCTGCCTTATACATACCATCCTGGCACAATAAGGTAAAATCACATCCATTTGGGGTGGCAGAAATCAGAGATGTATTAGTAGGGGTTCAAGACATCAGCTGGGTTATGAGCTGGGAAGTACCAGAGCTAGGAAAAGGCTTGCCAGAGACTCCCTTCTCAGTACTCATTCTGTAAATAATTCCGGGGCATGTCCTATGTGTGGAGCTTTTTGCCAGGCATTCAAGGCACCGGGATGAAGCAGGGCATGATTCCATCTATCTAGAAGTTCACAAAATGCACCAGGTCCGCAGATCACCAATCTCCTTGAGTTGCGCACCCGGGAAGTTTATTTTTGTCATATTAAACCACAGCCTCTTTTTCTGCTGATAATGAGGAAGAGGAAGAGGAGGAGGACCATGAAGAGGGGGAGGAGGAGTAGACAAGTGTTTATGTGCCGTGGGATGGATGTGGAAGTCAGAGGCAACTTTCAGGAGATGGGTCAGTCACTCCTTCCACCATAGGTTCGGAGAGTCAAACTCAGGCCCTCAAGCTTCTGGGAGAAATGGTTTTATCCGCTATCCACCCTACACCCAAAGTATAGTTTCTGAAACTGTGCACTCAGATCCATGTGTGCAAGGATGAGAGTCTGGATATACAGCAACAGCAAAAAATTAATACAAAATTATAGTTCAACAAAAGCAAGCCCTTTCTGGCATTGTGACTTGACTGCAGTCTGGGTTCTGAACACACAGCAGACAGAGGGCACACTTACAGGCAGACCAGTGGTGCCCATGAGTGCTGAGTGACGCCCTTCAGCTCAGTCTTGTAACTGTGCACCTTATGAATACAATATTCTCTGCGCATGGTTTTCTTCTCTTATAAAAGCAACAGCTTAGATATAGAAAACAAAGACTTTCAATATTGTCTTTCCTCAGCATGTACGCATCAAGTTAGTGACTCTTTGCACTGGATTGCGTTTGAATGTTTAACTTGAGTTGGGCATGGTGGTGCAGACCTATAAACCCAGCACCTTAGATGCAGAGAAGGGGTATTAGGAGTTCAGAGTCAACCTGGGGTGCATAGTACATGTGTTCAAGACTACATAGTAGCCTGTCTCAAGGAAACAAGACAGAAAGTTTGATCTTAAAAGTAGAGCTGAGTCAATGTAATTTTTTTTCAGTGAATTTTGGCTTATGATTACGACAGAATTCCTTCCAGGTGACATGACATACATGACATGCTTGGACTCCCAGCACTCAGGAAGTGAGATGGTACGCGTGTACTCCCAGCGCTTGGGAGGCAGAAGTGGCAGATCAGACAGAGTTCAAGGTCAGTCTTGGCAGCATGGCAAGTTTGAAGTCTGCTGGGATACATAAGACCTAGTCTCAAAAACAAAACAAAACAAAACAAAACAAAAACAAAGCAAACAAATAAAGCAAACAAATAGGACTGAATTGCAACAATTTCTAAAACGATCCTAAGCATGCCTCTGCCATGTTGAACTGCATGTTGGTGTGAAGTTGTGAAATAGACATATCAATATCAATCAGCCCCAAAGTTTGCAGATGCTCTGTTTTCTGCAATATCAAATATTCAGCCAAATTTTAATTCTTTATGTAAATACAAGCAAGGGCCCGTGAGGTGACTGTGTGGGTAACAGCACTTGTCCTACACGTCTGATGACTTCACTGTGATCCCAAAGTCCAGTGCAACGGGAGAATTCCCAAGAGTCATTCGCTGACCTGACCTCTACTCTTGTGTACCCACCCACACCCAAGCCCACACTCACACGTACACGTCACACTCACAATAATAATAATAATGATAATAAGCCGGGCGGTGGTGGTGCACGCCTTTAATCCCAGCACTCAGAGGACAGAGGCAGGCAGATCTCTGTGAGTTCAAGGCCAGCCTGCTCGACAAAGTGAGTTCCAAAACAGGCTCCAAAGCTACAAAGAAACCATGTCTCAAAAAAACCAAAATAAATAAATAAAGTAACAATAATATTAATATAATAAATTTAGTAAATAAAATAAAATAATGACAATAATAAAAGGAATAAATAAGCAAGTACACCCATTCTAAAAGCATGCAAATTTGCTTTAATTTCTAATAAAAATAGACACACCAGAGAACTGCTTCAAAATACGTTTCTTGATGTTTTCTCATCAATGAAGTGTTTAATTTGTAAGAGTTGTGAGTGGACACCACACTAGAAGCCCTGCATTAAAGACTAAAGAGAATTTGTATAGCAAACACACAAGTTCCTTTTCTCTTTGTGTGACATGCACTCCCGGGTGTGCGGACACATTCAAGTATGCTTGCTAAGTTACGGCTGCACATCCACACAGGTAGCCTTGCTGCCGGATCACATTTCTTTTGCTGCTTTAAGAACATCTTGTATGGTCGGGTGCCTTGTTTATATGGTGCATGTGGATGGCGGGTGGGGACAATAAAACAATAGTCTCTGGGGGCCTCTGGGGAGAATCTCTGAGTTCCCTGGGATAGGAAGTTCCCTAAGAAATCAGGAGCCACTAAAATTCCCACCAAACAACAAAGTATGTGCAGCCAAGATAAAAGGAGAGTGGGGGTTGAGATGGAAAAACAAAACACCTCACCCTGGTGCAGGGAAGCAGGTGCACCCAACTCAAACAATAATCATTTCTTCTGTTATTTGTAGAGTTTAGGAACAAAACAAAACAAAACAATACTCAACTCCTCCCCTCTGGGGTGGAGGGACCTTCAAGGATGCTCAAAGCAACAAGATAAACAAGGCTCTTTCTCAGCTGGTGAGACTGCAAAGAAACGAAATGTAAAACTAGCAAACAATAATAACAACAACAAAACAACAGAAGTACCAGACAAAAAGCAAGGAAGAAGGCAGAGCCAAGAGCAGTTAAAAGGACATCATCTTTGGAAGGGCTTGTGGACAGCTTCTCTCTGTGTCATCAAAGCTGAGCCTTCACCTTTGAAGCCATCAACTGAAGGGCTAACTCCCCCTTACTGTGCTCACAGCAAAATGCATCTGAGCCATGTGGCTGTAAGGGACACAGGAGGAGCCAGAGACAGGTGTGAAGTGGGACTGGAGGAACTTCTCTTTGCATGGGTCCTTCTGAAGTCTTTGGGAGCCTTAGAAACATGTCTATCTAATCACATATTTTGTGACATATGTAAAGATAAATTATTCCTAGACTCTCGAGTGGCTCCCAAATGGGGAACAAACTTCAGGGTTCACAAGACCTGGGTATAATCTGAAGTTTCCACAAAATGTTCTTTCCAGCTCTACAGTGAGTCCTTCTGGTCTGTGGATGGACGGATTGAGGACCTTTGCACAACCTATAGCTAAGGGTGTAGCACGATGGAAAAGGCTGGAGGAGGGTGAGGAGGTGGAGCTGTGACTCAGGGAACCACTGGCTCAGGGCTCCTGGAGTAAGCACAACAGTGTTGGAGGATTGGTTCTTCTGTCTAATGCCCCGTGGAGGAGTCTGGCCCCTTTCTTTGTTTGTTTTTTTTAAAATCACATAACAGCTTAGTGATATTTGATCAATACTGAGCTTGAAGAATTGTTCTGTGCAGGGTCAAAGGAGGATAACAGACCTCAGTGAGAGGGCGAGGGGCCCCAGCTGGCTTGAGACATGTCTGTGCTTGTCTTGGGAACACTAGCTGGTTTACAGGAAGGACTCAGCCACTCTCCAGAAAGCACCCACAGGAAGAGAACATTGTGACAAGGTCAACCATACTCAAAAGCCAGGGGTTGTTTTGAATGCACTGTGGAGTCGGCCATTGAGATTTTCTTCCAGCCAAGTCTCTAAGGATCCATGCCAGGACCCGAAACAAAGAGCACGAACATTAAAAAGACATTTCAGTGGGACTGTGTGGTACTGAGAGTCTCAGACGGAATGAAACCTAGTGTGACTTGGGGGCCACTTTCAAGAGCTGGGTGGCAAACGGCACAGTTGTGGTCCATGCGAAGGATGTGTGGTTATCAGGAGGGGACAGGGAAGACACAAATGCTCATATGGTCCCACAGCTTTGGAGGGGCATCTCTGGGAGCAGTTGCTATCAGAGAGAAGAAAAATAGTGCCTTAGGCAGAAGATCATGTGAGCTGTCTCCAGGCCACTCACAGAAACTCGTCAGGAGCTGGACGCGAGATAAACCATTGCACCCAGACAAGAGCACAGACCAGAGCGTTGATGCAGTGGAGCTAGTTTTTTATATAACAGGTATTAGAGTGACAGGCCATCCAGAATGGAATTATTATTATGGCCCGCCTCAGGGTTAGTTCTTTATGTTACTTATTCCTTTAAAAGCTTCTCTGGAGCTAGGGACATGGCTCAGTGGGTAAAGGGTTTGCAATGCCAGTCAGAGGACCTGAGTTTGAATCCCCAGCACCCATGTGAAAGCTGGGAGTGGGGCTGAGCACCTGTAAACCCCGTCACTGTAGCAGTAGAGACAGGAAGAGTCTGTGTTCTTCCTGGGCAGCCATTCTGACTGAAATGACAAACTCCAGGTTCAACAAGAGCCCCTATATCAAAAAATAAGGCCAGAAGCAATAGAGGAAAACACCAAAGAGGAAGACAAACTCTGGCCTACAACACACACACACACACACACACACACACACACACACACACACACACGAGAACATTTACACTGACATGTGCACACACAAGCACAGACACCACGTACCCCACCCCCCACATACCACCCTACCCCCACTACAAACCTTCCTGTATGTAAGGTAAACTCTATTACTACTCTTGTTGACAGATAAGGAGACAAAGTCTCCAAAAAAAGAATTACTAGATCAAGAATATACCCAGTTAGCAAGAGTGTGCTTACCTAACCTGTTTGAACCTCAGTACCCATTTCTTAACTCTGTGCACACGGATGGAGAAATAAATGAAGCCAAAGAAGGAGTGTTTTTGTTTCTCTAATTCCTAATTCATTTTAGCTCCCAGACTGCTGAGGTGACTTGAAAAAAAATACTATGAAAATGAATTAGACTGTATCTTTCTTCATTTATTATTCAAAACCCTTTACTGAACACCTGTGACTGAGCCCTGGACCATGCTGACGAGTACACTCCTGTTTTAAGATCTTCTCTTGTTCTAATTCTTCAAAGCTCATGTGTTGGTGAGCATAGATATTTCCTATTGCAATTCTGCTACACTCTCCCTACTCTTCCAAGCAGCGTGGTTTGTAGACCCATAGCTTTTGTCTAATTCAGTCTACACTGAGACTCATCATCTTCCTTGGACAAAAGGATGGCACTCGTTTATTTCTAGTACATCGGGCCAAATTGTGATGGTTGACTTGTGCCTCTGACTGAAGGGAGGAAATTGGGAAAATGTTCTGCCAACATTTGCTTGCTGATGTATTTGCCCTAGTGTATACAAGAATCAAGGTTATTGTTCGCTTCGCGAACCTGACCTCACATGACGGTAAGTTATTATCCTCTATAGGTAGGCTGAACTGGTGACTAAGAAACACGCACCACTGTTCCAGTGGCGAGAAGACCCTTAACCTTCATGGACACAGAGAAGTCTTTTCTATGAGCCATCTCGGTCGGGACGATAGGACCCGTCGAAAATGTAATGCTTGAATCAGAATGTCCATGACTCAAAAAACTCTGACCGGTTAAGGCTTGCTTGTTCAGAACAGCACCTCACACTGCCTATTGTTTGTAACTTGTCTCATGGAAATGTTGAGTGTGCAAGGGTACAAGTTGTGATTCTGGCTATATATAAACCTCAGTGGGGGTTGAGGGAACCCTAAGTTTAGGAGAATCTATTCTGTTCTGGATAAAAATAGTTCCACTCACTCTTGCTTTGCAAGGAAAACATCAATTAGACTGAACAATGTTCCTTGCAGAATGTAGATGCCGCATTGTCTCTGGACACCTCCTTTGAATTCGCTCTGCTCTGTGTCGGGTCTTCTGCTAGGAGGAAATTATCAACAACCAGAGGAAATCCTGGACTAGTATTGAATAGTCCTTATTTTAAAGGTACTTCCCTTCTTGTGGGAATTGTATGTATCAGAACAACAGTATAAAATGTTGGAATTATTTTACAAGGTTTGACTTTCGGCCCCATTTTTTTTTTTAAAGATCTGCTTATTGTGCTTAAGATACAGTCGATTGTTGAGTGGGAGAGCATTCTTCTCAGGTTCCGTGGGCTTTAAGGTGAGGTGGAGGTTAAAGCATTGACCACAGGAAGCAGGAGGTCCTCAGAGACACCAGCTTATTCTAGAGCGTACAATAACTAGTGCAGGCCATTTGAGTCGTCAACATTTGCCCCTTTCTGAGCAGAGATGGCTGTCTTCACGGTGGGGAACCTCAGCAAGCTGGCACTGCAATCCTCTCCCATTGGTTTGGCTCAGCCAAATATGGGAGGGGTCAAAACTAGGGGGTCTTGAACACCGGTAGTGGAAAAAAGATGTCAAACTTACTTTTTCCTTTCTGAGAGCAGCTAATACTAATGGTGGCCAGGAGCTGCATTGTAGCAGCAGTAGCTGCCGGAGGGAATGGGCTTTTGTGCCCTCTGGCCTGTGAAGCCAGTTAGCAGGACACAGGGTGCTCAATTGGTGCTGACTCATACATGGATATGCCCCACACTTTCTTGCTAAGGAGCTCCACGTTAGGGGAGGGTAACCTGGTATAACTGAAGTTGTAGACAGTCTGAGCTCAAAGCAGCCAGATGCAAGCACACAAGTTCTTTGAGTTCTTCCATAATATCTGAAAATGTGCAAGACTCTGGCATTGTACTCCAGCTTCTACCTTTTGGCTTCAGTACAAGTGCAATCGACTTTTCTGGGGTGTTGCCACACTGAAGAACCAAATGATAACCTTATATGATAATCTTAGCAACCTAAACTTACATGGCTAAGTCTTGGTCTGCCCACAGGTAGGTCTAAACCCCTGCCAGACAACCGCGATGCTGGTTGCTCGTCGATTCCCTCGGGACTCTTGGGCTCTCAGGAGAGCTGTGCACCTACCCCGGTGTGCTGGGCAGCATTTTCTTTTCTCATCCTGTCTAAGCAGCAAGCAGGCCAACATGGATGAGGTCTGCTCAGAGCACTGGTCACAGACCTGGAACCTCTGTGTCTGTTCTTCATTTCTCAGGATGAGAGTGCATTGTTTTCCCACCAGGAAACACTGAAGAGTGGCTCCGGTCGCTATTCTCCTTTGTGGAGAGCATCCTACATCCCTAGCAGGGCTCACAACTATTGAGCATGTGCCTGCATCCTTCTGCCTTGTTTGCTTGCTCGTTTTGATTTTTTGAGACAGGGTTTCTCTGTGTAACTGGCTGTTCTGGAACTCAGTCTGTAGACAGGTGGCCTCCCGAGTGCGGGGATTAAAGATGTGCAGGTGTGCACCGCACTGCCTGGCTGAATCCCCTCTTCATAGCGGTTTTGCTCAAATTCCCTTCCCGTTATTTCACGCGTGGAATTTGACAGTCCCAGCGCCACATAATTTCAGACAGGGCCACTCTTAGGTCCAGTAGTGTCCTTTTAATCAGTCTTGCTTTTGCAGGTTCAGTTGCCTGTGGTCAACTAAGGTCTCAAAGATCAAATGGAAGTTTCTAGAAAGAAGTAATTTACAAGTTCTGCTTTTCTTCCTGCTGTACTAGACCAAGTCTCTCACTGTCAGCTCAGTGCAGCCCGAGGGGTGAAGTATCCTTTGCCCAGCGTATCCACACTGTCTGTGCCACTTGCATGTCGGGCACCCGAGAGCCCTTGCCATGACCAGGTCGGCTGTGCTGGTGTTTGTGGTGTTCATGCCTGAGTCCCCACTGTGTACCTGATGATGTCATCAGAGCACAGGCCTGACTATGTCAACCAACAGGTTGTGTCAAAAGAAGCTGTAGCTAGCAGTCCATAAGAAAACCGGTGAAAATTCTCCCTAAGGAAAGAAAGCAGGTCTCATGCTGAGCCGGCCAGGATTTACGGCAGAATGAGGGTTTAAGACTTCTCCATGCAATCCTGGTTATAACGGTTCTATTTTCTTAGTTAATAACAACCCACTGTGCACAGCTCACACGCGGTTTCAGTGTCCCTTGTCAGCCTTGCCCAGCACCTGCAGATAAGGGGGCACCCCTTTAGTCCTGAGCTGCCTGCAAGGTCTCTCCCTTTTCAGCTGATCCATAATAAAGGTTCTGTTCCTGTGACTCCCGGGTCCTATACCCCCAGGGTAAGCTGGGTGTAAGAAGCCCAGTGAGGCTCTCCCTCTCTGAACACGGTTTGATGACCGCATAGCACACTCCAGTCCACGCAAAAGTGCTGAAGGAAGGCCGTCCTGATGAACAGTCTGAACTGACCAACCAGCCAGCTGTGTACGCCAAATGTTGGGTGGTCAGTTTCCAGGGAATTTAGCCCAATCCAACAATTTTCGCAATGAGATAGCCTAGATTCGATGCATTCTTCCTTCGGTGGTTCAGAAGGCCTTTCAGAATCATTTGATGCCCTTGAGGAGTTGTTATGGACAGGAATCACTGCCCGCTGCACATTAATGAGTAGTTAGGATTATCTTGGATTTCTAAGAAGTTAAATTTAAGATGAACATTTGCTGCAAATAAACCAGTTTCTAGTTTTATTCCTGTAATGATTACATCTTGTTTTGGGAAGCATTTATGTCAAATTTATTATATCATTAAGATTAATATGACTCATATAGAATGTTTGAAATGTACCTATACGCTAGACATTAAACTAAAAATTCTTAAAATGCTCTTTTAAATAAAAGTATTTTTTGATGCAGCAGGTATGTTTCAGAGAGCTGAGTATAAGGTAGACTTCTTGAAGAATGAATTTTGTATGAGGAAGTACGTGAACATGGTGTAACGTGCTCATCATCATAAACGTGGAAAGCCCCCAAGAGTTTCGATAAAGGTGTACACATCACCTCATGGGTAACGACTGTGTGCTTGCTTCCCAGTCCCATGCGCTCATGCACGCTCAGTTTCTCCCCTAGCTAACGTGACAACGTACCAAACTGAAGCAATGCAACGGGGAAGGGTTGTTCGTTGCAGAGGTTACAGCACAGGAGGGAGGCCGCGGTAGGGGGAGTAGCTCGTCCCTGGACACTTAGAGCCTGAGACTGCAGCTGGAAGCAGAGAGTCCAGGCTGGAACACTCAAGACTGGCTCCACAGCGCTCTGCCTCCGGCAGCTCAGTCCCGCCTCCTGGTGGGTGTGTCCGTGTCCAACTCGCCCTTGCAGGCTGCCTGTCACCCAGGAGCTAGAAGGGAGGCTGACAGACTTTAGATAACAGTTTCGTATTGCAATGACTAAAAGACTGGACAACGCTGAAAGTTTTATATCTCACCCCCACCCCCGCCCCAAACAGTGCTCCCAGGAGGGGATGAGTTGTATGAAGAACACATGAACCTGGAGGGAAAACACTACAATCAGTTACAAGTCAGAGTATATGAAATTTAAAGTCATATCGTGTTGTTTGTCCATAAGAAATTAGCAGTGGGCAGTTAGATTGTGTAAAAAAAATTCATAAACAGGGACCAGTATCATCTGAGAACAGTGGTTCTCAACTTTCTTAATGCTGTGACCCTTTCACACAGTTCCTCATGCTGTGGTGACTCCAGCCATAAATTATTTTTTTGTTACTTCGTAACTGTAATTTTTGCCACTGTTTTGGATTATACTGTAAATATCTGGTATACAGGATATCTGATATGCGAGCCCCAAAGGGATTTTGACCCACAGGTTGAGAACCTCTTGATGGATTAGAATCTAATCCAATCCTTCAAAGGCTTAAGTAAAGATTTATTTATTTTTTCCTTTGAGCTAGGACATTTGTGTTCTTCTGCCTTTGAGCATAAGAGCTGCTGGCTCTCAAAGCCCTGTCCCCTGTATTACTCTAGCCGTTGCACCTTTCTTGTCCTTTGGCCTCAGGCTGGGAGTTTCATCACTGATCGCTCTGTATTTTAGGACTGTGAGGGAATCATTCATCTTTCTGGTTCTGTGGCTTGCAAATGGCTAATTCTGGCCTGTCTCTATAAACATGTGAGTCTATTTCCATATTACATCTCCTCTTAGAAATCTATGCATATCCTATTAGTTTTATTTTTCTGAAGACCCTACTATAGTGCTTAATAATTGTTCACCGTATTGTTGACAGAAAAGATCCATCCTGTCATTCTAACGTTAAAATACTATCTTACATAATTTCTTTTCATATTTTAAGATACATTTAAAATGAAATTTATCATTTATTATTATTATTATTATTATTACAAAGATCCTTAGAAAAATGGGAAGACAAAAATATACAAAAGAGGGTAATCTGTAATCCTGATAATCACAAGTTTGCAATGCAGTTCCTAGCACATTTGAAGGTAGATTTCAGGAAGACTTATCTTCTGTGTGTGTGTCCGCGCGCACATGGCGTATGTCCAGTTATCTTCTGTGTGTGTCCGCGCGCACACGGCGGATGTCCAGGAGCCTGTGGAGGACAGAAGAGGCTGCCAGTTCTCCGCAGCTGGGGCTTGGGGAGGCTGTGAGTCGCAAGTCGGTTCTGGGAACTGAACCCATGTCTCCTGCAGGAGCACCTTAAGCTATGAGCCATCTCTCCAGCTTCTGAAGGTGGAGTTTTAAGATAGTCATCTATTTATTTATGTATTTATTATTATTGCTTTATGTATTATTATTGTATTTGTGTGTGTGTGTGTGTGTGTGTGTGTGTGAGAGAGAGAGAGAGACAGAGACAGAGAGAGAGATCAGAGGATAACCTGGGAATTTAGTTCTCTCTTTCAACTGTGTGGGAGATCTGGGGATCAAACTCAAGCTGTCAGACTGGGCAGCAAGGCACCCCTACCTGCTGAGCCACCTCTCTGGTCCCATATGTCACTTTTTACTAGCTTTTCTAATTAATCCTATTATAGTAATACTTTCTTTCCACGTTGCTATTTTTCCTATGTCAGTAGCTATTTTTCCTATACAAGCACTCATTACACCATAGTATTATGTAGCAAATAGTGTCTAAATTATTCCCTTAAGAATAATCCTATGCTGAGTGTAGCACACCTTTGATACCTGCACGTAGGAGCAGAGGCAGACAGAGCTCTGAGTTGGAGGCCAGTCTGATCTACAGAGTGAGTTTCAGGATAGCTAGGAACACAGAGAAACACCATCTAGAAAAACAAAACAAAATAATATCTAATAAGGGCTCTATCTTCTCATATGTGTTAGTGAGCTGGAGTTAAATGGCTAGGGGGATAGAATATTTCCATTTTCTTCCCAGTGAGAAGGTTTTCTTTGTTTAAGTTCTCACTTACATGCATTTATGCTTCCATTTCCAGCTGCAGTGATCCCTTGCAAATGTTCCCAGTCCTGGGACGTGTCCGTAGTCTTCGGTGTGCTATTGTCCTACTTTGATGTCTGCTGCTGTGATAAAAACCATAACCAAAAGCAGTGTGGGAAGGAAACAGTTGATTTGACTTACATATCCAGTCATAGTCTGTCACTGAGAGAAGACAGGGCAGGAACTCTAGACAGGAGCCTGGAGGCAGGGGCTAAGCAGAGGCTATGGAGGGTGCTGCTTACTGGCTTGCTCCTCACGGCTTGCACAACCTGCTTTCTTAGAGAACCCAGAACAACCCACAGTGAGCTGCCTCCCCATCATTAATCATGAAAATGCCCCACAGGCTTGTCTACTGGCCAATATGATGCAGATAATTCCTTAATTTAGGTTCCCTCTTCCCAGATGATCTATTTTTGTCAAGTTGACAAAACCAACCAGCCAGTACAGCTAGGCTTTCCTATCTTCCCCTTGCTTCTCAACCTATGCCACCATGACTCCTCTCCCAGGTCTTATGGTGAATGAGAGAAAATCACTACTTCTGTTAGATATCTTGAAAAGATAAATTTAAAAGGAAAAAAATTATTCTTGTTTTTTAAATTAAGCCAAGCTAAGTGAATTTTGCTGTAGCTTGTATATTGAGAACTATAAAATGGACATTCTTAATCATTTCACAGTTTAGTAGGAAAAACAAAGGCGTATAAATCACCATATAAAAATCAATGAAGCATGTAAGAGAGATGATAGGGAAATTTAAAGGGAGCTATTTATGTTATCTTATTATTTATTTTTCAGCTAGAGATATAAAGATCTTTCCATGAGGAAGCAGCCTCTGTCATAACCTTGAAAGATGGGTTGATATGACTAAGTATGACTAAGTCGTTCATGGAGCAGGAAATGGTGGGACCCAAGCCAACCCTGAATCTAGAGGTGGAAGTCAGGGTGCTGTAGCTGTGTGGAATGTTTGTGGTTCCTCTGGGATATTCTGAGGCTCCTTGTGGGGAGGGTTGGTGGTTCCTTTGGGAAGGTGTTTGGTAGTTTGGTATTCCTCTTGGTTGTCTGAGGAGGTGTTTGAAATTCTGGATTTTTTTTTTTTAAGACAGAATCTCACCATGCAGCCCTGTTTGGTTTGGAACTCACTACACAGACCAGGCTGGTTTCAAACTCACAGAGATTCCCTCTTCCTTCTCTTGGGAAGATTTTTGACTGTTTCTCTGGAAAAGAATTTGGTGTTTCTCTGGGGAGGTATTTGGTTTTCCTTTGGGGAGCCATTTGGTGGTTCCTCTTGGGAAGTGTGATGATTAAGCTTGGTTGGCAACTTGACATATTTGAGAAGAAGGAACTTCAGTTAAGGAACTGTCTCTATCATATTGGGCTGTGTGCCATCTTATTGATTTCTCACTCTAGTGGAAAGGCACAGCCCACTGTGGGCGGTATCATTCCTAGTCAGGCAGGTCTGCTTTGTATAAGAAAAGTCATCTGGGTGTGGACCTGGAAGCCAGTCAGTGAGCAGTGGTCCTCCCTGGTCTCTACTTCAGTTCCTGCCTTGGCTTCCTTCAATCAGAGCCAAATAAACCCTTTCCTCCCCTCAAGTTGATTTTAGTCAGTGTTTTTAGAACAGGATGTTTGGTGGTTCATCTGAGGAGTTCATTGGTATTTCTTTGTAAAGGTATTCCTTTGGGAAGATATTTAGTTGATGTGTTTATCTAATCATTCTTAATCAATAAAAAATTTGGAGTCAGATACCTGATTAAGAACTTGAGTGATCAGAGAGGTGGTAGAAAAGCAACCAGTGACTTCCCTTCTTCCGTTCTTCCATCCAAAAGGCTGAGGTCTTCTCTAGGCCTCCCTTACTGCCCACTCCCCCTCCCAGTCTGCTGAGGCAGGCAGATCTTCCTTCCTGCTTGCAGCCTGAGTCTCTTTCTTTTCCATCTCTTTCTTGAAGAGGCAGCTTCTCTCTCTCTCTCTCTCTCTCTCTCTCTCTCTCTCTCTCTCTCTCTCCTTTCCCTCTCCCCTTCTCTCCTCTCTCTCTCTCTGCTCTTCTTCTTCTCCCCCTTCCCTTCCATAACCCGCTTAATAAATATCCAACCTCACTCTGCATGGTGTGCCTATCCATCTGTCTCTCGCTCGCTGCCACATGGCTTGCTGCCTGGGATCAGCCACAATCCCGTGGCTTGCCCATCTGTATGTGTCTACTCGTGGCTTACTGCAGCCACTTGGGGAACTGTGCAATACCTGCCTGGGACTGGCTGCTTTCGGGACTTGCTGTTAGCTGCCTGCTGCCACATGGCCTACTGCATGCCGCCACATTTTTTATTTAATCCATTTCAACTGGAAACTTAGATTTCCATGTAAAAATCTCTTGATTATTATGATGGTTTCAATGCATTCAAACCTAATTTTGTGTAAGAAACCATTCATAGAAAAAGAGTTTAGTGCTCTAAACCGAGCACTAAGTTGTTTGCTCTAAGTTTATACTAAGGTATAAAATCAGCAACCGAGTTGGCTGATTTTATACCCTCCCCCACTCCCTCGCCAGTCCTTTTATTTCTTTTCTTTTTTTGGCTTCTTGTCATCCTTTGTAGAATTTTAGTTATTCAAGGTGACAAGAATCATGGCATCAAGCCAGGCATGGTGGCACACACCTTTTATAATCACGACACTCAAGAGGCAGAGACAGGCAATCTCTGTGAGTTTGAGTCTACCCTGCTTTTTATATAGTGACTTCCAGGACAGCCAGGGCTGCAAACAGAAACCCTGACTCAAAGCAATCATGGTAGCAGGTTGGCTCTAAGGGCTGGCTTGCCTTCAGTTTCCTTGAATAGCGTGCAGTGGATATGAGGACTTCCTTTGCAGTAGACAGCTGTGGGATTTTTTAAGGGAACTTTTTCCTGTTATCAATAAAGTATAAAAAGTGCTGTGGTTCAGAAAGTTCTTTAAAAGTTTAAAAACTCCGTAATGAGAAGAAAATAGACCCTTGCACACAGCCTCTGCGTTCCGGTTTGGAACTCTGATGGCAGGTAGTCTCCTAGCTCAGGCGCCCACCACACTCTTCCTTCCAGTCCAGGCTGAACATCTGACCTCATTTCTTCTCTTCAGAAAAGAGAAGCAAAATATTGTTTTTTAATGAATTTTATTGACTTACAGAATGCACTTCAAACTTTTTTGTTTGTTCTACATGTCAGACTCTGGGTTATGGGAGCTTTTTGTTGGAACCTACAGTGTTTCTAGACTCCCAAAACAGACATAGCTTACTGGAACAACTCCTGTCTAGCATGTCCAAGTACCTGGGTTTGACACCCAACCACACAAAACAATAAACAAAGACAAATAAGCAACTGCAACGTAGCAGCCAAATAAGGCAACATTTGTGAACTCAACCACGCCTGTAAGCAGTCCGTGGTCGCCCCCCAGGAGGGTCTAGGAGCAGTTAGAGCCACCAGAGTGTCTGGGAAAGGTAAAGAAGCCTGGGCCTTTAGGTGTAAGAAGTCAGAAGAGGCATGCTTAACAACAAGGAAGGCTGGAGCAAGAAGATGGTGGTCCCACAAGACATGGTTTGCCTGACGCCCTCTGCAGACAGTGCTCTGTCTGTGTGGGTTTCTGATACAAACGTGACTGATTAGTGACATTTGTCAGAAGCTAATGTCATCAGAAAAAGATTTCTATCACTTAATTCCCCAAGGAATGAGTAAGACATAACGTGCAGGGCTTCCTCTGAATTTCTTTGCTGAGCCCTTATTTCCAGAGTGACTGTCTCTGACCTGTGGAGGGGTTTTAGTTAGGTCTTGAGGGTGGAGCCCCTTTTAAAGCTGGAAGTTAGGAGGGTAGTCTTCTGTTATTTTTTAGCTATCAAAATACCGTAACACACAGAAAATGAAAACAAAGCAACAAACCCAGTAACAATAAAGAGCTTCAGGAGAATTTCTGCCCTTGTAGATTGATAGAGAGGGCCCGCTTCTAGAAGGTCTAAGAATGTTATCGTCTGCTCGTCTTGCTTCATTTAGATTAGATAACGAAGCTAGACTGGTTCTTCTGCGATTGGAGTCAGCTTCGTTTCCTGGTTCTCACACACCAGCCCAGCATTGTTGTGTTTGGATTCACAACATGGCCAAGGGATGTTTACGTCCCCACCCGGACAGCTGTGCCCACTGAAACAGAAGGAGCAGCGGCGGTGTTTATTCCCGGGACGGTGAAACTCTGCAACCCTTGGTCTCTAAAAATAGGCCACTGTTTTACTTTGCCGTGAACCAGAATTGTTTACCTAGGTGCTGACTGTCTGTCTGACAGTGGTTCTCCCAAGTTGGATCAAGCTGAAAAACGGTCTTATATGTCTTTGAAACTGCAGATTTTAATTTCCGGAATTATCACAAAATCTGGACCACAGTTAAAAGATTGTTTCCTGTATTTATTCTAAATGGGCAGTTCTGGGAAGTCATGGTTAGAGATAGCCCTTACGTCACAAACTCTAAGTCAGAATTGCTTTTATGAAACCCGAACTCTGGACTCGAGACATTTGCGAGGTTGCTTGACTCCGGACTCTATCAGTCCATTCAGGAACCAAACAGGAAGCAGCGAGGAGGTCTTTACTAGCAAGAGACGTCTGGGGGTCTTAGGGAGACAGGGAACTGACTTTTTGGTTTGGACTTTTAAAATGTCATACAGGATTTGGTGACACAAGCCTGTAATTCCAGCTACTCAGGAGACTGAAGCAGGAGGACCAAACGTTCCAGGACTACTTGGGCTACAGAGTGAGTTCAAGGTTACCCCAGCAACTTAGTAGGTCCCTGTCTTATAACACAAAGTAAAAAGAGGCTTGGGTTGAAGCTCAGTGGTGGAGCACTTGCCTAGTGTTCACGAGGGGTTTAATCTTCGGTACCATAAATCAAGGCATATATTTTTTAAAGTATGCAACTTTCTAATCTGTAGATTAAAGATGGGACTTCGCCAGGTAAACTGAGTTTTCAGGGCAGAGTTTTGGACTGTTAATTTCCTGTTTGTATTTATATGTAGAAATCTTTTCACTTTTCTGTGGTCCCCAGACCAGCTTCTGTGTCGCCAACCCAGTAGCTGCATTTCCTACACTTAGGATACTGCTCTTATTAGTGAAAGGATTTATATTAGAAATATAGGAGAGGGAAAAGGAATGGGTTTTAAGAAACTGAGTGTGGGCTCAGTGGCCCTGCCTGTCACTCTCCTGCACTGATTGTCAGGGCTCTCCACCTCCTCTGTCTCTCACTCTGTGCTGTTCCCAGATCCGCCGTCTTTGGCCCACTTCTGCCCGGTGAACTTTCAGTAGACAGCAGTGTATGGTCTCTTAGCCTCTCAGACTTTGGTCTCACACTTCAGACCCTCAACCATCTGACTTAAGTGTTCTCATTGCGTTTGTATTTGACTCAGCCTCTCATATAGTAACCGAGACTGGCCTCAAAGTTTGGACAGAATAACCTTGACCTCAAGATCCTCCCACCTCTACCTTCCAGAAAGCCGCTATTAAAGATGGGCACCCTCAGGCCCGGCAGTGTTCTTACCTTCCTTCTGGGTCTCAGGCTCATGCCTGCCTGAGAGCTGGACCATTTCTTCACCCTTCAAGGCCAAGTTGAGAGCCTTGCTTTCCCGCTGTGAGGCACACAGAGTGTCAGTTGCTGGTCTTTTATACAGCTTCCTGAAGCACGGAGGAATCATCGCTCAGTTCTGCTTTCATTTGTGCTGGTTGGTGGCAGAAAAGCCGGAGCATCGTTGACCAGAAACTGTGCAGGGTGGCTGGGAGCTGAGGGAAGTCCCCAAGGATCTCCCAGGCTGTGCACTGGAGTGTGGCCTAGAGGGGTTTTCCTTGGCTCACTGCCAAGTGCTCAACCTCAGAGGCCTATTGCTTTATGCCCCTGTTTTTATTCAGGAAATGTTGATCAAGTGTCCACGATGGGGGAGCTGGTTTTTCTCATCTAATCTAATCTCTCAAGGACAGATTTGACCCTTTGAAAGTGGAATTGCCCTATGACTACTAGAGATTAGGAAGGATGGGATGGGAAAATGTGGATTTAGCCAGTGAACACCATGTACACAGATGGAACCATCACACTTACTCTTATTAACACACACAGTTGATCCATGTTATTAAAGAGTGGCCTTTTTTATTTTGAGTAGACTTCGGAGTAACTGGCTCCTTAGTTAATTAGAGTGCGCTGCCCGTTGATGAGAACCGGAAGTGCTGAGGAGCCCCCAGTCACGTTCTTGAACTGCAGCCAGAGGCACCCGTCCAACCCGGGTAAAGGTGAATTGGGAGAGAAGCAGCCCAGGGCATTGTTGACCTCATGGGTCCTGCGTACGCGAGGACCCTTTAGAGTCTGCATGGTTCTACCGACCGTCCTGTGGCTGGCTGCCCAGCTCTGCTACTTCCGCATACAACCCTGTAAAATATCGACATATCTAGGAAGTTCTTCTGTCTTCAAAAGGTAATTTAGTCTATTTTCCTCAGCTACCCATTTTACTTCTGTCTCTCCAAGTTCAGTCGTAATTCTGTCTTTAGAAGAGACCGTGAGCATGTTTCTGTAGCAGACAGTTAGGGACCAAAGATGTCTTGTAAAAACACACTGGGGCACTACTCTCACACAAGCAAGAATAAAATAATGTCATTTGAGAAAACATCACAGCACTCTTGAGGCAGAGGTAGGCAAATATCTGTGAGTTTCACGATCAACCTGGTCTACAGAGTGAATATAGTGAGTTCCAGACCAGCCAGAGCTACACAATGAGATCCTGTCTCAAAAAAAAAAAAAAAAAAAAAATTGGGCATCTTTCTCAGATTGTCAGACAACCATAAATGTTGGAGCTGGGTCGGTTTGCTCCAGTACTGGTACATGCTGCTGGGAATCTTCTTTTTGTGCACTGAGCAAATGTGTCGAAGACAAAAGGACCCCAGCACTGGCTCTTAGATGACTGTGTCCAAGCTTGGCTCTAAGGATACGGCTGTGAAGAAATACAGAAAAAGAAACCCTTGCTCTCAGCGGTCTAAGTGGAGGAGGGGTCCGTTCCTTCAAAGGAGGGAGATGAGTGTGTGGGTGAGCTCCCAGCACCTGTGGATGGGAAGACAGGATCCATGTAACCCCTTTGGCCCCAGGTCATGGCTGCATGGTGCCTGCAGCAGAGGGAGCATTCTGCCCTCCGTGTTTGTTGCTGCTTCAAACAGGACATGACCTCCCGCGGTTTGTTTTTATTTCTTCCTCCTTCAGACAGCGCATCCTGCCTGTGTCTGCTTGCCTGCGAGGGAAGAGAAAGGAAGGAAAATATAGCAAGGGGAGGAAACTGCTTCCCCACGTTAAGTGACCCCTCTCCTTCCCCAGGCCATGTAAGGATTTACTTCAGCATTCTGGAAGTCCTTTCCACCCTACCCCCATTTCCCTTGACTCAGCTTCTCCACCTCTCCCAGCTGGCCACACAGGTTTCCCACCTGCAACCAGGGCCTTGCCTCCTTCCCAGACCAATTCAGGCTGGAGACAGGAAGCAATTAAGGAGGACCAGCAAGGCCCTGCTCACATCCAGACATCCTTGAGGATCCTTGGCCCTTTGTCACTCTGCTGACACGGAGACTGGGGGCTGCACTGCTCTGGAAACTGCAACAGGCTCTTGTCCCTCACTTCCGTGGGCTGAGCCAGGACACCTGCAGCTGACTTTCCCAGCCTCAGCCTCCCACAATGCATCTTGGTTTCTAAATCCTCCATTCTGCCTCTGTTCTGCTTGGGGCTGACCTCAGAAAATGCTGACTCCCTTACACTTCCGGGTCCTGTGTCAAGATGACCTTGAGACGTTTGAGCATGCCCCTTGCCTGGAATCTCCCAGTCTTTCCTTTGTTTTGGACGTGGACGGCTGGACATTCTCAGTTCTATGCTGAAGGTCGCACAGAATGCAGTCTGCAGTTGTCCCTAAGTCTCACTGCGCCTGTGCGTCCTTTCTGCATTATGTCCTGGAGCTGCCACTGCTCTAGGCTTTTGACTGCAAGTTGATTTATGTCTTCTTTAAGTGCCCTTGCTGATGTCCCTAAACCCAAACCCTGACTGTTTTCCCAGCATTGCTGGCTTAGCTGCCAAGACTCTGGCTGTTCTGGGCTCTGGTGTCTCCTCTCTGGACTCTGCCCACTGTGTAACCAATGCAGTTTATGAGACTTATTGGCTTGCCAATTCTGTTCCTGTGGTGCCTTATGTCTGAGACTAAAGAACAGTTGGTTATCAACATTTTTGGAGCTGCTGGGGGGCGGGGTTCTGGGGCTGAGGGAAACAGAGCAATTGGCACCATCCACAACATTAGTCTAAATTCTGCTTATTTAGTGGGACAGAGAACTAGCTAGCGTTCTTGTTACTGTGAGAAAAGGTGCCTAAGGAAAGAAGGGTTTCTCTGGCCTCGTGTTGGGGAAAGTGAAAGGGAGGTGAGGGTGGCTCAGGTGCGGTGGCAGCAGCGCAGTTCCGTTGGTCACATCCTGTGTCCGCAGTCGGAAAGCAGAGAGGTTACTGCTGGCGCTCAGCTCCCTTCCTCCTTAAAAACTTGGTTTAAAAAAATCAGTCTGGATGGAGATGGGCAGAGACCCGCAGCAGAGTACTGGGCTGAGCTCCCAAAGTCCAGTTGAAGAATGGGGGGAGTGAGAATATGAGCAAAGAGGTCAAGACCATGATGGGGACACCCACTGAAATAGTTTACCCAAGCTAGTGGGAGTTCACTACTCTGGTCGGACAGGGAAGGAAGCAACATGGAATCAAATTAGACCCTCTGAACGTGGGTGACAGTTGTATGGCGGGGGCAGACTGCTGGGCCACTGGCAGTGGCACCAGGATTTGCCCTGCTTCTTGTACTGTCTTTTTGGAACCATTCTGTTTGAATGGATACGTTGCTCAGCCTAGATATAGTGGGAAGGGCCATGGTCCTTCCTTGGAGCAATGTGCCTTATCCTCTCTGTGGGGAATGGATGGGGACAGGGCTGGAGGACAGGGGTGGAGGAGAAGGTGGAAGGAATGGGAGGAGGGGAGGGAGTGAGAACTTGGATTGGTATATAAAATGAAAATAAATAGTTTGTTTTCTTTTTTAAAAAAAATTTAAAAAGTGAGAAAAAATTCGGTTGGGAACCCCAGCCCACAGGATTGGTGCTACCCACATTCAGAGTGGGTCCCCCCGAACAGTTAAGCTTCTGTGGAAGCATCCCCCCAGACATTGAAGACTGACCATCAAAGATAGCTCTGGAACGGGGCAGAACTCTTTTTAAGTTTTACTTTACAACGCTATCTTTTTGTGGGAGACAGACCAGTTTGCCGTTCGGCAAACTGTGTGGTGACCAGAGTTGGAACGGCTTGTACTTTGGGATCTCTTGTGGGCTCCTTGGAGCCAGCTTACTAGGACTCAGAGCCTCTCCATGTACCTTCAGCACCTAGGCGTACCTCGCACAGGTACATCTTTGGGACATCTTGCCACATGCCGTCGACTCCAGCTTGTACGTCTTTTCCTCTGTAAGGAAGGCCTTGACAGCCCAGTAGGCGCGGGCTGCAGCCGTACCGCAGGGAACTGCAGCTGTTGGAAAGGCCGAAAGTTCGTCTCTGGGGTCCAGTTCCTGCATTGACTTCTCCAGGGCTTTCTCTGGTCTAAATGAAACCGTTCTTCAAATGAACCTCCCACCTTATCCTGTAGAACATGTTCCTACTCTCATAAAACATTCTATAAAGACACCCCCCCCACTCCCAGTGTCATTTTTTTCTTTCAACTTAGAAAAATTGACCTTGACATTTCATCCTTCTGGGAAGAGCCTGACAGACAACTTCCTGGACAGATGAATGACTCACTGGTGTGAAGTGAACTCAAGGAAACAAATTGACTGACCGAAGTCCTTTGGGGGAGTGTTTGTTATAAGACCATCTTCTGGGCTTCAAAAGGGAGCAGGTCACTCTGTTTTCTCACAGGTTCACAGAACGTGACCAGGTAAACCTGGAAATTTTACACTTTGAGCCAGGTTACCCTGCAATGTCCGGGCCCTCTCTTGGAGCACATGGTTCAGAACATCTGTGACTTGGGCCCTTGTTCTGGACTTCTGCACCATTTTGCCGGCTTCCCAATAGAGTAGGCATTGCACGATACTGTAATTATCCTCGTGTCTTTTTATTCATGAAGTTTTGAGAGCAGTGACTCCTATACCATTTTAAGAAAGGATTCTGTGTGCGTGCGTGCGTGCGTGTGTGTTTGTGTGTGTGTGTGTGTGTGTGCGCGCGCGCGCGTGCGCGCACACGCACATGGCTGCAGGTCAACATTGGGGGTCTTCTTCAGTGTCTGTCTCTCTGCCTCATTGTTTGAGACAGGGTCTCTTGCTGAACCAGGGCTTGCTGATTCAGCTAGGCTGGCGGGCCAGTGAGTCCCCGGGATTTGCCTCTCTCTGCTTCCCGGTGCGCGGACTGCAGTTACACACCACACCTGCTGTACTGGGAGAACAAACGCAGGTCCTCATGCTTGTACAGCAAGCACATTACCTCTGAACCGTGGTCCCAGCCCCTCATCTATTGGTTTCTTACATTTTTGATGAGAAAAAATGTGTTCTTTTCATGGTGTTCTCTTCGCAGGCCCAGAGAAGCCCTTCCCAGCCAGATGCCTCTCTCTCCTAAGAAATGCTAGAACAGTGAGTAGCAGACGGTTTCAGTTTCTTGTTAGTCTACTTGATTACTTTTTGGGAGCATTTCAAGCTGGTTCTAGATAAAAAAACAAAACAAAACAAAAAAAACCAGTGCAACTTTCAGAGAAATATGGCAGTTTGGGTCTCTGTGGGGAAACCGTGCTTTGGCCTTTCTAGTCAATGTGTCTTATTGGCTCCACGGGATGCTAGCATCGGAGGTGGCAGGACCGTGGCTCTACTGCAGGTAAAACGTGGCACAAGTGAGAACTGAACACCATTTTGGTGTTCCCAGACCACGGAGACAGCTAGCTGTGCCCTTCCTAACAGGCCTTTGTGTGTTGAGTTTGGGAAATAGCACTGTGTGGGATCCAGGGCTGAGCATCCCAGCAAGCAGGGTTAGCTGTACTAGGTGCACACCACCACCACCACCACCACCACCACCACCACCACCACCACCACCACCACCACCACCACCACCACCTTCTTCTTCTTCTTCTTCTTCTTCTTCTTCTTCTTCTTCTTCTTCTTCTTCTTCTTCTTCTTCTTCTTCTTCTTCTTCTTCTTCCTCTTCTTCTTTCTCCTCCTCCTCCTCCTCCTCCTTGCCCCTTCTCCTCCTCCTCCTCTTTCTTCTTTTTAGTGAATTCAAATGGTTCTAAATACTGTAGCTTTGCCAGCTCACACAGGCCAAGGTGAGGCGTGGAAAAGCCATCATGGCCCAGCAGCTGGAGACTTGCAGAGGTGGAATGTGACCCTGGAGCCTGCTGGCGGCAATGTCAGTAGATCTGGAGCTGTGTGATTTGGCCAAGGGAAAGGGACCCGATGTGTATGAAGTTTCTGGTCCTCTGGGGAGATCCATCTGGGGAAATCTGCCACCCACTTACTTGTTTACTGTTTGATCCATTAGTGTTTGTTAATCTGGTCCAATGGACTCACGCACCTCCCTCAACAGAGGAAGCTGCAATCTCCATTGTTGTGTGGGGATCTGGGGACAGAGATGCTGATCTAGGAAGTTCAGCTGTGCCTAAAGAAAGCACAAAGGAAGGTCAATGCTGCAGCCACCTGGGCAAATCTGTGAAGAAACAAATTACTTGTTTCTTTAGTAGAAAAACTACTACTAAATTTAGTAGACTTTAGTAGTCTAGAGACTACTAAATTCCAACCATCACGCATATGTGTGCATTAGACACGTGCAGCCAAACCCAGTGCTCTCTGTTGATGCCACTGCCAGACCTCTATGTGTGAATAATTTATTTATTTATGTTTTTACAGTAATTGATGTAAAACTCAAGTGCTGCCAGGGAAAGTGTGTAGGATCTTTATCTTCTCTTAACGTGACTCTCTTTGCAGTTTTGCTGGCATCAGCTGCTCCCACGTAGCCCCTTTTCTTTCCTCTTCAATGGATTACGTGAGCTGTTTAAGTGGTTGCTCGTATTATGCGTTTGTCAAATGCCAGGTGTTCCTCCACAGATTTGAATAGCTCATAACTCTGAGGGGAGGTGTGGTCGTTCTCATCTGCTAGAAGAGGAAATTGAGGCTTAGACAGCTCAATGGCTTGCACTCAGTGCTTCACAGCTGGGGTTGAATGCTGGGCCTTCTGACTGCAAGCAAGGTCCTCCGCACCATGGATATGCTTGCCCTGATTGGGTTGCTGCTTTTGCATTGGCTGCTGGGCAACTGGAACCCCAATCAGCCTGTCATGAGCAAACACAGTCTGGTGAAAAAGAACATGCTGACGCCAGCTCTGGGTCTTTGCGCTTTCGGGGTTTTTATTTTTCTCTCTCTCAAATTTGGGTACTTGCCAAGTTGTAGTCAGTCTGTCTATCTATCTGTCTGTCAGTCTATCTATCTATCTATCTATCTATCTATCTATCTATCTATCTATCTATCATCTATCAGTCTGTCTATCTATCTATCTATCTATCTATCTATCATCTATCTATCAGTCTGTCTATCTGTCTGTCTGTCTGTATGTATGTCTGTCAGTCTGTTTATCTATCTATCTATCTATCTATCTATCATCTATCAGTCTGTCTGTCTGTCTGTCTGTCTGTATGTCTGTCTGTCAGTCTGTTTATCTATCTATCTATCTATCTATCTATCTATCTATCTATCTATCATCTATCTATCAGTCTGTCTGTATGTCTGTCTGTCTGTCTGTTTATCTATCTATCTATCTATCTATCTATCTATCTATCTATCTATCATCTATCTATCAGTCTGTCTGTCTGTCTGTATGTCTGTCTGTCAGTCTGTTTATCTATCTATCTATCTACCTATCTATCATCTATCAGTCTGTCTATCTGTCTCTCTCTCTATTTGTCTGTCAATCTATCTATCTATCTATCTATCTATCTATCTATCTATCTATCTATCTATCAGTCTGTCTATCTGTATGTCTGTCTGTCAGTCTATCTATCATCTATCTATCATCTACATTTTATCTCTATCCATCCATTTAAACACATTTGATCATTTAGCAGATTGTTTCAAAATATTGTTTTTGAGACAGGATCTCCATGTGCAGCCCAGGTTGGACCTGACCTTGCCTGCAATCCTGCTGTAGCGTCCCCGGTGCTAGGTTAGTGGACACATCACTGCAAACAGTCTTCAAATATTTTTTGACAATATAGTCACAGGGTAGAGAGGCAAATGGGGAGGAAAACCTATGTTAAGAACTAATGTTTAGACCTAATAATTGCCAAGTTTTTTCCATAATTCTACATAAATGTCATTTCTTTTCTTCCTTCCATACCCCTGTCCCCAGCCCCCAGCATTCTGTATTAAAATATGAAGCCATTGCCAAACTTTTGGTTGTGTGAGAATTGTTTTCTGTTTTAATTGAATGTCTCAGACACAAATATCGGTAATGAAATGTTTGGAGGGTCTTTGGGTTTTTTCCCCCATTGTTTTTTATTCTGGTGTCAATGAAGTTCAGCTGGCTCTGGTTAGAAGCGATCCAGCAGTTTTATAAGCAATCATTTCCCCAGGCACAGTGGCAAATGAAATGCATTATGGGAAACTTGCAAACATAATTTTATCTCACTGCTGAAAGAAAGGGGAAAAAAGAGTCTTGGTCGCTGCTGGGCATTCCGTCACGTGCATTTTCAGAGTTCAGAAAACAGTCTGAATGCTTCATGCTGGAGATTTCTAATTCCTTCGTAAATGGTAATAGGGTTACGGCCACCACTGTGGAGGCCTGAAGCAGCAAACCCCCAGCAGACTGGCTGGGATAACGCCTCCTGAGAGCTTGTCAGTGGCTATGACAAATGATTTATCTGGCATGTTGGGTGATTTTTTAAAATTCTATTAGTTTAGTATGCATTAGAAAAACATAATGAAAAGTGTTTTTAATAAATGAATTAATTTTTTGAGGCAATATTAAAAAGTCCTCCCAGAGGCAGCACACAGAAAAAAATGTATAAAGGTGATGGTCCAAAAGCTGAGTCAGCAACAAGGAGAAAGGGTATTTTTTAATGATGCAGTACGGGATGCATAGTGTTTGCAGATGGGTACCCAGAAATCCACAGCCACTGGGATAATCCCCTGTTTTCTCTTTTTGGACAGACTTAGCTGCCTCAGTTGATCCTTGGTACTCCTTAACGGTATGCCAGAAACTGGGGCAGCCTTTCCCAACCAATTGTCCAAGAAAGATGAGAGAAACGTCAAGAACTTTCAACAAGATGTCAGCCCTGTGTTTTGTTAGCCTGTTACTGAATATAGCAACCACTCACCTCCGGAGTTCCTGTTACGTGTTAAAAGGGCTCTAAATTAGATTTCCTGCTAATCAAACCTGAAAGCACCCTGTAGCAGGATTTTTTTTTTCAGATGTCTCTCCGACCCCGTGCCTGGTGTGGTCCCCGCTGAGTTCTCACACTTTGCGTGTGCTCAGTATGTACTTGTTCCTAAGCACTTACAGGTATAGTCCATAACAACTGCTAGGCAAATTCATGAATGCTTGTAGTCAACACATTTCCTAAATAAGATAAAATAAAAAGGAGAGTCAGTACCATCTCCTAGCTGCCACCTTTCTAGCCACACTGTGAGGCTTGCCTACTAAGGTCCTTTCTTTTGCAACGGAGGCAACCACGTTCATGAGACGGTGGGTACAAAACCCCACCTTCCCTCTCAAGAGCTCAGCTCACCGGCCTTGGTCTCCAGTGGTCCAAGGAGATTTTAACTTCCTCCATCTATTATTTGAGTCTTTCTTCCAAGGTCTGCTGAGGATATACTCTTCAGCTCATCAACGTTGCTCATCTTTCTTTTAAAGAACTCAGCTACTTGTGCTGTTGTGTACAAGTCTGAACTCTCAGGGGTTGGTTTTCTGCTTCCACACGTAAGTGGGTTCCTGGGGTTGAATTCGGTGATACGCTTTCAAAGCAAGCGCCTTGGCCCACTGGGCCATCTTCCAGCCAGAGATTTATTTATGAAATCCACAGCAACCCAGAGCTAAGATAATCTTAAAGGGAAGCACAAATGCACCCTTGCTTCCTTTTGTTCTGTAATCCTGCAGGTGGCACTCAGAGGAGGGAGAAGATGCAGCGGACTACTGCAGGCAGCTGTGAGTGTGAGGCATTCCTTCTCGCTCAGAGAAAGGAAATTTTAAAGTGCTGTGTGACTCCGGGCATGCCACTGTCCCTGTGCCTCAGCTGTTGAGACAATCCGCCCAGGCAGATCAGCCACCTATTTTGTGATAACTCACATCTACCTTGGACAATCCCTCCTGTGACCCTCTCAGTGGAAACATCTCCTGCCAGGGAATCAAGACATATTCAAGGCTTTGTCTGGGGCGTGCACAAACCTTTAGCATTTCTGCAGTTTCTGGCCTGGTAAATGTGTCGTGCGGCTTGTTTTTCACCAAGTGACACATAAAACACTTAATTCAGTTTAACAACCAACTCTGCCTTCTCGTCAGTTTCGTGTGTGACTTCAGCAGGTTTGCTGGAGTTGGCTGTGGGTGTTTGTGAGGCGTTTGGATGAATTAACTATGCTGTGCACAGAAGATTATGTGTTAGCATGCTTCTTTACGGCTCCGTCTCCCTGTGTAAGTCCCAGTGGCAAGCCTGTGTCTCCACAGACTATTCCTAGCGGAATATCCTCCCTGGTCCATGTTCTAGAAAGAACTTAAAACAGATGAAGACTAAACACACATTTTGGCTTTTGACCTTCCTGTTTTGTGGTTTCAAACTCCTCTTTCCAAAATAGAAAGTTTTCCTGTAAGGAAATCCTTCCTTTTGAGCTGGGTGGCAGCGTCACATGCCTTAAATCCTAGCCCTTTGGAGGTAGAGACCGGCAGATCTCTGTGAGTTGGAGGCCAGCCTGGTCTACAGAGTGAGTTCCAGGACAGCCAGGGCTACACGGAGAAAACCTGTCTCAAAAATTAAAAAAAAGAGAAGAAACCCTTCCTTCTGGGTCGCCAAGGAGCACAAGGACCTCAGTGAAGAGCAGGTCACGCTGGCGTCAAAGACCTTGTGGAGTAGAACAGGATTTGCACTTCCGACCTGTTTTTGTGAGACGCTACCAGTTCTCCAGTCGATGGTCCCTTGCTTGTGCATAGACTAAAGTGGAACCAGCGGGTATTAAATTTTGAGAAAGAAGCATATGGATTTGAGTGGTGATGGGGATGTGGAGGCAATGGGGAGGTAGGTTTAATTCAAATACAATGTGTGTATGAGCCTTGAATACTTTTAAAAACCACCTTGTTTCATGTGTACGCTCAGCTTGGACACTGAAGCTTGGTTGGGGTTGGCTGGGCTGCAGATGGCCTCACTCTGGTCTGATCTGTTTTCCACCTTGACTGAGTGGAGACAATTGGAGTATGGTCAGTATTGCTCAGAGCACAAAGCTAGGGAGTAGGCCAGGCTTGGCTTCAGAGTCAGCTCTGCTGTAACGTGAGATAATGTCTTGCAATTAGTTATTAGTTACCCAGTACTACCTGGATGCATTCTTATAAAAATAAAAGCTAGCATGAGTTTGAGTCCCCTTGACCATCTTTTCCCAGGCTCAGTTCAGTCCTAGGACCACTGTTATCTTGTCTCGTTCCTTTTGTTTCTCTCTGCTACTTGGCAATGGTGAGTGAGCAGCTTTGCTCTACCATGAGTCTCCCAGCATGATGTTTCCCCTCACCATAACCTCAAAACAGTGGAGCCAGCCAGCCAGCTGTGGACTGCACCCTCTGAATCCAGGAGATAAAATATAACTCTGCCTTGCAATCATTCCTTTCAGGTATTTTTTGTCACAGTGACAAAAAAACTGATGACCACAAAATCACATTCTGTCAAAAGCGGGTACCGGCCAGGCATGATCCCTGTGGTACACCGTGTATGTGGCTGCAGGGACCAGAGCTGTCAATAGAGTCAAATACACCTGGGGCAGCCTCATCATACCAGCCTCGGTGAGCCAAGAACTGTAGGCCTCTGTGCGGGCTACTTTTATGTCATCTTGACACAAGCTGGAGTCATCTGAGAGGAGGGAGCCACAGTGGAGGAACTGCTTCCATAAGATTGGGCTATAGGCAAGCATGCAGGGTATTCTCTCAGTGAGTGATTGACGATGGAGGACTCAGCCCCTGGGCAGGTAATCCTGGAGTTATGAGAAAGCAGGCTGAGCAAACCTTGAGGAGCAAGTCAGTAAGCATCGTTCTGCTATGGCCTCTGCATCAGCTCCTGACTCTAGATTCCCTCCTGGTTTGTTTAGCTCCTGCCTTGACTTCCTTAACGAACTGTGATTTAAGATATGTATGTCAAATAAACCCTATACTCCCTAAGTTGCTTTTGGTCATGGTATTAAATTACAGCAATAGCAACCCTAAAAAGACTGCATCCATTCCAGAACCGAGTCTAGCCAGGCTCACGAACAGTGTTGTTTATCGTTTTCTGTATAAATGTCTTGCTTCAGTTCTAAGCTTTTGAGGCTTTTGTCTTACGTACTAGTCTCCAAATTTCTGGGTAGCAGCTCTGAGACTTGCTCTCTCTGATTCCTTACTTGTGATTTGGATAGTCTTTAATAATTTGTAGAGAAGCTGTACTTGGTGGGTGGCTTATCTTGGAATAAATGTGTTCTTCCTATGACTACACTGATGAAATAAAAGTCTAAAGGGCTGTTGGAGAAAGATGACCTTGTTGTTAATACTTTCTTATCTTTTAGAGGATTAGAGTTTGATTTCCAGCGCCCACACTGGGTGCAACTCCAGTTCTAGAGCACTTTCACACATATCTCTATACACACATATACACACATAAAAATAACTATTTAAATAGGAGTATAGCCCATGGCAGGGAAGTATAGCTCAGGGCTTCTGCTGCTGAAATGGCTGCAGTGATTCCAGCTTCCTTTACTGGAACATGAAGCACACATTCAGAAGCCAAGTATCCAAGGTAGAGTTGCTTTGCATTTGTCACAGGCAGGGAGCAGTTTGGAGATAAGGGATTTGGATGTACAGATCCATTCCCAGCCTGGGTTATTTATGTTCAAATTCCTTAGTGTCTAATAACAAAATTTCTCTTCCCTTTAGGAATGCCAGGAACAACACCCTCAGGGGATTCATGTGTCACAGCTGAAATTATAGAAATTCAGAGACTTCTTAGAGTTGGAAGTTTAGTATCATACTGATGTTAGAGCCAGTGTTTCTCTCACAGCCAAGCTCCTGTTCTCCTGTAGAGTGACTATGAAATGCTACTACAGGCAGACGCTAGAACTGTGAAGATGAACTCCGAGATCTTGAGTCTTTAAAATGTTATGTTTGATGATCAGGGTGCTTCAAAGGCAGTGAATCTATCTTCACTCCACAGATAAGTGTAACTCTCATTCCTCAGCGAAGAAGTCTCTCTTTGCAATAGATGGAGACCATTATAAAATACCACAACTGGTTAAACTACAAAGGACAAGTGATCATGGGGTGCCCAGCCCCAATGGATACATTTACAACTCCTGTGTCTGAGGCACTGGGAACATGGAGGAAAAGGTGGCATCGTGGGATCTGTTGAGATTGTGACTCCTAGAAATGACAGGAATGCTTCACCCGTTCAACAATATGGCTGCATAAACATGATGTGGAGAAAGACAACACCAAAAGACATGCTGACATGGAAGGGTGCAATCCTTGGGGATATATAGAAAGAGTAGGCAGAGTCAAGGAGATGCCATGGAGCTGACGAAGGAGGAAGATGCTGGAACTTTACCTGTAGGCCACAGCCTTGTAGCAACACACAGATTGATAGAGATGGGTTAATTTAAGATGTAAGTGATAACTAGAAATATGCATGAACCATTGGCCAGTGTTTTAATTAATAAAGTTTCTGTAAGATTATTTGGGTCCGGGTGGCAAAGAAATGAAATAATAGTCTCTGTTTACAAAATGGCACCCAAATTAGGCAACGTGCATTCACATAAATCCTCAGAAAGCTTTAAAAAAAGGGCTTCTGGACACATAAAAAGAAAATCAATTGGAGCATCTTGGTAACCCCACTTTTTTCATATAGGCTCTGTTTGTTGACTATAAGCAGAAGCATGGCCCCTTTAAGAAACAGCTTCCTGGTTCATACCAGCAGCCTGAATTGCTCTGACTCTTTTGGGAGGTAGGTCCATCTATGGAGCACTTAAGTGGGGTTTGTGAGCAGCGTGCTACAGACCTGTTGTGTGCCTGAAGCTGGGACAGTGAGCATGGCTTGCAGAGGTGGTGAACATACCGCCACAAAGAGAGGTGGAGCCAGCACTCAGGGCTGCTGCAACCACACTGCTTACCATTTTAAAATGCTTCTTGTCAGAAAAGGATTTCAGATACACAATAGGACAGATTCAGACATAAAAGAGCTCTAAATTAGAAACAGTGTGTTTAAAAGATGTATGCCCACTTGGGAGAGAGAGAAAAAGAATGTAGACAGTTATAAAAAGAAGTAAATGATTTTAAAAAATAAATCAAAGTCTTTAAAGAGATAGTAAAAGTAGTATAAAAGATACAGATATAGATTAAAGGAATAAAGAAAAATAAGTCACATAAACATGGAATATCCACACAGAGTCTGGATTATGTATAAAATTGTATTTTCTTTTAATTTTTTGACTGCAGAGAGACATTGGATTCTGGGGGCTTCTAAGTTAAACCAACATATATATTTTAAAGGTATTTTGACTTCAAAATTTAAATCTAAGACGTGTTGCTTTGGAAAAGAGGTTCTGCTCTTTTTTCCACAGAATATGCAAATTTATAGATTCCTTCTAGGCTAATGTGATTTGATTGAATAAGACCCTCCCAGAAAGGTCTCTGTGAACCCTAAAAATACTTCTCCCAAAAAACATCAGGAAGCAGTTTGGAGAAAACTATGCCCAAATTCCCAAAATGACTGTTTGTTTTCATTTAAAGAAGGGTACAATACAGCGGTGAATACTTTGCATTGGTATAGACTTTGGTCTATTGATACAAATTTGAAATCAATTTTGTTATATGTATATTTCTACTATTGTTCAAGGTATTATAATCCAGTCTCCGGCCTCCATCTTTGAAGGCCCCTCCCTTGTGCCCGTTGAACCTTGACCCCTCCCCAGGAAAGGTCAAGACCACTCCCACAGGCTATTTAAACTGTTCCCCAGAAAATAAACACGTGGTTTTTCCTCTTCCTCTCTGGTGTTGCATCAGTGATTTTCCATTTCTCCTTGAAGCCACCCAAGAACACAGGAGTCTAATTAAACTTGGACATCTTTTAATTTGGTCTGATTTAGTCTGATTGGGATTATTTTGCATGGTGGAGAGGCATGGTTAGGAAATATTCCTAACATCTTGGAGGTCCCATCAGGAGGGCTGCTTTTTCCCACGGGCCCAAGGTCACATGTTGGAAATGCCCTTATCCCCTACGCTCTCTACCAGGCTAAATATGGCTTCCAGGTTAGATTAGCTTCATCTTGGTGAGTCCTTTTTGTCTAGGTTATTAGGGATTAGAGTGACCCACTCGCTTTTCGGACTTTCGTTGAAGTTGCAGTAAACGCTGGGAGCCTGACCCACATGATGAAAGCTGGGCTTCTGCTGAGGTAAAGATTTCATGGCCAGGGATGCCTGCCATTCAATTTTCACAGCCCCATTTTGGTCCAACGATTGTCTCGGTTGACACACTATGATAGACTTGAGTCACACAATTGAACATAGACTTTTAAAATGGGCGCTTGCAATTCGAACCCAGATCCATTATTGCCCCTGGGCTGCCTCTTACAAAATCTTTATAAATTGGGACTGTCTGATATAATCTGTCCCAAGTGGCTAATTTCTCTATGCACTAAGATTTGCCTCAATATGACCTTGACAATGGGATGCCACAGCCACCAGAGGGAATCCTTGAGTTTACCCTCTCTGGAACCTAGAAAATTTTTGTCGCTGTGGGAATAAATGGACAGAACTCTCATATGTCCATGGTTTTTAGGCACTGCACTCTTGCACCTCTCTCAGTAGCCAGTGTCTTGTAGCTCTGGTTCTGGTTGCTAGGGTCACAGCGCCTCCAGATTCTCAACCATCTGGGATTTGGGACCCTGATAGCTCCTGCTGGACCATGCAGTCAGAGGTACTGGCCCCTCCCCCACTCCCTCAAATCCTTACTACCCAACTCCCTGCTGTGGAGCAACATCCCCCTCATTCCTCTCCTTACCCAACCCTACCTACTCCCTGCCCAGTCAAATGGAAAGTTCAAGGTCAACTTTCTCCTTACCCACCTTCCTTCCCTTCCCTCCCCCCTACCACATCTCCCTACCCTTGGACTCCCTCTACACACTGGGCTAACCCCTCCCAATCCCCCCCATCTCCTTCCATACCAGATCTCCTGTCCTTTTCTGCCCTCTCCAGGAAGTAGGAAGCTGATGGCATTCTTAAAGTCCATGCTCCCTTTTTTCTTGCAGATCTCTCTCAGATAGAAAAGCAACTGGGTTCCTTTTCTGCTAACCCTTCTGTTTATATTAAAAAGTTTTGCTCCCTGTCCCAGGCCTATGATCTAACCTGGCATGACTTCTCTGTCATCCAAGCTTCTGTTCTCACTCCTGAAGAGCGAAGGAGAATTCAGGGAGCAGAGAGACAATATGCAGACCAGACTCATCTAGTAGACAGCACAGTCCTTGTAGGGGAAGGGGCTGTGCCAGCCACAGAACCACGTTGGGATTACCAACCTGGCCAGAATGGCCAACAGAGGTGGGATATCATGGTTCGTTGCCTCCTTCAAGGTATGGAGATGGTCTCAGAAAAAGTAGTTGATTTTGATAAACTTTGAGAGATCACACAGCTAGCTGATGAAAACCCAGACATTTTTTTTTAAACCAATTACAAGAGACCATGGTCCACTATACCAGGCTGGACCCAGCCTCCCCAGTGGGAGCCACAGTCCTGACTACACATTTTATTTCTCAGTCAGCACCAGATATTAGGAAAAAGTTAAAAAAGGCTGAGGAAGGTTCCCAAATCCCTATATGAGAATTTGTGAAAATGGCCTTTAAAGTTTTCAATGCCTGAGAAGAGTCTGCCTAACAGACAAGGCTACAACTCCAGGCTCAAGCCTTAGCAACTGCCTCGAGGCCACCAGTTCTCCCAGAAGGGGGACAAGGGAAGTCAACCACAAGGCTCCATCCTGCCAGAGCTCAGCCTAAGTCAACCTCACCAGCAGGCTGCTTCAAATATGGTCTAAATGCTCATTTGGCATGATATTGCCCTGTGTCTCCTATGAGGCCATGCCCTATCTGCCAGCAACCTGGACACTGGAAATCACAATGCCCCTGTGTGGGCTCATCCTCTATGCCACAACACAGAGGTCTGGCCTCACCAACATTGGCAAGTGAGACTGTGCCAGCCTTTGAACTTCTCGACCTTGAGGAGGATTGACGCAGCCCAGACTTGGTGACTCCCATAAACCTCTCTGAGCCTAGGGTAATGCTACAGATAGCAGATAAGTCCATTGCTTTTATTTTGGACATGGGAGCTACCTACTCTATTTTAACATCTCACTCGGGCTTTACCCCCCCCTCAATTTCAGTTGGGGGTAAACAGGACCCGTTGCTCCCCACTTAAAAATTTGCCACTGTGCTGCATTCTTGCAGGGCAATTTTTCTCTCATTCTTTCCTGGTTATACCTGTTTGCCCAGCACCTCTACTAGGTCGAGATATTCTCAGCCACTTCAGGGCTACACTCTCTTTGCCCCCCCCCCACTCTCCTGAGTCACACTTTCTTCTCACTTTAATGGCCTCACAGGTTCCTGCCCCAGACTGTTCTGTCCCTACTCTTCCTTACCAAGTAGATCCCCAAGTATGGGGCACTTCCACTCCTGTGTTTGCTACTCACCACCAGCCAGTGCTAGTTCACCTTAAAGACCCTTCATCCTTCCCTTCCAGACCCCAGTTTCCTATTTCTGAAACCCACCACCGAGGCCTTAAGCCTATCATCACCCGCCTCCTGTCTCAAGGACTTTTAATTCCTGTTTACTCACCCTGAAACCCTCCAATTCTTCCTGTGCATAAGCCCTCTGGCACTCACTGCCTAGTTCAAGACCTCCATCTCATAAATGAGGCAGTCATTCCAGTTCACCCAGTGGCTAACAACCCTTACAATCTCCTATCTAACGTCCCTCCTACTTTACAGTTCTAGATCTAAAAGACGCCTTTTTTACTGTCCCTTTACACCATGACTCATACTTCCTCTTTGCCTTCAGCTGGGAGAACCCCGACTCCCGGTCCTCCAGACAGCTTATGTGGACTGTTCTCCCTCAAGGTTTTCGAGACAGCCCCCATTTCTTTGGCCAAGCTTGGGCTTGAGATCTCTCAAACTTTGACACAGGTTCCAGCACATTCTTCCAGTCCATGGACGACCTACTTCTCTGCAGTCCTGCCTTGTCTCTGTCCCAACAGGCCACCTCTGCGCTCCTGACCTTCCTCAGATCCCTGGGATATCAAGTTTCACCAAATAAGGCTGGGCTATGCTCTCCTACAGTGGTATATTTGGGAGTTCAACTTAGTCTGGGGTCTAAAACCCTCACCTCTAATGGTCCAGGCCCTGCGGGATTTACAGCCTCCAATCACAGGGGCTCAAATCCTCTCATTTTTGGGCCTGCTAGTGTTCTTCCACCACTGGGTCCCTAACTTTTCCATTACAGCCAAGCCTCTGTACCAGGCAGCCAGAGAGACCCCCACGGGGCCTCTCACCCACCCGGCCATCGTCCATCGCCACTTCTCTCTACTGTGGGGTGCCCTTCCAACACCCCCTGCCCTTGCTCTTCCAGACCCCACAAAGCCTTACCATCTCTGTACAGATGAGAGGTCAGGAGTGGCCACAGGAGTTCTAACCCAACAGGCTGGGCCTTCGAATCGGGCTGTCGACTTTTTATCCAAACAGCTGGACCTCACCGTCTGTGGATGACAACCATGCCTGAGAGCCCTGGCAGCAGATGAACTCACTCAGGAGGCTCTCAATATCACCTTGTCCAGGCCAATCAAGGTATATTCCACCCATCGCCTCTCAGACCTTCTGAGACATTTTTCTCTCCCCCTCCTCAGGCCTTCACAAGTCCAGACTTTTCACTTACTGTTTCTAGAAAACTCCAAATTACTTTGACCTCCAGTCCTGCCCTAAACCCAGCAACTCTCCTTCCTGTTCCCTCCCCCTCTGGTACCTCCTCTCACTCTTGTCCAGAGGCTGTAGAGGCTTTAGCCTCACCCCGGCCCGGTCTTCTAGACCAGCCACTTACAGATCCCCAACTCACCCTGTTTGTTAATGGAAGTTCCCTTATTCCTATAGATAAATCAGGAAACCAACAGGCAGTGTATGCAGTGGTCACTTCCACTGACACAGTTGAAGCGACCCACCTGCCAATGGGAACCTCCTCACAAAAGGCTGAATTAGTTGCCTTGACTAGGGCACTCCAAATAGCCAAGGGCTGATGGGCTAATATCTATGCTGACTCTAAATATGCCTTCTTGATAGCCCACACTCATTCTGCACTCTGGAAGAAAAGGGCTTCCTTACTACCAAGGGCACTCCCATAGTTAACAGGCCCCTTATAGCCCATCTTTTGGAGGCCCTCCAGCTCCCTGAAGAAGTAGCCATTATTTATTGTTGGGGACACCAGTCCTCCAAGGACTCAGTGGCCTTGGGCATTGCCAAGGCTGACTCAGTGGCCCAGGGGCTGGCTTCTAGCTCCTCAGATTCCACAGAACATATTTTGTTCTTAAGTTCCTGCTATCAGCTCTGTTACCAACCAAAAGAGAGGGACGAGCTTTTAAAAAGGGGAACCACAAAAACAAAGGATGGTTGGTTCTATTTAAATAAGCATCTCATCCTTCCTCAAGACCAGGCATTGTCAATCATTTCAGACATCCACCAGACCTTACACGTAGGCCCCAAAGCTTTGTTCCACTTCTTGAAGCCCCTCTTTGACCCCACCCATCTCTGAGATTGTATTTCACAGGTTCACTCTTCCTGCCAGACATATGCCCAGGCCAACCCACAAGGGGCTCTCCACATATGTCAGTCTCTACACCAGCTTCATGGAAACAAACCAGGCAAAGATTGGCAGGTTGATCAGGCAAAGATTGGCAGGTTGACTTCACGCATATGCCTCCTCATAAAAAACTCTGTTATCTCTTAACACTTGTGGACACTTTTACAGGATGGATAGAAGCGATTCCAGTCTCCAGGGGAACAGCAGATGTGGTGGCTCAGGTACTCCTGGACCACATCATTCCTCGGTTTGGTGTCTCACGAACCATCCACAGACAATGGGCCAGCCTTCACTTCCAGGGTCATGGAGCTCGTGTCAGAAGCTCTCAACATCTCCTGGAAATTGGCCAATGGACTCATCAAACAACAACAGATCAGGCTCTCTATTGAACCCAGTTTACTTGGCCCTCCCTTCTCCCCATTTCCCTTACTCACCTCAAGGCCACCCTATGCTCCCCTAAGGGTCTGAGCCCTTTTGTGCTGCTTTATGGTAGGCCCTTTCTCCTTAACCATCACCTCCCAGCCCAAACTCGTCCACTGGTGGGTTATCTGCCCTACCTCTCTCTTCTGAGGTCCTTTTTCCATTCTCACGCTGATAGCTGTCTACCTGCCCCCACACCAGTGGACCCTAATGCCCCTAAACCTGGCCCACTCTCCCCAGGGGATAGAGTACTCCTCAAACAGTTAACTCCTAGGTCTCTCGAACCTCGATGGACAGGACCTCACATGGTAATCCTTACCACTCCCTCGGCTACCAAGGCACCCATGCTGGTACCATCTCTCCAGGCTCAGGCGGGCGCCTACTCAAGATACTTGGTCTGTCCAACAGTTAGGACCTTCCACCCTCAAGTTTTCCAAGATGTTACAATGAAGGGCCTACCTGCTCCTCATCCTGGCACACTCATCTTCTGTGATACAAACAAGATGGGTAATAACAATATTTTTTCTCCTAGTCACCTACCTTCTCATCTTCCTCAAGAAACAGATGCCTGGCATCTGGGATAACAGTAAACAGGATACCTCTCCAGCCACCTCTCTCTCTGAGCGTGAACTCTCCCCATGTCACCACATGCCTGCAGGAAGTAGCCAGACTTGAGTTGATGCCCCTTTTTCCAAAGAGAACCTAAAATGTTCGTCATCAATATCACCTTAGCTTCCTATCACCCCTTATACAAACAGTCTGGAATGTAAATCCTAGACACCAGCCTTCATCTTTGGAGGCCCCTCCCCCGTGCCCCTCTAACCTTGACTCCTCTGTTTCCCCTCAGGGCCACCCAAGAGAACAGGCATCTAATTAAACTTGGACATCTTTTAATTTGATCTGATTGGAATTATATTGCGTTGGTAGAGAGGCATGGTTAGGAAATATTTCTAACAGGTATTTTTGTACAGCTCATTTAAAAATGTAATGTATAATTCAAATTATGAATTAATAGACATTTATAATAGTCAAACTTGCAGATATGTTAATTTGGCTTTCTAGATGTATAGAGATACATTTCAGATGAATCAGTATTTTTCAAATTTTTCAAAGATTTTCAGAATATGTATTTTAAAATGTTTTAAGAACTTAGACTTTTCTCAAGTGGCACATATCTGCTTCTGGCAGCACTAATTGCTTCAGAGAGGTTGACGGGAATTGAAGAAACTTGTTATGGATTTGCCTTCAATGTGACAAGGCTAGCCATCTGGGCAGGCAACTGCTCTTTCCTGGACGGCTTGATGGTGTGCTGTATGAACTAAACATGCAGGAATCAAAGAAAAGTGACTGCTGAACTTTTCAAAAGATGGGATGGTCCTTCAGGGTTCCTGTTTCACAGAATAAACTGCCAGACATTCTGCAGGACACAGAAGAGCTTGGCTCTGACAAGGTAGAGAAGATCTCCAGATTTCTTGCTTTCCTGAAAAGTCTGACAGATACCATGCGCCTATAGGCTGAAGACGCGTGTCACAATGTTACAGAAGAACTTTGGGTGACTATCCAGGCAGTGAGATGGCTCTGTTAATTCTAGAGTTTTGGAAGTTGCTTACACTGCTCTTTCTGTTTACTTAGGTGATATTATATCCTTCTTGAGTCTTTGAAGAGTTGAAGACAGTAATAGTTAGTTTCCCTCAGGTATGATAAAAGATAGATGTGAGACTTTAGACTCACTAAGAAATATTGTAGCTGTAATTTTTGCTTGATATTTATTTTATTATTTGTAATTTTACTATGTTAAAGCTAAAATTTTCTTTTTTAGTTAGACAGAAAAGGAGAGATGATGTGGGATATCCTTCTCTATATGTGTTGCTTTTATTAATTGATGAATAAAGCTGTTTCGGACAATGACTTAGCAGAGTAACTCCAGGCAGGAAATCTGAACAGAGAGTAGGTGGAGTCAAGGAGATGCCATGTAGCTGCCAAAGGCTGAAGACACTGGACCTTTACTGTTAGGCCACAGTCTCATGGTGAAACACAGAATAATAGAAATGAGTTAATTTAAGATGTGAAAGCAAACTAGAAATATGCATGAACCATTGGCAAAACAGTGTTATAATTAATATAGTTTCTTTGTGATTATTCAGGTCTAGCATCCAGGAAATGAACGAGTTGTCTCCACTTACATCCCAGGTCTAGACAAAAAAACTACAGGTAGCTAGTAATGCTTAGACAGAGAGAATTAGCAAGCCAGGAATGAACCATTTAATTGGTTATCCAATACCAAGTGGTCAGTCCTGAAATCATATACATACCAACAACACTAAATGGACTCAACAGGTGATATTTATATAGTCACACGCACATATAATATATACATAAATATGATTATGTATGTGCTAATATACATAATATATAAAAATGTATATGTTACACATATACATGTGTAACAATAACAAAGAAAAGGAAGCCGTGAATTTATGAGGGGTGAGGGTTTGAAAGAGTTTGGAGAGGTGAGAGGGAAAGGGAAAATGATATAATTATATTCTAATTCAACACAAAAACAAACGCTGTAGAGCAAATGTTGAAAAGAGTCCTGGTTATATCCAGGTCAACTAAATTAGGCTCTCTAGCGACCTCTTCATCAGAGATCTTGTGAAAATTCTTGAGGGGGTTTCAGTGTGCACTCAGCAGGCTGCAGGTGTAGCAGAAATTCATCTTCTCAGCTCTTAGTGTGGCAGGAGTCCAGAGCAGGGAGGTCTCCTACAGCTCAATCTTCATCCTCCTGGTTGCCAGGAAATATAATCATTTGCTATGTGAAATGGATTGGAACCACCTGGTGGATTATACGCAGCCCTGTCACTTATAGGAAATGTTACAGTCTGAGTGTGCTCTCTAAAACTCCTGTGTGGGAAATTTAATCTGCAATGCAGCATTGAGGCCGTTAGGGAGGTGTTTAAAGTCACGAAGACTTCACACCCACTCATGGATTAGTGCGACAACATAAAGGCCTTGCAAATGGGGACCATTGTCTCCGGTCCTCTCCTCCATCCACCATGAGAGGAAGTCCTTGCTATGATGCTTGTTTTTACCCGGGAGTGTTTCAGTGAGTGATAGATAAGGTTGGCCTGTCTGCCCGAGGGCTGTCTCCATTTCACTGGTGGACTTGGGAAGTTCCAGCCCGCTGCGGGCAGCACGGTCTCTAGGCTCTGGGTCCTGGATTGTGTCAGTGTAGAGAGGGAGCTGAGTACAAATGAGGCAGGAATTCGTTTCTTTCTGCTCCTCACTGTTCTTGTGATGAGGCCAGCTGTTTAAGTGTCTGCCCTTCCTGCTTCCCTGCCGTGATGGACAGAGCCTGAGACCGAAATAAAACAAACCCTTTCTTCCCTAACCTGCTCTTTGTCAGGGTAGTTTATTATAGTAACGGAGAAGGAAGCTACCATACTTGTTAAAGCCTGGGTCCTTGAACTTGGATTCCAGTTTCCAGAACTGTGGGAGATAAAGTTCTGCCATAACGGTGCCAGATGAGCCAAGACTCAGCCCTAGTGCCATGTGGTCAGTGCAGGTGTGGGTCGGGGGCGGCAGTGTAAACCGGAAGCTTCCTCTTCCTCTCCTCTGTCTCTGCCTCTCTCTGTCTGTCTGTCTCTGTGCTGACCCTCCTTTACTTGCTATTGAATTTCCTTATATTATTTTGCCAATAGTTTTCTCAGAGAGACTCAGGAAAACATCTCTATAAATCTTTAATCAGTAGAAGAGAGTGGAGATGGTTGGGCTGACTCAGCTGTATTCTGGCCCCTCTGGGCTTAACTCCTTGCTGTATTAGCACCGAGTTCTCATGCCCAGAAATGTCCTTGTGTGCTGAGAAGTACTTCCCCAGCCCCTGACTGCCGTTCCCTCCCCTGCTCTGTATACTCACTGTTCCCACTCATGAGAGTCTGACATAGGTACCACCTTCTCGGCACGCTCCACCATCAGAAACGCATCTTTGGCATTTTCAAGCTGCTGTAGCACTTTGCATCTTTTGCCTTCGTTTATTTATTCATTTATCAAAGCAGAACATATACAATTTTAGTAGGAGAAAGTGAGAAAAACTCCAAACAACAATGTGTGTGTGTGTGTGTGTGTGTGTGTGTGTGTGTGTCGTGGGGGGGTGGCGGGGGTGCCTGTCTTAGTCAGTGTTCTGTTGCTGTGAAGAGACACCATGACCAAGGCAACTCCTATAAAGGAAACCATTGAATTAAAGACTTGCTTAGAGTTTCAGAGGGCTAGTCCAATATCATCATGGCAGAGAGTATGGGACTGGAGAAGTAGCTGAGAGCTGCATCTTGATCCACAGATAGTAGGACACAGACACACACAGACACACACAGACACACACACACACACACATACACACACACACACACACGCACGCACACACACACGCGCACACACACACACACACATACACACACACATACACACACAGACACACACACACAGACACACACACAGACACACACACACAGACACACACACACAGACACGCACACACACACACACACACACATACACACACACACACACAGAGAGAGAGAGAGAGAGAGAGAGAGAGAGAGAGAGACTGGGATTAGTGTGGGTTTTGAAACTTTCAACTCTGGCGACACACCTCCTCCAACAAGGCCACACTTTCTTGCCCTCCCAACTGCCCGCCAGCTGGGAACTAGCATTAGAATACATGATCATAGGTGTCAAGGGAAGAATACCTTTAGTTTATTATTTAATAGAAAAACAAAAACCAGGGCACATGCCTTTAATGTCAGCCTGTGAAGGCAGAGGTAGAAAGTTCTCTGTGAATTGTAGGCCAGCCTGGTCTACACAGAGAGTTCCAGGCCAGCCTGGTCTACACAAAGAGTTCCAGGCCAGCCAGGGTGTCATAGTCATGCCTTGTCTCAAACAACAACAATAATAATGAAACGAAAGAAAATTACAAAAACGTAAAACAAAAACTGTACATATATGATATACAATGTACTACGCGATGTTTGTATGCAGTATGTCATGGCTAAATTGAGCAAATTAATGTGTTCTGTCACAAACCTTTCCATTCTTTGCATTTTCATCCTGTCTCTTAAAATGCCTACCTTTCTGTTGAGGGAAGTAATTTGAGGTAAGATGCTTGCTTTATGTGCACGAAGCACTGGGCTTGATCCTCAGTAACCCCAAAATAAAATGTGACTTAAAAGCTCCCATTATGTTGTAGAGGAAGCAGGTAGGTTTTTGTTAGTTTTGACCATTGTTGGTGATACATCAAGATCCACTTCTTGAGGTAGAAAAAATTTTCCAAATGTTGCAAGAATAATTCAAGTGTCATATGCTCTTCTAGAATGGTCCCCTGGACCACTGAGAGGTGTTATTTATATTTCCAGTCTGTGAAATGGAGTGGGCCCTTGTGGTTACCTCTACAAAGGAAACATGAAGGGAGGGAAACTGAGGTAGGCAGGGTACAGAGCACCCAGACTGCAGATGTGGAGCCAAGCCCTGCTCTGCCAAGGTAGAAATGCAGCTACCCTGAAGCAGCCTGACGGGCACAAGGACCCGTGCTGATACCGGTTGGTGGCAGGGCCGGCAGAGATGATGTGGCCCTGTCCGGACTGTAGACTTACAAGTACACAAGTTTGCTGTTAGTTTTAGGCCACCAAGGACTTTTGTAGTTTGTTATGTTAGTAAGTAAATAGACTTGATTTTTCTTCTTTTCCATAACAATTTTAATCTTGTTCAAGCATCCTCCATTCTCTGGTCACCTAGATATCTGTTTGTTTGAGTTTTTTTAGGTGGAATTCTGTATGTTTTCCATTGTTTACTTCTGAATTCAATTCAAACTCAAATATAAATGGAGATGTTTGTTTTAGACTCATTGTTCATTCATTTTTTGATGCTGCGGAGTGAACTGGAACCTTAAACATGTTAGGCAAGCATTTTGCTACTAAGACAGGTCATTAGCCTTTGTTTTACATTTCATTTTGAGACAGTATCACTAAAATTCCCAGACTAGTCTTGAACCTCCTGAGTGACGGGGTTCATTTTTCTGTCCCCTAGGCCTCCTTTGTTCAGGACTGCTTAAGAAGCTCAATTCTTCTCCTCTGGGAAAACTACTGGAAGCCACTTTCTCCTCTGATTTTGGTTTTGTCGTATGAAGATGTTAAATATAATATCTGTATCTATATTGTTGTGCCCAGAAATGATTCTTGCACGTGATGAACACAGGCCAGGAATATGACAGAAGAACGGCACTATGGTCATTAGATCACACCATTCCCAAAGCCCACATTCTGTAGCATTATTGCATTTGAGTATACTGTATATAATCAGGTTTCACTGCGAGCTGTGCAGATCTGAAATAACAGTAACTAGGGCATGAGACATCTTAAGTTCTTCTCGTGTGAAAGTCTGTAGGCACAAGTCTGGTGTGGGGCACCCACGGCCCTGATCTAAGACAGAGCCTTTGTTTTCCAGTTCTTAAATAGTGGCATCTGTTTTCCAGGCACTCACAAAGGGAAAGAGACAAGAAAAAGATGAAGTAAATGCGTTATTTGTTTCTTAGGAAAGATTCTTAGGAGTTGCCAAATACATTTCTGCTCACATCTTGTTGGCACTTAGTGCTCGGGAGACTGGGAAACGTAACTTTTGGTGTCCAAATGCTCAGGCTGTAACCAGCTGTATTGTTATGGGCTAGCAGGAAACACTGTGAGGCGGTGACTTTATTTACCATTTAAAATCAGTTCATATAGAGTCTTCTGTCACCGTGGAGCCCAGGAGATCCAGACTAAGTTTGCTCTGTGCCACACCACTAACAGTCCTCCCTCCTCCAGTCTTTTGGCGTAGGAGTTCAAGTTCTGGTGATCTCGAACTGATTGTTGAGCACCTATTTCCCTTTGTTCTATATCTTCAGAGTGCCCAGTTATTGCCAGGTGGCCTAGAGAGCTATATTGAGGGATTCCATAATTTTGTCTTGGTGATCTGTGATCCATTATTGATGTCTGCTGGGTGTTCGGTATGGGGAACACAGGATTTTTTGCCCTTCTGGTAAATAGAAGCATCGGATGATGTTTCTCATTAAGTGTCTATTCCTACCTGCTTTACACATCCAATGAAGAGCTGTATTTCAGTCAGTCACCATTGTGTCCCACAAAATTACATGTTCCATGCTAAAAAAATATAAATAAACTATGACAGCAATGTGTGTATGATAAGAATCAATCAGCACTTGCTGAGTCTCCATTTTGTCTCCCAGAAGAGTGCACTTGACTCTGAAGGCAATCGTTTAAATGCCCAGGTATGTTTTAATTTAAACATTTGACATACATCTTCACACACATTTAATCCAATTATCACCTTTTAACCCCTCAAAAGAAAAACCTATCCAGTATATCATATTTTGTTGCTGCTGCTTACATTAAGCAGTAGCAAATACCAGGGGAAGATTTCAACCACCAGGAAGCCTGTGTGGAGAAGGATCTCATTTCTAAGGAAAATAACTCTAAGTATATACTGTGCATCTAGGAGAAATGACAGCAGCAGAAATGTCTAAGTAGTCATGGTGATAAAGGGAAGCTAATGAGGGCCATGTGTGTGGCGGGATTCCCCCGTGGGAAAGGCCATGGCTATTTGCAGTGGAATGCCTCACACAGATGGGAAGGACTTTCCTCCACTAGGAGTCCTTTGGATGCCACTGTATGAAAGGTGGCCGGGTCCCCTAAAGAGAGGGCAGCAGGGCGTGAACATGATCAAAGTGCGCTGAATACATGTATGAAAATGTCACAATGAGATCCCTTGTTGTATACCATCAGCACATGCTATTCAAACATTTGGAAAGAGGAACTTGGGAAGAGCCAATGCCAAATGACTTTCTCTTTGTGAAACATGTTTCATATTGTGAATTTCTTAGGTCACCAGGATGCCAGCTAAATCTGCCAACTTTGCCAACTCCAGATGGCTAGCTTTTACTTCATTTCTCAGGAGTGAGGGAAAGTGGAACAAAAACATCCGTTTGCTTCCGTCTCCCCTACCACAGGGAAAATTCTGCCACAGGCAAGCCCCTAAGCCCACGCTGTCCTCCCTCATCTACCTTTCCTTCTTGCAATTTTGTTTGTATTTGTTTTGTTTTGTTTTGTTTGAGACAGAGTTTGTCTGTATAGCTTGGGAGCCTGTCCTGGAACTCACTCTGTAGACCAGGCTAGCCTCGAACTCAGAGAGATCCTCCTGCCTCTGCCTCCGAGTGCCGGGATTAAAGGCATGCGCCACCGCCATCCAGCTTGTAATTGTTTTTTAAGGCAGACTCTCACTATATAGCCCAGACTGATCAAACCCTCCTAACTCCACCTCCCGAATTCTGGGTTTACAGACATGCATCACACCTATCCTCTCTTAATTTTACCCTTTAAATACTAGATCTTGTGTATATATTTGTGAGTGTGGGCATGCGCATGTCACAGAGTGAGTTGTATATGTATGAGTGTGAGCACGCACATGTCACAGTGTGTGTGTTGTGTATGTGTGTCTGTGTGAGAGCACACATGCCACAATATGTATATTGTGTATGTGTGTTTGTGTGAGTGTGAGCACGCACATGCCACAGTATGTGTGTTGTGTATGTGTGTCTGTGTGAGAGCACACATATGTCACAGTGTGTGTGTTGTGTATGTGTGTTTGTGTGTGAGAAAGCATGCACATGCCACCGTGTGTATTGTGTATGTGTGTTTGTGTGAGTGTGAGCACGCACATGCCACAGTGTGTGTTGTGTATGAGTGTGTGTGTGAGAGAGAGCACGCTCATGCCTCAGTGTGTGTTGTATGTGTGTGTGTGAGCATGCATATGCCACAGTGTGTGTGGTAAGGATAGAAGACAGTCTTGACTATTGCTTGAGACAGAGTCTCCTTGCTGCTTCGCACACCAGGCTGCCAGTCCCGCTTCTAGGATTCTTTCGTCTGTGCCTCCTGTCTCATCACAGAAGCCCTGGCACTACAGGCACAGCTCTAGGGTTTGAACTCAGCCTCACTCTGGTGTAGCAAACCCACTGGGCTGTTGTCTCCCAGCTTCCACTGCCCTGTTTGTAAAGGAAGCACCATATAGGTTGCCCTGCTTTCATCTCCTAATAGGACACTAGGGGTTGTAGGAAAACTAGAGAGATGAATTCTTAAAGAGAGAAACAACTCAATTACTAATAGTAAAATAAATGTAATTTGTTTGTAACTCTCTGTTTCCATTCCTTTCCTTTCCTGTAGCATCTACCATTAGGAGTGTGTGTGTGTGTGTGTGAGAGAGAGAGAGAGAGAGAGAGAGAGAGAAAGAGAGTGAATGTGTGTGAGTGTGTGTGCATGTGTGAGTGTGAGTCTGTGTGAGTGTGTGTGTGTGGTGTATATAAGCATGGCCTACACGTAGAGGGCAGAGGACAGCTCCCTCTCTGTGGGCTCTGAGATCAAATTTAGGTTGTCAGTCTGGTGGAAGCACTTTAAGCCTCTGAGCCATCTTGCTGACCTGTAACTCTGGATTTGATTTTAAAAGTTGCTACCTTTCCCTCCCTCTATTCTCTGACTCCTTTCCTAGGGGATCTGAACAGGGGTGGGGGCGGGACTGTATTGCATAGGTACCCTGCAGCCATCGCTTCTACCTGCGGGTGGTTGTGTGGCCTATTTGTTTCTGAGATTGAATGCCGCAGAGGAGTTGGACGGCACTTAAATCTTGGTGATCTTGATGGACCTCAGGAAGGCCCTTTCATCGACCTGCTTGTTACCAACGGCTTTCATCACCAGCCTCCCTATGACTGATCACCCTTCTGCCTGCAAATCCTCTAGAGACTTCAGACTAGACTATGAACAAATATACTTGACCTGACTCTTCAGAGTACCGCTTCTGAATAGCCTGGAAGACGTCTGAGACTCTGACACAGACGAAGGCGAGACTTAGAGGGATTGTGCTCTTGAGTTTGAAGCACGATTAAATGTGGAATTGAGGTTGTCCCGAAAGCGCAGTTGTCTTTTGCACAGAATCCCCGGGCTACTTTGCAATCACGCCTGTGAGTCCTTTGCTGCCGTCTTTTTCCGAGCTGCCAGAGACTGTAGACTGTGGAGTATGCACTGAAGAACAATTTTCTCTCCAACTCTGTCCCTTTCTCTCAACAGTGTCATGGAGCCAAGTCTAGCCTTAGAGTTGCTATGGTAGCTGAGCATGGCTTTGAATTTCGGATCCTCCTGCCTTTACCTCTCAGGTGCTACATGAACATGCTCTGTCTATGTGGTGCTGAGGATTGCGTGTTCAAGGCTTTGACGTCTTCCTAAGTACCGAGTGCCAGTTCACAAAGCGTATTGCTCTGGGGGTAAGGATGGGGAGGGGAAGGACGGCCAAGAGACTGGCTCTTGGTAATCCTAGAGATGCTGGTTCCTGGTTTAGCTTCCTCTGGAGGAAGCTCTTACACGCTTCAGCAGAACTTGTTCATGACTTGGGCACTAGGGGAAAGAAAATCTTGAGATCGCTGCTTTGTCCTGGGACCTTAGTTCTATGCCTTCTTCCTCACGCATCATCAGAACCAACGGAACACGGGTCCTTTAACATCAGGAACGCAAGGCCTATCTAAACTGTACTCTGCAGCCATGCACCGAAGCTCCCGGCGCTCAACAAATGCTGACGCAGCATCTTCCAGCCGGAGCCTGAGCATCCGCATCGGGTTTGTCTCTGGTGCTACTACGTCCTTAACTCTTGAAATCAGGAAACTGTTCTTTCGTCTTACGTTTAGGCAAGAAAGAAGCAAATGCCATGCTGGATCAACATCTTATGCAGGTTTTCAAGTTAAAACTTCACGCCGATTCCATGACTGTCAGGGTCCAGCCTCAGTGGGTACATTCCAGGTGTGGGGGCATGTGGCTTAGAAACCCCAGGCAGGCAGAACAGAGATACAAAGGGGATACAGAGACGAAGGATAGAATCGGGAGGGCAATCCAGCGAAACCTGAATTCTCCATGTTTATTTTCCATATGCTTGTATACCCCACTCAAAAAAGTGGGAGAAGAAAGCAAAAGACGGCTTTAACATGGCACAAGGAACAAACAGAGTAATTATTTCTTCAATACCTGAAATATCAAATCTACTATATTCTGAACTAAGCATTCTGTTGTTTAGGCAGGACATGCAGCAACCATACCTTAGACCAAGTGTCCTGTAGGCAGCCACTCCCTGGGTCAAACTTCCTGTCACTTTTTTGATGGAATAAGAAGAGGCCTGGACTCTCTGACTTCTAGTCAAGGTGGAATGAACCTGCATCTGTGGGTCCTCACACATGATGAGGTAGAGGGGCCAGACTTGGTTAGAACAAGAATAACAGGCTTGATACCAAGGCTACCCTCATGCACTCATGAAAGGAGCTGGGACTGTGGCTCCCTTAAATGGAGCAGTGACCCAGTGGCTTTTTTATATCTGGGTGTCAACTGAGTATTTGCTTGAAAAGATTTACTGTCATCAAAATAACAAAAAGGTTTCTGTTTCCTTTGTCTTCTTTCTTTCCTGCTCACTTGCTTTATCCTTTCCTCTCTATTTCTCTTCCTTTTTCTCTTAAAATATTTTTAATATATACAATACAGGAAAAGTTATTTCTTCATTGCAAGTCAGGGGCCCACACAAATGACCCCTTCCATTTCAAATGCTTTAATATAATTTATCTTTTTTGCTTCTCTTTTCTTGTCACATCAAGGTTTATGGCTCCAAGGAAATAGAAAATTGCCTTTTAACTCTATTCCTGTCTTTTAGAATGCTCACGTTTGAGAGACAGGAAACATAATTAGAAAAGATGACTATTAAGTATAGCGAGTGTGGTGGTATACCTGTGCTCCCAGTGGAAGGCTGGGATTGCAGCCTTGGGAGTGAGGCAGGGGGATTGAGCTCAAGGTCAGTCTCAGCTACATAGTAAACAAAAAGAAAGACAAAACCAATCAGAATATTGAAAAATGAATTTAACCACTCAAGGTGACCAGAAGTTCTGCCTGTGAAAGCAGGTGTCCTACCTACTAAATTCAGATGCCTCCAAATGCCTGGGCCTGTCTCTCACATGCCTAAGGCACAAACTTGACTACAGATGTGGAAGTTATCAATGAGAAGTCACCATAATTTTATTATGACCTAGCAGAAGATGAAATTAGGTCTGTGTGGTTACTAGAAACTTTTGGGGAGTTTGGGAAGTCCCATCTGAGTTCCTCACATTCCTGGGGACATTTGGACCTTCTCACAGGGTTCTTTTTGAAAAATAACTTCTGAGATTACAATGTAATCACATCATCTTCCTTTTCCCTATCTTCCCTCCACTGATCCTTGTACCCTATCTGCTGTCTTTCAAATTCACGGCCCAGTTTTTTGTTAGTTGTTACACACCCACCTGCCCCCAACACACACACACACACACACACACACACACACACACACACACTCCTGGTTATATAAATACAGTCTACTCAGACTGTATAATGTTACTTGTAAGTATGTTTTCAAGGCTGACCATTTGATACTGAATAACCACTTCTCTAGGGAAGATGGTTTCTCCTGCTCTCAGCCTTCCCTAGCTGTCTGTAGCTGTCTGTCTAGGGTTGCAGCCTCACAAGCCTTTCTCTTTCCACATCAGCATGCTTAGTGGTGCAAGAGTTGTTCAGGGGATGTTTAGGCAGCTGTATTGTTGAAACTTCATGGATACAGCTTCTGGCATTTCTAGGAGACACAATCTTTATTTTTAATTTTTTATATTTAAAGTTATTTTTTCATTTTACATACCAACCACAGCTTCCCCTCCCTCCCTTCTTCCCACCCTTCTTTCCCCCACCCAATCCATTGTCCACTCCTCAGAAAGGGTAGGGCTTCCCATGGGGAGTCAACAAAGTCTGGCATATCAAGTTGAGGCAGGGCCAAGCCCCTACCCTCTCTACCGAGGCTGATCAAGGTATCCCTCAAGAGGGAATGGGCTCCAAAAAGTCAGTTCATACACTACACTAAGGATAAATCCTGATCCCACTGATAGTGACTCCATAGACTGCCCAAACCACAGAACTGTCACGCATGTTCAAAGGGCCTAGTCGGGCCCTATGCAGGTTCCCCAGCTGTCAGTCCAGAGTCGGTGAGCTCCCACTAGCTCAGGTCAGCTGTCTCTGGGGGTTTCCTCATCTTGGTACTGACCCCTTTGCTTATATAATCCTCCCTCCCTCTGTTCAACTGAATTCTGGGAGCTCTGCCCAGTGCTTAGCTGTGGCTCTCCGGATCTGCTTCCATCAGTTATTAGATGAAGGTTCTGTAATGACAGTTCGGGTAGTCATCAATCCGATTACAGGACAAGGCCAGTTCATGCACCCTCTCCACTATTGCTTAGGGTCTTAGCTGGATTTGTGGATTCCTGGGCATTTTCCTAGCACCAGGTTTCTCTCTAACTGCATACAGGCTCCATCTACCAAGATATCTCGTTCCTTGCTCTCTCTCTCTCTCTCTCTCTCTCTGTCCCTCCCTCAAACTCAAGTATTTCATTTCCTGATATTCTCTTTTCCCCTCACCTCTCCCTCCCCTCCCTATTTACTCAGGAGATCTTATCTATTTCCCCTTCCCAGGAGCAGCCATTCGTGTAGGATCGACATTCTCACAGCAAACTCCCTGATCCTCTGGCTCTTACTGGATTTCTGCCCCTCTTCCTCTGTGTTCCCTGAGGCTCAGGTGAACAGTTGTGTTGTAGATGTATCACTCGGGATTGGGCTCCACGACTCTGCATTTTCTTCAGTTGTGGTTTCCTGTAATGGTCTCTGTTGCAAAGAGAAATTTTCTTGATGACAGGTGAGAACTACACCTATCTGTGGGTAGAAGGGCAAATATTTAGACTGATATTATGCTAGTTTATTAAAGTGGTGGTTGTAGGTTCTCCTCCAAGATCTGTGACTTCACTAGTTCTGGGTGGTTTGCAAGATCTGCGGTGCCAGGCATGGTTTCCCTCTTGCTGAGTGGGTCTTCAGTCCCGTCAGAGAGCTCTTGGTTACCACACAGGCTGAAACGTGTGTGGCACTACTACAGCCTGAGGGTCAGGGTGCTATCCTCGCCATTGCTGTGGTTCCCAGACATCATAACTGTATTGTGGTTCATAGGAATCACAGCCGTGCAGGGCTGTTGATTGCGTCTTTCCTTTGGAATCTTGAATGACACATTCTGGCACCATGAAAGCTGTTTCTTAGGCAGGAGACTTACAGGTCAGCTTGAGGGCCTTCGACCCTTAGGTCTAAAAATGCGTGGTGTCTTCAGACTTACCTTTCACTTCTAGGGGCAGCCAAGGGCAACAGCCATAGCCTGTACTGTTTTGGGAAGCCCTTAGACAACCCTGACCAACAACTCAAAAGAGGTGTCAAGGATTTTGTTAGATGATCTGTGACTCTTGGGGTTTGGGGAGCATTGTCAGCACAGATGACAAAATTTCATTAAAAACATATAGTTTATATATACATATATAATACATAAAAACCATAACATATAAAAACTATTAAATATAAACTCTTTATAGACTATATAACTATTACTATAACTTTGAAAAAATATATATAGCTAGAAAAGTGGGCAGACCTTAGCAGAATCTTATGGCTGTGGTTTCAGAAGCAGCTAGGCCAGGACTGGGTTTTGTGGGAAGGAAAAGTACATTATATCTCACTAAAGGAATAATTACTCCTCCTATTCCTTTAGCATGTCTTCTTAAAGAGGGGTCTCTTAAGAAGAGATCAACCTTCCTGAGAGGTGGCCTCTCCCTGGTGAAACACAGACCTAGCTGGATTAACTTTCATATTTTGGATAGTTTGGAAACCCAAGGCCAGGGGTAGGTTCCAGTTTTTAACCAGAACGAAATAACTCTTTCTTAAGGGGCCCCAAAAGAACCCAGACCAAGGCCCCTCTAAGGCTGTCTTTACCACTATTACCATCGTCGTAATTATCCGAAGGAACCCAAAAAAGAGTATAAGTCACACACCCCTCACTTAAACCCCTCACTTAAACAAAAATCTTAAGTCTCACACTAGAAATTATCTATCAGAATAACTAAACTACAGCACATGGTTTATGCTTTGCAAGTAATGGGAGAATTGCGTTTTAGGAGAATAAATCCCTCTTGGGTTAATTTTGAGAGTTTACCTAAGCAGAACATCAGAGTTAGGCAGTATATTTATTCTGCTAAATTTTGAAACTAAAACTGAAAAGACTCCTCATAGTACACAGGCTCCAGCCATCTAGTCACCAGTGTGGGCGATAGTTTTAGTTGTGTTATCAAGCTTAAAAGTCCCCTGGTCATTGTTGGTTTTTCTCTGTAGGGTGTCGGAAAATCTTTCCGGTGGGAACCTAATGTCTAGCAGCAGCACTGAGTGAGTCTCAGGAGTGTGGTCCTACATCAGAAACACAGGCATGAACTGCAGGAAGAAGCCGGGATGCAAGAAGACCACCACAAGACCAGGACTTTGGGACCTTACTTCTCACTGGGTGTAGAAGCAGTGCTGGTGAGCACCTGTCTCTCAGCACCTTCGTTATTTATGGATGTGCAGGTTTAGCTCTTCAATAGCCCTAGAGAAGCTGTGGCAAAATCGTGAGAATCAGTTGTCACCCTGAAGCCATGAAAGGAATTGTGCTTTCCCCACTGGAGCTGGTATCTGCAGCTTCATTTGCACACTGGATTTTTTTTGCACACATGCTCACTGCACATGGGTTTCTTTGGTTAGTCTGGGTCACCTTTGGCCTTGGCCTTCATGTGCCACATTCTTTCACACAAAGAGGGACTGCTACAGATAATAGGATTTCCTAACAGCTTCTGCTGGTCCAGAGGCTTTCAGCAGGTGTGCTTTGTATTTATATTTAGTCTGTTAGACACAGGAGTGGGCTTCTCACACCAAGAGGTGAATGAGGGTAGAATGGCCTGTTAGAAATCATTTTCTTGACCATATTCCTAGGGAGTCACTTCCCAAGGACAAGGATCGGGCAGCTGGGGTAGCACTCTCCACCAAGACACGAGTGTAGAAAAAAAAAACCCAACTAGTCTTAACTGTTTTTTAGGAAGATTGGTATCCCAGTCAGAGGGAGAAGAGCTGAGGCAAAGGGAGGGAGCTAGTTTCCTGAAGGCATGGCACTCTGGTGGCTGACAGGAACAGAAACTCCCACAGGCCACCTCCTCAGAGACAGCCTTCTGCTTCAACTTGGGGACAGTTAGGCTAATTTTGACCTGGGTTGAGTCCTCTGTCCCACTTTTTACAATAGAAGGAAGTACTCCCCACTTAGCCTGCTTCCTGATAGTCCCCGAGAAGGTTTGCCGGGTGAGTCTTCTCTGGAATACAGTGTCAGCATTTCACGGGTGAGCTGTGTGATGGGCAAGCGTGGGTGTGGGACAGTTGCCCTGCTCTCTACCTCCTATGGGAAACTGAACTTCTCTATGTGTTCGGTGCTGACAGGGGTCCTCCTAAATGAGATGATACTAGGAAAAGTGTTTAAACCATAAAACAAAACTGACACGTTGTAGATAGGGCGATGGTTCGGTGGGCAAGAGCGCTTACTGGGCAGGCCTGAGTTCAGTGTCCCCCCAAACACATAAAACACCAGGAATGGTTCTGTTTGCCTGTAACCATAGTGATGGGGAGGGGAAGGGTAGGCAGTGACAACAAGATCACCAGGGCTTGTTGGCTGTCAGTCTAGCCAAAACCCAGCCAGATCTAGGTACAGTGAGAGACCCTAACTCAAAGGATGAAGTCACAGAGTGATAGATAATACCTGATGTGCTCCTCTGGCTTCTATGTGCACACACAGGCATGCACATTGTACACACATCTGTCCAAATAGTTCATACACACTCTACACACACAAACACACCTCTTTGCATATGTTTGTACAGTGGACGGTATATGCAAACAAGATGAACACAGCAAACCATCAACCTCCATTCTTTGCTAGGTTGATTTTCATCTCTTCTTCATTTCCTTTGGAATTTATTGAGACGAAGATTCTTTCTTCATCCTCCTTGCCCTCACTCAATCTATGTAGTGTGAGGGCTGGCTTGCCCTCACTCAATCTATGTAGTGTGAGGGCTGGCCGCCCAGCTCCCGCACAGCTAGCTTAGTCCCAGAAATAACAACACACAAATTGTATTCATTTAAGCACTGCTTGGCCCATTATCTCTAGAGAGTTAGTTATTGACTAACTCTCATATCTTGATATTAACCCATTTTTAATAATCTGTGTAGCACCACGAGGTGGTGGCTTACCGGGAAAGATTCAGCATGTCTGACCTGGTGACTGGCTCCATGGCATCTGCCTCATAGCCCTCTTCCCAGCATTCTGTTCTGTTTACTCCGTCTACCTAATTTTCTGTCCTATCAAGGGGCCAAGGCAGTCTCTTTATTGATCAATGAAAATAACACAATAGACAGATAACCCTCCTCCATCAAATCTATTCCTAAAAACATTGTTATGTTTACGTCAATGGCTTCTCTTCACGTTCATTCTTCAGGAAAATTGTGGACTCCAATACTTTCTGTCTCTTCCTCATTATGATTATATATTTAGATTGCTTAAAAATATAAAAGCCACACACACTACATGTGCAGAGACAGATCAAACTATTTCCAGAAGTGCATGGAAAGTTGATTAAGTTGCTTTTGCTTCTGATCCCCCCATCCCAGCCATCCAAGTTAACAAGTAGATGTACATTTCCCTAGCTTCCCTTTGTGCTAGCAGAAGTAGGGTTCAGCGGCTCCTGCGTGAGTCTTCTTCCTTGCCTTTTACAGGAGACCAATCAATGGAAATACAAGTAAATATTACTTTGCAGTTTGTGGCTTTAAAATTACAGGGCATCCCTCAAGATGAAACACATACATCATTTTTAACAGATGCACATTATTTCATAGTTTGAATATCCTGTGGTTTAGTCAATCATTTTCTTACCGGTATCCACATTTTTCAAATTTTTTTCTCCTCATGTAAGTATTTTGAAGCATGTTGCAGCCCTGTTTCGATGTGATGGACTTTCAAGGTTGTGATGTTATTGGTCCAAAGACGTTTCATATACCCACATATGACTGTTAAAAAAAGATCGCAGCAATTCTGTCTGTACTATCATTTGCAACATATGAAAGAGCCTCTCCCCCATGTTCTAGACACCATGGGTGGGACCAGCATTTCTGATAGGTCTTTATTTTTTTATTTTCTTTATATATGTCTGTGTTTATATGCCATGGTACATGTGTGGAGGTCAGAGGTCAGTCTCAGCTGTCAGTCCTTACCTACCTTTTAGAGACAGCATCTTCTGTTTGGCTGCTACATACAATGTATATAATTTTGTATGTGATGTGTACATCGTGTCCTTGTTCATATGTGTGCTTGTGCATAAATGGGTGCGTGTGGATGCATGTACATGTGGAGGCCAGAGATTGACTTTGCATGTCTTGTTTCATCATTTTTTCACATTGTATTGTGAGACAGTGTCTCTCAAGGAACAGGTCATCGATTTGGTGACTGACTGGTCAACAAGCCTGGGGGATTCTGTTTGCCTCTGCCTCCGTTACGAGAGCACCTTGTCACAGTCAGCTTTTACATGGGTGCTGAGGACTGAACTCAGGTTCTCACGGCAAACACTTTACCAACAGGGCCATGGCAGATTCTCTCTATCCATGTATCTGTCTCTATGCCCGTGTGTATGTGCATGTGCCATGACACACGTGGTCAAGGATGTCAGGTCTTACCTTCTTTAAGATGATACCTCATTTCATTGCCGTGTTCCTCAGGTGAGCTGGCCCGTGAGCCTCTGGTAATTTTCCCATCTCTGCCTTCCATCTCACTGATACTATCCCCAGCCAAGTTTACGTGGGTTCTGGGTGTCTGAACTCAGGTTCCCATTCTTGTGCCGCAAGTCCTTTACCCACTGGGACATTTCCCCAGACAATCTGACATATTTCTGTCATATTGATATGAACTAATCTGCCATGTGTAGTTCGCATGTGCTGTGATCTGGATGTATGTGTCCTTGTAAAAGTCACGTGTTAGAAGGGTAACCTCGAGACAGCTGTATTCAGAAGCAGGGGCACAGGAGACGGTGGGCCACAAGGGCTGCTCCTTCCCGAATGAGATCTGCCCATTAAAAGAGGCTTTGGAGAGCTCATTCACCCACTGTCCAGACACTGAGTCTGGGACTGAAACAGGGCCTTTCCAGCCTCCTGAACCGAGAGCAGCAGCAGTCCGAGATTTGCAAGTTACTTCATCTAAGGCCTTTCTCTAGCAGCCGTGTGGATGAAGGCAGGCGTTTCTTCTGGTCCAATGCTCGTCTTTCGTTCTTATGACGGCATCTCTATCTCCTACTCAAGTCATCTACTCTCTTCTCTGAAACATTCACAGCTCTGGGTGCTTCTCGCCCTGCCCTGATTTCTGTCTGCTCTCTACCCGTTCTCCTTCTGTCTCTCAGCAACTTGTTCCCTCCTTCTCTAGTCCTTTGCTGGTCTCGCTCAGCTGTGGGCTGTGCCTGCCTGGCCTTTGGTTTTCCTCTCTTAAAGCTCAGAGCACTTATGCGCTGTCTGTTGCTCTCACTTACGGATCTGACTCTGGTGTCACCCTGCAGCACAGTGCTAGCATGTAGTAAACATTAGCCAGCGTCACTACTGATGTGGGATTCCCCTCTGTATGCTGGAATTACCATTAGTGAACAACGAAAAAAAAACTGCTTTGGACCTATAACAGGGCAGAACTTGCAAGGCAGGGAAAACTAAACTGAATGCTGGAAGAAAGAAGGAGGAGTCAGGGAGAAGCCATGGAGCCACAGCTAAAGACAGAAGCACTGAAACTTTGCTGGTAGACCCCAACCTTGTGGTGATGCACAGATTAATGGAAATGAGTTAAATTAAGATATAAAAGTTAGCAAATAATAAGCTAGGGTGAATGGCCCAAGCAGTGATTTAATTAATATTGTTTCTGTGTGATTATTTCTGGAGTCTAGAAAGTGGGAAAATGAACAAGTGGCCTCCTTACAACAAATTGGTGCCCACGTGACCAACTAAAATCCACTTAAAACCTGAGAGGGCTTGCAAAGGAATTCTAGACACACACACAAAAGTTTAGCTGCATTTATTTTCCTGAATGGGCTTTACTTGCTGGTGGCATGCTGCAGCTTCTTTTAGAGAGGTTTTCCTGATTCAGCGGTAGCAGAAAAAGCTGTGATTTTGAAATACTGGCTTTCTGGACCGTACTGCCAGCACAAACTCTGATTCTTTCTGAAGGTCTGGCTATGGAGCATTTAAATGGTGTTTCTGAACAGAGTGCTACAACTTGCTTAATGGCAACATAGACTGGATGTCTGACTAAAAACGGGGCTGTGAGTTTGGCTCTCAGAAGCAGCAAACAGCTTGGCCTTGCAGGACTGGGCGGGGCAAGCAGGCAGTGTTTTATTTCCCCTAGCAATGCTGCAACTTAGGTTTTTAAGAAGCACTTAGCATTTTAATAAGCAGTCCTGGTCAGAAAATAATTATAAATACACAATAAAGACAAATTCAGATGGAAAAGACCTCTAAATGGGTCACAGTGTTAGATAAATGTATATAGGTTTAGGAGAAAGAAGAAAAAGAATAAAGACAGTTATAAACAGAAGTAAATGGTTTGAAAAAGGGTAAAGTCTTTAAAGAGACAGAGTACAGTTATAGATTAAAAGAAGTAAAAATGAATAAGGCACATAAAGATGGAGAATACTTAGAGAGTCTAGATTATGTAAATTATTGTGTTTTCTTTGAATTTTTTGACTGAGAGACATTTCATTGCATGGGCTGCTAAGCTAAACCAGCATATATGTTTTAAAAGTATCTTAACTTCAAGATTTGAGTCTAAGGATATGTTGCTTTGGAAAAGAGGTTCTTTTTTTATTTCCACAGAGAATGAGAACTTGTGGAATCCTTCCAGACTAATGTGGTTTGATGGACCAAGAACCCCTGAAAGGTCACCTTGAATGCCCCTCAAAAAAGTACTTCACCCAATAAACAGCAGTAATCAATTTGGAGAGAACTACACTTATATTCCCAAATATTGTTTATAAATGTTTGTTTACATTTAAAGGGGATATACTATAGAGATTTGCATTGGTATGGATCTTTATTGATACAAATTTAAGATTAATTTTGTTTTATATATATGTATTTCTGATCTTGATTAAGGTATTGTGTTTGTACAGCCCATTTAAAAATGTAATGTATAATTAAGAAATATAGGTTAAAAGTTATCTATAATAGTCAAGCTTGTAGCCCCATGATAGTTATGTTTTTTAGATGTACAGAGATATATTTCAGTTGGATAGGGATTCTTCAAATCTTTCAAAGACCTTCAGAATGTGGCACTTAATGTGTTTAAGAACTTAGGACTTTTCATGACATTGAGACACATCTGCTCCTGGAAGCACCAAACTACTTCAAGAGGGAGATGGGCACCAAAGAGGCTCCTTGTGGAGTTTGCTAGTCATTTGGGAAAGAAACTCCTCTTGTCTGGACCGTTTGATGAACCAGACATGCAGGACCCACAGAGAAATGACTGCTGAACTTGCCTAAAGGTAAGACTGTCCTTTGGGGTTCATGCTTCATGAAAGAGTCTGCCAGACGTTGTGCAGGACACAGAAGAAAGCAACTAATAGATTTTGCCATTGCAAGGCAGAACAGATCTTCAAATTTCCAGCTTCATGGAAAAGTCTGCTGAATACTATGGGCCTGTAGGCTGAAAATGGGTGCCCCAACAACTCCAAAGAACTTTGGATGACTGTCCAGGCAACAAGATGTCTCTGTCATTTGGAAGTTGTTGACAATGTACTTCCTGTTTACTTAGGTAATATTAAATCCTTCAGGAGTCTTTGATGGATTAAAGAATATGTAATTATAGTTATACTTTTTCTTAGTTATCATGAAAGATAAAGTAGATATAAATATTACAACTGTAATTCTTGCTTGATAACTGTTTTTTCACATGTAATTTTACTATGTTAAAGTTAAAACCTTTTTATTTAAACAGAGAAGGGGAGGTAATGTGGGATTCCCTTCTGTGTGCTGTGATTACCATTAATGAATAAAGAAACTGCTTTGGACCTATAGCAGGGCAGAACTTAGCAAGGCAGAGAAAACTAAATTAAATGCTGGAAGAAAGAAGGAGGGGTCAGGGAGAAGCCATGGAGCCACATCTGGAGACAGATGCACTGAAACTTTGCTGGTTGGTCATGACCTTGTGATGATGCACAGATTAATGGAGATGGATTAAATTAAGATATAAAAGTTAGCAAATAAGAAGCTAGAGCTAATGGACTAAGTAGTGATTTAATTAATATTGTTTCTGTGTGATTAAGTCTGGGCAGCCGTGGAACAAACAAGCAGCCTCCTTACTGTTGCAGGGAAGTGATGGAAGTTGCAGGCTGCACAGACTTCCACAGCTTGTAGTAAACTTAGGTAATGAAACTGTTGTGTGGTCTCCTCTATAGCAGGATGCTGCTCTTGGAGACTTTTCCTTCACGTTGTTAAGGGAGACAGCATCCTCTTGTAATCCCTACTCTAAAAATTATGCTGACCCCTGCTGTCTCCCTCATCTTGATTTTCCTATCACCACAGAATCTTTCCATTTTCACTTTGACTCTGGCTTCATTCTACCTTAAATGTCACGTTAGCCTACAGTTAGTAGGCTAGTTACTGGCTAGTCCCATGTAGTGTCCTGACAACTGTTTTGACTTTCTTTTTAAGAATAAGAGAGTAGGGCTGGGGAGAGAGTTCAGTTTTTCCAGCTTGTTGAGTAAACTGTGACCTAAGTTAGGCTTCCCAGAACCCATATAAAAGTCTGACACAGTAATGCCTGGATCTGCAGTCCCCACACTTCTGTGGCAGTGTGGGAAATGGAGACAGGAGAATTCCTGGAATTCATGATGGTTAGCCTGGTGGTGAACAAGACAACTCTGGTTGAAAAACTGTGGATGTCAAGGACCAACACCCAAGGTAGTCTTCTGTTTTCCACTTCCATGCCATGCATGCTGCTCTTTCCCTCACATGAAGACTAGAAAAACAGGGGCCAGGGCTATATAGCACGGTGGTAAGGCATTTGTCCAATATGTGTACGGCTCTGGGTTTTACCCCCAGTACAGTAAATGGGAAAGGGCCTGGAGAAATAAAATATTCAGAGCCAGGCGCGGTGGTGTGTACAGTTAATTCCAGCACCCTGAAGATTGACTCAGGAGAATTGCTAGTTCCATGCTATTCTGGGAATCATAATGAGACCCTGACTTAAAACAAACAAGGAAGAGTATTCTTTGAAATGCCCTCCACTGCCAGGGATCCCCTCATTTCCCTTCCTGCACCTCTCTCCGCAGATGCCATCACTTTTAGATCCAGATTAATGCAGACATTTCCAGAAAGCACTTCCCGACTTCCTGGGTTTCCTGCAAGTGGGTCATCTCCCTTAGATGTTTTATCGTGAGACAAGTTAAACACTGTGAAAGCTGAGCTGCCGGATCTCTCATGTTCATTTTGTACACTTCCTCTTCATGGATGTCAGCAACAGAGCCCGGTGAGCTATCCTGCCAGGACCTGTAGGAATTAACAATGGTGAACACGTCCTGCCAGGACCTGTAGGAATTGACGGTGGTGAGCACATTCTGCCAGGACCTGTACGAATTAAGCACACCCAATGAGAAATAATTGTCCCTGATGCATTTCTTTATCTCTAATATTTAGCAGTCACCACGTTTCTTGGCTCTGTAGTCTAAATGTCTTCATCCACCTCTTTTATGCTGTTGGTTGTTCTACTACAAATTATTCTCTTCAGAAAATGAAATTTCCTTTTTATTGCACGTGTGTGACTGTCCCAGTCTTCTCTGGTACGTCCAGTGCTCCGCTGTGTAAGGCAGAAGCCCTTCCTAGAATCACAAAACCATCCATTTCTGCTCCCCCTGCTGTTCCCACCACCTCCCATCATGGATAACAGCGTGACTCTGAGCTTGGGTGTGACTGACCACTGGGACTGTTCCTGCCTCTGAGCTATGCTTATCTAGTTCCTTCTACCTGGAAGACCCCTCCTCCAGGAGTCTAGCTGGAACACACTTTTGAGGTAGTCCTCTGAAATGAGCTAATGAAGTCCTGAGTCAATGAGTATTGTTGACGTGGTTATTGCCCCGTCGAGGCCCCCATGCTTTAGCTCTACTGGACTGGCAGAGCCTCCCTGTCTCCCACCCCTGCAGGGTGAAGCTCAGAAGGACGGCAAAGCCTTTCTCAGGTCTGAGTGTGAATGTTGACAGGAAAGGTTCCCCATAGCCCCTCCCAGTGCTTTTTTTTCCTTAGCAAGCAAATGCTTTAAAAGGACGTACTGCTTTGACAGATTTTAATCTGTGTCATCAGTTAAAAATAGATTGTGTTTGCTGATGTCCTTCTCTGCTTGGGTGTCTTTGAACCGTGCGTCCTGTCCTGCTCTGTTCAGCTCCGCAAACACGCGCTCTTTGGTGGCACCTCCCCTGTGGTTACGGTCTGAAGATGGCTCTGCTATAGAGACTGTTCCTAGGACGTGAGCTAAGCCTGCTTCCTTGTTCAGCTGCACGTAACACCAGTTCCTCCCTTCCTCCCTGCCCGATTGGATGTAATAAATTCACTGAGTTTTTAGGGCACTTCAGTTCCTCCACTAGAGAGTATAGTCCACCCAACCCTAGCTTTTCTGTGTCCGTGCGTCTGTCCTTGCTTCATTCCCTCTCAGCCCAGTTAGGCCAGTTCCTGGAGCCAAGCAAGGATGTGGCATATCTCAAAGGTCACCTTTCCCTTTCCTTACTTTTTATCTATTTATTTATTTACAATATTACTACTACTATGACTGCTACTAACTACTAGTACTAATAAATGCTGTGTTGTGAGTACGTGGAAGTCAGAGGAAAGTTTTGCGGACTGCATTTTCTCCTTTCATCATTTGGGTTCTGAAGATCAAGCTCAGGTTTGGCAGTGAGTGGTTTTATCCCGAGGCATTTTGTCAACCCATAAACGGCACCTTTTTATTGTGCTTCTTCCAATCATGGCACTCACATTGAAGACTCCACTGTCTATTACTACACTCACATTCTCTCTCTCTCTCTCTCTCTCTCTCTCTCTCTCTCTCTCTCTCTCTGAAATATATATATATATATATTTCAGGAGTGTGTCGTTCAAGACACTATATATATATATATGTCTAGGAATGAATTTTGGTTATCTTAATTGTCACCTCAACAGGACCTGGGCTCACTTAAGAAGCGTGCTTCTGGATGGGTTTGCAAGGGTGCTTTTGGGATCGACTGACTAAGGGAAGAGCACCCTTCCCCAGAGTGGGTAGCACCTTCTGGAGGGTGGGTGTGGTGGGAGCAGAGCTGCTCTCCTTCACACATCTGCCTTGCGCCTCTCTGGGGAGCACACTAAAACCATCACTGCTGCGGCCGACACATCTGCCTTGCACCTCTCTGGGGAGCACACTAAAACCATCACTGCTGCGGCCGACACATCTGCCTTGCGCCTCTCTGGGGAGCACACTAAAACCATCACTGCTGCGGCCGACACATCTGCCTTGCGCCTCTCTGGGGAGCACACTAAAACCATTACTGCTGCGGCCGTCACCGCCTTTGACTGACGCCAGAACCCAGCGTCTGCAGCCTTTCACCATGGCCAAAGGTTTCCTGAGGATCTTTTAGGTCTTTAACACCAGACTGAAGGTACCATCCAGTTCTATGGTCTGAACAAGATGGGGTCCTCAGACTCAGTCATGGTGGGTGCTGTTTGCAAGATGTTCTGGCAAATACCTTTCTTAACACAACTCTTGGTTCTGTTCCTCTAGAGAACTCGAGTATACAGACATACACCCCCTCAAACACACATCCACTCTCCCCATTAGAAACTAATGACTTATCCAGGGGTCTGTCAGGCATTATGGCTTATTCATGTCTCTGCCATTTAACATAATGTAAGTGGTCCATTAAAAGCAACAGAGAAAATTAATAAGTAACAGCCCCTCCCTCCTTTTTGAGAGGAGACAGGGTCTTACCATGTGACTTCTGCCTCAGTTTCCTAGTCTGGAATTGCAGGTGTATGCCGCCACCTTTGGCACCCCAGTGCCTCTCCTATACGCCCTTGCAGCCCATCAGTGTTTGGGACTCGGTGACCAGGACTATTCAGTGACCTCTGCCACAGGGACAGTCTGTCTTATGCTGTTATTCATGTTTTAAAAATACTTGGATTTCAGTTTCTCAGGATAAGGAGTGTGTTCCACATGGCTTTCCTTGCAAGTGCCGCATGCACGCCGTTTCATGAATCGCTGTTGATTGAATAACCAGGAAGCAAACCTTGAATCATTTCCTTCCAACTTTTAAGCCATTTTGCTTCCTGGAACAGTGTCTGGCCCCTCCCACAAGATTTTTGTAATAAGGGCGTCATTGAGGCTGTGGGACCCTCTTCTTGGGGCTGACCAGGACCTTCATTGCTGCCCCCATGTCCTAGTGGTCTGTCAGGAATCACACCCTCAGGTGTCTTGAAGGACACACCCTGGAAAGCACCTGGCCAGTGAGTTTTGTCAAGCAATGGCTCTGTGCCAGGGCCGGCTCCCTCTGGCTAGCAGCGAGTGAGGACTTCTACTCTGCCAGGGACTGTTTCCTAACTGCCAAGCAAAAAACGGTAATTGCCTCTCGTTGGTTTGAATAACTTAAGATGAGGCTAAACAAGGCTATTCACCAGGAAGAAAGCAGCGGTTGGAAGTGCTCAAACAGCATAAACGTCGAAGAAGAACCGGAAAGCTCCTTGGCTCCCATTATGAGGACCTGCCGGGACCTATAGGGAAGTGATGGAAATGACAGGTGACCAGGAAGCAGGGATTTGTTCCCTCAGAGAAGTCTAGCTGCAGAGCTCTGAGTATGAGCGCATTCTGCTTTAATAGGTTTTAGTCCCACTATAAGACTTGTCACCTTTGAGGATTGTGTGCTTATTAGCGATGCGGAAAGAGTGAATAACACTTTGCTTATGAGTCCTCTGTTTCCTAACAGCGTATTTTCCGCGAAGATTCCAGTGCAGAACGCCTAGGTCGTAGGACCTCTCATCACCCGTGATCAGACACTGCCCCCTGGTGGCTCAAAGGGATCTCACACTTTTGTCCTGAAAGGGAAGTGAGAAAAGAGATGGACCATCTGCCCTAAGGCTCTACTCCCCTCACTGCACTCTGTGACACCAGTCTATGTGCCCCGTGACTGCTCCTCCTTCTTCTGAGGCTCTATGTGTTCTATCAAATGACGGAGAAAGCTCAGTGAATTCCTAGTATGTGTAGGGCATTCGGTCACCGCTTTAGAGGGAGCCTTCAGAACGTTGGCCAGAACTGCTCTCTCCGTTCTTTTAACAGGCTCTGACCCTCATTATTTGAGAGGTTATTTTATTTATTAATTAATTTGTTTGTTTATTATTGGCTATTTATTTACTGTCAACATCCCTTGGTAAGTCTAGAGTGAAGCCTGTGTTACTGTTGTCTATTTAGTATGGACCCAAGCACTTGGCACTTAACGCCCCCTCAGGAAGGTTCACGGAGTAAGTTAGTGATCTCGGTTTCCGTGTGGTAGCTGTGGATAGTGGCGCACGGCGGGTCACAGGGTAGAGAAGAGAGCTGTCCATTCTGAGGAAGAAGTTCATGGGATGGAGTTGTGTTCTACCCAGGTTCCCAAGGGAGGCCTTTGGAACATGAAAAGCGGCAGGAACTGGGGACGTTAGTACGGGTGGTTGGCAGAAGGGTCTTCAAGCCAGGAAAACAGCATGGGTGAAGGCACAGCTGAGCAGGACCTGGCTATGAAGGGCTAGGATCGCTGTCTAGTCAGCAGTGATGGAGGCAGAGGTCAAAAGTGTCTACGGGCGGGAAGCGCAGCTGGGAAGGAGAAGACAGAGCTTTGCAAGGTCTAGATGCCGCGTTTTTACTATCTGTGGGTCCGTGGTAGCCCCCGTTAGAGAAGGAAGTAGTTCCATTGTTTTCGGAGGACCACCTGCTAGCTGCAAAGCTAAAGGTCCGCTTCTAAGCACTTCTGCACAGCACACGGCCATCTCCACACACATGAACACAAGAGTCACGAAGAACGAGAATGAGATACAGATAGCCTTGGCACAGCTGAAGGGATCAGACTGAAGGGAAGAGAATACGGTTTATGTCTGGAAGATCAGAAAGCAGAGGGCAAACGAGGCCGTTTTCTCAGGTTGTGTGAGCCCTACGATGAACCGTGCTGAGGGCTTGTTAAAGGCTTCAGTGAGCCTTAGGGCTACTTACTGAGCTGAAATTGTTGCAGTAAAATTCTGCGGAGTCTGTGAAGTTTTCTCAGAGTTTACTCATTCTGGGCACTGTGAAGTTGCATTAATTAAGTTCTCACTGCACAGTTTATCTGGCAGTGCTAACTGCTTGTCTCACCTAAAGACCCTTATTGATTTGCTTAGACGTAGCCTACAATCGGGAAGGTTTCAAATATGAAGCAAGAGAGGAAATCCTCTGACTTATCAATTACATTTTAATATTTTATTTATTACCATTTTTGTGATTTTTTTTTTAAGAGGAAGTCTTACGAAGCCCAGGCTCTCCTCAGACTGGCTCCAGAGCTTAGGCTGACTTGGAACTCCTGATCTTCCTGCCTTCAGCTCTTGCAATGGTGATATTTCAAGTGTGTACCACCAGCCTGACACAATTATAACTCTTAAAAGTTTGTCCTTTAAATAATTTCTGGCATCTTGCAAATAAAAGGATAGTCAATTTTCAGCCTACTCCTCGTGGTGTAGGGTGTACAACTTGGGAAGCTGAGAGGGAGAATCACAAGTTCAAGGCCTGCCTGGAATACACGAGAGCTCAAGACCAGCTCGGACAACATAATGAAACCCTACTTAAAAACAAAAACCAAAAAACAAAGAACTAGGCATGTAAATTACTACATGTCACAGTACCTGGTTGTGCGAGACTCCAGGTTCAGGCTTCAGAAGAGCAAAATCCTTTCTCAAAATGTGTCCATTTGAGGTCGCCATCACTGGTTTATGGTACAGAATCACAATGTCATTACTCTCTGTCTGCCCGGTACGGTGTGCACAGACATGCTCCACGACTGAGGGTCGAGTTGTTAAACCTTTGAGATTTCTTACTCGGTATTTATTGACTTTAATTTTTTTTCATACAATAGATTTGTTTGTGTTCTTTCTCCTCCCCCGGCTCCTCCCAGGTCTTCCCACCTCCTTACCCACCAACTTCATTTTCTCTCTCACTTTCAAAAAACAAACAAAAATCCAAGAATCAATCAATCAAAAAGCCTAAAAAGACAAATGCTAAATTTAAACAAAACCCAAACCCAAAACAAAACAAAACAAAAAGCATACAAAAATCATGGAGCCTATCTATTTTCTGTTAACCAGCTCCTCCCGAGCATAGGACTTACTCTGGAATACAGTTGACATACTGGCCACTGCACTGGAGGAAGCCGATTTTCCTTGGCCAGCAGGTATCAGCTGCAAACAGCTGCTTGGCTGGAGGTGGTACTTGTGCCCACATTCCCTTCTCTGGGCTGGGATTGACTTACTTGCACTCGTGTGGATCTTATGAACTCTGCCACAGTCCTCAGGAGTTGATATGTACACCAGTCAATGTTGAGTCTGGAAGACACTGTTTCCTCGGAATCATCTATCACCTCCTTCTGCCCCCTCTTCCCAATAGCTCCCTGAGCCCCGAAGGCAGGGCTTTGATGGAGACATCCCATCCCATTTGAGTCTGAGCATTCCAAAGTCTCTCACACTACACATTGAGCAGTTGTCAGTCTGTACTGGTTTCCATCTACTGAGAGAAACTTCTCTGACGAGGGTGGAGTACATACCCACCTGCGGGTATACGATTACGTCATGAAGAGTGCTTTTATTTCTACGTTTCAGAAGAATAATTGTAGTAGGTTTTCATCTAGGGCCTGTGACGTATCTAGTCTCAGTTCTTAACCAGTTCAGCGGTGTCAGTATGGGTCCATCTGAAACTACCAAAACATTAAAATACCCTTAAATTATATGTGTGCATGTGTCTAAGTGTGGACTTACATATGTGAATGCAGTGTCTACGGCGGCCAGAAGAGGAGCCAGGCAGGTGTACGTTGCCTGATGTGGGCTCTGGTCTCTCCATTTAGGGAAGAACACTCTGCAGTATCTTATCCTCTGGAGAGTGTGTCTATGTGTCTATGTGTTAATTTGTGGTAGTTAGCCATCAACCATTAAAAGAAGTTTCTCTGGTGAGGGCTGGAGTGACGTGAACTGCCTCGAACCAGCAATGACGACGTGACCACGAAGCTCTTCTTGCACGCAGTTTATTTAGGACCTTTGCTTCTCTCTCACTTCTCTCCCGTTTCTGTCTGTCCCGGGGCAGACTTCTCCCAGCCCTTATATAGGCTATGGTCGCCTATCCCAGAGTGCCACGTGGACATCGCCCATAGGCTCAAGCACACGTAAGTGACACACGATCATAGCAGGTCACGGGCCATCACCATAAAAGGAGTTGTTTATCACGGAGAGCGCTAGCTTTTGGGCTCGCGGAGGGCGGCAGCCGGTGCCATCTTAAAGGCACAGCTCCACGCAGCTCTCTACACCAGAGGATGCACTAACTCATAGATGCAGAGATAAATCAGTAGAAGTGAGTTTAAAGCCATGTCCATTTAGTGGAACACAGAAGGCAATTTCCCTTAAGGCTTGTCGGCCAAAGGCACTTTGTCTCAGTGTTTTGGGAGTGGGCCTTAGAAAGCAGGAAGTGGTTGGTTACTCTCCAAAGGTTCATGCTACTGCTGTCCTAGATGCATGTCTGTCAGGTTGATCACTGTGACTCCCAGCTGGGGAAGACCGGTGATTACTTTTCTCCTCCAGTAGAGTACACAGCGCCAGCATGGATGAATCTTCCAGGGTGTACCAACTTGATTTCCGTGTCCTGTAACTTCAGCAGCAGGGTCTTACCATCAAGTTCTGGAGAGTAACCAAGAGCAATAACAGCAGCCTATAATGATTGGGGTCTAGGGGACCCCAATGACCAAAAACTCCAAAGGAGGTAACCCATTCCTGGCACTGAACCTTTTATTTGATAGCTTACGGTGTCTAGGATGGGTAGGTAGCATTGCCCCGCTATCAGGTAAGTCTATTTAAATGCTCTGTGTATAGGAAGCATCTATGGGAGTAGGTTTCTATATGACTTTCAAGAGGGGCAGAAAGATTCTCAGAGCCGGAGGCAATGGATGATCACAGCATCCGCTGAACACACAGCAGGGCAGTGCACACATGAACTGCAGCAGTTGTTACAGCATGCATAATATCATGCAAACTCAAGCCCGGCGAAATTCAAGCATGGGTGGGGGAGGTCATTATGAAGCCCTAGCCCTAGCTGAGGAGCTACTGGCAGCTGATAACTTTAAGGAGAGGGAGGGGACGTTAGTAGAGTGAGACCCCCCCCCCCCCGTAGGTCCAGCGCAGTGCGATAGGTGATTCTACACCCAGCAGTATACAGATGGCACAAAGTCGATTGCAAGGGTTCATAAACAAAGGACACAAATTTGGGGGCTGGGTGGGGAATTAGGGGTGGGTTTAGGAGGGATGGGAGAGGAGTGGAGGGTGACTGTGACTGAAATCCATTGTATTAAATTCTCAAAGGATTAATCTTAAAAATGAAAACGAATACAATCTGAAAACAGTAAGGTTTATGTCTTTGTTTCAGCCATTCATTTTATCCATTCGTTCCTTCCACAGTTATTCATTAGGCTTCTGCCCTGAACCTGGCGTGTTGTTAGACACTGATCTTTCCAGAAACTCAAGGAGGTGATGGTGCTCTGCCCATCTACGGGACTGTAATACGGGAGTGCAGACTCTTTCTACGGGAAGGAAGATTTACCAAAATATTTTAGGTGAGGAAAAGACACAAAGAGATTTCCGCAGTAGAGCCCCACCCTAGCTGGCGGGTGTGGAGCGAACAGCAGTGGGCGAATCATTCGGCAAAGGACTACCCTGCTCTTTGCGCCTTGTTCTCCTGCACTTGGTGTTAGCTTCATTCTAGAAAAGAGAGGACCCAGCCAATCAAATGCAAGCTAGTTAAACTTAGAAGGCTTCACTTGACGCTGTAGTCGACATTCTAAATGTCTGTGTGTTGCTCACGTCTCATAGACCCCCACCCCCTCCTCCCGAGCTTTCGCTGTTCCAATCCTGACTGCGTGCTTTCCGCTTTGCATTAGAAAGGATGCTCCCTCCTTCTACAACCACCACTTTCAAGCCAAATGTGTGAACGGTTATGGATTCCTGGGTAGGCACCCAAAACATTAAATGCTGGGTAAATTCTTGATGTGCTCTGTTTTTCCTCATCAGTTCCTTTATGGTGTATTGTTGATCTCCCAGGGGACAATGAAAAGCATATAAGCAAAATATTGTTGCTGAGTGAATGCTTGTTAATGAGCAGACAGATGGGTCACACGTGGGAAACTACCCACAGCTGTCTGAATTTATAACTGATCTTTATCGCTGCATTTTGCAATGTGTTCCTCACTAGAGTAAATGTCATGATTTAAAGGGTAAATGTAGTATATTTAGGCTTCAAAATGAGCAGTGGAAATATATTTATTTATATTCTGCTCTAAAATTGATGATATATGGGTCCTCTCTACAGGGTGGTAGTGTTTTGATTGTGTGTGTGTGTGTGTGAGAGAGAGAGAGAGAGAGAGAGAGAAAGAGAGAGAGAGAGAGAGAGCATAAATATAGCTTCTTACTGCAGACACAGACAAACTTAAAAATTAAATTTCTAATAAAGCTTGCAAAAAAACACTTAGCAATGCAGTTATGACACAAAACAATCCTTCAGCAAGTGATTTGAGTTTTCATTTGGGTTTAACATACAGTCCATGAGAAGTGCACTCCCCTCCACTCCTTCTAGATAAAAATGATAAAGGTAACAGGTGCTCTACTTTACAGGACCATGTGTTGCTTACTAGAGGTCAGGCATAGCTGCTAGGCCTTGGAGTCACAGCTCATTTCATTTGCTATTCCTTCCTCCCTCCCTCCTTTTTTCCCTCCCTCCCTTCTTTCCTCCCTCCCTTTCTTCCTTCCTTCTCTTTCTTTTTAAGGTAAGGTCTCACTCATCTCGGACTGTCCTTGAACATGCTGTGTAGCTAAGGATAATCTTGAATTTCTCATCCTCCTTCCTCCACCTCCCAAGCGCTAGGACCACAGGCATGAGACTTCAGCCTGGCTAGTGCAGCTCTGGGGATTGAACCTAGGACTTAATGTGTGCTAGGTAAGCACACTGCCAACTAAGCAACATTCTAGCACCTCATTTAATTTTCATTTCAACTTAATAAAATGTGTATTGTTCCTATCCTGCAGTTTATAACCGAAGAAATAGGCAAGAAAGGGTCAAATAATTTGTTTATTGTTACATGACTGATAAGTGGCAGCCATGGGGTTTGAATTGAGCCCTTTGGTTCAAACATCTTTATTCTTGCTCGGTACACCATGATGCCTTTGTGGCTGTCAGAAGCTGGCTCCAGAATCCAGATTCTTGATAGTGGATTAGGCACAGATGAAAGAGAATGTCCACACATCTGCGTCTAGACAGACTGAGGGAATAACCTAGTAGCCTGGTACTTGTCCAAAGAGTATAAGACAAGCCTAAGACGATGACAAGAATTTTCATTTCTTGTCTGAGCAGTTAAAAGGATGAAAGCAGAGAGGATGAGAAGTGAGCTGGGCTGGGAAGGAATTACTGGGAGTTTGTAGATGATGTCTTACTTTGAGATTATCATTATCCCCAGAGATGTGGAGCCACCAGTTGGACACAGAAGACCGCAGTTCAGGTAACAGATTGAGAGACAGATTTAGAATTGCTAGCATATGGACACTGAACTGCAGGCTTGACCCGTGCCGGTGACAGCGATAGTGGGAGGAAGAAGCACGGAGACTGAATCCCGGGGGGAGCCCAACACGTCCACGCTGGCTTGAAGAAGAGGAGCCAACAAAGGAGACAGTGGAGCGACAGCACTGACGAGAGAGAGCCTGGAATGTGGGCATTAGAGAGACAAAGAGAACGAGGAGGACAGAGTCCTACACGGTCAGTGGAATGAGCGTTGAGAATCTCTACTCTGCACCATGGGGTCACTGGCAGCTTAGTTGGTACCACACAGCTTTGGTTGGACGGGGATAAAGTCTTATAGGAGCAGGTTAGGATTCGGGAATTGGATTATATCTTCAGGGAGTCCATTGTTATAAAATGGGGCCAACCATGTTGGGCTTGCCTCGACCCCTCTGTGCTGCTTTGCCACATTGACACACGGCCAGCGGACCAACACCAAGGTGGTTATGTCCTTCAGTCACAGACAACGTTCTTGGTAAGCTACTCAGTCTGAAGTGTTCTGTTCCAGCTCCACACAGCACACTAAGGTCGCAGTCTTTGGAAGCTATTGCCTCACTTCTTCAGCGAATCCAAGAGCCATCATCTTCAGCGACACTGGCGGCAGACGCGAGCACCTGCAGGCTCTGCCAGCCCTGCCCTACAGTCTAGCTGGGTGCAGCCCTCACGGTCTCTCTGTTGGGCTGGAGTTTCTCACTGCAGCCTAACTCATCAGACATTGTACCCTGTGCTCCTGGCATCCCTCAGCTTCTTAGGTGTCCATTGTATCTTTCAGGGCTTCATCCATCACCACCTTAGGGGGATGTTCATGGAATCTGACCCTGTTCCTTGTTGTTTGGCCTCTAGGGCTTTCCTTATGCAATTGAGTGAAAGCCTCCACGATCCCGCAGCTCCAGCTGCAGCCCCAGCATGCGGCATGTGGATGATGTCACGGGCTACAGTTGGATTGTTTGGTAGGTGGTCCCTCTAGGACATCATCTACAATAGCCTCTGAGCGCCTGGATGGTTTGCAGGCAGGGCCCTTCCTTGCATAGGTGCTAACTCTCAAGTCTTCCTAATGAGTTTACACTGCTTCCTCCAGCACTTCCTAACAGCAAATCGGATGGACCAAGGCTTCAACACATGAGCTTGTAGGAGGCTTTTCACATGTAAAATAACAAGGAATATGCACAGCACACCTCCCTGAGATGCTAGCAGAATGCCTAGAGGAAGCTGAGTCCACAGGAGAAAGGGTTAGGCCTTTAAAGGAAGGCAGCACACAGGGTTAGTACAGAATCTCACACCCCGAGGCCAGAGGTCAGCGAGGATGTATACGCACCCGTCTGAAGACAGCTTAGTTCAGCTAGATGCCATCTTGTCAGGAACAAGCAGGAACTCCAGGTTTCAGAGAGCTGTGTAACTGCTGCCTTGGGCAAACGTGGTCTGCAGACAGCCAGCAGCCCTCAAGGTGGGCTCAGTGGGACCAGTATTGGCCTGGGGGTGTAGCTGAAGTTTGGCCTTAAGTTTCTAGCTACGGAGCCATGTACAGCTGGGTAACAGTTTTATCTTTCACCGAAGTTTATTTTTCTTGTCATTTAAAATAGTCTTCTGTGGGATGAGAGATAGCTCAGTGGTTAGAGCACTTGTTCTTGGCAGAGGACCCAGGTTCGATCCCCAGCTCACAACCGCCCATAACTCCAGTTCTGACCTCCACATTCACCACACATGGGCATGGCACATAGATGCACATGCAGGCAGAACATGCATATACATATAAAAGAAATTACAAATCTAAAACATAGTCCTTGCATGGCACAAAGCTTAACTTCAGAGTCAATCAGGGTAAAAGCAAGTATGCACTATCAGAATATAGAGAACCAAGAGAAGGTGGGAACTCAGGGCTAGCTGTGCTCAAGCATTATGTGGAGTGTTTCTCTCATGTGAATACAAAAATTCATGTTCTTCATTCTCTCAGTCCCTCCATATGGAGTGTCTGTATGCATTGAACACTTGCTAGATGGTAGGAACTCAACAAAAAGCTAGAGATTGTGTTTCAGGGGAGATTATGTCTAAATGAATAAAAACTACTCAGCAAACAGAAGTTACAAGGGTGTAAAGAGTATTAATAAGTACTAGTTAGCAAACGTTTCTTGAGTACTGGGTGCTGCCTGAGTCCTTTCTCACAAGCTCACTTAATCGTCTTTGCAGTCTATCAAAGAGATTATATGAATCATCACAACAGATATTTACTTTTTCTGGAATATTGTTGTGCAGGCTGTTGGCCAACCAGGCGTAGCTTTGGGTTTTCGTCAGGTTCAGTCTGCTTTCCCTTTGTTTCCCAAGCTTCCTCAGGACAAGCTCTCAAGGTGATCACAGAGGGGTGCGGTGTTAGCTGCCAAGCTCCTGGACGTTTCAAATTCTAACCTAGACACTGGATTCACTGTTGCTGCGCTGCTCAGAGTAGGGTGCGTGGCCATCAGTAAGGTGGAGAAACACATTGTTCCTCCTGCCGGGAGAGGAGCTGCGAGCTAGTGGATGCAGGGAACAAGTGACTCAAAGAGCCAGAGTTGCGGCTGTCATCGTTTACAAGTGGAGATTTAATGAAGAAAGGACGAGGTCGGCACAGCTAGAGCCTAAACCTGGAGGCTGTGAAATGATGTTTTCCCAGGATTCTTTGGGGGCAGGAAGGGGCACAGGTTAGGAAGGGCTGAATAGGGAAGGTCGCCTTTGGGGCCAAGCCTGAATACTGTTGGGTAAGATTTCAGACCTAACTGTGGAAAACAACTGAGGTCATTAGCACTTGTGAGAACAGTTTCCTTGGGGGAGGTGAGAAGAGAGGCAGCTGGTGGTAGATTAAGGGTGAGTGGGAGGTGAGGGAAGAGAGCCAGTTTCCAGAGCCTGGCTGAGGAGGAGGGAAAATCCTGCAATAGGGTAGAAAGAAGCAAGAATGTCACCTTTTTGTCTTTCTTAAAAGTCTTGAATATTTTATGTATTTTTTCCATCTACTAGCTTGGGGTTTAGCTTGCTGTTTTCTGAGACTTTGAGGTGGGTCTTTAGGTTCCGAGCTTCATTCTCCCTGGATTTTATGTGTGGATTCTCATTGTCATAGTTTCCTAGGAGAATGGCCTTTGCTGTGTCTAATAGCTTGTGTTTCTCTTTTCATTGGCTTATAGGAACTTTTTCATTTTCCCCCAGAGTTGTGTGGTATTGTCTCTTGCTGTTGACTTCTAGTTCTATTTCATTATTATCTGATAGGGTACGAGTAGCAGTTTTATCTCCTTTTCTATTTGTTAAAATTTCCTTCATGGCCTACAATGGGATCTGTTTTAGAGAAAGTTCTGTTGGCTACTAAGTATGTGTATTTTGTTACTGTTGGATGGAATATTCTATGGATGCCTATTTTTGTTTTTGATTTGCGGTAGAGTCTCATGTAGCCGAGGGTGGCCTCAAACATGATATATAGCCAAAGACGACCTTGAACTCTGCCTTTGCCCTCTTGGGGCTGGGATTATAGCTATGCATCACCATGGCAACTCGTAGATGCTTACCAAGTCCATTTGATGTACGATACAGTTTAACTCTGAGGTTCCTTTGTTGGTATTTTTGTCTGTGTCACCTCTTTATTCAGGATAGTAGGGTATGAGAAAACCTGCTGTCAATGTACCTGGACCTATTTACCCCTTTATATCCAGTCAGTAGTGTTTATAAAACTGGGTATGCCAATATTTGATGTCTAAATATTTGCTGTCTTACCTTTTTGGTGCGTTGATCCCATTACTGAGTTGGATTGATTTTCTGTGTCTCCTCCCACTAATTCTGGTCTGCTGTTTCAGACAGAAAAGTGACCGCCCCTAACTGTTTGCTGCTTCGCTCTCTTGCTGTAGTTTTCCATCCATGGTCTCTGTGCGTGGTCTGCCAGGGAGATGTGTCTCTGCTGTCATGTCCATGAGCTCTTATTTATGGCAATGAATTAATTCAACTTTATTCAGATGGAGTTTCTTCTTCTTCTTCCTCCTCTTCCTCCTCCTCCTCTGCTTCTTCTTCTTCCTCCTTCTCCTTCTTCTTTGTTTTAGTTTTGGTGTTTTGACACAGGATTTCCTATGTAACCCTGACTTCCCTGGAACTAGTTCTGTACATCAGGCTGGGTTTGAACTTGTAGAGATCTGACTGCCTCTGTCTCCTGAGTTCTGGGATTAAAGGCATGGTTCATCATGCTTGGCTACTTCATTATTTTTTAAGTTTTATACGCATTGCCTATAATTGCAGCTTGAGTTAAATCCTCCTATTTGAACCGTTTCAGGAAATAAAGTTTCATTTTTCAAGTGTTCAACTTCTTATTGCTAAACTCTTGTAGTAGTTACCATCAATCCAATCAATGCACATCCATGCTTATTGCTTCACGGTCAGAACCCAGACTCAGTACAGGTGCCGCCAGCAGTTGAATGAAGACAGTGTGCCATCCCCAAGGGATTTTCATTCCACTCTTAGGAAGAAAAAGATGATGATATTTGTATAAAAATGAATCAAGGTGGAGGTCATCATGTGACTCCAAATAAGCCACATCCAGAAAGACAAATGCTCCTTTCTCTCATATGCAGACTGTAGACTAGGAAGTGGAGACAGACAAATGCTCCCTTTCTCTCATATGTAGGCTGTGGACTAGGAAATGAAGAATTGTTTGGGAAATGGAGATACTAGCATGAGTGGGCAGGGACTGGAAGAAAGTAAAGAAGGAGACAAAACTTAAAGTACACTCGGGACGTGGTGGCACACACCTTTAATCCCAGCACTTGGGAGGCAGAGGCAGGCGACTCTCTGAGTTCAAGGCCAGCTTGGTCTACAGAGTGAGTACTAAGACACTAAGACAGCCCAGGGATACATGGAGAAACCCTGTCCAAAAACAAAAAACAGAACAAAACAAAAAAACAAAGTACAGGATAGACTTACAGGAGAATGTCTAAGTTAATCAAACCTACCATTGTTTTTTTGTATTGAGAACATGCTAAGAAGGAAATGAATAAAACACAACACCACCCCAGAGTACTCAGGGTTTAGTGAAGAGGTGCTCCGGGGCTCATCTCCAGCGCCCTTAGGTCCTTAGCGCTCAGCACAAATGCACTAACTAGATACCGAGGGTGAAGAGTGCAGGGCTGACTGGGACACAACAGGAGGGGTGCGGTAATTGAACAGGCTCTGACTGTGAGTCCTTGTGGCCTGGCTTCACCTCTGTTGGTCAATTCATATAAAGAATATTTAGGGAATGAGGTGAGCTTTATTTTGAAGGAACTTGAAAGACATCTTTTGAGCTCACCACCCCCACCCCTGTTGTCCTTTTGAAGAAGAGGCCTCCTAGATTTTGAGACTGCTGGGGAGGGTTTCTCACTGCTTGTGTTTCCCAGGCCCTCCAGTAGCCTGCACTGGTTTTCTTCATTTGCTTACCTATGCTAATGGAACTGTCATGAACGTCTCCTTATTCTTTGTAAGGTGCTGTTTCCTTTATCCTGCTGGAATCTACGATGGAGTCTATGATGATCAGTAAAAATGTATTAACGGCCCTTGGATACTCAAGCCTGTTGGGTAGCAAATGGAAGCTGAGTGACCCCGGTAGATACAGCCATGGAGGATAAAGGACCAGGAAGATTAGTTAACTGGGCAGAGCAGGTGTAGAGAGTTGCATGGAGCTGTACCTTTAAAATGGCACCGGCTGCTGCCCTCCGTAATCCCGAAAGCGATTGCTCTCTGTGACAAACAACTCCTTTTATGGTTATGGCCGTATTGATCACGCTATGATCGTGTGTCGCTTGCGTGTGCTTGGGCCTATGGGCGATGTCCACGTGGCACTCTGGGATAGGCGACCATAGGCTATATAAGGGCTGGGAGAGGTCTGCCCGGAGAGAAAAATGAGAGAGAAGCGAGAGAGAAGCCATTGTTCAAGGTCCTGAACAAACTGCCTGCAAGAAGAGCTCCGGTGTCGCGTCGTCCTTGCGGGTTGAGATGGCAGCGACAAGCAGGGAGCTGGGCAGAGAGCTCAGTGGATAAAGTGCTGGCTTTGCAAGCATGAGGACTGGAGTTCAGATCCCCAGAACCCACCTAAGCTCACAGGCTGTTGTGGTCACCTATAATCCAGCAACCTGATGGTAAAGTAAGGGGAGGAGACAGGAGAAGCGGTCAATTCAGGGGTCAGACTAGCTAGCAACAAGTGATCCTACTTCAAACAAGATGGTTGGAGGACAGACAGCTGAGGTTTCCCTGTGACCACACACACACTGTGTCTTGCATGTTTCTATGCTCACGCTTAGGGACATGTATACAAATACAGTTCTCTGTCTCTCTCTGTCTCATTTCTGTCTCTCCCTCTGTCTCTGCCCCTTCTCCCAACTGGTGGAGCAGGTAACCATAGGGAACAACAGACTCATGGCAGAGGCTTTGCTCTGGGCATAAGATGGGGACAGAATAGAAGAATGTTCTTTCTTCCAACACTGCACAGGGTCTGTCCAGGGGGTGCCAGGATTTCTGAGGTGACTGGGCGCTGTGCATCTCTTCCCTTTAGATGAGCACAGATGTGTGCTTATCTTGTTCAGTTTCACCCACTTCACCACTGACTTGCTTTTTAAATTTGTTCCCGGTGAAGAGAACTCTGAGTTACTCCTCTCATCACCGTGGCAAACACCTGGACTAAGCAGTTAAGGAAGGAAACATTTATTTTAGTTCATGGGTGGAGGGCCCAGTCCTGATGGAGGAAAGACTGGGCCAGTGGTGTGAGGGACAGTTGGTCATGTTGCAACTGCAGGCAGGAAGCAGGCAGAATCCTGGTGCTCAGTTTGCTCTCTTTAGTCCCCATTTTCATTGAGCCCGGAAAGCCAAACCCATGGACAGTCTGGCCAGCATTTAAATTGGATCAAGCCTCTCTGGAATCAACCTCACAGCCACAACCATAAGCGTGTTTCTTAGCTGACTGCAGATGCAGTCAAACTGAAAATGAAGACTAGCTGGCTATCCCCTGGACTCATGCACAGATGGAGGGAGGAAGGGGGAGGGGGGCTGTGAGGTCTCGACATTAATCTTGATGCATGGCTTAAATGACTTGGTGGTTTTCTGCATGGGGGACAGACAGTGATAGAACCTGAGTAAAAAAAAAAAATGAGCTGAACATTTGGTTCCAGCAGGGTGGCAGTCAGCCGAGCAGCCCACTAAGCCTTCTTGGTTTTCTTCCTCTGATTATGATGGGGGTGAACCTTCCTGTGAACTTGGTGTAGAATGGGCCCATACCACTTGCTTTGGTGAGGTGGGTGCTACTTTGGGTGGAAGCTTGGAACACCCAGTGCCCGACATGTCATGCTTGCAATTTCCCTTCTCTATAGTGACCAGCAAACCCAGCTCATTGGCCTTCGACTCCTGAGTGAGAAATGACAGACATAAGGCCACAGAGACCCATGTTAGCTATGTAACAGGAGTAGCAAATAAAATATTGAGTTTTCATTTATTGTGATTATAAAATACATTTCAAGATCACAGCCTTACCTAGACTGTCACCGTGTCTTGAGTTGTAGTGACCATAATTGTATGCAGAGCATGGCATGGGTGTGGAGGTCTGAAAAACCACACCAAGTGTGTCAGAGTGCACAGTGCTGTGAAGGGGAGTGGAATTGTGAGGACAGAGGGACTCATGGACACTTTAGTGTTATCCTGTGCACGAATGGGAGGGTAGTAAGGTGGCAAACAGACCAGATCAGTGTGCAGACTGGAGCAGAGGTGTGCCAGGGGGTGGTCAGGGGTGTCTAAGAGGACCTGATGGAGGCAGTTCTATGGAGAGAAGAGGGGCCCAGGATGAGGATGGTGTTAAGGGCTAGCTGATGCGGCTTAGTGCTCACTTGGAGATGATAATGGGCACAGGGAGGAATCCAAGCTGGCTCTGAGGTTTGCCAAGGTTTTTTTAGGCCCTGCATGTGCCTGTGCAAATGGCCTGATAAAAGGCCAGGGCTTGTTGCAAAAGAAGTGGCGGACTGCGTTCCCGCCAAGATCCCAGCTTATCGACTAGTTTACACCCGAAATAATTACATGGAAACTATATTCATTTAAACATTGCCTGGCCCATTAGCTGTAGCCTCTTACTGGCTAACTCTCACATCTTGATTAACCCATTTCTATTAATGTGTGTAGCACCACGAAGTGGTGGCTTACCAGGAAGATTCTAACCTACGTCCATCTTGGGCTGGAGCTTCATGTGTCTGCCTGACTCTACTTCTTTCTCCCAGCATTTTGTTCTGTCTACTCCACCCACCTATGTTCTGACCTATCAGGCCAAGGAGTTTTCTTTATTAATTAATCAATGAAAGCAACAGATAGATAGAAGACCCTCCTACATCAAGGGCTGGTTATGCTGGTTGTTAAAGCCAAGGACTCCACATCTCTCTCTTCTGGTCCTCTCCCTCAGCATAAGAGTGGATGGTGCAGTCACGCCAGTTGGCGCATTTCAACTTTATTTCCTATTCTGACGTGTAGAGAAGGCTGGTGAAGAGCCCATGGGCAGATACTTAAGTTTGAATCTGGAATGTTCCCCCAAGTTTCATGTCCAGACAAAAATGGGTGTAGTGGGCTCTCTCTCTCTCTCTCTCTCTCTCTCTCTCTCTCTCTCTCTCTCCTTTCTTCCCTTTCTTCCTCCCTTCCCCCTGCTCTGTCACACAGACTTCATTAGAGGTTGCTTTTCAATGAGTCCTAGAATAAAGGAATCAACCAATCACAGGATGAAGCCTTCAAGACTGAGCTAAAACACAACTTCTTTTTTGTTTTGTAGTTCTTATAGCTATTCTGACACAGCAGGCTCTTGAGGGGGAACAGCATTTTTTGGTGTGTGGTCGTTCCATAGATTTTTGGGTGTAGAAGATGCAGGAGAGACGGCTGGTTCATCAGACCGATGGGATCATGTGAATTCTGCAGACTACTTTAGAGGTATTTATGCAACTTAAACATAACCCTCACCAAAGCAGGAGTGTGGTAAGAATATCTCTAAGTGGATTTCTCTAAATGCCATCACTCCCACAAATGACTCCAACTTCATTTGTGAAGGGGCTGGAGAAGCTGCAGATATCGTTGGCCTTCCTGAAACAATGTGTGTATGAGATGCCAAGCCATTGTCCTTTGACTTTGCCTGTTTCTTACTGTAGCCCTGCCTGGGCACTTCGTTTCTGCCCTCTTGGATGCCTTCCACCCTCCGCTATCTTTCAGGTAGGATCGCATGCATTTCCCTTCATCCCCTGACCATCATGGTTCCCATAGCTGAAACAGTGTCCTCCAGGGAGCAGTGGCTAGGACTCCTCCACACAGCAGAAGCAACGTGTTTACAGTGAGGCTTGGGAAGATGGCATAGCATACCCGGGGGGAAGTGGGCAACAATGAACACTTTGGCATCAAGGTGCGGAGCTCAGGGATAAGAAAGAATCCGCAATCCGGTTTTTGTTTCCCTTTACTGTTCAGTGCTGAAGATCAAACCCAGGACCTCATGCATGCCAGGCAAGTGAACAGTCAGTCAGCTAAGATCAAACTCCCAAAACAACCTGGAGAACTACTGGTCTAGAGCAACGTCACAGACGATCTGTCTACACCAGAGCGATGAGATTTGGGAAGTGTTTGCTGTTAGCCAGGCCCTGGGCACTGCACCGGTGACAGGACTGTCATTTCTCTGTGGCCCGGTTTTTTCTTTCTTTCCTTTTCTGTTTTTCAACATTAGGCTAATTCTTGCTTAGGGAGGGACACACTGCAGTGTGAGTGTGAAGGGTGTCCACTATTCTAATACTCAGAAAGCCTCATGGGAGTAATCTGCTTATCTTCAACCTGCCAAGTGGACTAGCAATATCACTTACTGTTTGGGGCCTAATTAATTAATCTTTGGATTTGTGGTCATTCACGGTCACATTCTGAGGGGCCAAGGAAAAGCCTCAAAGATCACATTTTCCTACTGACTTATGCAAATCAGCATGAAAACAGAGCTTGCCCTGGACTAGCCAGGAGCCCAGTGTTTACAAGCATGCACACTGGGCTGAGAGAAGCTCAAGTCCTTGGCACTGACTGTTCTTTCACAGCCCCCGGCTTGGACTCCTAGCCTCGATATGGTGGCTCACACCATCTGTGTCTCCAGTCCCAGATCTACTACCCTCTTCTGGCCTTTTTGGGTATTGCACACATGTGTGCACAGACATACAGCGGGCACAACATCCATCCACAAAAATAAAATAAGTAAAATCTAAAAAATAAACAATTAAAAAGCATGTGTATCTTTTTTTTTTAAAGACATGTTTTCACTGTGTAGCCTTGCAATACTAGTACTTGGGAGGCAGAGACAGTGAGTTTGAAGCCAACCTGATCTATATAGAGAGCTCTAGTCCAACCAAAGGCTACATCAGAGACCTTGTCTAAAAAAAAAAAAGTGCATGCATCATTGATTACAGTGTTATAGAGTGCTATTATCCCACAAATTCTAAAGGACATTCAAAAGAGATACCAGGTGACCTCAACCTTAAACTTAGCCAGTGCTCTTATGAGCCCAATTTACTTACTCATAAATCTGCATTGTTTCAATTATTTATGACTTTCTACTCAAACTGCATGCTGTTTGTCTGGTCCTATAAAATCCATCTGGGTCTCTGGCAGGATCCTGCTGTGTCCATGTGTGCAGTGTGCTCATTGGCAGGACACAGTTTGGCAGTGTGGCAAGGAAGTCACATTTTAACAGACGGTCCGGGCTGGGGGTGTCCTGTGGGCAGCATAAGAGAACCTGAGGTGGTGCCAGTAACCTCCCAATGCCTGGAACGAGGCTCGATTCCTCAGCACGACTAGTCCAGACCTTCCGTTTCTCCTTCACTCTGCCTATTGCTAAGGGGAGCCGGCTGAAGGTCTTTCCCACTGTGTCCAAGGGAGGGGAAAAGAAGTGGCCTGCTGTTTTGCAAGGGAAGTCAACCAGCAGGCCATTGGCTTCCTCCAAACTAATTACAGCCTGTTTGCTTGTGAGATGGCCCCGTCCAGCAGTCACCCTCTCATGATCTGAACACCAGGGTCGAGACACACGGGGCCCAGAGACCAGACCAAACGTGATTAGTTCACAGAACTCCAATTCTTTATTCTTCACAGCTTGCTCACAATGACATACAGGAAAATAGCACTAGTGGAGAGTAAATATGCAGGCAGCAACCTTCGGGAGTGGGGAGTTGGGGAGGAACGACTTCAGAACTGCAATAGGTACTTATGCTGGGTATCGGCTGATTCTTTTCGTTGGCACAAACGCCCTGCCTAGCCCCCTAACTGCGTCAGCTTCACAGATGGAGCGATTTGGTTTTGTTTACAGGCAGGATTGCCCTACACTGGGGAAGAAAGACCAGCTTGAGTGAAAGTCCACAGTGTGTGTGTGTGTGATTTTCTTTGTGTTTTTTAATGCAACAACCAGCTCACAGTCTCCACGTGGAAAATATTCAGTAGCATCATGTGCTTGTACTACAGGCAAAAGCTTAATACGAACATCATCACCCATGGCATCCACAAGTAAGCCACCCGACACGTTAACTAATTCATTCCATCCAAATGACTGAAATAAGAGAAGTAAGCCCACTTCATGAAGAACGACTTCAGGGCGCCTTGAACCCTCGGACTTCGCATTTGCGTTCAGCACTGTAAAGGTTCGGCCGTTTGCTTCTACCCTGACTGAGCTCAGATCTGTCTTCCCATCAATCCCTTTCTAAGACCTGAACACGCGTGTAGCACATAGTGCATGAGAAGCAGAAGAAAGCGCTAGGACTGGGTTTTCCTTAGCCTGGCTTTGTGGTTTCTTGGCAGGAAGAGGATGTGGAGGTTCTCATGGAGACACAACACCTGTCATTTAGGCGTGGCCTTGGTCAAGCTAGGGATTAGGAAGTCATCCAGGTCACTAGGCAGTGGTGGGTTTCTAGCACCATAGACTGTCTACTGACCTCATTTTTCTGTTGGAGTGGGAAGGGCAGGGACTACAGTTCCACATGGGAAGCTTCGGGAAGAACAGACCTAGCAAATTCATTTGAGTGGAAAGACACAACATCGAAAGCCTGTTACAGGACATGTAAGATTATGAAATAACTTGCATAATGCAATACTTGTATTTTTTAACAAAAATGTAAATATTTACAAAATAAGATCCAAGGTACTTTTTTAAACATCAAGCAAAACATTCTGCAAAGGGACCGCATTGATTTTATTTTATTTTTGATTCTGTTTTTTGTTTTGTTTTTAATAATGAGTTCTTTTTAAACCATGTCATACATTTCCCATACTGATATCTCATGATCCATTATAATATAGGCAGAGGGATTTACTATGGGAGGGGCGTGCCATACCCGCCATTGCTTCAGCCAGACAGTTCAACCTGGAGCTCCTTGTTCCTGCGCACCTCCGCAGCGTGCCTCTCCTAGAAGACATCCAAGCAGAAGAGGTCAGTCCATGTGGCAGAGAGAAGTAGGAGGGCCACCCTAGCCTTTGCTGGACATATTTGGTCAGAAAGCACGCGGTGTGGTATCCACCTAAACAGAAATTCCTAAAGGAATGTTCTTCACTTCACAAGGAGAATGTGGGCCCAAGAAACAGTAGAGAAGACCACAAACATCTTTATCACCCCATACCCCTCCCCTCAGGTGCCATCCTCCCTCGCTGGTGATCAAACCCTGGAACCAAGTGCCTTGTAAGTGATAGGCAAGCCCTTTACTGAGGAGCTGTACCCTAATCCTGCACTTCCAACAACAACAACAACAACAACAAACAACAACAACAACAATATTCTTCTTTTAAAAATTATGATTAAAATGTCAAATAATTAAAAAGAAGATATTGAATATACTGACTTCTGTATAAATTCTGAGACTGGCAATAAAATATATTATTGATTTCCCCATCTTCAGTCTTTAATTCTTTATTTTGGATTATTTTAAGGGGTTTGAGTTTGCCCACAGGCCTTCTGGGAAACTGAGATCCAGAGAGACGACTTTGGTACCACTTTCTAAAGCCTTGCTTGAAATGGCCCTTCTGAACTTGAGCCCAGCCATGTTTCCAGAAACTTTGGCACATGCCAGCCGATTCAGTCCAGCGGAAGCATCTTTTCACGCCGCTTCGAATGTCTGGGGTCCCCACCCTCCATCCCCGCGGGCAAAGACTGTAGGCTGTGTGCTAAGGCCTGTCACAGCCATCCTTTCCCCATAAAGGCTTTCACAAGACCCCAAACCGATACAACTGCATCTGAACTCTTACATAAATGAAATGCTTCCCTTTTATGAGACATTCACATAGTTCTAAACAGGAGAATTTGTCTCCTTGGCTATGTTTGGCTATAAAGTCTTGACTGTGTCATTTTATAGCATGATACATTGCATGGGTTGGTGGAGATTTATTTGCATAAGGAATCCTACTATTAGAGATACTGGCCTTGGGCTAGGAAGTGAATTTTCTAAGGAGGGAACCAATGGAGGAAAGGTGGATCTAGCATTTTTTAGTTTGAACTTCTGCACTGGATAACCAAAGGCATGTGGTTTTACACAGAGGGGCTCAATGACTGTTGAACTGCACTTTGAAATGCTAATTATTAGTAATAGTATTATTTTCTAAAATTTCTTTTCTCCTCATTTAGTTTCTTTGATTCATTCATAATCATCTCGACCAGCTATAAAGTAAATCTTATTATTAAAACCGATTTAAATCAAGTGTCTGTGCTTACAGGGTTCTTTATACTGCAACACTGAGCATGTATTTATACTATAACACTGAACATGTATTTATACTATAACACTGAACATGTATTTGTACTATAACACTGAACATGTATTTGTACTATAACACTGAACATGTATTTGTGCTATAACACTGAACATGTATTTGTACTATAACACTGAACATATATTTATACTATAACACTGAACATGTATTTATACTATAACACTGAACATGTATTTGTGCTATAACACTGAACATGTATTTATACTATAACACTGAAATGTGTTTGTACTATATACACCTAATGCGTACCACAACTACATCCATATAGAATTTGCATAGATTGATATTCCTCAGAATATCATAATAGAGATTCTGTTAGTTTCATTTTACAGGGAAAAAAAAACCCAAAGCTCTGGAAGGCTGAGTAATATTTCCAAGTTTATATATCAAGCAGGTGATGAGATTCAATGTTAGTTATATATGAATGTGACCTTTTCCCCCTCAAGTTTAGGCTGCAGGAGGGAAACATGGCATATACTCTGTACTTCTTCAAAAGTTAAAAATTGGTGGAAGCAGGAAGTTAACTCTAGAGAAATGTAATGTAATTGGTTTAAAAGAGCCTTTCATGCCATTGAAATCATGAAGAGAAGGAGCAAAGGCTTATGCTGAGAAATCAAGTTGTGTGTGGAAATGCGGGAGATCATACAGACGCCACAATTCCTCTTTTGCTCAGTTATTAGGAGGCAAAGCTGTAGTGGTGTCTGTTTTGCATGCAGATGGGGACTCATTAATGAAAGCAACTGGGCAGTGCTGAGACCTCTCCTGTGCTGGGAGACCACAGAGCTTCTGGTAGGGAACAGCTTCACAAGCGTAAACACTAGAATTAGTGCTGTTGGCTTCCTTTGGACTTTACTTCTTACTCAAATTAGTAAAGTAACGAGTTTGCTGAAGAAAATCAAAGACTTAATTTGAGTTCAAGAAAACTTTAAAAGGAAATTTCAATAATCCTTCTGAGTTTCTACAAAAATATTTTCAGGAATTTTAGCTGGCTTGGTATTTGGGAACATTACATTAAATAATGGAATGCAGATTCCTGATGTGTTGATGTGATTTTAAATGAAAATGTCAGAGAAGTTAGGATAGTCCTGCACAGGCAGTGATACCATCAACCTGTGGTCCTGATTAACAACCAGAACACGACAGCTGGGGGCTCCTAGGGTAGCTGTGAGGATCTGTCTATCTATAAAGTTCACTCAGGACGTGGTCTGTGGAGTTCACTCGGGACGTGGTCTGTGGAATTCACTCGGGACGTGGTCTCTGGAGTTCACTCGGGACGTGGTCTGTGGAGTTCACTTGGGACATTGTCTGTGGAGTTCACTCGGGACGTTGTCTATGGAGTTCACTCGGGACGTTGTCTGTGCAGTTCACTAAAGACTTTTTTCTTTAGTAATATCCACTTCATTATACATTTCACACTTACTTTGCTAGGTGCACTTAGAGTTACCTGCCAGGCTAGGCCCAAGCATTTCTGAATTTACAAAATGCTTTTTCTGCAATTCCCTGTCTCCCTATTCCTGCTAAAGGGACGTGTAGTAGTATTTTGACACTGGAAACATTACTTTTACATGAAGGTATGTATGGAAGATGTCTTTAAGAAAACTTCTGGTCCTCTGAAAAAATGTGATTTAGAGATTTCTTATTGGAAGTCAAGAAATGTGAGGTCGTTTTTCTTCTCTTTCTTTATCTCTTAATGCCTTTTTAATGTCCATAGATATCAAAACTTGAACTAGATTATCATGGATAATAATTTTATAAGATTCTATTGTCAAAGTCTATGTAAATGTAAGATTATGTCAGCATAATCAGGTCCTTTTCTTTTTTATTAATGGTTATGAGCCTATGCATAAAAGATAAATCAGGAATAAGTTGAGAGAGCTCATAAAAGTCCTGTTGTCATAAATCAAGATGCTGGTGGTCATGGGGCCAAGGGGAGTTCTTTAACTAATGGCTACAAACGCACCTACTTGTTGCTGGTTGGATAATGAAACATAAAATTGCTACCTATGCAAAGATCCTTCTTAATTCTACACTTCTAGTTGGTGAGGGCAAACCTGGTTGTGTGAGCCCTGCTGGAAACTCCTGTGAGTTCTGTTTTGCTAAGGCAGATGGGCAGGTAGGATGGGTGGAAGGTACTTCAGGTTGCTTGGGAGTACACTGGAGCACCCATTAGGCTGGGAAGAAAGCATCTGTTCAATTATTCCCTCTTGGCCAGAGTGGGTGTTTTCCCTAGTATGGGAACCTTGGTGTGGAGTGATTTCTACTGATAACAGATAATTGGCAATCCCGTCTCTCTCTTTCTTTTAACCACCACCCATACCCCCCTGCCGACAAGGTGTCACTGATTATGTAGCCAAGTCTGGTCCTTCTCTTCAGCCTCCCAAGTGCTGGGACTATGAGTGAGGTCTGCCATGCCTGGATGGAGAGGACCTTTTTCTGTTACCTCCCCTTCCAGGTTTCTGAGCACACAGTAGGGACCCTGTAAATGCTCACCGAGTGATTAACTCATTAATATCCAATTTCTGAAGTAACTGCCTTTTCGAATGTCAAGTTTCAGTAAAGCCTCTGTTACAGGGGCAGCTCCTCTGTTACAGGGGCAGCTCCATGCTCTCAGCATTACACAGCTAGAACCCTTTTGACTTCACTTAACTAGAAGGCTGTGTACAGCTCAGAGCAAATTTGCTTTGTCCTATTTGAGGAAAGAAGTAGTTTTAGTGCTCACAGACACAGACACATAGAAGATGACCCTTACTACACGACACCTTCAGTTCATTTAAAACATAGGACATAGAAGGAAATTTGGTGCTTCCTAGGTGTTCCCATTTCACTGAGGAGATAAAAGATGCTTGTTGTCAGTGGCCAAAGAGTCTATATGATTGGAAAAGTATCCATTTAGTTATGGAATGCCAAAGAAAATCTGGCTCTAGCAATGACCTTTACTGCCCCATATGGTGTGGGCTAGAATGGACTCCTGTAAGCTGAAATTTAAATCAGAGTAGGTTATAGAGTAGTTCTCAAACCTGGGTGTATGTAGAGTTTTCAGAAACAAATATGGATGGCTGGTGTAGTTGTTTGAATACTTTGTCCTCGGTAGGTGGTGCTGTTTGGAGTGATAAGAGGGTGTGGTCTTGGAGTTTTCAAAAGCCCATGTCATTCCCTGTGTCATACTGTCCCTGCCTCGTGCTAATGGGTCCGGGATGTAGGCTCTCAAGATACTGCTTCAGTGCCAAACCTGCCTTCTTACTGTCATGCTCCCCAGCACAATGACCATGGACTCTAACCCTTAGAAACATGGGTCCAAAATTAAATACTTTCTTTTATAAGTTGTCTTGGTCCTGGCATTTTATCACGATGGAGAAAAATGACTAAGACTGTTAGGTATCTCCTGGGATGATGTCAGAGCTTGATTCCATGAATTAAAAACCCTCCACAGGGGGAATATTTTCGGGGGAATTTCAGGCAGAAATGGATACATGCATATATGTATGTAAGGTACTAGATCCAAGTATGAGAAAAAGGGGCAGAGGATGGGTAAAGACAAAAACCACAGAGAACCAGGTGGTGGTGGCACACACCTTTTATCCCAGCACTTGAGAGGCAGAAGCAGGTGAATCTCTGTGAGTTTGAGGCCAGCGTGGTCTACAGAGCGAGTTCCAGGACAGCCAGGGTGGTTACACAGACAACCTTGTCTCAAAAAACCAAAGCCTCAAACTCAACCCTCCAAACAAACAAACAAAAAACCCAAAACATACCAAAGCAACCAAACAACAACAAACCACACAGTAAAAAATGCTTGTTAAAAGCAACACTTCTAGAAATGCTTGCTGAAGTATGTAAATTTTATGAATTAGTTTACAAAGAAAATAAAGAGCGACACATTGCAGGTTTGCATGTATGTTATTTCAAAAGCAATGGTGCTCCTGGATTGCTACTGATGTAGACTTCACCATGGACACTGATAGTGATGCTGACTTCACCATGGACACTGATAGTGATGCTGACTTCACCATGGACACTGACAGTGATGCTGACTTCACCATGGACACTGATAGTGATGCTGACTTCACCATGGACACTGATAGTGATGCTGACTTCACCATGGACACTGATAGTGATGCTGACTTCACCATGGATTCTGATAGTGATGCAGACTTCTCCATGGCTAGTCGAGGTGAGGTTGAGTTAGAGAGTGAGACCACCATATTGCATCCCTGGCAACTGCACTGGATTATTTTAGAGCCTGTGATGTGAAGTGAAGGATGATAGATTGCTCTGGACTGAACACATGGTCCTCTGTTGCCCATGGTTCTATTGCTGTAGTGGTAAGCAAGGAGCTCCTTTGAAGAGAAGGGTAAACTGAGGAAAATGTGACTGGCTCAAGATCAGGAAGGCAGATAACATCAAAGGGAACGTGCTGTCCTGGATTTCAGTGCCTTGGCGCCATCATGTGTGACTTGTGGTGAGCCAGACTCTGACTCTTAAGTCAGACACTGGGAGAAGTGTGAATGCATCTTCACATCTTTTCCAGAGTCCCTATTTTTCAAGCTTAATCCAGTTTTGGAAACAGACAAAGCAAAACTATTCATAGCTACTATGTCTATTTTTTCAAAGACAAGCTTGTGTGTGTGTGTGTGTGTCCACCCACGTGGACGGTGGGACATGAATAAAGGCCTGAGGACAACCAAATATGTATGAAATGGTCCCTCTGCTATGCTTCCATGTTCCAGAGTTTCTTGTAGATTTTCTTACATGGAGAGACTGAAATTATGACAAATATTTTGTATTAAATATATATTATTTTAATAAAATATTATTTGTTAATTTTTACTAACATTAAGTACTATAGCATTAATGCAATCAGTTAAGTATTAAATATGTGCAACTTGGTAACTTCCAACACATTGGTTTGAACAGAACTCATACACATTTGAGACCAGCCTTCCTGGGCTCCCTGTCCAGTGGAACATTTGGCAAGGGCTTCAGGGCTGATGTAGAGTTCCCTTTCTCTACCATCAGGTCACAGATTCAAAATACACGATGAGAGAAGCCTGAGGTTGACTGTCCCACCTCGTTTTCCTGTACCCAGGGTCCCCCAGCTGTGCTGCACAGCGTTTGTCCCCCAGCTGTTCTGCACAGGCATGTCCCCAGCTGTGCTGCACAGGCTTGTCCCCAGCTGTGCTGCACAGACATGTCTCCAGCTGTGCTGCACAGTGTTTGTCCCCCAGCTGTTCTGCAAGGCATGTCCGCAGCTGTGCTGCACAGCATTTGTGCCCCAGCTGTTCTGCACAGGCATGTCCGCAGCTGTGCTGCATAGGCATTTCCCTCAGCTGGGCTGCACAGAGCTTGTTCCCCCTGCTCAGCATTCTGGTGCCCTTACCTTTTCCTGCAGACGTTCAATGATAGCAGCTAGATTAGCCTCACGGTTTTCCTTAATTTGTTCCATTTTCAGGATCAGCTTCTCCTCCGCCATCTTGCTGAAGTTGTTGTTCTCCTCCAAAGCCTTCTGGAGGACTTCTCGCTCGTGCTCCCTCTTCTCTGCCAACTGTTTCAGCACCTGCGCCTCCTGAGACTGGGAGAAAACACAACCATTTTTAGATATCTGGAAGCCGACTTAGCTGAGTGCTAGTTGGTGCTGCGGCCATGAGCATTGCTATTCACCGACTCTTGTCTGTAGACTTTAGCACTTTGTATAGAATGTGTTGACAGCGAGTGTGGCTCCCTGAATTTTCAACTGTCAAGGTTTTAGGCAGATTGTCTTAGAAATAGCATTAACTCTCATTGAAGAATTTCTCTTTCTTTCTTTCTTTCTTTCTTTCTTTCTTTCTTTTATTCTTTTTTCTTTCTTTCTTTCTTTAAAAAGTAAGACGCTGCTAACAGGAAGTGCTACAATGAGCCATTGGACCACTACACTCACTGAGAACCTGGAGAAAATGGCAAAGGCCCGGGGCCTGGACATCCTTTTTTTTCTGTCCACTGTTTTCTAACCATAGGGTGGGCCCTGAAGGAGCTTTTCAACTTTATTAATCAAATCCACTTTCTCTTTTTATTACACAACTGTCCTTCCCTTTTCTCAGCAGCTATTATATTCTCCCTGGTGCTGGAGCTACAACTCAGTGGTAAAGGGCACTTGCTGCTTTTGAAGAAGACCAGATTCAGTACCTAAAACCCACATTACAGTAAACAACTGTCCTCAACTCCAGTTCTAGGGAATCCAATGCTCTCTTCTGGCTCTCTGGACACCAAGCATGAACATGGTGTGTACGCATACATGCAGACAAAGCATGCTTACACATAAAATACTCTATAGAGACTTGAAAATATTTGTGCAAATCTTGTGTTGAGTGTCCTTTTGGCCAAACCCAGAAGAAAGCCCTGATTCTGGCTGTCAGTCTTCAATTGGACACTCAGAGGAATTACGGGGATTCTGTGGTCCTCCAGGAGTGAGAGCAGAGCCAATGGGGTTAGCTGTGTCTTGTGCATGCTCTCACTTCTTAGCATCAGCAGGATATATGGTTCTCTGAAAATTCAGTCACTGGGGGCTTGGTAATGACAGAGAACCCAGTATCTTCCTGCTGAGATCTATTTCCAAGGTTCTTTGGTGAGGTCGAGAAATCTCACCTTTTTATTAACTATTTCAGTGATTTTATTGCTGGTGGCCACAGTCTGCCCTTTGGAGACACATTGGCTTTCCTCTGCTTCAGCCTCTAAGTGCCAGGTTTAAAGGGATGAGCTACCACACCTTAAAGTACTAAACTGTGTGTGTGTATGCACATGTATGTGCATGTGTGTGCCATCATGTGTGTGTGCGCGTGCCATCGTGTGTGCGTGTGCCTTCCCCTATGCAGGCTTATTGGGATTCTATCCTCAATTTCTGTTTCACTTACTCACTTGCTTTTGAGATGTGGTTTCTTGCTGAACCCGAAGCCTGCCATTTTGTAGAGTAACTGACCTGTGAACCCCAGGACCACCCATCTGTCTCTGACCCTAGAGTACTGGACCTACAGACAAGTGCCTGTACTTTTACATGGATGCTGGGCATCTGAACTCAAGTTCTCAGACTTGTGCAGAAAGCATTTTACCCATGGAGCCATCTCCCGGGCCCTGGCACTTGTTTAGGCAAACCCTTCACTATACCATAGCTTAGGGCTCTTGAGCTCTCCATACTTCTACTAGTGCTGGAAGTTAGACTTAGGACTCCATTACTGGAGTGTGCTAGCAGCTCTTTCTGCCTGCAACATCCCTGCTTTGTTCCTTGGAGAAATCAGCTCTTCCCTGAACATGTCTCAGTCTGGCAGTTGTACCATCAAGGAAGGAAATCAGTTTTGATGCCGCTATCTGTAAAGTGAGAAGATAAGCAGTAATCTCAGAACATTATACAAAGGCATAGCATACGATGTGCGAGAAGTGAGAAGCTGAAGACTGGCAACACATGACCCGAAGCAGTGGAAGCTTGTCTCTACCTGTGTGGGGGAGTAAAGGTCTAGCTGCATGTTCAAACCGTTCTTCCTACAGTCTTGTGCTTGGGCAGATGAGCAGGAAGGCAGGTGGGCTGTGTGGGTTTAGAGAGTGGTTCAAATAGGGACCTTGGCAAATGTTGGCACATAGGAAGTTTTCAAAGGTAAGTAATAACCTTGGAGGATCATGGCCTTTCACAGAAGCTCTCTGAGTTAAAACGGAGAATTGGGTGAGATAGAGGGAAGCTGGTACAAGGCAGAAGTAAGCTAAGGCAAATACAGAGCGGAGCCATTCAAATGTGCCATCTGGGGAGATGGGAGAAACTGAGGCAGATTGCTGGTGAGCACGTTTTCTGCACATCCTCACACAGAACTTAGGATCACCGGATGATGATGCGAGAGGTACACGGAGGCACAGTAATGAGACAGGGAGAAGAGTTATTGTCCATTTAGGAACACTTGAACGTTGTGCAAAGAGGTTAATTAGCATCTCTGACGCTACTGAGTCTAAGAGCTTAATTACTGCACAAATGAATTGGATGATAAATCTGAGTTAACCGGCCTATAAAACTCACTTTACGTGCACGTAAGAGATTTAAGACACTGTAGACGCCACCGGGTTCCCATTTACTTCTGAAGTACATATACTCCTGCCACTCTGCCTTCTTGTCCCCTTTAATCATGTGTGGGATATGTTACTTGACACTCAGATCCATTCAACCAACACCAAAGCCCTAAGTTCCAAAGGATCTTTCCACTAGTAGGCAGGATGCTTTCCTAAAAGTATTGGGCTTTCTGCTAATCCTGATAAAACATTGTCAATATGGCTAAGAGCAAAAAGGTGTGTGTTCAAATATGACAGTTGAGTGTAGTTGTGTGAAGCAAAGACCACAACGTTCTCTTCCCACTGAAAAGCCAGGAGTACAGAAAGAGACTTAACATGAGGAAAACCTGAAGTTTCATAATGAGCTCTTTTCGTTCTGAAGCCTGGAATGGGGTGGCTGGGGTCCCCTCGCAGAAAGAGAGTCTGCGTGCTCTTCTTGCTTGCCCAGAGGACCACAATAAGAAGGTTTTATGACCACGAAGCCAGCTGGCTTCCAGAATACCGAACTGCACTATATAAAAACTACGCCCTTCCCCCTATATTCCTCCTCAAGAGCCATTTACCAACTTAAGATGCCAGCTGCAGATGACAGTCCCCAAAAGAATACAAACTTGCCTGGTCTGTCCAATTAAACTGAGTAGGAGCAGTCTATTTTGGCCTTAGACATAATTATCCACCTTTGTGTGTGACCTATTGTGTTGTGGGAGTATCTTCCGCTGCCTCAGCCAATAGTTGCTGAAGCACGAGCCCACAGTGCAGCGGGGAGCGACTTCCGCTCCGTCAGCCAATAGCCGCTGAAATACCAGCCCACTGGGGCGTGGTATATTTCTCTTTTAAAAAGAGACACAGATCCGGATCAGGCCCTCTTGGTTCCGGCTCCTGCTCCCGGCCTCTGCTCCCGGGTCCTGCTCCCGGCTCCTGCTCTAGCGACTATTGGCTGAGGCAGCGGAAGATACTCCCACAACACTATTGTTTTTGAAAGCATCACTTGGAGCCCTTTGCAACACATTAGCCTACGCAGACCACGAAGTTTCAACAACTCAGACAGGAGTGAGACCCGGAGCAGAGGTCTCTCCGCTTTGTTGAGGCCTATCTATCATATCCTTCCTCAGTGTATTTAAAAAGTGTCTTGATTATGATTCCTTCTGTTTTGCTACTATAAATCTTAATGGAACTGCTACCATGTTGTGACTTGGTATTTGGGGAAACCAGAAACTGAGTTCCTGGGCTAGAGTGGCTAATAGCTTACTCAGGAATAAACTCTCTATTAGCCCCATTTAAAGTGAGAGCTGTACTCTTGAGAGGCTGCACCATGTCACTGGAGGACAAGGTCAGGTGTCTTAGAGTCAGTGCAGGAATTAGAGGGCCAGCAGTGCGGGACATTGGCAGCCATGTGTGTAAACTGCACCTGGTTCAGACCTCACGAAAGCCATCGTCTGGCAAATGCATAATTTGGTAAGGGAACAGGAGGAGTCCATTCTAAAACTTTGGAGCTACAAATGAAGAAGTTGGGGTCACCTGATTTGTCTACTAATGGTTCCCTTTCACACCACTTCATTTAGAGCAAGGAATTCACTTCTCTTTCTGAGGTTCATAGGTTGTTAGAATTCACTGTGCAGTGATATTGATGTACGAATTAGCTCTTACTGAAAAGGTTTGAGTGGGGAGCCTTTTAATTTAATCTGTTTATCAAAGTATCATTAAATTTTCATCTTTTTTTATAATATTAATGTTTTCAAGCCAGTTTTAGTTGGCCTGACCTGTTTATATGTATCTGTTTTATCACCTTGATTATTCTATGTATTATGATCAAGACCACTTTAAATTTAAAGTATTTATGAAATGCACTATATGGCAGTATTAATCAGGACCATTTTCCTTTGTAAAATCATTTGCTGGACCATAATTTTTGCTAAGCCAGAACTGGTTGCATTTTATCAGGAATAGGCGACAGCTCATGATGCTCCTTCTATGTGTGCAGAGAGTAACTCCTTACTCCTTGTAATACTCTGTGACATGGGACCTTTTGCAAGTCTTTTCAATGGAGGACAATGCCGGATAGTATCACCAGGGAGGAGGGATCTCAGCTGAGGGGCTGCCTCCTTCAGACTGGCTGTGGGCAAGTCTGTGGGGCATTTTCTTGATGAATGATCGATGTAGGGAGGGCCAGCTCACAGTGGGTGACTCACCCCTGGACAGGTGAGCCTGGGATGTAAGAGAAAGCAAACTAAGCAAACCTATAGGCAGTATTCCTCTGTGGTCTCTGCTCCAGGCTCTGCGTGAGTTCCTGGCCTGACGTCTCTCAGGGATGGACTGTGACCTGGCAGTGCCCCTTCCTGCCCAGGCTGTTCTCGGTCATGGTACTTATCACAGCCACAGGGGAAAAACAAACTAGGAAAATGGGCGAAAGGAGATAGAATTGAGATGATTTGCCCAGAAGTAGTAGCTGCTGTGTGAGCAATAGGCTCAGCTGCAGACATTCTGATACTCAACGTGTTCCTGGGATGATTTGAAAGGCACCTTTAAACACTGTAGCCTGCTTAAGATAATCAGACACAGTCCCCACACTGGGACATATGGGAAAGAGAAATCACTTAACAGAGACATTGGAACAGCAGAGCGTGCTGGATCATCTATGTGGGGTGTGTGGAAGTCTGCTGCCTTTTGCCATGGGACTGTTGAACGAATGGGCACAGGGCCTGAGTGGCCAACATGCCACCATCTGATCCCTAATGTGGTTAGCTGCAATATGAAGACTTGAATTTCAAAAAATGGACACTGATTGACAGAGGTACTTCAATAAGGGAGAAAAAGCAAAATTACTTAGAATAAGCTTTCCTCTCAGCTAAACCGTGGAGCATTAGTTCAGGCTGGAGGAGCCTGTGCAGTTCTAGCCACACAAATCACCATATGGTCAGAGCTATACCTGTGGCCAAGTGGCCTAGGGACTTGGGGAAACTGCCAGGATATTTAATACACAGTATATCTGATCCCCTGTGGAGACACTTGGGTAGCGGCCTTCCAGCCCTGACTTCAGAGAGCCCTGACTGTACAACTCAGGCGGGCCCCTGGCCCACAGAGGGCTCTTGGATTCCCAGGGAATGGCCTTAAACATCCTAGTAAGTGGTTTTGTGTTTAGAACATCCTAATAAGAACCGTATCTCACACCCTTGCCCTTGTCTACCTCCGTACTTGGAGTTAGGATTATGTCAGTTTAATGAGGAAATGCTTGCTCTCTTAAGATAATTGAAGATATTGACTGGCCGTAGCAACTGACCGTTTATAACAAGAGCAGAATGCTGCTGATATGCAAGTGAATGCCATGTGTACTTTGTGGAAGAATATTTAAAAATTTGTAATGTATGGGAAGGAAAATAGGCTCAGTGTAATGTGACGATAGCTGAATTCTGTTTCTCAGTTTTTAGCAGCTTTTTAATATTTATTCAAGTTTTTAGTATTTATTTACTGGGTTTTCTCAAGACAGGATTTCCCTGTGTAGCCCTGGCTGTCCTGGAATTCACAATGTAGACCAGGCTGGACTTGAACCCAGAGATCCACTTGCCTTGACCTTCCAAATGTTGGGATTAAAGGCGTGTGCTATTACTGCCTGACTATTTTGATCACTTCGAAGGATTTGTTTTGTGTAAAAACGCAGACCTCTTTATGACTTACACAGTGGGTCTGACCTAGCGCTCCCTCCCAACTCTCCCATCCACTGTCTGAGCCACTGCCTTCAAAACATCTTCTCTGTGCTTGCCTCTGTGTGCCCTTTGTCATGAGATGGATTTTATTTGTTTGTTTTCCAGTCTATAACAATTTCCCATTTTCTCTATTTATCTAACATCATTTTCCTAGTTAATTTCTTTAAAAATAGATCTTTCTTTAAAACTGGCCTGTGATTCCCATCCAGCGTGGACATGGTTTTATTTTCTTCCTCTGCCTTCCTTTCACTTCAACTCAAAGTCCTCAGAGCACTGCGCTCTGACGTCAGCACCTTTCTCTGAGCTCAGCAGGCCAGCCTCACTGGCCTTTGTGCTGTTTCTCAAACTCACCAGAACCCTCCAACCCCAGGGCCCCGGCTATTGCTGCGCTTGCTGCACTAAACATTCTACCCTCATGTTTTGTTCTCTTGCTCATGCATGGCGTTTTGTATGCTATGGTGTGCTTATGACTGACTATTGGTCCTACTGGTCCCGTAGTGACCGGAAGCTTAGTGAGGGTGTCTTCCGCTCCTAGAGGCAGGGTCGGCATAAATAGCAGGTCCCAGATCTGTCTGCCAGTTATGTGATTTTAATTTCAGGAGGTGTCATTTGGAAACTTACTGCCTATAATTTTGCTTTGTGTTAGGAGTATGGAATAAAAAGTTTATGCAGCTTTTGTGTTGCTACCTTAACATTTGTCCAGAGGAATTTTAACTTTTTATTCACTTAAAAGAGTAAGAACTGTAGTGATATAAGCAGATACTGTTAACACACATCTCTACCTTCATGAAGTTCAGTGGAGTCCAGAGTCAAACAGTCGTTAATGCAAATAAATATATGACTATCAATCATGCTAAGTGCTGGGAGGGGAGAGCGGGATATCACTAACTGTAGTGATATAACCAGATACTGTTAACACACATCTCTACCTTCATGAAGTTCAGTGGAGTCCAGAGTCAAACAGTCGTTAATGCAAATAAATATATGACTATCAATCATGCTAAGTGCTGGGAGGGGAGAGCGGGATATCACTAATACAAGAAGGGAGAACAGAGACCTGGTTAGTCACAAGGGTGAAATAGTACCTGAGCAGAGACTACGGGAAGCCAGAAAGAAAGTGAGGACACAGGTTCTAAATGTTCCTGTGCTGGCCTTGGTAACACAATGAGAAAATTATAGCAAGGGGCAGTTTCTACTTTCTAAATTTCTGTGCCAAGGCAAGTTCTAGAGATTACATATTTCCATATGCTGAGTATGAGTAGTATCATTTGGAAAAGCGGATATTGTTTTTTCATTGCTTATAGACGTTGTTAGATCTACCAGCATCTGGGGCTATTCACTTGAGTGGCTACTGGCCACAGATGGCTAGTATGATTGTAACGCACTGCAGGGGTAAACCACACTCTAGACTTTAAACAGTATGACAAGAAGAAATGTCTCACTTATTAGCATTTCTCTATTGATCACACACTCTATTGATCACATATAATGTTTTGAGTATGAATAATTTAAAGTATCAATAAAATTAATTCAACATGTTTCTGTTTTTATTTGACCACTAAAAATTTTAATATTTTAACTGTATTTCTAATCAGTCATGAAGTTTTATGTAACAGCATGTACACACAGTTCTTTACTTTCTATTCATATAAAAACAACCACATAGATATCAGCAGGCAAAAGAACTACACATTCAATAGCGTATAAGCTAAATGATTGTCCTGGTTGTTATAGTAACACTATAGGTTTGCAGACAACAACTGGGGATACTTGCCATTTTCTGTCTCTAAGCTCTACCCCCACCTTTTTCTGGTGAGGCCTTTATTTTCTTATCTCCAGACTTTGCCTTACCATCTCTCTAGGGCAGAGGTGGGTGAATGGGACAAGTTTGAGCATCATACTCCTGTATCCATGGCTGCAAACTGGTTGCAAGGAGGAGAAGTTCTGTTTCTGCCTAAGTTGCTGTGTTGTTGGAAAGTAATTGGGGACTGAGGGCAACTAAACTTCCCTGGCAGTGAAGCCAGTTAGAAGACAAGAAATATTGGCTTGGAATCAAGAGCGTTGGATGATACAGCAGAGTTATCTCAATTCAGCTATCCTATTTCTGCAGCCACTTGAACTTCCCAGTCTTGTACTTACTTTCTCCTTTAGCTAGCACAGCTGGATTGGAGTTGCGTGTCCTCCCCTGGATAGCGAGGGAGCTGTATGCATTTGCTGGGGACTCTCTAAAGAGACTTAGCAGTTTTTCACATGAGTACTAATTAAGTCAGTACAATCCAACAGAAAAACAAAATCAATGGATGAATGTTTAAGTTGGTACTTTCTCTTAATTAGTTGTACTATCACTTAATTAAGAGTCTACTACTAGAACATAACCCACATGGTAATTTCTTCATTGAAAAAATTTCAAATTCAAAAAAGAAATATAATGGTATATACCATTTTAAAAAGGTCCCAAAACATTATTTTTCTGAATATCAAAATTCTGGCAGATTCCATTTGTCAATGTCCATTAACTACACAGTTCATTTCTAATTTGATTTAATTGTTTAAGTAACTGTTCATAGTTTACTGCTATGAGGATGTGGAAGTTTTACCAAAGTCATTAATTAGTTGCTTCAGGGAGTTTTATAAATTAACACCCAATTAGTGCTCTTTCTCCTTTATCCATTTTCTGAGAAGTAAGTACAGTAGCTGGAAATGTCATAAATGTACAAACCAACAAAACTGAACTTTGCTTTCTGAATATTAAGTTTGGATCAGTCACTGGTTTTGTTTTCTGAGCTCTGTGTCAACTCTGGACATGTATGTGTGTGTGTGTGTGTGTGTCTTCCATGTATATGTCTTCTTCTGCTGTGCTGTGCCCATTATATAGAAAATGTCTGTGCTGAGTGAGAACTTCAATTACCCCAAGTGCAGCAGGCCCTGCAGGACTTTAGTCAAGACAGTTGGGTACTCCTGAGAGTAAAGCAGAAGAGGGGAGTCAAACAGTTAAATCTTGTGCATTTACTTGGGTAAGTAGCTTAATTTCTGTATTATAATAAAGATTTATAACAATATTAATAGATTATAGTGTTTAATATATTGGCAGAATTTTTTATAAATAGAACAAAAGTATTAAAATGAGGAGTTTTACTCATATAATAAAAACCGTGTGTGCAGGATGCTCTTAGTGACCCCAGGAATCTAAAATGCATCATGATAAAGCAAGGAGGAGACGCAGTGCAAGCATGGGTTTTGTGAAAGAAGACTTGACGGGAAGGAATAGCTCTTGTTGGACAGATTCATCCAGACAGAACTTCTTCAATGCATAGATTTGCTAGGATACCTTAATGTCCTCAGACCGTTCCAAATACTTATTTTTAACTATATGTGTGTGTTGGTGGTGTTATGTGCACGTGAGTGTAGATGCCTGTAGAAGCCAGAGGCAGTAGATCCTCCTGGAGTCCCCTGAAGTGGGTGCTTGGAATGGGACTTGGGTCCTCTATAAGAGCAGTAAGTGCTTTTAACTGCTGACCCATCTCTCCGGCCTCTGCCCTCAAATCTTAATGCTCACAGATTTCTTAGTATCTTACTATAGAAAATTAAAAGTGTTGGGATGGTATAGGTTTATTTGGGGATCATTGTCTCTTGGAATCTCTGCTTGACATCTCTCACTTCCTCTGTGTGTGTGTATGTGTGTATGTGTGTGTGTGTGTGTGTGTGTGTGTGTGTGTGTGTCTGTGTTAAAGAGAGAATGGGAGTGGAGGGGAAGAAAAAAGAAAGGAGAGACTTTAGAAAACTCTGAATTCGTGGCCAGCCTGGTCTACAGAGCAAGTTCCAGGACAGCCAAGGCAACACAGAGAAATCTTATCTCTAAAAACCAAACCAAACCAAACATAGCAAAACAAAAACTCATGGAGAGAGTTACCTTTCTTCTTTCCTCGGCAGCCTCTAGCTTTTTCTGGATCTCCTCCAGAGACAGGTCTTTCTTCTTTGGAGAAGCTAAAGTCCGTGGAGCTTCTGAGATGGGAGATGGTGGCTTCAAGATCAACTCAAAAGCCTGGCCAGAGGCTCGCTTGTTGATCTGCTTCACCTCCATGTCTACGGAAGGAACAGTGAGAATGTCAGGTAGGCAGCTGAATGGAGCAACTACTTTAATGACGTGAGTCCAGCAGTTCAAGAGGCATCTTCTTCTAGGAAGTGGAAACAAAGGGCTGCACAAGCTCGGCCTTATTCCAAAATGCACGAACTCCCACAGCTCGACTGTGCATCCACTTTCACAGTATAAATGCTTTTGTTGACAAATGTAGTAAATTCTGTCATTTGCAACAACATGGGTAAACCTGGAGTGCACTGTATAAGAGGAAGCTAGACCCAGCAGGACAAAGATACTGTCCTCATGCATACAGAGTGTGATGTGCCAGCCAAGGCTGATGGATACTGGGAGATGTTGGTTAAACAGTATGAAATTTCAGCTAGACAATTAAAATATGTTCATGAGTGTCCTGGTTTGCTTTCTGTCACTTTGACAAAACACCAAGACCACAGACAACTTTGGAGAAAAAGATACACTTGGCTTACAGTTCCACGTCACAGCCCATCACTGAGGGAAGCCAGTGCGGGAACCCGGGGGCTGAAACCGAAGCCGAGACCATGCAGGCGCACTGCTTACTGGCTTTGTTTCCATGGATGTCCCAGCTTACTTTTTCATACAATGCAAGACTAGGGTGGCACCAACCACAGTTGACTGGACCCTCCTGCATCAGTCAAGAAAACGCCCTGTAGTCATGCACACATGCCGCTGTGATGGAGTCAGTCTCCAACTGCACTTCCCTCCTCCCAGCAGATTCTAGGTTGCGTTAAGCTGACACACAATGTGATCTGGAGTGATAACTGTAGCATTTATACTGTGTTGTTTTTACATTTGAAAGTTATTAGCATGTGTTCTTTATGCAGAGTGATGGGTGTGATTGGGATCTTTTACAACTTTCTTCTCATGTGCTTTGTTCTTATTTGGACCCCATTACCGCCTCTTGTCTTTCTCTGCCTCTCTCTCATTCATCTCCTTTTTCCCAAATATCCCTTCCCCTACTTTCACACACACACACACACACACACACACACACACACACACACGTGTGTTATTTTGTTATTTTTTATGATGGAATAAAGCTCCATTTTGTACTGACAAATTCTTAGTGGTCTAAGCATTTTTTAATCTGCTTTCTTTGATTGGGTTCTTGCCAGAAATGCGTGATAACACATGAGATTAGCATATGTTAACTAACTTGGTGTAGTCATTATGCAGTGTGCATTGTGTTTAAAATGTACACTGTAGGGCTGGAGAGGTGGCTCTGTGGTTGAGAGGTCTGGTTGCTTTTCCAGAGGCCCTAAGTTCCATTCCCACCAACCACATGGTCGCTCACAACCACCTATAATGGGGCCTGAGACCCTTCTCTGTTGTGCAGACCTACAGGAAGATAGAGCACTCACGTTCATAAATAAACAAATCTTTTTAAAGAATGCACTGCAACACATGCATTTTAAGTGTTAATTAAACTAGAGAACAGAAAACTGCTAGCCACGTTGACGATTGTCATATGTACTAACAAGAAGATTACTGGACTTTCACGCTTTAATCATGTATAATATGATTGATAGGCTTATTATCAGACTTTCATATATTAACCATGTGCTATCATTTACAATCTGAAATAATTTGTAGCATAAAACAGTAAATAGGTAGTGTCTTTGAGGACATTTATAACTCCATAGCTCACAATGTAGGAAAATCTATCAATTTCTTTAAAACTTCACTGGTCTTTAGCTTGAGTTCCACACTCCAACACTCTGGTCCACTCATCTTTCTTTGCATCCAGAAACTTCTTGGGATTAAGCCACTGCTTTGTGTCACGAGTATTTCATGTGTAGGTGTGTCTTGTTATCCTCCAGAGTGGTTCCAAGACCCCCAGGGGATTCCCAAGCACTCAATGGCCCAGTCTCTTACTGGAATGCATGACAGAATACTTTCCTTTGAGGTCCAGAAAGAGCACTTTACGTGATCTCTACATTGCTCAGATAATTACCGTCAAGGCAGGAACACAAGGTCGAGTAAACACTTTGGAAACACAAAAGTCTCTACTGAGTGCTTTGGAGGTGGAGCATGAGTGATGTGGAGTTGTCTTTTCAGCTTCAGACAGCTCACACAGCTCCACTTCCTGCCTCTCAGTCCCAAAGCAGCAGTGACCACCCAGCTCTTGGGTCCCAACAATTTGCTGCTCTCCTGGTGTGTTTTAAGACTTGTCTACAGAGCTCCGAGTCCCAGGAAGGCAAGGGTCATGCTAAATTCATCATGGGATCTCAGTGATAGACCAGATTTTACAGTCTCTTAAGAAACACAGCCAGATTCCCGCTAACAGCAACAACTGACAGATAGTACAGATCTATGTAGCTGATTTAATGCCTCGATGGACTTACAGGAACTGGGCATGCTGCATGCGTTCTAGTAGTTTTGGCTGGAGATGGATGGGTTACGTGCACACAGAGACAGCTGCTTCTGGAAAGTTAATTAGCCTTCTAATGCTTGTGTCGTCAGAACAGCACCGGGAGAAGTATGGCTCTGAGATCTCAGAGAGAATTTAATGCACTTAAGACTGGGAGCCTGCCCTTTACCCTCTTTTTAATGACCTTTGCACACGTGGAAAGGCAGAATAACTGTGAGCCTATCAAACACCAAACTGTCTCAGGTAGCTCTGGTACAGGTGACTGCCCTACTTTGATGACATTGGCCAAGTTAGACAAGGTTGATACTCATAGTGTTGATAAGCACACAACAGGTCCCGAGGACGTCTTAGGCCTCAGGGTAAGATATGTAATACCCTCTTCCCAACAGTCCTAGGAGGGAGAGAAAATGATGTTTAAAGAGTCTAAGTACCCTCTTGCCTGGGGCCACACACACATTGGAAGATCCAGAAATGAAGACAAACAAGCCTACCCACCACGAATTGGCATAAAGCAAACTGAAAAGGCTGCACTTAAATTAAGTCCCTTGGCAGCCTGGCACAGTGGTGCATGCCTTTAATCCTGGCACTTGCGAGGCAAAGGCAGGAGCATCTCTAGAGTTTGAGGCCAGCCTGTTCTGTCCAGTGAGTTCTGGATAGCCAGGATAATACATATGAATTTGATCTTTGCTATTAGCTTGTTTGTATTTACTCACAAAATATGTGCACTGTAGAAAGGAAATAGTGATGATGATAGCTTTTCTAGTCTCCGAATGATCTGTGTAGAAAAACAGTTTCTTGCAAATTAAGATCTGGTGTAATTGTAGTTTAGTGTGTTTCATTATTAGAAAAGACTTCCGGTGGATTGTGATGTGCTGATCAGGATGCTGGTAACAAGCCAACCATGCTTCCTAAGAGACATTAATGTGCCGTTATTAGCACCGGCTTCAAACTGCTGTGAGCAATAGGCAATCAATAAGACCTAATGGCTGGACACAACAAATCAACAGAGAGATCTATAAAATGCTCATCTAATCATGTTAGGAGCTCCTAGAGGGAAGCACATGTACTCAGACTCCTCCCGCTGAGCAGCTGGAGGTGCCTCTGCTGCAGGCCACTCACCATCGTAGGTGTAGATGTTGATGTTGCGAGGCTCCGGGTAGAAGCACGAGCAGATCAGTGACAGCATGGACAGCTCCTTCATTTTTTCCTTGTAGGCTGAAAGGGAAGGTGTAGGATTAGAGTGCTTCATTCTCTGAATTCCCTCTTAACGCCTCTCTGAATCTGAGCAATAATTATAACCTTCCGCAGAAGACAGGCTGCTTGGCTTGCTTTCCCAGTGAATGAGAAGGTAAACAACCCTGATGCATATATTTATCCCTATAGAAGAAGCTAAGAGTGTTTTATAGTAGGCTACATAAAAAGTGAGTTAGAAAAAAAAAAAAGGACTTGAGATCCAGCAGGAAGGAAGACAGCAAAAGCACTGGCAAAGGAAACAGACAAAATTAGCGAGTGCATTCTAATTAATGCATGTGTGAGTCCTCTTCACACAAGATTCTCGGGGTTCATCCTGCATCACCACTATTCATTTGGGGATAGTCACAGAACTCATCCTGAGAGTTGTTAAGCGTCTGTACCCTCCAGGGAGCTTTGTTGCTGTTTTCTCTTAATTCCTACAGGAATTTTCTTATCTCACCTTCTCCCCACTTGCTGAGATCTGATCAGGATCTCCCTCCCTCTGCAACACAGTCTGGATACCAGCCTCCCAGAGAAGCTGTAGATTAGCCTGCGCTGCTCTCCCTCCTCCCTCCTCCTCTCTACCCCATGCCCTCCTTTCTCCTCTAATAGTCCTGCCCTAGAAGACCTGGTGAGCATTTCATGGCTGTCACCAGCACAAATGTCTCCAGACAGCAGAATCTAGGACGAGAGGGTAGGACATCATCACTTTGGGTGGTTATTTAATTAGTAAAATTAATTAAAGAAAATGGCAGAAAAATGAGAAGCATATTATACTGTATAGTAGCTTGTGACAGGGAAATTGTAACCTCACATGTAACATCTGTGTGCTGGTGGGATCTTTTAATCATCACTAAGGACTTTTAAAAGCCAAAGAACAGTGTCTAGACCTTGGAGGAAGAAAGAATTCCTAGAAGATGAATTTAGACATTACTGACAGTACATCGTGTATTGATAAGCCGGAAGCAGATCCAACAGATATTTTACCATGTCTAGCACATGGACTATGACCACATGTAGCTGAGGATAGCTGTGAAGGTAGCCTAGAGCAAACTAGTAGGGAAATGTACCTAAAATCACACGAGATTTAATTTTTTGTAACTCAGCTTTGTGTTCCCCAAGCCCCACTTTTGCAGATGACGTGCCACAGCCAAGAGGCTGACAAGATTTTTAAATGTGTAGTCGACCTACTCAACTGCTAATTTTGTCAGTGAGGAAATTGAGTCTCACAGAGGCCAAAGTCACACATGACAGATGACAAAGAGGGGGCCTCTGGATAAAAGGCAGTAAAACGATCTACACCAGAGCTGCCAAGGAGTGGTCCAGGCCTCCCTTTAGAATGCAGTTTAGGGGTTGTAGGTCAATGAGTCTGGGAATGAGATCCAGTCACATGCAAAGATCAACATTGTCGGCTTCACGTAGTTCATCTTAGCATGTCCAGACGGCCTGCTGCAGGCATCTCTGCTAGCTTATTTCCTAACGATGAAAACCATGGTTTGTTCTGTGCCACAGGCATTTCTGACAATGCCCATTGAGAGAAATTTTATTAAATTTTTCAGTTTTAGAAAGTTGAACTATATTTCTTTGTCTTGTTTCTTTTTGGTTAGTCACTTAGAAATATCTAAGATGGTTTTTCACGAAAATGTTCAGTGTGAATCAAAATTTCTACCAGAGTATAGTGTATTTGATGTCTTAACATGTTCCATAAGCTGACTGAAAACAATATAACCAAGCTTTGCATGATAGGATTGTTACCTTTTTCTTTTTTCGTTTTGAATATAGTATGATACTCCAAACATTTTGCAAAATAAAATATACAGTTATTCCTCCACATCGTTGTGTTCTATACCCAGGAATTCAACCAAACTCATATTGAATATATTTGAAATAAAAATGACTTCTGCAATGGCACATACTAGTTATGTAATCACTATTAGACCAACATCATTCAAAGCTGCTTTGTGTGGACTATATATAGATGCTTCTCTTATCCCTTGAAGACACAGCGTAATGGCCATTTCCATAGTGTTCACATTGTATGGGGTAATCAATACATGGCTTATAGGACAGGAGATGCATGAGTCCTAGACAAATACTTTATCCTTTTAAATAGGGATTTAAACACCTGCAATTCCTATATTCCCAGAGGGTCCTGGAATAATTTTCATGCACACTGAAGGATGACTGCATCTCTTATGTACATGATAGATTCAAATTTTTACTAAGAAGTAGTCTAAACACAAATCTAAAAGATTTTCTAACCCAGAAAGAAATACCAAGTTAGAATTATAGAAGTTTGTAAGCTTATACTAATCGCTCTTCATGTCTGTCTTTAGTGACTTGGTAACAAACTTTAATAATTTTCAGTAAGATCTCCCAGCTAGTGATGAGTAGGGTGTAGAGATTGTCTGTGGCTGACACATGGGGAGCCCTATGATAAAATATGATGAACAGTAATTTGTGCTAATAACTGAATGATTTTTATCCTCTGTACCCCATTTGGTAATACGTAGACATGAAACCTTTGAGGATCAGATAGTAAAGTTCAAGTCTTCATGAGTGGTCTAGAGCCCTTGTAAGGGGCAGGAGAGTCGGAGTCAACTCTTCTGTGAAAACACACACACACAAAAGCAACCTTATTTACACTTTGGAAGAGAGTCATACCAGAGTGCCACCAAGCTGCTAGGCAGCTCACAGAACCCTGGTCTTCGGAGCTTTGTTAAATCATATCTGCTGGGTTGACCAGGGATGAAAAATTGACTGAAAAAAATATTGGTTCTAAGCTGTCCTAGGCAGCCTGGGGTAGTGAGGTCCTTAAAGGCTTTAGCCTTGAAGACTTCCATTCAGGGTTCAATTAAGGACACCACAGACAGCTAAAGGGGGCTAAAGATCTGAGGGTAAAGGAGTCTACTCACAACAGGAACTGTCTGTCCATGTCTCTTTATTCTTCTCTCTTCAATCCATCATTCAGCATGGTGCCACCCGTTCTCCTTGTTCTACACTGTTCCTTAGTTCTACCCATTATAAACGTTCCCAGTCATATATACCCTTAAAAACCAGCAATTCCCCAACCCTAGCAGGTTCCAGGGCCAGAATTCTTTTCCACCATAGAAAATCAGGTAAGAGTTTTTATACACACACACACACACACACACACACACACACACACACACACACAGAGAACACCCACCACACCCACACAGATCCATGGGAGTGGCCAGCACATGTCCAGTGAACTCCGTAATGGAGAAAGTTAATTAAGAAAGGAATTAAACTGTCAGGGAATTCTAGAGGGGAAGGTTAATGCACTATGCTACATTTTTAGGTGGTTAGTAAAGGGCTAAAAAGTTTTCTTCAGTAAAATTATGAACAGGGCATGGATTGCAACTTCTTTTCTCCCAGTATGTGTAGAGGCATATTGGTAACCAGGCAACCTACATAAACAGTCAGGGGGAAGCTGGTGGCTCTTGATCAGATAGCACACACACCAGGCACTGCAGATTCTACTGGCCTAGGTCTGGAGTTAGACTTACTGCTCTAAGAGAAGAGGCCTCTAATTGTCAGTCCCGCGCTATGCTGCCATCAGCCGTTCTGATCGTGGGTGTTGTGGGTCTTTCTCTGGGTTGCAGTTAATTATCCCTTCTGTTCTTGAGAGTCCTGAACTAAAATCATCAGCAAACTGAGGTGAAGGAGGTGAAGGTGAGCGGAAGGAGTTAAGAATCATTTAAGTGAGGTAAAACCAGAGCAGCTGCTTGGGCAGGTAGTAATTCTATGTCCTTGGGGATCTGTGAAGATCTAGGATGAAATGCTCTATGCCTGGACCCTAAGCCCTGATCAAATGCCTGCTGATAAAGGTAATTGCAGGAAGGCAGATCTCTGTGCTTACCTAGGAGAGGGGAACAAAGGCCTGACAGGGGCAAACTGTTCTGAACTAGAGAATTATTCCAAAATATGTGACAGAAAGGGAGTTAGCTACAGCAAAAGACAGCCATTTTGTTCACAAAGCAAAGGCACCAAAAAGTCTTGCCTTTTGGTTTTGTCTTTACCAGAGCCCTTGGTTCAGATAAGTCATTTGTGAAAATATGACTTAGCAATTTCTGTAAAATGTTGTGGCTTGGTGCACCGGGGAAAGGGTAGTTGACTTTTGCGGGTGGTTTCTTTAATAGTGTCCTTACTTCTCAGTACATTTTGTTTTTTAAGACAAAGTCTCACTACGTAGTGTTGGACAGTCTGGGACTCACTGTGTAGAGCAGGCTGGCCTTGAACTTATAGATTCACCTGCTTCTGCTTCTGGAATTAAACACAGTGTCAACACAGCTAGCTTCAGTATGAATTTTACATAATGACTCTGACTGGCCAATGACAGTCATTGTGTAGATTGTCACTTGAATGGTTTCTCTGAATCCCAGGGAACTCCACAGAACATGTTGCAAGCACCTGGTGAGTCCTGGCTGTCTCCTTGAGGTAATTATACCCCTTCCACAGTACCTATGCCTGAATTTTCTGCCAGGTGGCATTCATTGCCCCGGGGTTCGATTTGCTCACTCAAATTTTCCCCAAAGTTGGTCTTAATACAGATCCCCCATCCTTAAGTCCCCCTCTTATGGTATTTCTAGCTGTTCTCAGTGGCTTATGATATCTCACTTATGTACTGTTTAGGGTCTTTTGATACTGTTTTTTGATATATAATTTTTGTTAGTTAAACTGAAAGTACACACTGTGTCTTACTCATCAGCAAAACAATTCAGAGAATGGTTCGGGAGAGATCAGAAGTGACGGCTCAATATATTACAGGTGTGTTGGTCAGTGACCTTAAATCTATTTCCATTGACAAGTGCAAGTCCCACCTATGGGCAGGCGTTTCTGTGGAGCAGTCTAGAAACACACAGACATGGGAGAGCGTTGCTATCTAGGCAAGGGAGGCAGGGGTGGAATATGGAGTGGACTAAGACAGATGGAAACAGGAAGGATCACAGGGATGCAGACATGACTGAGAGAAGCCGTGAAGACCCTCAGCCTTCTGCAGCGAGGTGAGTGACAAAGAAGGACTTCACAGTCAGGGATTCCAAACTTTAGTCAATAAAAATACAGGCCACTCAGCTAAGGTTTAAACAAGATACGCGCAGGTCGTACTAAACATCACCTGTGGTTTTTCTGAAATTCCACCTTAAGTGTGTGTCCTGGATTTCATATGATGATCAAAGACAACGGACCTGGAGGGTGAAGACTGAACAGCAGTAATCAGATGTGGTTGTTCGTGCCTGTACCTTAGCACTTAGGAGCCTGAGGCAGGAGGATTGCCATGTCTTTGAGGTCAACCAACCTTGTTTTGGCCTTCTCCCCTTTCTGTTAAAAATGGATCGAGTAGTGTTTAAGAAAACAAAGCAGAAAAGATGTATTTATTTTGTTGTTATGGCAATGGGTCCTGCAGAGACAACCGCAAATCTTTTATGTCCAGGACTGTGTACCAACTGGCCTTCTCTCTCTCCTTGCACTTTTGCTGGTATTCTCTGCATGCTAGGGGCAGCCTTTTAGCTACACTCAATTGGGCTTCGAGACTTCTGTCCTGAGGGTAAGCCTTCGTGGGTGTTAATTTTGCTCAAACATTTTGGGTGAGACTATTCTACCTTTGCTCCCTGAACACATTATGCTTATATTAAGAACAAGATCATACACAATGTTCTGTGCCAGAATGTCAAAGTATTGTGAATAAACAGGTCAATTAAAAGAGATTTAAGCCTGAGAATCGAGTCTTCAGGCTCTCTGTAGGAATCATCTTGAGAGATTTTAAAACAGAATTATTTTATTGTTTTTAACTCTATGTAGATAGTGAGCATCCTCACACAGGCATGTGTGTGAGAGTGTAGGCGGCTGCCCAGGCCGGAGGAGACCTTGGACGCCATGGAGCTTGTGGAATCCAGACAGTTGTGAGCTTTCTGATGTGGGTCCTAGGAATTGAATTTGGGTCCTCTGGAAGAGCACTGAGTATTCTTAATCATGGAGGCAACTCCCCAGTCCCTGAGAAAGATTTTGAGAAGTGTGTGTCTGGTGGCCACAAGTCCTGGCTTCCCTAAAGGTTCCAGTTTATGTTCATTGGTAATGGTTCCTTTCAGTGTTAAAAGTCTCCTAGGTTAGCCTTCATTATCAGTTCAGAAGTGGGGAATCAGTAAACAGGCTGAAAGAAGTTATTTCATAAAAATCTTTGTATCTTCCACCCCTCCTCCCTTCCTTTGTTCTTTTGGACCTCCCTCCCTCCCTCCCTTCCTTCCCCTTCCTCCCCCTTCCTTCCTTCCTTCCTTCCTTCCTTCCTTCCTTCCTTCCTTCCTTCCTTCCTTCCTTCCTTCCTTCCTTCCTTTCTTCCATTCTCCCTCCCTCCTTTCTGTCTTTCCTTTGTTTTGTGTGAATGCCAGGATACCCGCTGTGTGCATATGTGTAGGTCAGAAGACAACCTCTAGTGTTGGTCCTCATCTTTCACCTTGTTTGAGACAGGAGTTCCTATTTATTTTTCCACTGACAATGCCAGACTAGCTGGCCTCTGAATTTCTGGGGAAGTTCCTGTGTCAATCTCCTATCTCTCTGCAGAATAACAGGGATTACAGATGCATGTTAGTGCTACTATGTCTGGATTTTGCAGGGGTTATGGGGATTTGAACTTAGGTCCTTGTATTGGCACAATAAACAGTTTCACCTACTAAGCTATCTCTCCAGGCCCCCTCCCCCTTTAAGAAAGTCTCTATTGCAGGAGACACATGAAGAACCAGTGGTGTGGCATAACATAGGAAATGTGTCGTATGAAGGGAACGAAGTAGGAACACAAGATCTCATTAGAAAATTGCTATATAAATTGCATATAAATGAGTTTGGGACAAAGATGTTTACTAACACAGAAGGAAGGGTAAAAGGTCTCTGTAAATAGGGGTCAAGGGAGATTTTTCATGCAGAATGTAGCTCAGCTGAAGCTCACAGGAAGGGTTTGCTTGGAGAATTGTATGTGGGTTCATGTACTAAACTATAAATGGTTTGAATGATTTTCAAAGCAGCAGCAAAGGACTCCTCAGGAGATACAAAGTGCTGTGAGAAACATGCTTATGATTTCGCTGTTGGCATCACATACACTGAATTGACAATCATTTCTTTTCTTGGATTTTGGGGTCAATGTATGTAAATACTTTTATTAAACTCCAGAGATCATCTTTGCAAGAATGTGGGAGTTAATAGGTAATTCCAAATATTCCTTTCCAGGGGTGGGTTGGTTGACTTAGCTATTAACTGTTAATGTTTATAAATAAGTGCATTTGTCTAGTGAATTCATTTAAAATTCAACCCACACAAAAATATAATAATTATATAGTAATAGTCTCTTAGTCTAATGATGCATGAACACTAATCGTACTTTTTCTATTCTTCCAAATGGCTACAATGAACCATGAGTAATGGGAACAGCTGCTCTTTGTTGAGCACAAACAATGAACTAAGACATCGGAAAGACATTTTTCTGTTTACTCATTTCGGCAATGCCGAGAAAGGTCCAGTAAATAGTCCAAGGTTATAGGTGAAGGAAAAGGTCAGAGGTGACGGATAAATTCTGTGAGGTCTGTTGGATGCTTAGTGTTCATATCAGTCTGTCTGACTCTTTCCCTCTTACATGCTGCTCAATGCTGTTCATGTCCTTATGAATTGTTTTCAATGTCTCTCTCTTCCTCCCTCCCTCTTCTCTTCCTGCCTCCCGCTGTCTCTGGGGCTGATGTTGAGCTCTCGGCTTTGTGCAGGCTAGGTAAGTGTTTCACCACCGAGTTTCGCACCCACTCCTACCTTTCCAGCAATTTTCTTGGGCAGTTTGCTCTCATTTTCACTGTCTGTATGTTTTCAACCAGAAACTAATAAAATGGAAGGCATAAACTTTTCCTCCTTGGCATTTCCTCCCTTACTTCCCACACATGAGCCACTGCTTGCACAGCTAGACATACAGTTGTCTGGGCCTCTGTGTGCATGGAGGACTGGTTTTGGGATCCTCTGCAGATATCAGAGTCTGTGGATTCCAAGTCCTTTCTTTCTTTCTTTCTTTCTTTCTTTCTTTCTTTCTTTCTTTCTTTCTTTCTTTCTTTCTTCCTTCTTTTTTTTTTTTTAAAAGAAGAGTGTAGTATTTAACAATTACCTCCTGGATGATTGCTAAAATTTGTTTTATTTTTGAGGTAATAAAATAGGCACATTTCTGTCTTCTATTTCTTCCTGCAACCCATACCCCAGTACTTCCATCCTTGCTCTTTTTCAAATTCACGGTCTTTTCTGTTATTGCATGTATATGTGCGTATACAACCTCAATACCATTACTTATATATATGTGCATCTTTTTGGATACTTTATACCATCTCTCAATTATTTTTATATCTAATAATTCAACAATTATGGGAGTAAATATTTGTTTTGTGCTGTGGCTCAGGGAATACCGATATGAAGTATTAGTGTGTACATATTTTATTGAGGGACCTTTTAAAAAATATTTCTAATTTGTGATTGAATCTATGGGTGTCAAATCAGAGGGATGCCTAGGTGTCTTTACAGAAGGAAAAGGCAACACTTTTTGATGTATGGATTGTCCATGGGTAATAAATTGGTATAGATATGGCTGGAAACTTCAGGAACAATTTTTTAGAAGAATACATGGATTTTGTAATCAGTTATGATTTTGTTTTAGATTAAAGAATTATAGAGATTAGTTTACTTTAGAAAATACAACATGGGCATATAAAAATTTCTCCCATTCATCTAAACCATATACCGCAAACTCTAAGCTTTACTTGTACTTTCAAATATATCTTAATTGTGTATGTGTCTTACTTTAAGTCGAAAATAATATACACAATTTGAGATGTTATACTCCAGTATTTTTTAAAGACCCAAACAATTAGAAGTAAATGGTTTAAAAATTTTCAATTTTCCACTTCATTTGGCCTATGTGGGAGTAACCATAAATATGATTGCATATTTATGGTTATAAATATAATTTATATAAATATGCTATATAATAGCATAATAATAAATATTATTGCTATTATGTAATTTGGAATTGGCAGCATTATAGAAATTAGTTCTGGATATTCATCCTGGGCAAGATTTTATCTGAATCCTTACTGTTGTCTGATATTTGAAAAGAAAAATGATATGTCTTAGACTTCCTGTTGACATATTAAAGACAGCAAAGGAAGTTCTGGAAATATTAGATATTAATGTACTCTGTTAGTAGGCAATAACTCCTTTAAAATATTTCCTCTCAAAGCACAGCACATATAGTTAAGATGTATTTGAAAGCGTGAGTTTAGAGCGCTGAGTTTGTGATAAATGTTTAGGAGAATGAGAAAAATATTAATTTGTGTATGTTTACTGGGATACTTGTATGTGGCCTGGCACACTGGCTTCCTTTCTCTCCTAATTATCATTTTATTGGTCTTATGCGGTAAATTGTTTTGCAATGATTTCAGTCATTGCACCACAAGCTTCAATATATAGATAGCCAGCATTTTTACTTTTAATGATGGCATTTCTTTTAAGAATTCAGTTCACAAAAACACAATGTCTATGGGGTCATTTAAAAAGAGCTCTAAGCATAACTTAATAAGAACCTATCCCTTTTCCTCCATCCCATCATAGATGGGGAGAAAAGCATGGCTCTCCGATTTTCAATGGTGTTGAAGTGAGATCCAGAAAGGAAACTGTGTTTTGAGAGCCAGAGATCAGAATACAGAAGTCTACGGTCTTTACCCTTTATTCTCAATGGTGGTAAGGGTACTTACTACTCAGAAGACAGGATGGCTAGCCCTGGTTCCAGGCTTGAGGAAGAGTGCCCAGGGTCAGGCTGCACACTTCGTGGATCTTCGCTGTGCTTGTTCTGGGTGTGACCATGTCAGTCTAGTAGGGAGGGTGTGAACATATCAGTCTAGTAGAGAGGGTGTGACCATGTCAGTCTAGTAGGGAGGATGTGGTCATGTCAGTGTAGTAGGGAGGGTGTGGTCATGTCAGTATAGAAGGGAGGGTGTGATCATGTCAGTCTAGTAGGGCGGGTGTGATCATGTCAGTGTAGTAGGGAGGGTGTGATCATGTCAGTCTAGTAGGGAAGGTGTGATCATGTCAGTATAGTAGGGCGGGTGTGACCATTTCAATCTTGAAGAGAGGGTGTGACCATGTCAGTCTAGTAGGGAGGGTTTCTTGGGAAATCCTAAACTGTCCATTTGGATTCCAATTTCTTTGGGAAGTTCTCTGGGGACAAAGGACAAAACAAGACAGCAGAGAATGTGGACTCAAGGACTCTTGCCTTGTTTTACAGCATTTGGATATCCGGATTTCTTTCTAGTAGAAAGACAAAAATTCTTTGACTGAGACTTACTGATTTATATAAACAGTGACAAACAGCGCTGTTTAAAAGAATGATATTGTCATTGAAAAAGAATCTTTGGTACTTAACTAAAGAGCCAGTCTCCTTTACAGTCTTTGTAGTTTGTTCTAAAGATTTACTTTTTTTCCCCCTTAGAGATAAAGTCTTACTATGTAGACCTGACTGGCCTGAAATTCACTGTGTAGATCAGGCTGGTCTCGGAGATCCTCCTGCCTCTGCCTCCAGAGTGCTAGGATTAAGGTGTGTACAACCATGTCTGGTTTATGACAGTATATAATGAGAAAATCCCTGCCCTCTGCTAGCTGATTCTGAAAAAAAAAAAAAAAACTGAGTCTAAGTGCCAAAGGCAGGAATTAGCTACCTGGTAGTAAGTAGTAGGTTTTTTTTTTTTCTGACTGTTTAAAAATTTTTACATTTTGTGCGTTCGGGTCCTGCGGCTTGCTTTAACGAGATCAGGCCCACGCCGTGTATGTGTCTGGTAGTTTGTTCACTAAGTCAAGGCCAAATCATTTACTTTTCACTCAGATGTACCATTCCATTTCAGAATACATCTATTATTTGCTTGTTTATTTTTATTTTTAAGACAGAGTCTCATGCATCCTGGGCATTCCTTGAACAAACTTTACAGCCAAAGAAAATCTAGAGCCTCTGATCCTCTTTGCCTCTGTCTTTCAAAAGCCAGCATGTTCAGCTTGTGTGGTACTGGGGATCCAGCCCAGAGCTTACTTCAGGCTAGGCAAGGACAGTACCAGCTGAGCCACACACTTAGGCACTTATTTATGAAGATTTTGAAGCTCCCCGTGATGTTTAAAGACAAAACAGACAAGGCTTGAGGAGATGCTTTAGTTGGTGAAGAAGCTTTCACTGCACAAGCATGAGGAAGTTTAGATCCCCAGTGCTTACACCTGTAACTCTAATGTGTGTGTGTGTGTGTGTGTGTGTGTGTGTGTGTGTGTGTGTGTGCGTGTGTGTGGCAAAGATAGGTGGATCCTTGAAGCCTATTCAACTTGGCAACTGAGCCCAACCGATGAACTTCAGATTCACTTAGAGGTTCTGCCTCAAAATTAAACATGGACAGTAATCAAGGAAAGACATTTGACATTGATCCCTGGCCTCCACATGTGTGTTTACACATGTGCATACATGTCTACATGCACAGGGTGCACTTACCCCTCTAACAGGTACATATACTACACCACACCACACCCACAAAGAAATAGACTAGTGTGAATTTGCTTAAGATACTTCTTAAAAACAACATTAAATTGGGAGCGAGCATTGAAATAGTTTTATTGATGAATATGTAAATAAAGATGTAACACTGAAAAAGAAGACCAAATAATCCCCAAAGGTCAATTTTTAACATCCTAAACAACATTGTTATAAGATAAGGTTTTTAGGTATTTCTGCTGGGATGATGTGATGTTAATTAGTGTAAAATTAGACTTGGTTCACATTTATTCTACTCATCTCTACCCCAGGAATTGTGGTCTTCAAAGCAGAGGGGTTTTGAAAGACCTCACATTTTAACCAGCCAAGGCATTCCAGTTCTCTTTGTAGGTCAAAGCTCTCTTGTAAAACAAACAAACAAACAAACAAACAAACAAACAACTTTTAAGAGAACCAAGGCAGGATAACCAACCCATCACTGGTGTTTACAAAAGTCCCTGAAGCTCTTAAATTTCAACTCACTGGATTCTTGGCACCAGCAATAGTGACAAGGGAAAGAAATGGGCAGCTGTGAGCCAGTTCTTACCCACAGAGCAGTAGAAGCAGTAGACTGTGTCACTTGAGACGCTCACAGTTCTCTTGACTCTGTAGCTCCTGAAGGGTTTGATGCAAATTTTGCACGTGGAGGAGAGTTGCCACTTAAACCTCCCCCAGTGGAAAATCTCGAGGTCCCTTGAGACTAAGTCATCTTAGAAGCACTTTATTCTGCTTCTGTATCAAGATTTTATCACCAAGCCTGACTGTGCACACTAAAGGTTTCCTTCCACCTTAATCCCTAGATACTGCTAGGAAGTAGTGACCATGTTTGGCTAAAGAGATATGCTAATCAATGTAGAACATTGGGAAGGAACAGTCTGATTAACAGGGGTTCTCTAGCAGCCTGTGCTACAAGCTCTAGCAGATATATTCTGATTTATTTTTTCTATCATTTTGAACATTTCCTAAAAGTTCAATGCATATTTCTAGAAAATGCTTGCATGCAAACCTCTGCTTGAACTGGTGTAAAGTATCAATATATTTGAATGACTTCATGTCATTCTTTCAGTCCTGAGGATATCTTTAATAAAATCTATGCCTTGAGATAAGCTTTCATAAGGGAAAGACAGCGAAAAACGTATCTGCTAAAGATAGACTAGCACTTATCTAGTTTTTTCCTTGAGAAAAAAAATCCCTTTGTGGTTTATTTTGCTCAGGCTTGGGCATGAAATACAGAGATTTTATAGGTGTTTGTAAGTGAAATCCTTTAGAAGATGTGGTGGTGCATGAAGACAGAGATCTCTGTGAGTTTGAGGTCAGCCTGATCTATCTACACATAGAGAGAGTTTCAGACCAGCCAGACAACCCAGTGAGATCTGTCTCAACATCAAAAAGACTCAAGCCATGTATTTTAGTGTTGATATCAACTGTGAATAAAAATATTTTAATTAAGTATTATTGCCAAATAATACTTGTGATGTCTGTTCCCACCAAACAGAGTTCTTGTCTGGGTGGTGGTATTTAAATTGTAGTTACAGAAGTTTTGTTTACTCATGGTTAGTAGAAGGCAACTATTCAAACACAAGCCACAGAAACTTCATGCGGGATCCATATTTTCCCTGCTTCTCCAAACATAAGAGAAACACGAGGTCTCCTTTGACATTGTATAAAAAGCCCTGTATACAGATCTTAAACAATGCTGTCCTAGCAGCTGAATCTCCAAGTCACACTACTATAGTTTATGCTAGTCAGTCATTGAAGAAGTGTGTGTTGAGTGTTTACGAATGTATGCTATGTGTATGCAAACAAAACACAAAAGTCAGGAAAACTTTTTCTAATGAGAGCAAGTTCCATGAGTCTGGCAGTTACAGTGGCATCTGTGCTTTATGGCTCTTCTGTGTTTAAAGAGAACACAGAAATGTACATAAGGGTAAACCCAAGCGAGAAATATGGATGCTGTCAAAGGCTATAACTACCTTGTTTACAAATGATTTCAGGAATTTCATTATAAAGTACTACATACTTAGCAAAAGTAAATATTCTCAGCACACACTCAAAAGTAAGCATGGGCTGAGAGATATGCTAATTAGATTTTTTATCATTTGCCTGTGTATAAATATGTTAGATCATCGCATTGAATCACATACATACATACATATATATGTTATTTGTGAATTCTGTCTTAATGAAGTTGAGAAAAATACAATTTAAATGTAAAGCGATGGCCAGTGTTGTCAGCAGTTAGGTCTGTGTTGCCATGGTAAACGTAAGATCGCTATTCTTTCAAGGTCCACTCTCACCATCACGCCTTTGATTGTAAATGATGCACGTTTACAAGATAGTGCTTTTGAGGACTGGGTTCGGTTTACTAGAAATAATCAACTGATTATTCCTGATACAAGCAGGAAAGCTGAAAAGATTTAGGAGCAGTCATGCTTTTCTGCAGACAGTTTTCTGAACATGGTTAACCTGAAGGATAGCAGTAAGGATTCCGTAAGGTCAGGTTCTCTTCATGTTTCCGGGAAACATGCTGTGAGGAATTCTTCTTATTTTGGTTATTGCATTTTCATTTTTCTCCCCTTTTAAGATCTGGTTGATGTAGATCAGTAAGTATTTACTCCAAAGAGTTACTTTAAATGCACTGATATAGAGAAGCACAGATTATTGATAAGTTGGTACTTGGTTTCTTGCAGTTATGATAATCAATCACAACATTTTGGAATCCAAACAACAGAGAAAATTGCCTAAAGATGATCTCCTACTATACAGGTATGGAAATCTCACCCTGGGCTCCTCCCTTGCTTTGGAGGTGGTGGTTATTGTAGCCAGGAGGGCGTAGCAGGAGCAGGGTGGAGAACAAATGGGCTGCCATGGCTGGAGAAAGGCAAGCTTTAGAAGAAATCTGTGATTTTTACTTGACGTTTAATTCTCCTGTTTTTAAATCTGCTTGTTTGTTTTTGCTGTATAATAAAAATAATTTCTTTTCTTAGTGGCAGACTTTTGTAGTCAATAATGCCCTCCAGATAACTTAGGGGAAGACTTTCAAAGAAGTCTATCCTGGGATGCGAAGGGAAGCTCTGATGACCAAGACTAGCACCTTAGTGGGCGTGGGGTTTGGAGGGAGACTGCAGGGGCTGCTCGCTGCTGCTTCTGACCCTCGCCGTGTACATGCACATTTGCTATTTCAACAGTCTCCACTCACTAAACTTTAATGAAAATGGCATTTTAAAAATTTTGTACATGTGTGGAATGTGTTCCTACTCTTTCAAGTGAGACTATGCTGCCCATATAGGTCTGGACTGATTTTGTTGTTGTTACAGATAGAAAAATGAACTTCAAGTTGCTAAGTGCACTATATGAGTTTTAAGAAATTTTCAAACTCCAAATCCCTTATCCTTTCTCCCCCTTTTTTTGGTTCTTGGGATCAAGGTCTCTATCACTGGGCCACATCTGTAGCCCCAAAGATCTGCATGCCTTGAGCATATCAGGTCTCCTCTCTGTATCCTACTGGCTGTCATATACATTACATACACTTTGCTTTCTGAAGTAGACATCCTTTATCTACCTTATGTTAGATAAATTATTTTATGACACCTCATACTAAATCAAAGCAGTATAGGCTTCATATTTCTGGCTTATAATGTTCTCTTCTTTCTGGATCTTTATGTTTTACAGTAGCTGTGTGTGTGGCAGTGTGAATATTATCAGATGCTTCAGGAAGCAACCCATGTCTCTGATTTCAAATTGCTAAACTCTCGGAGCAAATTCCACTCTTCCCCATGCTCCATAAAAGGTTTATTTTTAGCTTCAAGCATTCTTCCTCACAGGCAGAAAGTGATACATAAAACATAAGCCTTTTGGATGCCATCTGGAACTCTCTTTGAGAGTTCTTATACTACGAAGATTGCAGGCTGGTATAACTGGATGGAAAGATTAGCATGGCCTATGGACTTTATTTGTGGCAGCAAATACTATATGCGGTTATAAACACAATAACAATAGAATTAAGCATTTGATCTGCATAGATATACATGAATTGGAGTTTGGCATGGTAATGTGCTTTTATAAAAATACCACTAATTGGTGATGCATAAAGCCAGAGACACAATATTTGCTCTTCTTTATGTCCTATTCACTCTGGATTTGTTTATGCTAAATATTTTTTTACAAAATAGGGTTTTTTTTCCTTTGGACTATAGCTCACATTTTGAAATTCAGGCAAATTGTAATAGGTTGAATGGACATGTCTATCAGGTAGGATGCAATGACCATTTGTAAATGCCATGTAGTTCCCAAAGCTAAGTGTGTATTTCTAAAACCAGAATCAAACTTCAAGGTTACCATTGCAAAGGCTTTTGGGGTGCCTTTAGTTTTTCAAGGAAACTGCCCCTTTCCTGGCTTGCTGCCCATCAAGTTGGTCGTGTTTTCCTCTATTGCTTGGTTTTCTACTCATTTCTTTTCAACCATTCATTTCCTGAGAGTGAGGGAGGCCATATCTCCTAATGTCTTTGATATTCCCCTGCATGGATGCATGTTCAGTAGTTAACAGTTGTTCCACAAATGCTTATCCTCTGGTTGCTGAGCAGGGAGGGGCTGTCATTCATGTGCAAACAACAGCCAAGAGAGCAGTAGTGAAATTCACTGGCTTTGCATTGGAGCCTCCTCTTAGAGATGACGTCTGATTGTGCCAGGAGAAAGAGGAGACATTTCTTCTGTTTATCTACATGTTTTTTTTTGCGTCTACCCTCAATAATACCTAGAGGTGAGTAAATAGGCCCTTAGAGTAATGGAGAAAATAGGGTTGGAATTAAAGCAATCTTAGATAACATTTTATGTCTTCTGAATATGAGTTTCTTCATCTTAGGTTACATACTTTCTGAACATGAGTTTGTCTACAAATGGGAATAGAATATTATTGTAGTGGTCGAGGTGGTGCATTGAGAAAGTGAAATATTGACATATTGCTAATAAATATCAACAAGTTGATCTTTATTTTTCTGGCACTTTAAATGTGCTGGCTGGTGTTTTGTCAGCTTGACACAGGATAGTCATGTGGGAAGAGAACTTCACTGGAGAAAATGTCTCCACCAGATTGGCCCATGGGAACATCTTCTTGACTGATGACTGATGTGGGTAGACCCATCTCCCTGGGGGTGGTGCCACCCCAGGTGGGTGATTCTAGATGGTACAAGAAGGAAGGCTGAGAAGACCTTGGGGAGCAAGCCACGGCCTTGCCTTAGCTTCTGCTCGCAGGTTCCTTCCTCGCCTTCCCTTATGATGGTTGTGATGTTGGACTGTGGGCTGAACAAACCTTTTCTCCTCAAGTTGCTTTGCTTGCGGCATCTTAGCAATAGAAAGAAGATACTAAGTGTGTGGAACTTTGATTCTTACAATTGTGGTTTAAAAGAAATATGCTTTCATGGCTTTATTTTTATACATGTGTATATGTGCTTTATTTTATACATGTGCATATGTGCTTTATTTTATACATGTGCATATGATGTGCTTTGTCATATCCTTCCCCATCATTGTCTTACTGAACTATTCAATGAGCTTCTCAAAGACACTCCCATTTTCACAGTCATGTTTGTTTGATTATGGCTCTCTGTGGGTTTCCATTTCTCACCTCACTCTTACCACAAGACCACCCAAAACTACCAGAACCCCTATTCTGTCCAAGGAGACTGTAGGTTGGGATTAACTTAGTGGGCTCTGGATCAAAGCAATTTATTTCAAATTAATTCACAATTTTGTTTCTCCTCTTTTCTCACCTGTAAAAATGTAGATGATAATCCTTGTATTGGTTTTGGTACAGTCACAATAATAAACATCAATGCATGTTAACCCAAAGTCATCCTGCAAGAAACAACCCTGCTACGGTGAAGATGAAGTAAGAAAATGTGTCTGACTCCAGACAAGACCCAGGTACAATAGAAAAGAAGAGAAAGAAGAGTCTTACATGAAGAAAATAAAATCATTTCACGGTATAGAACCATGAAAGCAGAGGGAAGGCTGCTGGTTGATGAAAAATAAATGATAAGGAATATGAAAAGAAAAAACCTATAATAGGACTACATGGCTAGTTGCCAAGTTTGCCTTGGGACAATCCTGAGGAGCTCAGGAAGGAAAGTTCAAGGGAACTTGTGGAGATTGACATGGGAAGCTGCCATAGTTTGTTCAGGGACAGCACACAGCAACAGCAGAAAATCTTTGGTTTATTAGCTAAGTATCTTTAGTGTCTTCATGGCTATAAAATTTATCAAAGGAGACAAGATATTAATGATCTGAACAGAACAGCATCATATCTATGGACTTCCTCTGGAGCAATAGCTTCCAATTTTGATCTTTTAAAATGTGTAGCTTTAAAATTCTTTACAGCCATGAGAGACTGATATAAAAGCCCAGTGCTCCTTCTCAAGTGGCATGCGTGCATGCAAGTATGAGTGTGTGTGTGTGTGTGTGCATGCGTGTGTGTGCGTGTATGTGTGTGTGACTTTGTCATAGGTAAACTGTAATACAGCTTATAAATATCACAGACTGCAACTGTGTGTGCTCCTAATTTTTTATATGTCATTTTTGGTAAACTTTCAACAAACACAATCCAGTTCTTTTCAAAGCTGCTTAAGTCCTCAAGTTTGAAAAATAAATTCCTTCAAAATACTGACTTTCATCTTACTTGCTGTAATATTAGACTTCAAATCTCAAAGCTGATAGAGAAGAAGCACTCTTCTCGCTGCCTGTTGGCCGTGTGAACTTCAGCTCTCCTGAGATTTTAAAGCGAGGAGAGTGGCTGCAGTTTTCAGAGCAAAACGCATCGCATACAATGTGGTTTGAGTTTGTGAAGCTTTAAATAATACTGGTGCTTCTACACGAAGCTCCTCTTGCTCATTAGTCCATGTTTATGAGAAAGTAGGAGTATACCAGCTGAACTCTATAGCCTGTAAAGCTGACAAAATATTGAGTTCTTTATGATTAGTATAAGCCATATCTAATCTGAAACATACTTGGAAGCATGAGCCCAAAGTTTTCTCAAGGTATCTATACTCACATAATAAATATAACTCCTTGTTTATATACCATGCTTTTTTTTTTTAATAAATTGCTCTTTTGGAGAAATAGCAAGGATGTTGGAAATTGAAGTGGAAGAGCAGGGCAAACAACAAGAAGATTGGAGGGTAGGATGATTGAGCAGAAGGCAAGAGAGCTGGGGTCTGGGAAACAGATGGGTCAATAGTGTGTGTGTGTGTGTGTGTGTGTGTGTGTGTGTGTATGTGTGTGTGTACGCATGTGAACATGAGCTCATGTGTTGTAATTGTCTTTTTCTTACTCTTCAAGAGGCCCAAGTGTAGACTTGTATATCTGGAATCAGTTTTAATTTCTATTGATTTAATTGATGTCTTCTATTGATGAACCTTCCTGAATAGGTAAGAAGATTCAATTTTACTGATGTTACCTACATTGCTAAAGTATGATGAGATATTAATGTCAGGGAAATGTGACAGAAATAAAGATAACAAAAATACACTCTTAGTTTGTCTTTCTTATTTACGGAATTGTGCCCCAGACGAAATGCATTGATTATCCTATTCTGGCCTTGCTTGGAATGGATTTGTCTTGGAGATTTACTACATGGGCAGCTGAGTTGGATATCAAATTTCCTTCTTCTACCAGGAATTACTGAGTAGAACCATTTCCATAGGTCAAAGTACTTTCCAATGGTTGCCATTATGTGTAGAAGTTAGCGTAAGAATTAAGATGTTTCGTCTTAAAATTATTTTTCCTGGCTCAGGGAATCAGAGAAGGTGATTGATTTCTTTTTAGACTGTCAGATGCTTGCTATCCATTTGCTTACCTAGTTTTCTCAGTGAGCAGCACGTAATTGGGCATTAGTCCCCATTTTGAAATGATGAGAATTATATTAATACTGTAGAATGGATGAACATTCTGCTCAGGGCTTCGTAGGGAGTGAGCAGAGCAAAGCTACATCTGTCTAATCCATGCATCTTTGCACTCCTGCAGCTACATCTTTCTAATCCATGCATCTTCGCACTCCTGCAGCTCTGTCACCTGGAACAGGCAGTCCAACTGCAGCACTTTTGGGAACTGAAGTGCCGCCTTTTCATTCCCTCGGGACTTGTCATCTGTTTGTGCTCCATGCTCCTATGACAGGGAGCTTTGTCTTTCTAATGAATCTCAAAAGCAGCTTTTTCCATGAAGCTGTCAGCACACATGGATAGCGGGCTGGGAATTTCCTCTGAGTAGGATTTGATCTGTCTCAGTGACGCTGACTCAGAGGTGAAGGGTCAAGAACACGCTTGCAGTAGAACTGGAAGTAAAGACTCAGCAATCTGAGTTCTGCCTGTCTCTTATTAGCCCGTTTATGTTTTCTGTGTCTGTCTGTGCTATGCTCAGAGGGTCTCTCAGATGGGTGATTCCTGTCTTGGGCATCATCTTCCACTGAAGAAGCCTAGGCTGGGAAAGCTGAGCAGGGATTCCGAAGGAACTCTGGGTGACTTCGACTTCATCGTTACTTCTCAAGAAAAAGGCTCAAGGTTGCTCAGCAGGGTTCTGATGTCCAGCCCCTCAAGGTAGTACCTGCTGTGCCTGAGAGATCCAATCATCATTTCGATTCACTTTTCACTATTTTGAATGTATCTTTCAAAAGCAGATGATTTCAGATTTAGACTATGTTTCTTGTTCCCTTTTATTCATTCTAAATACATGCTCGTTGATGTTTACATGGGACACTCCTATCCCCCAAACTGGTGTGTGGTGGTGCATACATGTAGTCCCAACAGTTGAAAAGTGGGTGAGGAACAGATATGTTTGAGGTCAGTCTGGGCTGTGGAGTGATAACATTGTCTCAAACACACACACACACACACACACACACACACACACACACACACACATACACACACACACAGAGAGAGAGAGAGAGAGAGAGAGAGAGAGCTATTTATAGCTAATGCATTTATATGGTTACCTGACAAACGCTAATCATTTGCACATTTACTTCCTGGATTCTGACAATCACTTTCTGATATAGACAAGGCAGATAGCATTTCTGTTTCTCTAGTGATTGGTTAGAGAGCGTCACAAAGGAAATCACCATGACCAAGATGTAGTGAGAATGAGGAAGCCAAGTCGGTTGCACTGAACAAGGGCAGAGCAAGGAAGAAGCCCCCCACCCCACCCTGCTGCAGGACCGCTGGGCTCCTCCCTGTGTGTTTTATTCTGGCGTGGGTCTAGACCAGTCGCAGTAGCACCATCTAGCAACTAGATATGCCAATTCATGGGTCCAACTTCAGACCCTCAGGACAGAGTCTCTCCCCAAAGTGCTGCTGTTGCTCAGGAAACTCTGATACAAGTTTTAACCAAAGGATTCCAAGAGGAAGTGACTTGCAGCATCTCGGGGATCTCAGCCCTTCCCCACTGATGCTCCTGTTATGCACCGACTTGCCGGATAGCTTGGATGCTGTAACAGCAATGTTAAAATGGAGACGCTGTCTATGCAGTTATAACTCTTGCTATTGCTTTTCTGTTTTGTTATTATGTATAAGATCTTGTTATTTTTAAAATAGTAAACTATCCAAGGGTGAGGACAAGACCAACTTATACTCTTAGTATACATAACTTCTGAATAGAGTCAGCATTCACATACTAAGAGTAAGTATATAGCTTTTTAGTTTTATGTAAGGGCTATTAAATGACATTCTTATTTATTTGTTCATTATGTAAACAATATTCTTTCTGTGTGTATGCCTGCAGGCCAGAAGAGGGCACCAGACCTCATTACAGATGAGCCACCATGTAGTTCCCGGGAATTGAACTTAGGACCTTTGGAAGAGCAGGCAATGCTCTTAACCACTGAGCCATCTCTCCAGTCCATTAAATGACATTCTTAAGTGACATGATTTAGGATTGCAGGAAAAATATACATAGCATGTACTTTTCTTCTTTGCATATGTTTGACTTCAGGATGGAGGAACAAGTACTAACTGTAATAAGTTTTCTACTTACATCGAATCTATGTTGAAATGGATCCATATCTACCTTGGTTATCCGTGTTTACTGGTCTTGCTGTACACTTGACTGAGTCCATTCTTCTAGGTTTAAATTTGCTCACCCTTAACAGAGTTGCTTCTATGCTGTGTCCAAAGCACAGGGATTACATAGACTTTAAAAGGGTGGATGGTGCTTTATTGGTGCCCATGGGAGGCCTGCCCTTTTCTGAATGGAGAAGAAGTGGATGGAGGGGCGTAAATGGGAGGGGCTTTGGAGAGAAGGAACAGGTGGAGAGGAGGAACAGGAAACTGTGGTCAGTATGCAAAAATAAATGAAAAAAATTAATTAATAAAAGTTTTCAAAAAGAATGTACAAAACAAGTGAATGTTTGCCCATATAGATAGATCATACTGCCTAATTAAAAAATGTTTATTTTATGTGTCTGGGTGTTTTGTATGCATGTCTGTGTGTACCACCTGTGTGTCTGGGGCCTTGGCTTCTCTGGAACTGGAGTTACTGATTGTTGTTAGCTACCATGTAAGTTCTGGGAATTGAACCTGAGTCCTCCGGAAGTGCAACCAGTGCTTGCAACTGCTGAGTCATCTATCAAAAACAAACAAACAAACAAAAGCCAAACAGCCCCCAATGTTCTGTGTTTGTTTATATGCTCATTTCTTAAATCTGTAAAAGAAAGAGTTTGTTCTGGCTGAAGTAGAATGAAAAGAAAAATTTTCAAGAGACAGGAATGTGGGTCTTGTTATCTGCCAGACTTAAATTGATTGGTAATTTGGAGTGGTTGTTAAGAGAATATCAGCTGGTCGCTTGCTGTGGGAGCTACAGTATGGCAATAGATAATTGTGTTGTGTTGGCTTCAATTTTAGAATGAATATATATATATATATATATAAAATATATATATCCAATTGTTTTTTTCTTCCATGGAAGTTATGTTTCTTTTAAACTGGCAGACTATTAGGTTTACTGTGGGCAATTTTATTCAATAGAAATTAAACTTTATAGTTGATGTTCATACAAAAATAAAATATTCTAAAAAGAGTGAAGAGATTACTAATCACAATAATGTATTCTTTTAAATATCTCTTATAAAATGTATTTTGGGAATAAGATTAATCTAAGTATCTTTATCTTGACATAAGGACATTTAATTGACTCATAGATTCACAGTGTTGGTGATCTGTCTTTTTCTCAGGTTCTTGAACAACTGAGAACACAGCATCATCTCCAAGACCCCAAGTATAATTATTGCAGAAGGATAATTACCAAGTGGATCTTCATAAAGGCAATGCAGTATGACCCAGCAAAAATGACATTCAGTATTGAAACAATCCATCCTTAATGTGTTGAGACCATAATTATCTATTTGTTGTCAAAAGGCAAATTTTGGAACTTACAATTTTCCTAAGGTCAACAACACTGTAAACGAACAGATTCTTAGGGCTTTGGTTCTGCTTCACAGCATGACATGGGCTGCTCTCAGGCGCAGGCCCCGGACCTGCTGTTTCCGGGTGACCGGCACAGTGAGTGCCAGGATGCATTAATTAACCTTTACATCGACATAAACGTGCTTTGCAAGAGCAAATATACACAAAATGTTATCTTTAATCACGACTAATAAAAATGGGTTATTATAAACAGGTTTTACTGCTGCAAATGTCTCCTTGACAAATGACAAGGTCGGATTCTTTTATTAAAGATAATTAAAAATTTTGCACCAGGGAGTCAGAACCTTCCCACAGATCTCCTGCCTGTCTGCTCCTGAACTAGGAAGATAATCTTGAAATAATGTATAGTTTTATTAAAAGCAGCCACCTAGGCTCTATTTTTTAATCCAACTTTCTTTCACAAAGCTAAAGATTAAGATTAACTGCCTGGGGTCTGTGGAAGGAGTGAAAGATGCAGTTGGCCTGCACCAGAAAAATGATTCTCCAGCAACGTTGAATACGGGACTAAAATCTCGCCCAGGTCGTCAGTTTAAATTTCTGTCATCTCCGAATGTTATTTCTAAAACCGCAAGGTTTAACCTCTTAATACACACCACCCCTGTATTGCTAGCAGTCTTAACATTCCTTTCTTAAAAACAAAACAAAACAAAACACAGACTAAGTCCCCGAAACAAAGGACGTATTCGCACCTGCAACAATCTGAAGCAGCAGGTTTCAACCCGTTTGTCGGACCCTCTGGGGTCTCCTGTCAGATATCCTGTGCATTATGATTCATAACAGGAGCAAAATAACGATTATGAAGTAGTAAGAAATTTTTCTGTGATTGGGGGTCACCACATCATGATGGAATGTATTAAAGGGCTGCGGCGTTAATTGAGAGATTAACGTTAATTGAGAGATTGAGAGACCTGGGAGGACCTGGGAGGAGATGCAAACAGTAATAAACCCAAGGCCAACCTTACTCCAGTATTGGGCTGTCACTGCATTCTACCATCTGTGTCAATTTTTATTTGGGATAATGTTTTTAATGCTCTATTTGAGACATTTTGTGTTTAGTATCATTTTTGCAGGGCAGAATTTCCAGAAATGTAGTAATGTCTTCGTTGTCACCATTTTATGGGTAAAATGACATATGCTATTTTTGATGATATTCCTTAAAGACCTTTTTTTTCCATTCTAGACCAATTTTCTTTGAAAGGTAATACTGAATAATGGAGGCCCCTTATTGACTTAAGAAAGCAAGAGAAAAATTATTTACTAATTTGTTTTAAATTAGGTTCTTACAATATAGTCCAGTCTGGCCTTGAACCTACAACCCTACCTCAGCATCCTGAGTGATGGGATTGATAGACTTGCGACACCATATCAAACCTAATCTGTTTTCCAGTATAGAGGGATTATAACCCAGTGAGTCCTTAATACTGCTCTTTCCATTCAGAATGCAGGATGAGTACTCTGTTGGAAGAATCTGCTATACAATAACTATGCATAAATACTAACTTTAGTCTGGCTTAATGCTGCTTTACTTTATTTCCCGTATGGACTATACATGCTGAGTTAACTGTCTAGTAAATTGTGCATTATCCTACAAAGGTTCTGGGTTAAATTTCTGTTTTGCATATTATTTGTGAATAACAGTAATCTAGTATGATCTATCATCCCTTTTCTCTATTATCCCTTCTTTACTGAGCCACAAGCTATATTCTCCTTATAGACATATTCACACACACAGCTGAACTCTTATTTCTCCCACAACTTCTCTTGAAAGTCTTCTGCTTAGTCTTTTAATATAAATATGTTTGAAACAATCTAATTAAGAAAGAATGATGGCACAGAATACATAATCCTCTGAGGAATTAAATCCCTGTGCATGAGTTTGGAAGTGAAATATTCTGTAATTCATTGCCACAGGTTTAAAAGTCCTAAACTTTTTTAAAGTCATAACATTGGAGGTTCCTCTGAGGGTGCATGCGTGTCTTAGCTTTGTATGCTAACCGCAAGAGCTCAGTGGTCAGAACTGGCATCATTCAGAGTTAAAGATTCGCCTCCAGCCAGTCCTACCCCATCAGAATCTAAACTACAATGAAAACTATACTAAAATTTGAGAAACACTATAATATGAAACTATTAAATACCTCAGAGGTAGACTATAGTTATGTAAAAATATATAAAAAAGAATTTTCCTTCTATTGAACATTTAAAGAATTTACTTTGATAACCATCAAAATTAGTTTAGATTTATCTGTTTCTTCTTCCTTAAAACGGATATCAGTTATTTACTAGACCAATAAAACTATTCCGAGGTTTTAAGACTAATTTTTCATCATCTTTCAGGAATCATCTACTCTAAACATATATACTTACAAATATATCATGTATAAATCCTGATTGTTAAAAACACACAAAAATTAGACGGAAATCCTATTGGACTGGATTTAAAAAGGTAAGTCCTTTATAAAAATCCTCTAAGAATATGGGAAAGCAGTTGTGGTCAGTTTAGGTATGGCCCTCAGGATCACATTTTTCTGTCTGTTTTACTTATATCTTTTGCAGTTTCCTTCTAAGGTGGAGACTCTGATATTAGGGCTCTGCCCAGCATGAAACATATTTAAATAAATGAATAAATAAACATGATCTTAATTTATGCCTTTACTTACAAATTAAAACATCTGTTCCTAAATAATTTTCCTTTTACTACTGACATTTTCTACCATTTATGCAACATACAACCCCAGAAGTAACATAAATGATATAATAATTACGCTGTAATGAAACTGGAAAGAAAGATCATAAGGGACTAATTATCCAGGGCTCTGCCAACTTGTAGATTACAGTCACTCATCTCACTGAGGAGATGTACTTGCCCTTTTCACTGGGGGAAAGCATGGCTTTACTTTATTAAATCAACAATTGAATGATCCCAGTAAAAAGAAAGATTTTATTGAACAGTTTGTGTTTGGAGCCCATTTTAAATCATTCTTAGAGAAATTGATTGCCCTCTAGTGGGGTGAAAAGATAGTGCAGACGCCTTGGTCCTGGACTGAGAGAACCAGAAAGCAAATAGCTCTGTCACTAACTAGAGAGCGTTTTCTTGTGAACCAGCACACTTCACAGATTGTTACAGATTGCATGGTAACAATTTGTGTTTTTCCACAAACAAAAGGAAACTGGTGAGAGCTGGGGTTAACTATCAGTGTGGGGCTGGCCACACCCAGGTCTGGGTTTGCGCTGTTAGCTGTCACATGGTCCGTCTGAGACCAGTTTTATCTGGCTGTACGCAGGCAGCTAGCTACTGGAGGGACATGAGCATGCAATCCATCTTAGTTAAGGGAATAAAAATATCAATGGATAAAATAATAGCATTTTTCTGAAGATATACTGCAATTATCAATGAAAAGACATTCAAGATGAATTCACCTTCCATTTTATGTTTAGTAATTTGGGTTTTATGTAAAAACCTTGCTTGATAGATATCATTAAATAACCACAGAACTAAGTAACTATTTTGATCCTAAATTACAAAGGGAAACTATTTTATGATTATGAACCAGCTTCATGACATCCTGGAAGGAACTCCTTGTAGCATTTTTTTTGTTACTGACAATCAGAATTTGATTAAAGTCAAACCATGCCAAACAACCTAATGCTTATTCTTCTAACTTAATCCATAAACAATTAAAATTTAAAACCAAAAGTAATGATAGTACTTTTAAAGCAAAAAGTGAAATTCTGCTAAATATTTTAAATGATTAAGGAAGTAGCAACAGCTCTAACAGAAAGCAAGCCTCTTTCCTCTCGTCACAGAAAATTTACCCGAGACTGTCTGTAAGTCAGTGCAAAACCGTTAGGAATTTTGACCAAGCAGAGGTCTGGATTTTAGTAGGTTTTTTTTTTTTTAAATTACAAAGCATTCAGTACTAACGATCATTTTGAAATAGACTTTCTGTCATAGATTTTTATCACGCACAGGCAGTGATCCCCTAATACACAACACTGTGCCAGTGCCTGGCGTTGTGCTTCCCTGGGCACAGCAAGCTTGCTGCCGCCCACCCAGCTACTATGAGTTAGAGATATGAAATCAGTTGACAAAGCCCCACTTATTTCCTTCAGTCACCCCACCCCGACACCCTGGTAAAATCTTCAGCTTTGTATTTCTTGTTATCCATGTATCAATTTATACTGCGGCTCCATTTGAGAAGGGAGTAGGCAATACTTACTTAGCACAGGCTTACTGAATACACTAATTGTTTAAGGAATCAGGAGAAAAGCACTTGCCTTGTTGATTAATTGATTACTCTTTGTAGTTGGGATTTATTTTTTTTTCAAAAACAAAACCCCAAAGCCCAAATGACACTCTTCTCACTGCAGAGGTCGTGCTTCCTTTCACGTTCCCGAGTGCAGCCTAATTAAGGCAGAAAGACCTTTGCACCTGTCATATGTAGGGTGGGAGTTTCATTGGTTGCCGGTTACCATTTCACTATCCTTGTTTCTGGGTAGGATTGAGACTGTATCAAAAAGCACTTCTAAGAGCAGATTTCGGGGAAAATAATAAAAATTGTGTGCAAAATCTATATTTAAATGTTTATGGATGTACCCTCTTGTGGAGGGGTATAATCTCGGTTATATATAGTTTTTGTCCATTGAAACTACAAATAATTCTGTGGAGAATTATTCAGCGATCTTTGACACACAGGAGACTGTCCTTAGTAGGTACCAGCACATGCGTCCCAGCCTCATGAACATACATAACAGCGAAGGGAAGCCAAATCGTATTTGTTTGACAGAAACTTGAATAATAGGAGGCAAAATCATCTTTGGGTTGTGGGTGGGGAGGAGGTGGAGGCAGGCGAAGATGATCAAGAAGAATTAGTGACAAGGGGTTTATCAGTATCAAAAGGATCAGCATCCTTTTTGAACAACCGAGACTAAGGAGAGAGTGAATATTGAAATAATAATCAGGTTGACTTGGAATCACAGTTCTGGTGATGAGTAACTAGCCAGTTCTCTGCAGCTGAAAACCACAGTACGTGAAGATCACCCCAACCCACATCAGAAGCCCTCTGGACAGGCGAATTGACTGCGAATCGTGACAAGCGGGAGTAGCTTAGGACACTGCGCAGAACCCTCTCCTGGGATGCTCCTGCGGAGGCGAACGCCCAGTTCCGAAGGCGAGCGCTGCAAGGCTGGCCGCAGTCCACGCGCGGGATCACCACGTGCGCGCCAGCCTGGCTCGCCACTCCGGGTCTAGCAGCTAGGGGTGGGGCCGAGCCACGCCCCACTGGAGGACCCTCAATGGGGGTCTCTTTCCTGGAACACAGTGGACCATGGGCTTGGGCTGGGTCCCTGGGCTCTGTGGGCTGTGCGTGGGAGAGGACACCTTCCGGAACCACAGAGAAGGGGTCACCTCTGTGGTCTAAGGCCTGGCAGGGCGCGGCCGCGTCTTTGTGTGGCCGGGCGGGGCTCGCCTTTCTGTACAGCCACCCCTCCGCTGGGAGGGGCTTGGCGCTGCGACCGTGAGCTAGGCCAGGTGTCTTCATCCCCGGAGGGGTTCAGGGCTGTTCTGGGAAGCAGGGCTAGGAAGAAGGGTGTCTGTGCTGCAGACTGTTCAGGAGCCCCACCCAAGTTCGTGGTCAGTCAGCCTGGAATCTGAATCTGCGGGGCTCCGCGGACAGGGTGGGGCAGGGCAGGGTGGAGCCAGTCCACATCCTTTTCCTTGCTCCGCAACCAGAGCCGGGCATGGGGGAGGGGGACTTCCAGTCTCCTCCCTGGTGCTGGCCCCTCACGGTCTATTCACCCTTGGGCCACGCGAGGCACAGGTCCTATACAGAACGAAGGCTTTGGATCTGGAATCTCCTGCGGTTTTACAGAGCTCAAAAGACTTCCTAATATTTGGCCCTGTCCGACCCACAAAATGGAAATTGCACGTGGTTCCTCTTAAAGACCTTGACCTCTTTTGCCTTTTATCCTGCTTACATCTTTTTATCTGTATCATTTTCTGTACAACCTTCTAGGTTCCCTTAAACTTCTTCTCCCCCTGCCCCCCGCCCCGAAACGACCTAAGGAGTTTGGAGTAACCTTTTTTCCTTTTTGCTATTATGTCTAAATATCCTATTTAATGTGTTTCTGAGAAATATGTTAACCCACTCTCCTCTAGCCCTACTGGAGAACAATGAGGCCAGGGTGCGGCAGCCGAGGTTAGTGGTCAGGTCTCTGGCATAAGCAGGCTGCTAGCGAGTGCACGGGGCGTGGCGGGGCTCCTCTGTCCCCGCAGGGCTGGGTTCTCTGGTGTCGCGCTGCGCTCCCCACCCACCCCCCTTTCCACTGAGAACGCGCAGCTAGGTCAGGGTGGAGACCGCTTGACTCCGCACAGGGTGGGGCGGTCCGCACAGTGCGCCCAACGCTGCAGGTGCCCCCCTCCCCACCCGGGGGACCGTATCTCCACACACAAAGAAACCCCACCCCGGCGTCTTGGGAGCCGGGTCCCTTTAACCCTCCCCGCCTCACAGGCTTCTCCGCCCCTGCAGCTGCCCATCCCTGCCCTCCACGCCCTCCTCCTCCTCCCCCTCCCTCTCCCTAAAACAAAGAAGCTAAGGTCTTACCCCACCCCTCTGGCCCCTTACCTCCCCGCACCGCGCCCCAAGACTAGCGGTTTTTCCAACAGAGACAATACCATTAAATGTGTCCACTCCCCTCCCCCGTTCTCACCCATTGCTCAAACCGCCCGGATGGGACTGCTTTGACTTTGCGTTTTCTCTTTTCTCCCAACCTCAACCCCTTCCCGTTCTATTTTCTTTATAAACTACAGAACGAATATAAGACGTACAAACCACTTTCTGAAACGTCCCTTCATCTCACTGAAGGCAGAGCTAAGGTAGCCCCCTCCCCTCCCATGGCGTTTTAATTTTAAATATGGAAGTAGAATAAAATTCTTACCCATCGGAGACCAACTTATCTACAACTATCTTTTAAAAAAAAATAAATCATTTGCTTTAGGTTTTCAAAGACCCCCTCGTTGCCTTCTCATCTCCTCCTCCTGCCTCCGACCTTTCCAGCTCCCGTGTATCGTGAATGTCTTTTCCTTTATAAAATACCTCTTAATGTCTTCAGAACCCTCAGAGAGAAGGGCTCTCGTTTGAGCTTGGGGAGAGAGAAGCGCGATTCTTACCCATTGCTGTTTTAGCCATTGTAGGGATGTGCACGCGTGGAGCGGTGGCGAAGGCAAAGGAGAGGGGTCCTGCTGTAGCCGCGGAGAGAGCGAGAGAGGAGTCTGAGTAAGGCACTGAGTCTGCAGAGTGGGACCGTGCTAGAGAAAGAGCAGGAGGCAGGAGCCTATGAATAATTATCACGCAGAAGCTCAAGCAGATTGGCTCCCAGGGTCCCCTGACATGACTCCCGCAGAGTCAGAATCTCCAAGCATTAAATATTGATCGGCCAATGGTGCTGAAGTACAAAGTACCAGAATGCAGTTTGAAATGGAAATCAGTCCTTGCCTGGAAGCTCCCCCCATTTTGGAGCCTGATAGTACAGTCCAAGTGGAGTGGCGCCTTAGCCTGGAAGCCTCCTAAGAGCTAAGGACTGGGCTGTGCCTACCTGTACCCAGGAGGCTATACTTTGCTCAAACATGTGTCATTGCATAGATTGACAAAGAGAAGGGAAAGACTCAGGGGTCTGAGAAGTCATCCCCATGCCTAGTCTGGAAAATCTGTTTAGAGCTGGTGTTGTTACTTTTTCTTGTTTTCTCTTTCACCTTTGGCCCTGTCCTTGGTGGATGCTGACCTCCCTAACAGATGATGAGCTTCAAAACCATCCTATGTTTGGCTGTGGTGGCAGCTCAGAAATGACCAGGGCTATAGTTCTTTCCTTCTTGTGTAGTTGGACTCCTAAGTCCATAAACTCAGAGTCTCATAGGACAGGGAGGCCTGGCCCGTTCTCTCTTCAGCACAGCGAAGGAAATCCTTGACTACTTGGGCACAGAGATGCGTTCCATCTAAGGACATGATACAAGGGAGTAAGAGAGCTGCAGTCACAGCTCAGATTAAGCAGTATGGCATGCAAGAGCATTTGAAACAGGTTATAAGCAGGACATTCACTCATTCACGTATACATACTTTTAGTCTATTCTTTCTCAGTTCGTGTATTTATTGAGCATGTTGGCAACACCAAAGAAACAGCAGCAATGATATTTTTTGGACTTGTGCACATGGAATTTTTTAATCCACATGACTGAATTCTATTGTATTGCCATGGAATTAACCTAAATCTATGGAGAAATTGTGGCTTAAATCTTTAAAAATAGCGAGGAATGGCTAATTCCATCTCAGAGATGGCAAAACCAGAACGCTGTTGCAATCATGAACATGTGTGAAACACTGTATAATTTTAAAGGTATCAGCATTAAGTTGTACTCCATTAGTAAGCTTTATGGTAGCTATTAATTTATATTCTAAAATTTCTTTTTAACATTGTGCACAGTTCAAACGCACATGGGGGAAGACAGAGTACTCTCCTTGGTGCTGAAATCACTCTGCAGTTCCCATTAACTTGTAAAGGCATTTTAACACACTGGATGACTTGCTAAATGATAGGAAACTACTGAAACGGGAGCATTTCTGACCTGCTGAATCACTGGAAAAATAAAAAATAAAGTGGAGATCAATAAAATTATTTCTTGAGCAGCAAGATCAAAAATTATTGTTCCTGTCATTGAACAGGCCTACGACTATGATACAGTATGGAAATCTGCAGGGTCTGGAAACAAATTACCATTTTCTCCTCCTCAGAGCCATTTCTCAGTATAAATGTGAGAGCGTCTTCCTTCTCAGTAGGGTAGCTAGCTTGCTGTGTGACTAATATCTTTGTCTGCCACACCCTTCTTCCCAGGCTGTGTGCCATCCCTATACATTCTTCAGCTCTCTTGGAGGACAGGGCCTTCAGTCATGGCATAACATCTCTAACAGCTACGATTGGCAGGTCAGCAAGACCTATTGCACTTGTGAGCACAAACAAAACACTCGTTCTACTGTCCTCCTTTCTCACTCTCTGGTGAGTGTGCCTTCCTGACGGACAGGGATGTGAGAAGGAAACCAGTGCATAGAGAGGCAAATAGCAAACGAGTGGCTTACATTTTTTTCTCTTGGCTTTTTGGGTGATAGCCACCTCACTGCACTTCTGTATGCTTGTTCTAATGATGCCAAGCAGGGAGCAGACAGGCTAATATAAATTACTGCAAAACAAAGATAATGAGTTATTGTCAACTGAAAGAGAGGTTGGAATGAATGAAAAGATATGGGTCTATATTAATTAATGCCTTTTATTTTCTTTGAACATTGCAATGTGCTACCATGCTTCTTGTTCTGGGAAATTATGACAAATTAGAAACAGGAAAATTCTTTCTTATTCAGCACTTTGCCATTTACTCACTTCTTCAGTTGGCTTAGCTATGCCACAGCTACCTCTTCAATGAAGTTTTAAGCTTATAATATTATGAACTCAGCTAAGTTTCTCCTTATTGTCTAAAAAGTATAAAATGAAGAAAAATGCAGCCCTCCTCCCATAATAAAATGCTATTAACTTTACAAGATGATAATCATCCTTTAAATCAATTAGGGCACAGTTGATGGCAAATAATGGAGAGAAAACCAGAACCAAACAACCACACGTTGCCTCTGAAAATGAAATTGAATTTCTTGACTCATGTTATCATAAAACAGAGTATATTGTAGTCATATTTTCCTAGAGAAAATGCTCAGATTAAAGAACAGGTACCCTAAAATTCTACTGTAGAATAAGGATGGTAGCACAGAGATTTTGATTAACTGATAGGTTACCATATAAAAGTGTCTTTCATTATCATAGACATACAATAAATTGTAGGTTCTATGACTGTGTTTATGACTCTAATATAATCAAACATCTAAAGAGCAAGGGCCAAATGACAAATACCTTTATTAGTTTTCTAATAACACTTGGATGCATGATTCACATGCTAGATCAATAAATGCTTACAATAATAATTATAATAAGCAACAACACTTTGCTGAGATGATTAAAAATCTCCAAACTCTGTGTCAGTGCTTACAGCCACTTCTGCTGAGTTCAAATTGAAAGCATATGTCAGATATGATATTGTTTATTTATGTCATATTCATTCCTCAAAGGACAGAAGTCAATAGGGTTCACACTAGTAGGAGACCAAAGGCAATTTTTGATTCCTTCAATGGCAACAAGCTGAACTTGTAGAAGTCAAAGTTGTATTAGTGCCCTTTTTATTTCTCTAGCTCAGCCTATTGCACTTGTCTCTGAGAAGAGGCCTGAGGAGTTGGTTTCCTTCCAGACTGGAGAATAACAGGTGCTTTGGGTGCTGATTTCATCCCATACAGTCATATGATTTTGCTATTAATAAATTAAATATCTGGGAAATAATCCCACAGTAATTATTAAAAGTTACTAAGATATGAAACAATATTGCTGCACTTGAATTTCTTGAATCTGACTTCATCTGACTACAAAAAAATCGAAAGAAATGAGTCACAGATGTGTTGCAGGGAGCTGCTTATTCATCTTGGCCTCCCGGTTAGCTTAGCCCCGAAACAATCACACAGAAACTATATTAACTAAATCACTGCTTGGCCCATTAGCTTTAATTTCTTTTGGCTAACTCTTACAACTTAATTTAACCCATCTCCATTAATCTGTGCATTACCACGAAGTCATGGCGGCTCCATGACATCTCTCTGATTCTGTCCTTCTTTCTCCCAGCATTCAGTTCTGTCTTCCCTCCCTAGCTAAGTTCTGCCCTATCAGGCCCAAAGCAGTTTCTTTATTAACCAATGAAAGCAACACAAAGACAGAAGAACCTCCTACACCACAGATGTTTCTAGGTGTTTAGAAATTTAGGATATTTTGTTGTTACAAAGTCACACATGAAAAAGTAGCTAATTGATTAGTAGTTTTATTTTTGACGTGTTTATATCAAGTATAGATTGGTAAGAAATAAAAAGTAGTATATCTTTTAGTAGAAATGTAAATATGCCTTATTTGACAAGAAAGTCAGCCCACAGAGAGATTTCTGGTGTTTTTTTTTTTTTTTTTTTTTTTTTTTTTTTTTTTTTTGCTAACAATGCAGTCTGTGTTTAGTAATATGTTAGCATTATTTTTGTCTTTAATAGCCTCTTGAGAATTTAATACAGCATCTTTTGATTACATTCACCCCCGCACCAACTTGTTTCAGATGTACCCTTTCCCTACCCATCTGACTTTGTGTCCCCTTTTTACATTTTAACCCACTGAATTCAACTGTGCTGTTCATATACTCTAGGGTGTGGGACTATCCACTGGGTCTTGGTTGACCTAGTAGGAGCCACATATCTAAAGAAAAATGATATTCCCTCTCCAAGAGGCTGCCAATTGCCAAAGCTCTTCCTCTAGGGATGGGACATTGTATCTACCTCCTGTCTTCATGCTGATAATGTATCTGGCTTGAATTCTTGTATGTCTTCTGTAAGCTGCTGCTTGCCCAGTGAGCCCATAGATGCCGTTTCACTGCAGTGTCCAGAAAGCAAGTGCAATCATTGTTTCTCTTGCTTACAATCTCCCTATGTATGCATTACTACTATTTTTGAGATGAGGAATAAATAGTATTTTATTGTTTTCCTCAGACATAAATTATCTACAACTCAAGAACATTTAGTTAATTCTTATGTCCTGTTTTGTACCTAAGGTTTTCTTTATATCTCTGTGTGGGTTGTGTATATTAGTAATTAAAATAATTTGCCCCAGAAGCAAAGAGACTTAGTGAAATTAGTGAATCCTATTAATGGTTTTATAATTGAACTTCGGGAAATGAACTCACTCTAATCATAAGAGACTGGTCTGAACCTAATAAACTTAATCTTTTCATTATATTGGAGATGTTGAAAAAATATTTGCTATCTTGGCAGCCATTACTACAACATTTTCCCTCTCTTTCTGAGTTGCTTTGCAGCTTAACATCCAGGGAGAATATTAGTTGGACATTATTGAAGCTAAGAGTTTGGTTCTCCTAGCATTTCCATTCAGTTTCTTAGTTCATAAGCCTTGAGTGAGCATACAAGTATGATGATCCTAAAAGTTCCCAGAAAATAAGTCTGGAAATATGACCTATTTTATTTCTCACACAAGCTCTTTCCTTTAAAAGAGGGGCCGTACAATAACTACTTAGCTAACATTCATTGTTTGTTGCTTAAAAATTCTTCTGTTATAGTGGGTAGGGAAGGAGTAAGTTTTCAAGAAGAAAAAGACTTTAACCTTGACTCTAAAAGGGTTACATGACATTGGCTTCCGGAGAGATCTTTCTGTGAGTTCTTTATTAACTAATTCTTCGACCCTCTGAACTTTCTGCACTCTTTCCTAGCGTATTATCAAACAGAACTAAATGAAAAGACATAGGCGGTATTTTGAAAGGCTACTTGATAAAAAATTCAACTCATTAATAGCACAGTCTTAAATGAAACTGAAGAACATAGAATCTCATTCCATTTTCTTTGTCTTTTGACATCTTGAAGAACTCTTCCCTTTTTCAGTTTTTTTTTTGGGGGGTATTGGTTGTTTCTGAATTATAGACTGAGAAACCACTCATTTTTAGAATTCTGTTTGGCAAAACCTGAGCAATGAGCAACTCTTTCCCACTTACTGTAGCACCAAGTAAGTTGCTGTTTTCTCAGATATATTACTGGGTTTTTATTTAGAATGCACAAGAAAGGTCCTCTCCTGAAAGAGCATGCCAAGAACTGTGAACACTCAAATATTTATATCAAAGTGTGAAAGCATCAAACTTAAAATTTTGTCATGGTCTATTTGATCTGATTTGGAAGACGGGCAGATAAGGAACGTGTGTCAGTGCAGTAAAAAGATTGCTAAGGTTTCCTTGCTTTCACTGATTTGTTTTTGTCTTTGAGACATTATTTAAAAGAAAATCTAAGACATGACTTAAATAAATTCTTAATATGTATCCTCAATAAAAATACCCACATTTCTGATACAAATCATAATTTATTGATACCATCTATCACCCAGTCTACAATCATGTTTTCATGATTATCTTAACAATGCTATTCTGTAGAAGCCTTGTTTTAAATAGGAGCCAAATATCACTCACAGGTCTCCTTTTTGCAAGTCTCAAATCAGGTTATACTGCAACACAACTCCCTTTTTTGTTTCAAATTCCTGTCTTCTGTTTATTATGGAAAGTAGGTTAATGGCTTTACTGAAACTTCTAACATTTTGGATGTGGCTGTTTATATCCAGTGTGGTGGTCATTTAATTTGTTTCAATGCTTTCTGTAAATGGGAGCCAACCATTAAGGTTTTAGATTCAATATCATTTGACAAAAGAATGACTCAGGTGTATTTAGCTTAATTAAAAGCAGAGCTGCTGTTGAGTCACATGTGCCGAAGGTCAGTTGTGGAATTAAGGGAAGGGATAGGAATGCAGAAATCACTGCAGGCACAGCAACATGGAAGCATAGCTTTGTCCTTGGGCAAGTTGATTAGTTAAAACTTAGGGGAGGTGTTTTCTACAAAGGGAGAGTTAACTGCAAGATATTGTGACAGAAAGCAGCACAAAGCAATGAACTATTCCAAGATGTGGTTCTTGCTCAAGTCTCTGTTAGACTTCTCCTGAACACTTTAATTTTCTCAGTTGGAGACTACCATCTATGAATGATGACAATTTTGGTCCTCCTTGGGTCAAAATCCACTAGTTGAGCCATGATGTCTTAATATTTTTGCTGTGGTACTATAATGTACTGAAGTTTACACACGTCCCCAATGCATGTGCTGAAGCCCTACAATGACAGTTAGGTGATGGTAATAGAGAGTGATTAGGTCATGAGAACGGATCCTTGTGAACAGGTTGGTGCCTCATAAAAGAGACCCAAGAGAGTGCCCTTGCTCTTCTGTGTGCGACGACGCAGCTAGAAATCTCTACCTCAGTCTTTCATCTCCTAGTTTTCAGACCTGTCGGGAACACGCTAAAGTCTATAAGCCTCCAGTTTATGGTATATTTGCTAAAGCTCAGTGAGACCACAATGTGGTCAGCAGGGCATAATGGTAGTGCACTGTTTTCAGCTTCTTCATTATTCGATACCAAAATAAGTATAAGGACAATCATAAACATTAAGAAATAATCTGAGGGTTGAAGAGATGTCTCAGCAGTTAAAAGTACTGTCTGCTTTTTCAGAGGACCTGGACTCAATTCTCAGTTCCCAAGTGGCAGCTCACACCATCTCTAACTCCAGCTCCAGGGGATCTAACACCCTCACACAGACATGCATGCACACAAAATACCAATGCACAAGAAAAAGTATCTGAGCTGCCTTTGGTGGTGGTAGCCTGTAATCTCAGCTTCTTGGGAGGACTTGCAGGAGTATTTCCAAGTTCTAGAGCTGACTGAGCTACAGAGCAAATCCAAGACCTTCTTGGATATTTTAGTGATAGTATCTTCAATATAAAAAGTAAAACAAACTGGGAAGTGGTGGCGCACACCAGCAGCACTTTAGAGGCAGAACCAGCAGATATTTGAGGGTTCAAGGCTAGCGTGGTCACAGAGTGAGCTCCAGGATAGGCTCCACATCTACACAGAAAACCCTGTCTCAAAAAACAAACAAAACAGCACTAGGATTCAATGGTTGAGTCCTTACCTAGTATGAGGTCCTAAATTCAATCTCTACGTGCGCGTGCCCACGCGCACACACACACACACACACACACACACTTAGGAATACCAGTTTCTATCTAGTTTTCAAGTTACTCAGAACTAGGAGAGTGCAAAGCAGCCTGGCAAACCTTGAATAGTGTGTTACTTTATCCTTTCTAATTAATTAATGATTCTGCTTTCCTTGAAGTTCCTATTCTTGTGGTTTTTTCAGATACGGTTTCTTTGTGTAGCCTTGGCTGGTCCCAGAACGAGCTCTGTAGGACAGACTGGCCGAGAACTCACAGAAATCCACCTGCCACTGCCTTTTTAGTGCTGGGTTAAAGGCGTGTCACTACCTGGCTTTTCTTGAAGTTTTTATACAGGTGTTAGTTACAAATAGTCAGAGACAATTTTGTTAAGTAGGATTATCCTAAACAATATATTTACGTTGACTAGGCTTATAACCTTAGCAAGTTTAATTTGTCTTCAGTCGTAGTCTGCTATAAGTTGTGGACTACAGGTTTCAGTCTGAAGAAGAAACTTTAGTAGATATATGTTTTGAAGGCTTTTCTGATAAATCATCAAGCAGTCTTCCTCCAGATAGAAGAACAGAAGGATTTGTTCTCAATCCTTGCAAAGGCAGAGTGATATTGACAAAATACAGGTCACATTTTGAAGGCAGTAGCTTGGATAGACCATCCCATTCTGCAGGAAAAGTGATCCCTTGGGTGTGTGTCGAGAGAATATAAAGATAATCACCAGTTGATGTCAGTGGATGTCTGAGTGCATTTTGGTCTAATTCCAAAGAGCAGGAACTTAGGTCAGCTTCAGCAAATTGGGTGATAGTTCTGAACTGATCGATGGGAAAACAGTGACCATAACTTGCAGGATAAGACTCTCTTCTCTTTCTGCTCCCCGACATTCCACGGTGAATTTGAGGCTTCTAATCAATAGACGATATTAGTAATTCTGGCATGAGGCTAGAATTCAACTGAATTACATGAGTTAGATGTGCTGAGGCTAATACTTTTTTGAAGGGCATAGACTGCACAGGAAATCTGTAATTGACAGGTTGGCTGCTATGGTAACTCTCTGTTTATTCTGTCAACTTCTTGCTTCTGTAGGTCTTTACGTGAGTTTGGCATTAAAATTCCAGTGCTGGTGCATAATCACCCAGCAAGATTCTTCATGTGTTTGCATTGAGAAGGGAGAGCCCACAGGTGGTATTCTCTGGAGTTTGAGAGCTGGCAGCATTAACATTAGTGGTTCAAAGCACTTGTGTGTTTTTTTTTTTTTCCTATCTAGTTCTAAGACTGGGTCCCAGTGGTGTCTCTTTGTATATAACCACACGGTGACTATCATAGGGCTGTGTTCACAGGCGTTTCTTTAGGAAATGCAGCAAGCATCTGTTTGCTATGGCTTCAAATCTGACCATAGGTCTGGAAAATACTCAAATAGATAAAAATACAAAAAATAAAAATATAAAATATATTATTGCCCAATAAAGGAGTGAAGGGTTTATAATGTGTCTTACATTATAAGCTATATCAGGATGAGGGATATTAAATCCTTTTGTAAATAAGACCATTCTGGTTTTAAGTAACAATTTATAACTCTTAAACACATTGATTTGATTTTATGTCCTTAAAGAAAATCTCCAATATTTTAAAATAATTCCTTGTTTGTATAGTACAGTGACGAAATTCAAAAGTCATTTTGCATATATAGCAAGGTTAATAAAATGAACTAATGTAGTCTCATTGTTTGGATCCAGACTTGTTACTGTGGGATAATAGATACATATCCGAAACCAGAGAAACTAGAAAAGAATCTTGTTATATTGGTAGGGTTAGAGGAGCATGAAACCATAGTACCATACATATTTACAATTATACATTTCTTGATCTGTGATTTAAGATACCAAGAGCCTATATTTATTTTATTAAGAATGATTTTTTGTCCTTTCAAAATTTTGCATATGCATGTGTGTTTGCGAAGGATATGTTTGTGTCTTTACAGTTGCTTGAGAACAGGGAGGGTGTCAGAACTCCTGTAGCTGGAATTCCAGATGGCTGTGAGTCACCTGACCTGAGTGCTGGGCACTGAACTCTGGTCCTCAACAGGAACAGCATGCACTCCTTTAACTACTGAGCCGTCCTTTTCATCCCTGATGGTCTATATTTCCTAAGAAATACTGAAACTCAGTCTGTGCACTCAATGAACTTAGGAGCAATTATACTCTTGTCTAATGAACACAGAGAATATATACAGATTTTGTTTTGGAGTAAGGCAGTACTGTTCTTCTCTATAAGGAACTGGGATAGAAGAAATATTTGAAGGGAAAGGATGATAGGTCACTTCCTAACTGCATGGAGAAACTATTCCTACACCTGGAACTGGGTTAGTGTTTGTCAACTCCAGACTTCCTGGAAAAGCATCATTCCCTGTGTAGGGAGCAGTTAAATTCTTTTATATGAAAGCATAATATACATTATTATAATATAATATATTCATACTTGGGAATATAGCTATCATATCAACTTTATAATAGTAGACTTTCATGTGGCATTTCAAGCATCCACCATGTTGGCTATTCCTTCTTCCGACCCTTTCCTCTCCTATCCTCATCATGGATTGGATTCTGGATAAAAAACAAATCTATATAAAGATTGCTTTGGGATACCTGGTGAAATTGTAACACAGATTGCATATTATAATATATTAAATCTTATAGGATTTTCTGTATTTGACGTCTGTACTATTGTTTATTTAGGGCAATGTTCCTATTTCTAGGCAAACATAAAAGTAATTAGGAGTAAAGGGACATCATATAGGTAATCAGTTCTCAAATGGTACAGTAGTGATTATGAAAATTTTATTATTTATATGAAATGTGAATATAATTATTCAAGAATGAGAAAGAAGAGAGCTATGAAGAATATGCGCAAAATGTTAAAATTAGTGAGTGGAGGTGAAGGTATACAGTTCATCAAAACATTCATGTGCTGTATCAAATACTTAAAACTTTCAAAATAAATGTGAAAGGGGTATAATTAATAAATTTTACCTTTTTAGAACTTTGAGGCTAATGGAGGATGAAAGTTCTGTTTCATATAAAGGAAGAACTTATGACCTCTAGAGCATATCATCTGTAAAGAGGAAATTCAGAGCACACAGCAACTCTTTCCAAAGGTAGAATAATATGATTCCAGCAACAAGAACCTTCAGTATGACCAGAAGAGTTTAGAAATACTACTAAAATCTGTTTGAACTTTTTGTGGAATTGTGAAACTTGCCTTGTTTTTGTGGTCTCCTCATTTTTATGATTATTAGAGAAAAGGCAAGGGTGGCTCACTTGTTTAGCCTTATACAGGAACATATATGCATATATAATATACATATATCATGTATTACAGAATATTGCATATTTTATATACGCTGTGCTGCAGTTTGAACTTGTGGCCTTGTATACGTAAGGCAAGTGTTTACTACTGAGGTGCAACATTTTCCCAATATTTTTGAGACATTTGGACCAATCTGCTTTTGCCACTGTGAGTATTTCATGCCGGGCTGGATCGAAATGACTCAGGAATATTTAAATCTAACCTTCTACAGCAAGTAGTGATGATATAGTTTCTCTTTCTTAAAAGGACAGATGGTTATATTTGATAAAGTTCTTCTGGATACATGGAATCAGAAAGGAAAACTTCATTTAACACCATTAGTAACACAATCAATAATGAGTTGTATTAGTTAAACGTCTCTAGATAAGCAGAATGAATGTTCTACAGATAAACACAGGTGTAAGGTTGATTTATTTAGTTATCTTAAGGGATCAATTTGCATGGTTATATAGGCTGAGAAGATTCCCAAGAAACAAGACAGCTCCTGGTTTAAGGTCTAGTCCAAACACAAAGGTACAAGATTGAGGCTGAAGCTGAAAGACCTTCTGACAGAGACAGAGCAGCCTTCCCTCTGTTCAGGCCTTTAAGTGATTAGATGACGCCCAGTAATACTGGAGAAGATACCCTGCTCTCCTTAGTCTATTGATTCAAACACTAATCTCATCCAGAAATACCTAGACAGGTGCAGAATAATATTTGCTGTGGTGGTTTGAATCAGAGTATCTTATTGTTGGAACGGTTTGGGTCCTTGTTGGAGGAAGTGTGTCACTGGGGGGTGGACTTTGAAGTTTCATTTGCCAATGATACTCCTGGTTATTTCTCTCTTTGGCTTAGGCTTGTGAATCAGATGTGAGCTCTCAGCCTGCCTCTTGCCATGCTTCCTGCTGTGATAGTTATAACCTTGTCCTCTGAACTTTAAGCCAAGCCCCAATTAAAGGTTTTCTTTAATAGGTTGCCTTGGCCATGGTGTTTTCTTCACAGCAACAGAAAAATAACTAAGACACGTGCCAAACATCAGATACCTTGTGGCCATGTTAAGCTGACACACACACACATTTAAGCATCAGAAAGGTGTTTTGTGTAACACAGTCTACAAACAGAGTGACTTTTTCTCTCTCAGCAATGCGAGCTGATTTTTAATTTCTAACAAAGATTTCTTTTGCACATTGAGCTCAGGCAGGCAAGTCATTTCTTTCTTCTTCATAATTGATTGCAGTATTTTATAAATTTAGACTACCTCTTTGATTCTATGCCATATCTGCAGAACAGTGACAGGATGTTGAATTTCCCTTCTGGAAGGATCTAGTGTCTGGTTATCAGTACTTCTAAAAATTATCTTCAGTTGTTTTGTCCAAAGTGGGTTCCCTCTCTCCAAATCCTTCATCTGTAGCCTGACTGTTTCTGAGTGAAATTTCAGCTTTTTCTTCCTATAATGGGTCCCAATTCTAAAGGATCAGCCTGGCTTCAGGGCTTGCTATAATGGATCCTAATTCTGAAAGATCAGCCCAACTTCAGAACTCTTAGGTCCTGTTTACAATGTAGTATGCTCTGCCAATCTTGCACCTTTTTCCTTTTCTTTCAGAGGCATTGAGCCCCACTGTATGCCTCAATGAGTGTCGTTCACAAAGCACTCTCTCTTAGGTGCTGCTGCGTGGGGTTGTGATGCAAAGCTGTTGTGATGAACCCTCAAGCCAAGCCAGCTCGAGCCTTTCATGAGATAGCTTACAGAAAATAGGCCCATGGCACAAAATGATGTTACTTCAAGATATGAATTATTAACCAATGATACACTGAGGTTTCTAGGAAAACATTAGACAATTAGGATAAGTCAGCTACTAAATAGTCATAGAATTATCTTGAGGAGAGAAAACCAAGGAGGTGGATTCCTGCTGGGGTAATGTTTGGCTACCAGCAGCAGAAAAATTTAGAAGTGGGGATAAGTTTGCTTAAGCAGTGTTGGGTGTTGCTTAGGAATTGTGAGGCTTCTTCTAGATTAAGGAGTCAGTGTAGAAAGTGAGACAAGAGCAATGTAGGCTCCATTCAACTCAACCCCCTGTCACTAGCACCCGTAAGCACAGTAGAGAGCTGCACTGTTATGAGATATATCAGAAAGAATAGACTTGAAGACTGGCTCTATGTAGGATAGACTTCACTGTGACCTGTAATAAGAGAGATTTTATGTAGTTAGGGAATTCAGGAATACTTGTAATGCTTGTTTAAGAAAGAAAACTGTCTCTGATATTAGAGGGTTATAGATTTGTTTACTTTTGTGGTGAGTGAATAAAATTGGCATATGAAGACTTACCATGTTTTAATTATTTCCAGCACCCACTTTTTGTAAGGTTAAAGAGAAAAATAAGTGGTCCATTTAAGAGGCACCAAGGGTTGTGGGAACAAGAAAGGACATCATCTGAGGTGAAATAATATAGGCACAGAAAGAAGACTGCTAGTTCTCATTTATGTATGCAATGAGAGAGAGAGAGAGAGAGAGAGAGAGAGAGAGAGAGAGAGAGAGAGAGAGAGAGAGTCAGAGTGGTGGCAGGGATATCCTAATTTTAGATTTAAGGCAAAGTTCCAAAACACAGAACGGGTGTGATGAAGATGACTAGAAAGACCTAAGAGCCCCAGTTAATGAGTGTGCGTTATATTCAGGATTTTCATTTGCTCTTTGAGACAGGCACATACTATGGAGCCCAGTCTGAACTGGGACTCTCTATAGGCTAGGTGGCCCCCGATTCTTAATCCTACTGTTTCAGCCTCCCACATGTTGGGATTTCATGGTTGTGTCACCATGCCTGGTTCATATTTATGGTATGTGTTAAATGAGCATTTTTTTTCTACAAATGGGGAAAATTTGAAGCTTTATGAAATAATGGAGACATTAATTTGTTTTATCTTAGTAACATTTTACTATATATATATATCTTATAACATCATGCCATATATCTTAATTTAATTTAAAAGAATTTTATTCTTATTTTATGGCCTATTCTGAAGTCTGGAAAGCCATTATCAAAAAGATTTTATAGGAATATGGTCATTATGTCAGCTAGAGGCATAAGTTTTGGTATTTAAATCTAAGATTTTTTTTATTGCTTTTGAAAAGACAATATATTCCAAGTGAATGTAACAGCAAGTATATACAGACATTAGCAACCATGACCTTTTCAGAAGCAAAGGTTTTGCAACAGAAATGATATCTTACCCATACTTTTGCTGATTAGTTCTTGGATTTTCTTCTTGACTGTGCAAGGAGCCTGCAGATGCAAATATCTCTCTGATATGCTGACTCCACTGCCAGGATATCAGCTCAGAAGGCGACTGTACCACAAGGGCATTCTAAACATTGTGAGGCACTTCCTGTTTCCCATAATGGCTGCACTGCCAATATCATACCCAAGTTTCCCCCTCCATATTCTTGCTAACGCTCATTCCCTCTGTCTTTGGATTACCCTGAATAAGTTTGCCATGTTACCTCACTGGCCTTTATTTGTATTTCCTCGATGACTAATGGTGATTTAAAGCTTCCCCCATACCTACCAGACTTCCCTATTTTCCTTTCATGGATATCAATTGAATATGCTACAGATTGGATATGAAACTTCCCCCACAGCTGGTGTGTTTAAACTCTCGGCCCCCCCAGCTGATGACACTGTCTTGGGAGGTTGTAGTGCTTTTATGCATTGTGGTCTGACTAGCAGAAGTAGTTGGCTGGGGGACTCATCATCCTGGACTTAGTTCAGGATGACACTAACTAAGTGTCTTAGTGCTTCCTGTCATCCACAACAGTGGGGCCATTGCAAGTTTCTGCAATGGGGGGGGGAGGTACCAGCTAGCATGCTTCTTGCCTTGAAACTGTGAGCTATAATCAGTCCTTTCCCCAAGTGGCAAGACTCCTCGGCCTGAGTCTGTGAAATGAGTCCTCCTAAGCTGTTTCTTATTAGTATTAGGCGTCTTCTGCAATGGTGGAGGAGTAACAAATAATAGGTACTGTGCCATTTTTGTCTTTTACCTACTTTCTTATTTATGTGTGTGTGTGTGTGTGTGTGTGTGTGTGTGTGTACATGTGCGAGCACACACATGTGAAAGTTCAGCAGACAATTTGTGAGAATATGTTGTCTCCTTTTCACACGTGGGATCCAGAGGTCCAACTCGGGCTGTAAGCCTTGGTGAGAAGTGCATTTGCCCACTGAGCTATTTCACTAGTCCTTTGCATTTAATAGATTGAGTTGTCTCCTTGTTATTCAATTGGTTGACTTCTTTATTTGCTTTGGATACTAAACTGTTATCAAAGGTATAGTTTGAACTGTTTCCTTCCACTCCATAGGAAATCTTAATATCTCCCTATGTCTTTTAATCATGTTGTCTCCTTTGGTGTATAATAAAATTTAAACTTGATGTAACTCTATTTGTCTGTTTTTGTCATTGTTGCCTGTGTTTGGGACATCTTCCCCCATCCTCACACAGAAGGGGAAGATGTGCAGCTTGTGCGAATGTTTAAGTCTAGCTTGAGCTGTTGTGATGTGGATGGTATGAGGGAGGGGTCCAATTTCATTTTTTCACTTGTAAACATATTAAAAGTGCTGGCCTTTCCTAATTCTATATTTCTTTACCATGAAATACAAGTGGCATCTTCACTTAAGATCACCTGATGGTAAATGTATGAGCTTATTATTTTTAATCTTCCTGATCGGCCTTTTCTGTTTCATTGGTCCACATGCCTGATTTTTATACCACGACCATGTTATCTTTGATTATGAGAGCAATACTAGTTAGTGTTGCGTGACAACTTGGATGAATTAAGAAACATCTAGCTAACTGAAATAAACTCATTTTTGTAGGTGTTCTTTGCAGCAGACTGACGTGCATGTTATTGGGCTGTGTGGAGAAGATTCTCCTTCAGGCTGGTTGGGCGCCATATATCTGACTGGAGGTTCAGAAAGGAAAAAGAGTAGAAGCACAGTTTCAGTCTTGTTTCCTTTCACCATGATCAAATACCCTGACAAAAGCAACTTAACAGAGAAATGATTTATTTGGATCACAGTTCTAGTCTGCAGTTTATCATTGCAGGGAAGTCAAGGCAACAGGCTCTTGGAGCAATTGGTCATATTCCATCCTTGGTCAGGAGCAGAGAGCAATGCATTAGCGCACACAGCATACTTTCTTTACTCTTATACAGCTCAGAATGAACATAATTAAATATTTATTTTATTTGTAAGTGTGCATGTGTGCATGTGTGTGTGTGTGTGTGTGTGTGTGTGCATGTGAGTGAAGGTGCCCACAGAAGACAGAAGAGGGCACCAGTTTCTCTGAGGTTGGAGTTATAGTCATTGTGAGCGCCTGATGAGGGTTCTAAGAATAGAATTCGGGTCCACTGTAAGAACAGTACTTGCAGTCTTAGCCAGTGAGTCACCTCTACGGCCCAAATTAGCAAAAGGAAGATAATCACCCACGGATGTACCTGTAGCTACCAAGGTTTTTTCCCTTCTCCTGGCGATTCGCAGGGCTGTGTGACCTCCGGCTCCCTGGAGACTCTGTATTAGCTCTGGCTTGAGGGGATAACTTAGTAAGAACCTGGTTCTCTTTGTTATGGTGATTTTATTTGTATTTAAGGTTTTAGCAGTGGGCCCATAGCCTGCCTCCCCCAGCTGATCCTGCCCAAGGCGCCGGGAAGCTTTAATCTTCTCCTCCTGCTCCTGGATGGGAGGAGGCCTTGCATTTTAGATCCCTCTAGCCCACTGGTATATATATCCGACTTGAGTTTAATAAAATGGCCATTTACTCTGGTAAATGAGCAAAGGTCTCTTTTGTGTGTGTCTCTTTTTTAACCCTCAGGACAATCGTCCATTCTCGTGGGCCCGAGTTCGGGAAAGCGCGCAGCCTAAATCGGGCGTGGGTATCCACTGGAAAGTGCAGACTCTTACAGATGGTGTCCCTGGGTGGGCTTTAAAGAAAAATTAAAAAATCGTGTCCTGCCGTCAATGGATCCACCACAAAAACCCCAATAGAGGTGAGGGTCTCCCCACAATCCAAAATCTGGCCAGTTTTATAATGTGTAATTGTGCACATATGATAAGGGGATGAATAGGTTAAATAGTTTGATTTTTAGAAAAATGGGTGCTGATATGTCCACTCCGGAGCTAGAAGGGCAGTTAGCAGATCAGCTACTGCAGCTTATGGAAAAGCTAGGCACCAGGATCAAAGGTGACACAGCACAAGGGACCATCAAGGTAATTTCAGAGCTCAGTCCTTGGTTCTCTCTAACTGGGAACCTTAATATCGAGGACTGGGAACAAGTTAGGGCTGATCTACATATTGCACAGAGAGAACGGGGAACTAAAGCCGTCCCCCTAGCAATCTATTCACTCTGGCGTCTTATCAGAGATGCCCTCCTTAATAAAGATGTTTTAATAAAAAAACAATTAGAGGTTTTAAACAAAACCCTTAAAAAAATTCAAAAAATAAAATCTATAAACTCTATCAAGAGTTTTGAGGATCAAAAAGTCAAAAACATTGATAATTTAGATAAAAAAGAAAAAATATTAGAAGGCGAAATCGCACTTCTAACCAAACAGCTAGAGAAGGAGGAAGGCGGGGCCACTAGCAGAGATGCCCCCATTAGGCCTCCTCCACAAAGAGCATTTTCTGCTTCCCTAAACCGCTGTGCTACAGCTTTTGCCCCTGTTAATCTGGAGGCGGGAGCTCAAGAGTTTTCGAACAGGCCTGATAATCTCGGTAGAGATAGGTCGGTCTATCCTACTGAAGGAACTCTTGGCCAGCAAGTACTTAGTATCAGACAGCCTGACTCTCTGACCTTTAAGATGGTCAAGCAATTAAAGGAGGCAGTCGTTGCTTATGGTGCTTACGCTTCCTTCACTGTGACATTGCTGGAGTCCTTCCTTAAGTTCAACCTTACGCCCAGCGATTGGATACAACTTTGCAAGGCCTGTCTCTCTGGGGGTAAATTTTTACTATGGAGAGATGATTTGCAAAGGATTTGCAAAAAATCTGCGGGGCTTAATGCCGCCGCCAGTTTCTCCCAGCATGATCTTGATATGTTACTTGGAGATGGTCAATATTCTGATCTCACAATACAAACCACTTACGATCCTGCAGTTTGCGCTCTAATGACTGCCGCGGCGATAAAGGCCTGGACATCTCTACCAGTTAAAGGAACAGGAAAACTACTCTCAAAAATTGTACAGGGACCTACAGAGTCTTATTCTGCATTTATAAACCGCCTCTTAGAGATGGACAGCCGTACTCTTGGGGATATTAATTCTTACTTGCCAGCAGTAAAGCTATTAGCCTATAAAAATGCTAACAGGTCTTGCCAAAAAGTTTTACACCTACATAGAAACAAAGACCTGGATGATTTTATTCATCTGTACAGAGGCATAATTCCTTCTACTATGATGGGACAGGTGGTCACTTCTGCCCCTAAGGAGGTTACAGCCAAAACTGGTTCAAAAAATTGCTTTCAGTATGGAACATTTGAGGGCACATAGCGATCTTCCTGGCCCCCTAAATAAAGGCAATGCCTTGGCTGATAAACTCACTCGCCAGGTTTATACAGTTAGTCAAAAATCTTATGAAGCTGCTAAGAAAGCTCATAATCGCTTTCATCTCAATGCTGGGTCTTTGAAATTTCATTATAAAATATCTCAAAAACAAGCCACTGATATTGTTAAGAAATACCCTTTATGTGTAAAACTTTTAACTGCTCCCCATTTGGGAATTAACCCGCATGGGCTGGCTCCCAACCATTTATGGCAGATGGATGTTACCCACGTTCCTTCTTTTGGACGTTTACAATATGTTCACGTAACTATGGACACATATTCACACCTTCTCTTTGCCTCAGCTCATACAGGAGAAAAATTACGGGATGTTAAAAGCCACTGCCTGCAGGCTTTTGCCTACATGGGGGTCCCTAAATCTCTCAAAACGGACAACGGACCAGCCTATACCAGTGTTGGTTTTGCTAAGTTCTGCCAGGAGTTTCATATTTCTCACAAAACCGGTATACCCCATAACCCCATGTACCCACAGACTAATCTAATCTAATCTAGATCATTAATCTAGATTAATTCTTTCCCTAGGAGACTCTAGATTGTGTCAAGTTGACAACTGAAGCTAACTTGGGATACTTTCTTCTTCTACTGAATATCAGAACTCCATCTCTTTCAACCTCTAGAAGTTGGGACTTGCAAAGTAGACTGACTGCTAGGATCTCAGTTTTCACTCATAGACTAGGAAGTGTGCCATGTTTCTATAGTCTTGATGCTGTGGCAAATATTTTTTTTAAAAGATTTGTTTATTTATTATGTATACAGTGTACTGCCTGCATGCATGCTTGCAGGCCAGAAGAGGGCACCATATCTCATTATGGATGGTTGTGAGCCACCATGTGGTTGCAGGGAATTGGACTCAGGACCTCTGGAAGAGCAGCCAGTACTCTTAATCTCTGAGCTTTCTCTCTAGACCACTGGAACAAACATTCTTTTGGTCTTCTTGTTTCTCCAGCTTTCAAATGCCTAATGTAGGGCTTCCCAGTTTTCATAATCACAGTAATGATAATAATAGTAATAGTAATAATAATAATGATAATAATTTTTGAGACAGGGTCTCTATGTAATGCTAGCTGTCTTGGAACTTTCTATGTAAATGAGGCTAGCCTTGAATTCACTGAGATCTGCCTGCTACTGCCTCCCAAGTGCTGGGATTAAAGGCATGAACAATGCCAGGCCTTTACATTAATTAACTTTTAAAACAATCAATCAACCATTATCTTTCTATTATCTATGTATCATCTATCTATCTGTCTGTCTGTCTATCTATCATCCGTCTGTATATCTGTCTATCTATTATCAGTCTACCATGTATCTAGCATCTATCATTATTTCCTCTTGGTTTTATTTCTCTTGATAACCCTGATTAACACAGTAGCTTTGTAAGTAATACGAGATATCCCCTGGTAACTGTAGAGGATCTTCCACAGATACCAAAATATGTAGTTTCCTAAGCATCTTATATATGGCAATAAAGTATTTAAATATAACCTAAAGATAGTACTCTATATATTTCAAATTATAGATTCTTAAACTGAGTGTCATGAAGTCACATAACTGAGTGGGGGGTTTGTGAAAAATATGGCAGTGGTGAAATCCTTATGAATGTGTAATAACCAAAAATTAATTCAAAATCAAACATACAATGAATCTAAGGTATTTGTGCAAGCAAGTGTTCCCTCTTTCCTTGTTTTTTTTTTAAATTGCATTTATTTATTTATCTATTGTGTTTTTACATGGTGTATCTTGATCCAATTGGTCTCCTATTCCTTTGTATCTGCTGTCTGCCCCTGCACTCCCTCCAAATTAAACAAAATTTAAGAGAAAAAAAGGAAGAAAATAAAATGAGTAAAATAAAAAAGGGAAAAAATTAAAATCTCATCACAGAAACTGCAGTGTGACCCAACAAGTCATGCTGTGTACTCCTTTGTTCATACATCTCTACTTGTAAGTGTTTGTTGCGAAGAGTCATTGGTCTGGTTTGAGGTCCCTGGTGTCCACTGTTTCCAGTGTTGGATCCCCACTACGACTCTTCCTGGATATCCCTCTGGTGCCCTGTGTTGTGGAAATCCTGCAGCTTTGGGCCTGCTGGTAAGGCCCTTTCACATGCTCCAGCAGATCATTGATGAGACAGATGTTGGGGCAGGCCAAGGCATAACCTCATGACCCTGGATCTGGGCCTTGGCAGCTGTAGGGTTTCATCACCAGATGAGAAGTGGGGACAGCTTGCCTATGGTCACTTTGGGCCTGGCTCATATACATCTGTACTATAGCTGTTGGCTCAGTTAAGCTTCCCAGATGAGGTGCAGGGCCTTGGGCAGGTTAGTTTCACATCAACTTGACGTGAGCTAAAGTTGTATCTTAGTTTAAAGATTGTTTAATATTCTGATATGAAGTCTCAATCTTCAAGATATATATGTATTAAGTATTATAGGTCAATAGTCATTCATGTTTGTTATACTTTTAGTCAGACTAATTAGGTTACTTAGACACATAGAGATTGTATTCTGCATAGATAGATAACCTTCAACTGCTTTGAAGATCTGTAGAACATGGCATTTAAATAATTTAGAATTCTGTTGACATGAGACACGGTTGCTCCTGGCAGCACTGACTGATCTATTCCTGAGAAAGTGTTGAGCACCAAAGATAACTCCACTTGGAGCTTGTTTTCTTCTTGGCACAACTGGCTTTTGGGCAAGGAATTGCCCATGCCACAACCATTGACAAAGTGCATGATGTCCAGATTGGACAAGCAGGATATAAGAAAAAAGACTGTCAAATATTGCCAAGACAGGGTAAGATGGTTCTGAAAATTTTCCTGCCTCTGAAAATGGTCTGTCAGTTACTCTAGGTCTTAGCCAAAGTTGGCTGCTTCAACATTACAAATGAGACTTTGGGAGATTGTTCAGCCAGACAATTGTCTCTGTCACCTACTGCATATTTTGGAAGCTGCTTGATTGCACTTTCTGCCTACTCAAGTAATATTATCTCCCATCTCAGGCCTTCAGTGGGGTTGAAGATTAGATAGTCATAGTTACCATCCTTTGGTAATCTATCCAAGTCATTTCTAATACAAAATTTAGATTCCTTAGGATAGAATGTTTATTAAAACATTTAGAATATGTTCCCAGCTTAGTTTTGTTTATTCTGGTTGTAATTTTGATCTTATACTTTGTACCTGTTCCTAGCATACATAGTTTTTGTATTGGGTTTGGAACTCTCTTATTTAAACAAAAGGGGGAGGTGCTGTGGGAACCCCTTCAGCCAATAGCCTTCAATATACCAGCTCACTTGGGCATGGTCTCTTATAATATAAATGGAGCTGTAAAGTGTGCGCTTATTATCTCTTCCTTCTGGCTCTTACTTCCGGCTCTTACTTCTGGCTGCTAGATTCGGTTCCTGTGCCCTGTTTGTGCAAAGTACTGTGATCTAGGACTGTGATCCGTGAGTCTATCCCTAAATAAATAACCCTTTATTATATATAATTCTGAACTAGTGTGTGATTATTTTGTAACTTCCTTTGTCAAATGAGCTATTGTGAAACCGTAGATGCTGGTGGTGAAGACTTAGCTTATAAAGTTTCAGAGGGAAGTAGAATTAGAAGCTCTAATAGGGTCATAGGAGAGGTTTTTTGAATTAATAATCTGTGGTTCTGTTTAACTTGGCTGGAAGCATTGTCTATGACTAACCACTAGACTAGAGCCACTCACATAAAATTTTTGCTTTGCTGGGACAATTGGCACTTGCCAGGTGGGGTTGAATAATCTGCCACGATTAAGAAGAGACCAGCATCATTAAGGCAGAATTTTCTGGGAAGTGTCTCTTTGGCATTAGCACCCAGAAAGCTTTGTTTCTGGCATAATCATCTGTGATCCAACTCATGAGCCTTGCAGGTTAGAATCCTCTAGTGAATGTACCTGAAATGTCTCAGCCAGACTTTATTATCGTATGTTGTGAACTGTTATGTTTTTGCTGTACATTCAAACTTTCCTGCTCTCCTAGAAATATAATGGTTTAACTACAGAAACCAATAGTATTTTCCTTCTTGTCTTTCTTCAGCATGTAATTATCAAATTGGTAAATTTTTGAACTGTGTTAGAACAGTAGATTTTAAAATATGCTTTTGTCTTTTGTTAGGAAAAAATTTCATGGGTTTCTGAAATGGCCCAAAAGAAACTTCTGCCATTTTTACTATAGCTTGGGTTGTTTCTTGCCAGCTTTTTAAAAATTATCCTGGCTACCTTTTGCCTCTGGACTTTTTTTTTCCTTACTTCTGTGTAACTTACCTTCATTCTACTCTATGGCTGACTGGGTGCTTGGCCCTGACTTCCCCCTCTCCTTGTTCTCCTGTTGCTTCTCTCTTTCTTGTTTCTCCTTCTATTTATCCTCTCTGCCTGCCAACCCCATCTATCCATGCTCCTGCCTCACCATTGGCCATTCAGTTCTTTATTAGAACAATCAAAGAATCACAGCTTCACAGAGTTAAACAAATTTAGCATAAGCAAAAATCACACACCTTAAAATAATATTCCTCAGTGTATGTGTATATGTGTGTGTGAGTATATTATATATACATATATATGTATATATATTACTCCTAGTTATTTTTCTATTACTGTGAAGAGACACAATGACCATAGAAACTTACAAAAAAAAGCATATGATGGGATTTGATTATCATCATGATGGGGAGCATGGTGGCAGGCAAGAAGTCATGGTGCTTGGCAGTAGCTGAGAGTTTATGCCTGATCCACATGTATGTGACAGAGAAATACCTAACTGGAATGACATGGGCTCTTGAAACCTCAAATCTCACCCCCAGTGACACATCTCTTCTAACAAGGCCACGCCTCCCAATCCTTTCTACACAGTCTATCAGCTACAGACCAAACATCCAAATATATGAGTTCATGGGAGCCATCTTCATTAGACACACACACACACACACACACACACACACACACACACACACGTGCACACACACACACACACACATATACATACACATCTTGATTGAATATAAGACCGATCAAGAGATAAGCTGCTGGTGGGTCTCTGAGGACATCTCTAAGATTAACTGTGGGGTGGGGGCAGGAACTTTCCCTCAGAGCGGCCACCACTTTCTGGTGTGTCCCAGATATGAAGAGGAAAAGTGGAGCTGCCCCTTTACTGCTTCCCATTGTCAATTACAAATGGATCTGTTTTGATGTTGCCATTTCTGCCATTCTCTGTGACATTAAAACTCGGTTTTCTCAGCTTCCAATGTTCACTAAAGCAGTAGCTCTTCAGGAAACCTCCAGGAATTTGGCACTAGATTGGAACTGGTGAGGTATCCAGTCTTGTCAGCTGAGCTCCACTGGGTCTTCAGCCTCTCTAGTGTATAGACAGCCATTGTGGGGCTACTTATCCCACAATGCTTGGCTCAATCTTGTACTATATATTTTTTGTTGGATTTATTCCTTTAAAGAATCATGAATAATGCATGTATAAAAGGTAAACTTTATATCGTCTGTCACATATACAGAACACTTATATAAACTCAGATACATACATACATGCATGGATACACGGCATGAAAGCAGAGAGAGACTCTTTGGGGGAAGGACTAGAACCAGTGTGTCTGTGTGTGAAGTCAAGAACAGGTGCTAGAGACTGAGTATGAGGAAAAGCCTCATTACATATATGTGAAATGCCATTATTTTAAACAAGAATGCCAGTGGTAGTTGTATACACATTGATTTCCTATAACTTTACTAAATTCATCCAATAGTTTTAAGTCTTTCACTAGAGACTTTACGTTTTTAATAAACAAGATTATGACATATGCAAAAAATAACAACTTGACTTCTTCTTTTTGGGATAACTGTTACTTTTTTTTTCTCATTTAGTTGCTCTGACTACGATGCCCTAGACTATGTAGAACCGAAGCCATGATTGTGGTCATATTTATTTTCATCCTTACCTCAAATGAAAATATGAAAGCTGCACACCATTGGATATGCTGTTATCTGTGGGCTTGCTATGCCCTTGTGTTCAGCATGAATTCTTATAGACCCAACTGCCAGAAGTTTCAACTATGATAGAATGTTGAAATCCATCAAATGCCTTATCTGTATCTTTTGAAATGTTCGTATGATTTACCATTTGTTCTGTAGTGTATAACACTTATTGATTAGCATGTGTTAAGTGTTCTGGCTACTTTTTTGGTCAACTTGACACTATCTAGAGTAATTTGGGAATCAAGAACCTCTAATGACCCCAACAGCTAGGTTCATGGAAACATTTTCTTGATTAATGATTGAGGTGAACAGGCTTGTATCGTGAGGGGTTGGCAGATGGCCCTGGATGGTGTGAGAAAGTAGAATGAGTAAGCCATGAAAACAAGTAAGCAAGTCTATAGACACCACTACTCCATGACTTTTTCTTCAGTTCCTGCCTCCAGGTTCCTGCCTTGACTTTCTTCACTGACGGAGTGTGACCTGAGAGTTGTAGGCAGAAATAAACCTGTACCTCTGCAAGTTGCTTTTGGATTTTTTTTTGTCACAGTGCTAGAAACTTTAAGACAGAAATCAGTACCAGGAATAAGGTGTTGCCATGACAGATTTGATTTGATCATATTTTTGAGAGGATTGTGGAAGGACTCTGGTACTTTTGAACTAGAAAAACCATTGAGTGTTTGGAACTTAATAAGCTATTGTGGAAAGAGAGAGGAGATAATTCTGAGAGCAGTAAAGATGACCTAGGACTGATTTGTGAAATTTCAGAGAGAAGTTTTAGAGACCCATGTAGACTCTACTGAGGTTGTTCAATATTTTTAATTAAGAATTTGTGGTGCTTGTCAGCTGTAACAAGAGACCAGAACCAGTACAGTTAAACTTGCCTTTCTAGGATAGTTGATGCTGGTTGTCTGAGCTGAGAAAATAGTGGTAATTAAGCAAAATATCCTGGAAACATTCCCTCAGGGTCAGTAAACAGAAGCTGTGGTCCAGGGAGCCAAGGCTGTACCACATAATGGCAGATGAACTTGATAATGTGTAAGAGGTTCCCAGGAGCGGCTGGCTTGCAGGCATGAAGGGGTTGTTAAGAGATGCCAAGGTTTTATACCATGAGAAGCCTGGAGCGGCCACTGAAGAAGGTGCAGTCTCAGTTGCAGCAGAAAACCCAGGATTGAAGGGGTCATGGAGTAAGGCTTAGCACCACGAGGCAGGCTCAGAGTCCTGGAAAGACTGTTGGTGAAGGTGAAGACCAGTTGCAGAGGGACTCCAGCATGTTGGAGATGCTAATACTGTGGGAGGACCACCAAGGCCAGCAGCTGTGGAGTGGAACCAGTCTGAGTCTAGGATACAAGCTGTGTGTATTACTTTGAATGACAGAATTGGAGACGTGATGCTGCTTAGCCCCTTGGGAGTCCAGAGAATCATGCGTGGGTCACTCTGAACTTTTTACACTGTTACATTTTGGTTTTGCTTTGATTTGATTGTGACTTTGCCCCAATTCTTCAATATCAGAGTAAGAAACTGTTTTTTTTTATTTTATAGGGGCTCACAATTATGAGACCTTGGGTATCTTAGAGAAACTTTGAAATTTTGGAGAGACCTTGTATCTTTTAGAGCGGTTTTGTGCTTTGAAAGAGACTTTGGACATTTGTAAAGAGATTAACTTTCAAAGTATTTGAATTTTTAAAGACTGGGACTTTGAAAAGTTGTGATATTAATATTATTATATCATCATGAGAATAAGTGATAAAATGACATAGTTAAAATAGTGATGTATTTGTGTGTCAAGTTCACAGGGAGTCAGTTTTATGTCAACTCGACACAAGCTAGAGACATTTGGCAGAGGAAACCTCAATTAAAAAAAATGTTCCCATCAGATCAACCTGTGGGGTATTTTCTCTACTAATGATTAATGTTGGTGGGTCCAGCTAATTTCAGGCTGTGACACCTCTGGACAGTTGTCCTGGTCGGTATTAGAGAGCAATGGCAGCAAGCCAGTGAGCTGCGTTCCCCAATGGCCACTGCATCAGCTTCTTCCTCTAGGTTCCTGCCTTGAGTTATTGTCCTGATTCCCTCAGTGACCGAGTATGACCTGAGAACTGTAAGCTGAAATGAACTCTTTTCTTCCCAAGTTGCTTTTGGTCATGATGTTTTATTTGTTTATAGTGAGTAACTCTTATTTGCTTTAAAATTTGGTTTTCTTGATTTTACAAGTGATATTTTCTACTGGGCTAATTGAAAGTATTGGTGTGTCTGTTAGATATTTTCTTTTTGCTCTGATAAAATATCCTGACAAGAACAACCTAAGGGATAAAATGTCGTATTTGGCTCACAGTTCCAGATGAACATAGTCCATCATGAGTAGAGCGCATGGTGGCAGGACCGAGAAGCTGGCTAGTAGTGGATGTCTGCATTCAGGCCTGTCCCTACTGACTCTAGCCAGGCTCCATTTCCTAAAGTTCTATAACCTTCCCAAATAGTGGCATCAATCCCTACAGCTGTTAACCTGTTTTAAGATTTTAATATGAAAAGTAATTCTGCAATGAATACTGTCAGATGTAAAATGTTTCAGAATTTGTCACTTTCGGATAGATTCCTAGATGTGGGATTTATGAGTCAAAGGGAAAGGACACAGCTGATTTTTATTAATTAGTATGCGTGTTTCTGTGTAGACCTGTTGATGCATCCCTGATCTTGTTCATATATGTGTGTTTCTGTGTAGACCTGTTGATGTACCCCTGTAGTTTGTTCTACTGTAATAAAATAATATATTGTCAGTGATTTTTATACATGAAAAGTAGTATCTTAATCCACTTTGAATTCTTAAGAAAATTTGATAATTTTTTATGTCCTTCATTTCTTTTCTATACTTTGTTATTCATATATACCAAATTTATATTTTTATCCCAAATTTAGGGCATCTTTGTATCATAGGGTATATTATCCCTTTGTCTATTATATAAATTATAAATTTCATTTTATGTTATTTTTGGTATATAAAATTTTAAGTTTTACTCAATCAATCAATCAATCAATTAATTAATTTTTGAAACAGGGTTTCTTTGTATAGCTTCGGATACTGTCCTGGAACTCACTCTGTAGGTCAGGCTGGCCTTGAACTCACAGAGATCTGCCTACCTCTGCCTCCTGAATGCTGGGATTAAAAGTGTGTGCCACCACCCCCTGACTCTTAAGTTTTTATTTCTTTTTTCTATTGCTTCTGAATTTTAAGTGACGGCTATCTAGCCCACCACAGGATATAAGTAAATTCATGATTTTTATTTTTCTATGAGACAATTTAATTTTTTTTTAAAAATTCTTCACCATGTGTTAGTTACTTACTGTATTGTGACAAAATATCTGACAAAAGCCACTTAAGAAATGTCTGTTTTGGTTCACAGTGGAGGGTAAGCTCCTCCTGCAATGGCAGGAATGGCTGTTTTGGCTCACAGTGGAGAGTATGTGCCTCCAGCACTGCCAGGAATGACTCTTTTGGCTCACTTGAGGGTAAGTTTCTCCCACAATGCCAGGAATGGCTGTTTTGGCTCACAGTGGAGGGTAAGTACCTCCAGCATTGCCAGGAAGTCATGGCAGCTAGAACTTGAGAAAGCCTTGTCTACAGGCAGGAAGCAGTGAGAGACAGAAATTCTCATTCCACGAGTCCATGGAATGGTGTTGCCCACATTTAGGGTGGGTCTTTGTACTTTGAATTATTAACCCAGTCAAGAAACTTCAACAGGCATGCCCAGAGGTTGGTATCCTAGGTGAGTATAGATTTTTACTAAGTTGATGGTCAGTATTTATCATTACTCTATAGAATTTTATTTAGATCTGCCTCCACACTGAATTGGCGATTTAGCAACCAGACCTTTAACAGGTTGTGAGGGGATGACAAGATGGCTTGGTGGGTAAAGGTGCTTCCCAAGCAAGATTTAGGACTTGAGTTAAATCTCTGGATCAGATTCAGAAGGTAGGAGAAAAGGACGGACTCTCCAAACTTGCTCCCTGATCTCCAACCCTGCCATGCTATGGCAAGCTTAACCCTGTCACCTCCTAATAATACCCTACAATAACAGCAGCAACAATAATAATAAAATTTAAAAATAGGTTGTGAATTTGCTGCTTTCTTAAACTATTACTATAGATTATTTGTTTTTATTTTTCAAGTTTTTTCCTTCCTTCCATCCTTTCTTCCTTCTTTCCTTCCTTCCTTCCTTCCTTCCTTCCTTCCTTCCTTCCTTCCTTCCTTTCTTCCTTCTTTTCTCCTATTTTCACTTCACTTCTTCTTCTATACCTGTCTTTTAATTCATTTCAGTGGTTTGAGACAGGGTCTTTCTATATAGGTCAGGTTGACCTTGAATGCTTGGTCTTCCTTACAAGGCAAGCAGGGCTGTCTTACAGACACTATATGAGCCATGGGAGGCCGTGCAAACCTATAATCTCAGCATGAAGACCTTGAGGCCAGAGGCATAGTAAGATCAAAGCTGACTTAACGAGTTTGAGGCCATCCTGGTGCCATTGCAAATGCTTGTCTTAAAGCAAAGCAAAAAAGACAATATCTAAATGTGCTATGACAGCGTTAGAACAACAATTTATCTGAAACTGTGCAAAAATACATATTGATAACTTATTAAATTACATGAATGCCACAAAATATGTTTTTATCAAACATCTATATTATATTCACTTTTTTCAAGGCCTCTTTTTCTTTAAATGTTATCACATATCTTCCTAATATATAAATGCAAAATCTTCAGTTAGTATAATGTTATTTTCGTGAATGTATTCTCAGGCTGGTATTGGATAAGCACTTGGTGTGCTCTTCCCTGGGGAAGACTATTTCTCTTGCTCTCCATACCCCTTAGTTGCCTGTCCTTTGTGTAGGGTTGAGGCCTTATGAGTCTTCCCCTTCCACACTAGCATGCCTATTGGTGTCTTCCTTGTTCAGGCCATGATCAGACAGGTGTGTTGGTGAGACTTCATGGGTGTAGCTTCTTTGACATTTTGAGGAGACATACATAATCTCACAGAAAATTTCCTGCCCCTTTATCTTTTAGATCTTTGATTTGTTAATGTGAAAGACTTAATGTTTTCTTTTTATGTTTTTCTAACACAATTTGACAGGATCCCTGCTTTTCCCACTGATTTACAATGCTACCTTCATTACATGAAGTGATGTATTTTTAAGGTTCTGATTCCAGAGATAGATAACACATTAATATCTGACAGAAACAAAGTGACTTCACCTTTAAATAATATCAACTCAAACTCACCCTCAAATTTAGCCACAGATATTTAATGCTGGGGCTTACTGAAATGCAAACACATTAGATTAAAAATAGAAGTGCAATTTCCAAGGCAATGTCATGCGTAATACTTCCAAGATGCTTTTCTGGCATAGATCTTACTTAGGAGCTAATAGTAAAAAGAGAGACACGCACAGAGAATAGTTCCTTTCTATATAGCTTCGATACAAAGGCTGTTGTTCATCTGTTCTCAGGATGTGGGGAGATATATTTGTGGTATACGTTCTTCTAAAAAGTAAAGAAACCAAGAATGCGAAGGAAGAGAATTCTGTTATTTTCCTTGGTATATTATACTCAAACATAGAGGGATAAATGATGTGTGCAGAGGAAGGGAAGTCAGTGTTAATGGAGCCTTTGGGTTCTGGGAAAGGAGGTAAGTATTTCATGTTTCATATTTAAGGACAAGGCACATTTTGGCATTCTAGAAACTTTCAATTCTCCCTGTTTAGTATTTGAAAGTCTAACCTTTAATGGAGGTTCCTCCTTTGGGAAGAATTGTCACCCCCAAGGTGGATAACGTCAGAGGGGTTCAGAATGGTTTTTAACCAAGTGGCCAGATGCACCTGCGTTGTGCCTGAGGCTTTAATATTAATGGACTCTCCAAGACTCATTTTCCAGGGTTCAGAATCCTTTTACGCTGGAGAATTGTAGCTTCAGTTTTCCACCAGCAGGTTAATTAGACTTCAATTTTTCTTCTTTCTTGGTTGGAATTTGAGTGATTGGAAGTACGTTCCCTCATCTGTCAGGGTCTGGGGAAACTAAGTGGAAAATGGATTCTCCGGACAGAGACGTATGAGCCCGTTTCCTCACCGCAGAGGCTTGACAGGAAGTGCAGCCTCGGGTGAACGTGCTCTCCTTCGGAGCATGCCTCAGTGCTGCACTGGTACTGAATGCTGGAACGCTACCCTGGGGAGCGAGGGACGTCTCAGCTAACAGCCTTTGTGAGTAATAGCCTGCTGTTTCTCAATCAATGTCATTTCCAACTCCTGCAAGGAAATTATTTGTGGGGAGTGGTTATCTGACAATTCATCTATCATTTTGATATGCGATTGCCCCCTGGATTTGGCCAGAGGGATTTAGAGTTTTAATTAAAAACAGGTACACCTCCAGCTTTGTCGTTTGAGTTGGGAGGAACAACCATGCAACCTCGAAGGCCTAGGTTATATTTCTCTTTATAGAATCATTGCATTTGTGTTCTTAAAATTACGTAAAAGGAAGTGTTTGGATGCATGTCACAAAATGTGATAAAAGTAAGAATCAAAGATGGAAAGAAAAATGAAATTGAGTACCCAGTTAACAAGTGTTGCCTTTTCCACGTTCCAACTGTCTGGAGGGGTGCAGTGGCTTGTTTTTCCTTCAGGGTGTCTGTGTCAAGGAATTATTTCGATTGTTTGCTAGCAGGATAGGTAAGTACAACCATTTGTATCAATACCTTTACTTACCTTGTATTGGTAGCATAATAAACACCTTTGTTTTGTTTAAACATCCTGTGGGTCTTATGAAATGACCCTATCATCTCCACTGTGAAATTTTAGACCTAAGAGGTTAACAGCTTCGACAAATGAACAGAATCAGCAATATTTGGGTTCAGGCTGACCTGTTTTCAAAGCACATGTTCTCAGTGATTGACTTATTCACTTGTGTGGAAACCCAAGTGTTTCTGGACTTGAAACTATATTTTAGATAGAAAATATACCGAAAAGTTTAAGGTGGTACCTTGGAGAATAATGAGAAGTTAATGAGCAGCAGTTTGAGATCTCACATCTGTTAGAGCTTGTGGATGTTAAGAATGGATGGTTTTGCTTTGTGTCTATGACTCTATGGACTAAGTGGTTCTCAACCTTCCTAATGCTGTGACCCTTTAATACAGTTCATGCAATGGTGAGCCCCAACAATAAAACTCTTTTGTTGACACTTCATAACTGCAATTTTTCTACTGTTATGAATTGCAAAGTAAATATCTGATATGTGACCTAAGGGGTCATGACCCACAGGTTGAGAACCACTGGGCTAAACCTTCAATAAGGAAATAAGTATTTTCATAATAGAAAGAGAAGTCCAAGAGTTTCTGAGCTAACAAATGGGAGTTTCTGCTGTAAGTTGCTTTTCAGATATTTGTTATATAATCTCCTATGGGATCAAGGTTTCATGTCATACTTACGTATTAAGGTCAGCCCACAAAACCCATTATTTTGAACTGGTAAGAGCAGATGCCAGAGGCTCAGCAGCTAAGAGTGCTGGCTGCTCTTGCAGAGGTCAGTTCAGCTCCCATCACCCCCAGGCTGGCTCACAGGCCTGTGATTCTAGTCCGAGGGGATCTGACACCCTCTTCTGGGTTTTGTAGATATCAGACATGCAAATGGTGCACATATACACATGCAGACAAAACACTCACGCATGTAAAATAAAAATTAATTAAATCTTACATGAAAAGGAATAAAAAAAGGTAATAATTATCTAAGTGGAACATAACATTAAGTGCAACTTTAAGAGTAAAATAGTTCTGAAAATGTTTGAATGTCTCTTTCCATAAAACAGAGTTTTTTAAAAAATTATTTGTTTTTACATGTATGAGTGTTTGGCCTGCTTGTATGTCTGTGCACCACATGGGCATTGCCAAGGAGGCCAGAAGGGGGCATCATAACCCCTGGGGCTGGAGTTACAGATAACAGCTGTGAGCTGCCACCTGGATTCCGGGAATTAAACCTGGATCCTCTGGCAGAGCAGCAAGTGCATTAAACCACTGAGTTAGCTCTCCTGCCCACTTCATTGCATTTAATATGTGAACAGTTTTTCACAAGTAACAGTTCTCAGGCCATAGGTATTACGATCTAGATTTTCCAGTGCCTAGCATATCTTCTATAATTTATAGCAATAAAGGCCATTTCAGGGCTCAAAACTAGCAAGTGTTACCTTTCTAGATAATTTCTAGTTGTTACAGAGCAAGAAGGGGCCTGGTGGGATTTCCCTCACCAGTAAGGCAGTGACTTCTTTTTGAAGGAAAAAAAGTATCTAAATATGCACTGTTGGTTTAAATTAGTTTTATCTTTATGCAATTTAAATAAAACACTAAATAAAAGGTTGTGGAAATAGTTTAAATTTTTATTTCCAGAACCCACCTCAGGCCAGAAACAATAGTATACATCTGTAATCCCATAATTCCCATAAGGTGGGGTGTACATCTGTGATCAATCTCATAACTCCCATAAGGTGGGGTGTACATCTGTGATCCCAGAAATACCGTGAGGTGGGGTATACATCTGTGATCTCATAACTCCCATAAGGTGGGGTGTACATCTGTGATCCCAGAAATACCGTGAGGTGGGGTGTACATCTGTATCCCCAGAACTCCCATAAGGTGGGGTGTACATCTGTGATCCCAGAACTACCATGAGGTGGGGTGTACATCTGTATCCCCAGAATTCCTATAAGGTGGGGTGTACATCTGTGATCCCATAACTCCCATAAGGTGGGGTGTACATCTGTGATCTCATAACTCCCATAAGGTGGGGTGTACATCTGTGATCCCAGAAATACCATGAGGTGAGGTGTACATCTGTGATCCCAGAACTCCCATAAGGTGGGGGTGTACACCTGTATCTCCAGAACTCCCATAGTGTGGGGTGTGCACTTATGATCCCAGACCTCCTGTGAAGTGGGGTATGCACCTGTGATCCCAGAACTCCAGTGAGGTGGGGTCTGAAGCCTCCCTATGTGTTTATGGACCAGTCATTTTGGCATATGCAACAGTGGTGAACAAGAGATCCCATCTCCCACCATTAAAAGAAATAAAATTGATATGAATTGTGGATTTTCTTTTTTGTAGACAGTGGAAATCAACCTGAAAATTTTATAGCTACAAAACACGTGTACTATCAAAGCTCATATCCAAGCCATTCATTAGCAACAATCCTCAGGGGGCAGGAGATTCATCTACACTAGACTAACAGGATCGCTTAGTCAGGCAATTGCTTTTAACATAAAATCAAGAGAAGTATGGTTTTTAATCTGCTTTTGATTCCCATGTTTTTCCTAATAAGCTTCACTTAAGAAAATGACGACTTGGGAAGTAGAGTGTGTAGAGAGCCCATGTGGCAGTGCTCAGAGACGCACATTGCTTTTTGAGTTGTCAGTGTTAGGACTAAAAATGGGAATTATTGGGAGAAGTAGAAGCTATTTAATACCTCGCTCAGTAACACATACCTTTTAGAAGACTCTATTTTATTAATATCTGTATTACTGTGTATAATCACATTAATAGTAATAATCCAATGGTAAATAGTCAATGTTCGTAGTCTATTTTCAGTCTTTTTTCTTTTGACCAACAGCTGCATCATTTCTTCACATTTTTTTTATTTCTAACTTTTATTGATCCTTTGTGCTTTTCATATCATTCATCCTGATCCCACTCATTCCCTGTCCCCTCACTTCCACCCTCTGACCTTGCGACCACCCCTACAAAAAAATAAAACCAAACAACCAACCAGTTAAACAAAAAGTCTTGTGGGGATACTGTAGTATGGCCCAGTAAGTCCTACAGTATATGATGTGGGGTGTCCTTCTGTGTATGTGTTGATTTTATTGGTTGATGAATAAAGCTGTTTTGGCCAATGACTTAGCACAGTAAAACCAGGAGGAAAATCTGAACAGAGATATAGAGAGAGTAGGCAGAGTCAAGGAAACGTCATGCAACTGCCATAGAAGAATGCCAGAACTTTACCAGGAAGCCACAGCTGTGTGGCGATACACAGATTACTAGAAATGGGTTAATTTAAGATGTAAGAGCTAGATAGAAATATACCTGAGCCACTGGCCAAGCGTTGTTGTAATCAATATAGTTCTTGTGTGATTATTTGGGTCTGAGTGGCCAGAAACAAAAGTGTTGTCTCCATCAACAAAGTATCCCTTTAGTCCAAACTCCTTCAGTTGTAAGTGTTCAACCGACGACCAGTGAGCCATCGGTTTGGTTTAAGGCCTCTGACTTCTGCTGCACTCTCAATACTGGGCCTTCACTGGGTCTCCTCTTGGGTATTTTATTGCATGCCTTGTGTCATGTCAGGTTCTGTAGTTCTGCAGGTCTTGCCCCTTCACATACTCCAATAGTTCATAGGTGAGGTGGGTGTTGGGGTGGGCTGTCTCAGCCCTGGTTCTGGGCCTGGGTGGTAGCTGGGTTGATCAACCTGCCAGCTTGCCCTTGCTCTGCTAGTTCACCCAGGGACTCAGGCAGCCAGGAGCTGCCAGCTCTCCTGCTCTCACGGCCGCCGGTTCAGGTAGCCCACATTCAGACTACCAGGGCCAGCTCTCCCGCCTGCCTTAGGTGGCAAGAGGTTTGCGTGGGGTATTTTTCCCTCACCCATGCCACCACATGGCTGTGCGGGAGGGCCAGGGTTGCTCTCCCATTACAACCACAGAACCGGCTCACTTGCATCCCCGTCAGCAGCGTCAGCTCTAATGCTGTCACAGAAATTTTGATTGCATTTGTGGAGTGTTCAGCCACAAATGGGACCTCTGTTTCCATCTCCTGCAAAGTTCAGGGAACGTCGCCTAAGAGAGAACACAAAGATGGTTAAGAATAGAGACTGAGGTGGACCAAAGCAAGACAGTACCTTTTTGGACATGGGTGTGACAAGATTGCTACTGCAGTTGTGGCTGCCTGCACAGATCTGCATATCCAGTCAGTCCACATTCTTAAGTGGAATGGGGCCAGGGGTGTGGGGAGGTGGGAGTGGGGGTAGAGGTGTGGGGAGGTGGGAGAGGGGGCAGGGGTGTGGGGAGGGTGCTCACCAGCCACCACCTTAGCTGAGGAGTTATTGGCAGTTGATGGCTTCTCAGCAGGGAGAATCAGTTTTCTTTAGGGCTGTGGTTCCTGCTAGGTGGACCCCATTATTTTTTTGGACAACACAAATTGGATTTGGTGGGCTATTAAAACAAAGTGGACATGTAATTGGAAGGAAGATGGTGTGTGTAGGTGAATATGTGAAAAGGCAGGAAGATAGAGTGAATGACCAAAATACATCATAGTTGTGTATGAAATTTTCAAAGAATTAATAAAATAGTATATTTAATAAGGAAAGTTCAATAGTGAGAGGAACTCTTTAATCTTCTCCATCCATTATGTACAGTTTTGTTTAGACTGTAGCACTGTTCACAGGAAAATGAACAGATAGCCTTTCAACGAGTGCAGGCCCAAGTTCCTTAGAGCAGAGTGTGTGCCTGGGAGCTAAGAGTGCAATCATGCTTATCCAGAACACTGTGAGAGCAGCTTTGCTTTAAAGTTTCCCTTGTGAGTTCTGCCAAAATAAATGAATTAGAACAACGGTTATTGAGTTTCTTAGAGGTTTTCTTAGTATTCTCTTTTCTTTGGAGTATATTTCTGTTTCTTTTTTTCTGATCATTGATAAGAAAACAGTAATTATTTATTGATACACCAAGTGAGGCAGCTGAGTGTTATGTTTTATAGGCCAACTTTGCTATTGTTTTTTCATTGACCTAAATAACATTTTTTTCATTTATTTTACATAATCAGTGAAAATTTGACAGTCATTAAGAAACATGCAAATTATTTAAGTGAGAACAGCAGTTTGAAAGGGTGCAGTGGCCTAGTCAAAGGGAAGGGCGACCTCACAGAGGGAAAACCACTTTTTCCCACTGTGTTTTTGTTCTGTTTCCCTGTTCCTGGCAGACATGGTGTCGCTGAGCATTCCTGATCTCTCCTTGGTCTTCGTCTGTATCTATTTCTCTCCCTCTGAGACTTTCTTTCTCAATAGTTTGGCTTATGCACATAGGGAAAGGTCTTCCCAGACTCCCAGCTGTCCAGTGTTTCACGTTAACAGAGACAATGTGACATTCTCCTAGCACATTCTCAGGAGAGAAAATCCAGCTGAATTAATTCGGCTCAGGTTTCCATTCCTGGCTCAACCAGTTGAGACCATAGACAGAGAAGAATAATGGAGCAGAAATTCATTACTGAAGTGGACTGTGAGGCCACTTTCATCAAATCAAAACAGCAGCAAGCACATACGCAACATTACTGTGAGCCGCATACTGTTCCGTGTATCAACTCACATAGTTAGAAGGCAGTAAAGGCCTGTGTCTCCGAAGGTGTTCACAGCTGTTTGGCATTCTCAGGAGCTGAACAGCCATCTTTGAGTGTATTGCCTTCTGTTAGATGATATCTTAATGTAACTTATTTGTGACATGTTTAAATAAAGTATTTTGTATGGATTAATATATATTGGACAACCAGTGATTTCATCTTTACTCTCTTTAATTCAAGATTTGTCTTTGTATTATTAATCATTTTATACCATTTTCCCCACTTATAAAATATCTATGGTAGGAATAAGGACATTGAGATGAACCAGAAGAGAGCGTGGATCCTAGCTGTCTGTTATTGGCCTGAAATCCTGACCATGTCTTACTTAACCTTTTTGGGTTTTGTTTCTCCAAACTTAAGATGTAGAAGTAAACACCTTAAACAAGTGGTTATGCACACCTTTAATATCGTACTTGGAAGGAAAAAGTAGGCAGAGCTCTGTGGGTTTGAGGCAAGCCTGGTCTACAAGAGAAAATTTCAGAACAACTAGAACTGTAGCACAGAGAAACCCTGTCTTGAAAAACCAGAAAAAAGATGTAGAAATAAATGTGCTATGCACAGAATTAAAAGTAATATTTAAAGCAATGCCTGGTGGCTCATAACTGCAAGCCTAGTTACTTGGGAGGCTAAGGTCAGAGGATTACAAATTCAAGGCTTACCTGGATTACAAAGTGAATTCAACTTCAACCTGGCCAACCTAGTGAAAATATATTTCAAAATATGAAGTGGGAAAAGAAGGGTAAGGATATGGCTCAGGGATAGAGGGATTTCCTAGCCTGTGTGTCTCCAGGACTTGCCATCCCCAAAGTAATATGTTCAAAGGATCCAGTACATAGTATGATGCGTAGTTAACTTTCTTATTTTCCTTGTTTAATTCTTTTATATTTATTTATTCTTCTCTCATACCATGTATCCCAACTGTAGCCTCCCAGTGCTCTGAGTCCCCCCACCACACACTGCCAGCCCCACCTCTCCTCTCCCCCAGATCCATTGCTCTTCCATTGCCCCTCAGAAAACAGCAGGTCTTTCAGGGATATTAACAGAGCACGGCATAACAGGACACAATAAGACTAGGAACAAACACTTATTATCAATACTGGATGAGGCAACGTACAGGAAAAAGGGTCCAAAGAGCTGGCACCAGAGTCAGAGATACCCCTACTCTCACTGTTGGGAGTCCCACAAAACCCCCAAGCTATACAACCACAACATATATGCAGGCTCCATGGTTGCTGCTTCAGTCTCTGTGAGCCCCTATGAGCCCTGCTTAGTTGATTCTGTGGGCCGTGTTCTCATCCCTCTTCCACAGGGTTTCCTGAGGTCTTCCTAATGTTTGCAAGATGTGTTGGGGTAATGATGGCTCAGAGCTTGTGCGAATGGCTAACCAATGACTGCTCCAGTTTGAGGCCCATGTCATGAGAGGGAGCTCCTGCCGGACACTGTCTGGTGGCCAGAAAGTGGAAACTGGATAGCCCAGCAACTTAGGGCAGAACTAAACATGAACTGCAAAAATTCCATGAAATGATTCTTTACGATATTCTGTCATACTCATAGATCAATGTCTAGCCCATTTGTCACCAGAGAGGCTTCCTGCAGCAGCTAATAGGAGCAGATGTAGAGATCCATAGCATAGTTAATTTTCACGAAACACATATAATGATATTTCTCATGTTAGTCACGTGCTTCTTGACTTACGGAGTTACATTCCAATAACTTCCTTGTAAATTGAAAACATTATAAATTGGAAAATTTATTTATTATAACCAACCTATCGACTTCATAGCTTATCATCATAGAATAGTGCTTTAAAGTTTTACCCTTGGAAAAATGTTGAATCTTTGCAAACAAGATAACAACCTCCAGGTAGCCACATAGCTTTACTGAAGGAAAGGGACCCCCGATGGCCTTCTAAAAAACCTAATAGAAATCATTTCTTTCTGTGGGGGCAAAGGAGATGAATCACAGAATTAGAAGAAAATGAATCTGGTCCTTTGAAGTAACTGACTCCCTGATTAAACTATGAGCCAGAAAGCCATGCAGGTCCTCAGTCCCATGCAGTTCAGGGTAGTGCACAGAGAGGCCACACCGTGTTAAGATGGCTTTACTGTTTGAAACAAGCTCGCCTCTTTCCAAAAGATTGTAAGTCCAGCTTCGGGGAAAGGTGTCAGTTATCTATCAGTAGAATTACTGGATGAGTGAACTTTGTTATTTGAATTCATGCTTAGAAACAAGATCTGTTTTCAGCAGAGATGGTTGCTGTCATTTTGACATCTGGTTTGAGTCCTGAGTCCGTGGCACACTCTCTCGACATAGCTTCATAGAGGTACAGAAGCATCTCGAAGACAAGGGGATTCCTGATCAGGATTTTTCTTATTCTTCATTTCTCCAGTTTCTTAGCGTAGCCACTGGACTAGACAGCACATGTATCATGCATGCACCTTCGCCTCGGGAGGCCATTTCTATTGTTAGTGGGCTCCAGGCGATACTAATTAAAAACCTTATCCCTGAAGACCAGTTACACCTTGACCATCCTTGTTGTCAGTGCCTAATTTGTTTCCAGTATCCAGTTTATGTCTTCTTTCCACCAGCAGATCAATCACTGCCTTCTTCCGGGAGTGGATTCTCTTCTACCTTATCATCTCCAATGTGCCAGGTTTCTTCTGGTTCTACATCCCTGTCTTGTCTCATTCATCACTCTCAGGGACTGGAGTGCCTACCTGGAATCACAGCAACCATGGCTGCGAGGTTGCTGTGAGGATTCATGGTAAGAGTTTTAAGTAGAGTCTTTGTTGTTCAATACGGTGTCTCCAGGATCCTGGATGGCGCCTGGCATATACGAGGTGGATAATAAGTTTTTTCTTTGTTGTTAATAACTGTTGTTGTCAGTTGTGTCACGTTGACTAAAGAATCTCATCTGGTTTTGGTCATCAGATGCCTGACACTCCCTCTGCTGAGTGATTCCCAATACTGATATGCATAATTCAGCTAGAGTACCACACTAATGTTAATTATTATTCACAGGACTATTTAGCACTTTTCATCATCTAAATGTCTTCCAATTTTAGTTAATTAATCAGCCACAGATTTGTGTGGAGGTGACTGTAAAGTCTGATGTGATGATAAATCGTTGCCAGGTATCATGATCGTTTTTAATAGGAGAGAGATAAATGTGACGAGGATTCCGATGAACTGTTCCCACCATAGTTCCTCTGATGGCTTAGGGAAACTTGGATTTACTGCCAAATCCACCAGCTATTGCCTGAGTGTCTTGGGCAGTTTTGTTTACTGACAGCATCTTATTGTCCTTGTTTATGCAAAGGTAATAATCGCTCCCGGAAAACTTTGAGGGATGTTTTAGTCAATGTCTTGTTGTTGTGAAGAGACACACCATGACCAAGGTAACTCTTACAAAAGACAGCACTTCACTGGGTCTTGCTAGAGGTTCAGAGCTTTCGTCCATTTCTAGCATGGTGGAAAGCATGGCGGCCGCGAGAAGATATGTGCTAGAGGAGAAGCTGAGGTTTCTCCATCCCAATCTGCAGACAGCGTGAAGAGAGAGACTCTGGACTCGGAATGGGCTTTCTCAGATAAAAACACGTGAACTCCGGCAAGACCACACTTCCTAATCTCTTCTAAATAGCCACTCCCTGGTGACTAAGTTTCCAAACATATGGAGGCCATTCTTATTCAAACCTCCACAAGGACTAAATAAAATATCACCAATACTGAGTGTGGAATACAGTAAGGGCTCAGTAGATAATGACCACATAGTTTCTTAAAATGAAGCTCGCATAAAAATGTGAAATGCAGTGGAATTTCTAAGTATAACAATTTACTTTTTGGTCAGAGTAGGAAAGTTTCATAGCTAGAGGATTTGGGACTATCATAATTATTGATTATGAACCTGGACATGCCACTTTGAATGACCAGGGTGTATAACTTCCCAGAGACATGACTCATGTAACCTACAATTGAAACAGAGTCTCCTCAAGTTTTAATTTTCTCCCATGGCATTTTAATTTTCTTAGGTGTAAAATACAGGTTAAGAATCACTTTTAGTCAGACGGTGGTGGCGCACGCCTTTAATCCCAGCACTTGGGAGGCAGAGGCAGGCAGATCTTTGTGAGTTCGAGACCAGCCTAGTCTACAAGAGCTAGTTCCAGGACAGGCTCCAAAGCCACAGAGAAATCCTGTCTCGAAAAACCAAAAGAAAAAAAAAATCACTTTTAGGGCTATGAGTATTAGTGAAGGTAATTTATTAAAGAATTCACTGCCTAGTAGTATATGACAGGTAACTAGTAAGTAGTCACTATGCTTAGAAAATTCAATAAATATATGTATACATATACACATATATATTGTGCAATGTATGGTGTGGATTTATTTTCTTTTTATTACTTTTCTTACAAGTATGTATTGTATGTTGACCATGTCATTATCTTCTGAAACTCTTTCCACCTTTTCTGCTACTGGGGATTCTGTTAATCCCTTTGGTTCCTGTGGCTGATATAGAAGTAACATTGTCTATCATCACTTCCATTTAGTATATACAAACATGACTTTACATTATCGACTATATAAAATCTAGGAACCACAAAAGAGAAGCATTATCTGTCTTTCTGAGAGTGGGTTAATTTGTTTAAAATAATTGTCTCCAGTTGCATTCATTTCCCCACAAATGACACAACTTCACTCTTGTGGCTGACAAAGTTCCACTGTATATATGAGGCATGTTTTCCTTAACAGTGCTTCTGTTCTGGGATACTTAGGTTGGTGCCATGGCCTAGCTGTTGTGAATTGTGCTGTCATGGACACTGACAGTTAAGCATCTCTGTGATATGCTGAGTTGGAATTGTTCAGGTAAATATATAGTTTTATGAGAACACTCTACCATGATTCCCATAGAGGTTGGAGTCGTTGACATTCCACCAGCAACAAATAAAGGTTCCTTTGTTCTTTTCCATAAAAGTGTTTTAGGCTATTTACTTTATAATTGCTTTTCTTACTGGAGCAAGTTGGAGTATGAAAGGAGTTTTGAATTTTATTCCTTTAATAGTTGGTGTGGGAGGAATACTAAACACTTTTAACCTCTTTGGTAACTGTTATTTTAAAAAGAGGTATGAAGAAGATGCCATGTGACAGAATTTACGAGGAAGGTTTTTTATTGGAGGAAAGCGAATGGGAAAAGGGAGCAGTGGAAAGGGGAGACTGGCCTCTGGGGACAGGAGTGGCAGAAGAGAGAGGCAGAGAGGCGTGGGGGTGGGGGACGGGTGGTGGTGGAAGGGAATGCAGTGAATGTGCACAAGAGGTGCTCTTAGTGGTTGCAGATGAGCACACACCCTACAGGACCTCCAGGACAGGCCAGTACAGACGCCTGAATGCTGACATGACCACTTGCATTTTTTCCTTTGTGAACTGTCTGCTTATTCCATTAGCCTAATTTATGTTTCTTTCCTTGGTGGCCAGGTTTTCTGTTTGTTTTCTTTTTTTCTTTTTAAAACCTCTTCATATGTTATAGTCTGATGCAGAGCTGTCAGAAATTTCTTGGTGTAGGAGGTCTTTCTGTTTATGTGTTGCTTTTATTGGTTAATAAAGGAACTGCTTTGGGCCTATAGCAGAGCTGTAGAAGAACAGAGATAGGCAGGGAAAACTAAACTGAATGCTGGGAGAAAGGAGACAGAGTCAGAGAGATGCCATGGATTCGTCAGAGATAGATGTTGGGAATTTTACCTGGTAAGCCACTGCCACATGGCCACACACAGATTAATAGAAATGGGCTAAATTAACATAAGCGTTAGCCGATAAGAAGCTAGAGCTAATGAGCCAAGCAGTGATTTAAATAATATGGTCTCTGTGTGATTATTTTGGTTCTGGGCGTCCAGGTTGAACAAATGCCCCCCCCCATTTCTCTCCCATTATACAGGTTGTGATCCCTGCCAATCAACCATTTCTCTTCCTGTACAGAAAGAAGCCTTTCAGCTTTAAGAGGTCTCATATGTAGGTTGTTGGCCTTATATTCCAAGTGACTGGGGTATTATTCACAAATTCCTTTCTTTTATCTATCTCTGAGAGTTTGAAAGTTTTAGGTCTTACGTTAATGTCTTCCATCCATTCGGAGCTGACTTTTGTGCAGGGTAGGAGGTAATGCTGTGGCTTCATTGTTCTGCATGTGGATGTTCAGTTTCCCTTGGTGACTTAGATCAAAGGTTGATTTTAGTTAATGAATGTTAACATAATTTGTTCTTTACTTGGTTTTCAAACGAAACCATTGTGGTTAGATCTAAGAAACCTCAAAAATTATTTTTACTTTATAAAAACCACAAAACGCTGCTGAGGCAAAGAGACTTTTCTCCTGTGTTCATTTTTTCCCCCTTTTGTTAGACGTCTCTTTACCATGATCTTCCTCCCTTTTTGGTGAACTCTCAACTTTCTCTCTCTTTTAGGATTTACTTTCTATTATTATCTAAGGTTTTTCATACAATATATTTTGATCATTTTCTTTCACTAATTTCATCCCAGATCCTTTTCACTTCCCTGATCACCCAATTTCATGTTCTCTCTCTCTTTCCAACAAAACAAAACAAAAAATGCCCAAACTTTTAGAACAAACAAAAAGAATCCAACTAGGACAAAAAAAACAAAAAAACAAAAAAACAAAAACCACACACACCTCAGAGTAATCCTCATAAGGAGTTGTACAGGTCTCTCCCCTTAAATGCAGGCAGAATTTTTAATTTACACCCAGATAGTCCCGGGTAGCAAGGACATGAGGTATGAGGTGGTTATACAGTTCTGTAAGATGCTGTCTTGGCAGACGGGAGGGTCATCCTTCTGGTGGCCTCAGAAAACTGAGCTACCTAGTAACACAGCTTGTGAGGAGACTGTGGGCAAAGTATGGTGAGCAGTCTCTCCAGCCCCATGCTGGAAAGCCCCATGGGAGCAGCCCTATGCGAGCAACCCCAGGCTGGCACACAGTGATAAACTAGACACACCCTGGCAAGAAACAGCTCTGCCAGAATTGCTCTGGGTTTTGATGACCACTGGAAGTTGCACTAGGAATGCAGCCTGGAACCTGGATTTTGCATCACAATGCCTTGAATAGAGGACTTAGCTGGTTTTAGACTGCAGGCCCCATAGAAATTGACAGAGGATGAATAGGTATTGTTTTAATCTAGTAAGTTTGTGGTTCTTTGCTGTACCAAAACTTAAGAGAAAACTAATATGTACTTCTTTCATTGGACGTACTGCTCAAGTCACTGAGTACCTAATAATACTATTATAACACTTTCATTTCAGGGTGTAACATATTATCTTGTTATTTACTGTGTCAGGTTTAATGATCCCTGCTTTTTCTTACTGTATTTGGAACAAAGCCTTGTTGGGTTCCTCAAGCTGGCTTCAGGCTTGCAACCCTCTTGTGTCAGCCTCTCAAGTGCTGGATTATAGCCTACAGCACAATGTCCAGTGGACTCTAGGTCATTTATAAACAGCCAGACAGAGTATAAGATTGGTCAAATGCCGTGTTTTTACAGAGTGATCCCAGGCCAGACAACTACGTGATGTTGTCTGTAGTTGAAATGTATTGAGATGACATGTTTCAGAGGTCTTTTTCCCAACTCAGACAGCAGGACAACATACCCTGATAGCTTCAAAAAATCATCTCCCACCACAAGAAAGAACAAATGTCCTTGTGTCTGTGTAGGAAATGAGGGTGAATGGCCAGTAGATTTTGACATATGAAGAAGGAAAATAAGCTTCACAAAATAAGCAAATAGTTTTTTTACTTACTGGACAAATAAGCTTGTCACTGCCATGAAATTTTTGTTAGAGGGATAGTACCTAACATTTCATTTTACATATGAGAAAATATAAAAGAGTTGTTAGATTTTCCTCAAATTGGTATCTTATCCCATTAAAAATAAATGCATAGATATTGCCTTCACACATTTTTCCAAGTTTAAAATGAGGAAAAAATTTATTTATGCTGTTTAGTATTTTAATATCCAAGCTCTCTTAAAATGTCTGAATTGTTTTCAAAGTGTTTTTGTTTTGAATGTTATAGCCTAGATAAATTAAGTCATTACCACTAAAAGGAAAGCTTTCACCACAGAATCATCAATCATGTAAGCCGCATCTTCAAGAGCGTTCACTTCTATTCTCATTGCCTCTGCAAACCGCCTTTTCTCTTCTGCTGTGAAGATCTGGGCTTCTGTTGCAGGTGCTCTTTGTCACAGCACTACAGACTCTGACAGGTGAGCGGGTGTGTACTGAGAGCCTTCCCTTCTATAGTCTAGCATTTTTGGTAAAGGAAGGTACTCCGCATGATACCATAGGAGAAATGTAAACAACAGCTGAATCACAGGTCCTTCTGTCTACACTGGTGTTCTGCCTGCAAGGTACGCAAGTGCAATGTGGGCACAAAGCATGGGTGAGTATTGATCCAATATGTGATTTGACTGAAGGCCTGTTCCATGAGATGGAACCCTTACCCAGCAGCCTGTGTGAGCAAAAGTTGGATATCCCAGTGACCTAGGGTAAAACTAACAACTACTGCTCTACTAACAGAATATATAAAGCAATTCCTAATAATATTCTACTATACTCATATATCAATGCCTTACTCAGGCACCACCAAAGAGGTTTCCTCTTGCAGCAGATGGGAACAAACACAGAGACCCATAGCTAGACAACATGCAGAGAGTGAGAGACCTTTGGAGACTCAGCACTAAACAGGATGTCCTTATCAAAATTTTCTCTTCAGGGCTCAGGAACACCTGTGGAAGAGGATGCAAGAAAGAATGCAAAAGCAGAGAGGATGGAGAACACCAAAAGAGCAAGGCCTTCTAAAGACATCAGAAGTAATGCGTCATGCATGAGCTCACGGATACTGAGGCAGCAGGCTCAAGGACCAGCATGGATCTACACCAAATGGAGTCCTAAACTAAAGGAGAAGTGGACACATGCCCCTGACCCTTACCCAGAAACATGTCCAGTTGATAACTGTTGTAAATAAAAATTAAGATGACAATATACAGAATGGAAAAAGGTCTTCACTAACCCCACATCACACAGAGGGCTGACCTGCAAAATATACAAAGAACTCAAGAAATTGGTCACCAAAAGAACACATAATCCAATAAAAAAATGGAGTACAGTCCTAAAAAGAGAATGCTCAACAGAGGACTCTAAAATGGCTGAAAGACACTTAAGGAAATGTTCAACATTCTTAGTCATCAGAGAAATGCAAATCAAAAACAACTCGGGATTCCATCTTATACCTGTAAAAATGGCCAAGATCAAAAACACTGATGACAATTTATGCTGGAGGTTGTAGAGAAAAGAGAACACTTCTGCATTGCTGATGAGAATGCAAGCTGGTACAACCCCTTTGGATGTCAGTGTGGTGATTTCTCAGAAAATTAGGAAACAACCTTCCTCAAGACTCAGTAATACCACTTTTGGGTATATATCCAAAGAACGTTCAATCATGCCACAAGGACATTTGCTCAACTATGTTCATAGCACCTTTGTTTGTCACAGCCAGAGCCTGGAAACAACCTAAATGCCCCTCAACTAAAGAATGGATAAGGAAAATGTGGTACATTTACACAATGGAGTACTATACAGCAGAAAAAATAACAACATCTTGAATTTTGCAGGAAAATGGATGGAGCTAGAAAACATTATTTTGAGTGAGGTAACCTAGACATAGAAAGACAATTATCACATGTACTTACTCATAGGTGGGTTTTAAACATAAAGCAAAGAAAACCAGCCTACAAACCCCAATCCCAGAGAACTTAGACAACAATGCGGACACTAAGAGAGACTTATATAGATCTAATCTACATGGGAAGTAGAAAAGGACAAGATCTTCTGAGTAAATTGGAAACATGGGAACCTTGAGGGAGGGTTGAAGGGGGAGGGGAAAGGCAGGGAGGGGAGCAGAGAAAAATGTAGAACTCAGTAAAAATCAATAAAAAAATTAAGCTTTCTTCAAGGGAGTTTCAGTGTGGAAAACTACTCTTAGGGGTAGGCTACAAGACCAGAAGTAAATGGTCAATGAAAAACAACCTCAACAGTATCTTTCCATGTCTCATAATTTCACGCCAGGGGTATTACTTTTCTCTTCTTTCTCCTTTAAAAAATTTTTACTTTATTTATTTTTACCCTTCAGATATTTTGCATATGTGCTATGGCTTTTGTTTTTTGGGATTCTTGAGTGTGGGAACAAGTAGGGCTCTGTACCTTTATCTGTTGCTTGTGGCTTTTTTTGAGTTCTTTTCTTTTCATTTTGTTTGTTTTGTCATATCCCAATGTGTTTCTTGTTTTATCTTATATTTTATTTTCTTGATATCCCTTGGAAACCTCTTTGTTTTCTAACATGAGACAGAAAGAGGTTGAATCTGGATGGGAGGGGAGATGAGAAGGAAATAGGAGGAGCAGAGAGAGGGGAACCGTAACCAGGATATATTATATGAAAAAAAATCTATTTTCAATAATAATAGCAACAATAAAAAAGAACATTTGGTAAAAGCAAAACAAAACTGACAGATCCAACATAAGAGGAAATCCTTGTTCTGGCTCACAGTTTCAAAGAGATTTAGTCTACCATGTCAGGCCAGGCATGGGAGCCAAAGAGTTCGTGATTGACTTGATGACTGTGGCTGGAGTCATGATTCACAGGGCAGCAGGCTAGGAAGCAGACAGAGGACTAAGTGGAAGTAAACCAATTTCAGATGAAAATGCATAGACGAGAGCTGCCTTCACCACACCGAGGACCTCTACACACGCATTGTCCTAAGGTCCTTTCTATTCTACCCTTTTAAAAACTTCAGAGGAGAAGTGGATCTGGGGTAGAGAGGAGGTGGGGAGAAAGATTGGGAGGAGAGGACAGAGGGGAAACTACAGTTGGGATGCCTTACATGAGACTAATAATAATAATGATGATGATGATGATGATGATGATGATGATGATGATGATGATAATAATAATAATAATAAACATCAAGAACTTATTGGGAATTTGAAGTAATTTTAATTTTTGGTTATTTTTGAGGCCAGAGACATTCTTCATGTTTGGGCTTTTTTCTGTTGAGGTCCACTTTCCTCTCCACTCAAAGTCCACTCCTAGCTAGGAAGAAAGTTCCAGATTTTTACTTCTTAGATGCTTCCTTACTCCGAGGTTTCCCCTTTCTCAGCCAAGGTTCCTTGTGTTCTACAATTCCTTAGGGTTTTATTAGGTAACTGGCCAGAAATTCAACTGAGTCACTTTTTTTTTTTTAAAGAAGTTCAAGGCTTATGTTTTTCCCTAGGATGTGTAGTATTGTCTTGTCAGATCATTTTAGAGTCGCACATTAGTAATCTAGAACGTGATGTTTCTTTGTCTTTGTTTGAGAAAAGGATGGAGATGACTGGGGTGGATCAAATAGTGAGAACAGAGTCTTGGACTCTTAATGTGGGATTCCTCTCAGTAGGCTGTGAAAATGACTTATTACCATTGGTTAATAAAGAAACCATTTTGGCCCGTGGCAGGACAGAATAGAGCTAGGTGGGAAAACTAAATGGAATGATGGGAGAAAGTAGGCAGAGTCAGAGAGACACCATGTAGCTGCTGAAGGAGACAGACATCATTGAGAACCTTACTGGTAAACCACGAGCCTCGCAGTAAGACAGAGCAATAGAAATGGGTTATAAATCAAGATGTAAGAGTTAACTAGAAATATGCATGAGCTAATTGGCCAAATAGTGTTGTAATTGATACAGTTTCTGTATGATTATTTTGGGTCTGGGTGGCTGGGAAATGAATGAGCAGCTGCCATCTACAGGTTTTGCTTCTGGGCCTTTTCTTTCTTTCATTTTCCTGGCTACGGACGGCCTATTTCCCATCAAAGATGACACTGATGTAGTTCCAGGCACTTTATTGGCCCTGTAAAATGTGATCAGTTTGCATACTTTATAGTTCATCTGAACTGTTTTTTCTTAGCACTATGCATAACAATCATCTATTGATTGATATTGAACAAAACCAAACAGAGGTTGGCACCCTATCTCAGACCAAACCAACTAATATTTCCTATAGACAAAGAAAAACTTGGTTGTAAAAAGTCTACACCCAATTATGACTCCCATCTCTGATTAATAACCCATCACGAATGGATTTTGCTCTTACTTTGGGGAGTAGGATTAAGTGAGAATCTTGTTATAGCTTTTCCCATGTCAGTCACATTGTCACCCACAGAAGGGCAATAGCCTTCTGGGCTGTTCAAGCAGACAGTGAGATGTGAGCTCAGCACTTAGGTTACTTCCCAGAATTCTGCCATCAGCAAGTGTGGATCAAGGAACAGTAGAAAAGTTTCTATGAAATCACATGGGAGTCAGTTATTTACACAGGTGTGGGGTACCCCCTAACTTAGAAGAGTGAGAACTTGAGAGAAGTTGGTGGTGGTATGGGTGTGATTAAACTAAACCAGGGCTTAGCACACTGATACTTTCATTTCCTCTTTATCTGATTGGTCAGATATTTTTCTTTTTTCCTCTTTAAATGATGGAGGTCACTTTTTTTTTATCTTGGAGGGCTGCAGTATACTAGTATACTGTTGTATTACAAATCATATAAACGTTATTGACAAAACAGCAATTTATTTGCTTATGGTTTTGAGAGTCAGCAGTATGGTTTGAGCCTAGCTTGCAAGTTTTGCAAATCTTTTCTGGCTCATTCAAGTGGATGCACTCAATCCAGAAGATTATTGAAAACAGCTTCATGTGAGGTGGTTAGTAGGCTGTCACACTGAGATAGTCTGGGTTATTTCAAATTATTATGGATTATTATGGTTATTATGGATGAGGTTCATTCACACTGTCCCACCTGAAGTCAATGACAAGGCAAATGATTTTCAAGATCTTTGTTAATTGCTTGCTTGCTAACGAGATTTGAACATGAAATATATCATAGATTCAGTTTTGAATACTTGATCCTCTGTATAGTGTTGGTTTGAGAGATTGTGGAGCCTTTAGGAGATGGGGACTTACTGGAGGAAGTCAGCCATGATGAGGATGGTTCTTTTTTTAAAAATAATTATTTATTTATTATGTATACAATATTCTGTCTGTGTGTATGCCTGCAGGCCAGAAGGGGGCACCACACCCCATTACAGATGGTTGTGAGCCACCATGTGGTTGCCGGGAATTGAACTCAGGACCTTTGGAAGAGCAGGCAATGCTCTTAACCACTGAGCCATCTCTCCAGCCCAGATTGAAATTTTTTTAACTGACACTTACTTGAGAGATCCTCCTACCTGCTAAATCTTGTTCTTGTCTTATTTGCAAATCCTTTCTTGTTGACTTTGACTTAGAGCAGAGAGGGGAAAGAGGAACGAAGTTCAAATCTGTCTCCCACTATCATATGGTAGCTGAGTGAACATTACTTCTTCCTCTACGACTTGACTTTCTGTTAGTTTTTTTAATGCAGTATAAGCAGAAATAATAAATTGCTTCAAATAGAAGAAAATTCTTAGAAGACAGAGTTAGAGCTTTGTGTTCATCACTGCTCATGGTGTTTATGAAATTGAATTATTCCACCACAAGAAAAAAAATAGTTTAAAACACACAATCATAGTGAGTAGTCATCTTGTACTCACAAGATGTACATTGCGGGCCAGTTTGTAGACACTGGGAAGGACCTGACCAGGCTCAGGGTCACTGTGCAAACTGGACTTGATTAATGAGTTACTGCCAGGAGAGTAATGAGTTGGCCTTGTCATCTGTACCATCGTTTCCCAGGGCAGGCTCTTCTGGTAGTAACTGTTTGCCTGTTTTGTTTGTGGGCTACAGAATGTTGATGAGGAAAGCTATTGACTGGAGAGAAGATTTACAACAGACGTTGACAATACTTAGTTTTGAGCACGCTTGCACCCTTTTTGGGTAATTCTTTCTATACTTTTTTTGTATATTTATCTTTTCTTTTTCTTTTTTTGGTTCATATTTCTCTCCCCCCCGCCCCGTGTGTATGTGTGTATTTGTATAATACACCTGTTTGACGCACAGACTTTGTGCCTCCAGAGTATTGGTGTGTGCACTCTAGTCTCTGCAGTTTAGTATTTAGTGACTATTTCATAGACTCAAATGTTACCTATTGGAAAAGGTCTACAAACTATAAAAATGGAGGTGGTGCAAATGTATGAATGAGTGTGTGGAGACCAGAGGACAGGTTTTTTGCCGTTCCTTAGGAGTGACCTACGTTTTTTTATTGAGACCTGATGTTTATTATCTCGGAACTCTCTGAAGATACTAGGTTGGCTAGTGAACACCAAGAATCAGACTGTCTGGCTCTGTAGCACTGAGATTGAGATCACAAGTGCATGCCACATAGCCCGACATTTTTTTTTAAATTAAAATCCAGAGAAGGTTTTATCACCACCACGACCACTACCACCAGCACTACCACCACAACCACCACCACCATCACCACTATTATTTTATAGTTTGTAGACCTCTTCTAATTTCTAATTTCTGAACAGGCAGTTGTCAATCATCTGCTTTACTAAAAAAAAAAAAAAAAAAAAAAAAAAAAAAGCAGAATGCTGAGAGAGAAAACATCCCGCTCAAAGTTTTACAGATTGTGAAAGTAGACAGACTTGATTTTTAGTATACTCTCTTTAAAGCAACTTTGCCTCCTGTGTCATATACGGGATATATAGAAATGTAATCAGTTATGGATTGTGTGATACACAGAAGTGTAATTAGTTATGACTTCATTGGCTGAAAACAACAGAACTCCCCTGATACACCGGTGTAGACATGCTCGACATTCTTACATGTATTCTGGGGTCACACTGAAGTCTCCCTATTTGTGAGACAAGTGCTTCATCAACAGCTGTTCCCAGCCTCTCAGTGGCTTAAATGAGGCTTTAAAAATGTTTGGTAATTTCACACGTGCACATAATGCATTCTGATCTAGTCTATTTCAGTTCTCTCCACCAGGATGTTCCCTATCCTCCCCACTATGTTTCCCTCCCAATTTCACGTACTTTTTCTTTTAGGGCCCTCTGTATGCATATGGTGTAGAACAATTTAATATTAATGAGTAGCCTCTCATGGGTCACATCCCTGACAAAAACTGACTCTCTCTCCCCTAGTAGCTATCAAGTTACAGTAATCTCTCAGCTAAAGGTAGGACTTCCTGAGGCTTTCACACCATGCTGGGAGTCTATCTTGCTTAATATTATGCAAGTCTTGTATATATAGTCACAACTCCATGAGTTCATGTGTGCCATGGCCCTGTCTCACCCAGAAAATACTGGTATGCTACAGATGTCCTCTACTTCTATCATTTATACTCTTTCTGTACCCTCCCTGTGATGATCCCTGAACTCTGCAAGGTGGGTGTCGTAGTTATATTTCTAGTAGAACATTGAATGTTTCTTGTTCTCTGAATGTTGATAGTTATGGGAATCTATATTAATTGTCATCTACTGCAAAGAAAGTCTCTCTGATGAGGGTTGAGAGATGCACTAATCCAAGAGTATGAAGATAAGAACTTAGGAAGCTGTTCATGAGTATGCCCATTTAACAGATAAATAATATTGGGTTCTTACCTAGAACTTATGATCTAATGAGCCGTGGGTGTTTGGTCCAGTTAACAGTACCAGGCATGAGTTTATTTTGTGGAGTGGGTTTTAAATCCAATCCTAATGTGGCTGATTATTCCTATACCATTTCTGCTACTACTGTTCCGTGGAGCTTATCTTGACAGCTCAGTTTTTATTGTAGCTTGCAGGGTTCACTGCTGGGTAAAACTGTTGACTACTTTTCTTATCCAGTAGCAAACATAGAACCATTTATACTACAAAAGCTAGTCAGTAGAGATGAAATTTTTAGGTTGGTATCAGCTTTCTTTTCCTGTGTCCTTTGACCAATGTGTTTGGTGTCTTCAGGATTAAAGTCTTATGGTCAAGTTTGGAAGGGTATCCCAGGGCAATGACAACAACTTCAACAAGGGGGTGAGTTGTTATGTTACTTCATTGATGATCAATTCAGAATGGGTCACCCATGCATGGCATACCTGGTAACCCTTCCCAGCCATCAAATAGATTAAAATGAAGATTTCTTTGAGATTTCATCTTATCCAGGTCAGAATGACTTAGATAAAAATAAAGTGAATGAATAAAATCCAAATGCCAACATATGGCGATATGAATGTGGTGACAGGGAACATTTATTCACTCTTGGTGGGGATGAGGTTGGTGAAGCCACTGTGGAAGTCACAGTAGATGTTCCTCACGAACCTAGAAACAGAGCTACAACATGATCTAACTATGTTACTTCTCAGTGCATCCCCAAAGTACTCTATATCCTACTATGGAGAAACTTGCTCATCCATATTCATAGCTGCTCTATTATAATACTCAGGGGATGACAGCAGTCTGGATGTGCATCAGCTGTTGAATGGATAATGCAAATGTGATACATAAACACATGAATATTATTGAACTGTAAATAAATGTAAAGTTGTAAAATTGGCAAGCAAATGGATGGATCTGGAAATAATCATTCTGACTGAGATAATCCAGATTCAGAAAGACAATCTGCATGTTCTTTCACAGGTGGATATGAATCTTTAGTAAGTGTGTTGAAATTGGGGTACCCATAGTTGTTAAAAACTAGTAAGGGTCTATGGAGGTGGATTTCAAGGAAGAGAGACAGAGCACAGGTGGTATGGAGAAAGAAAAGGTTAAATGGGGCGGGGCGTTGGGGGGCAAAGTAGGGTAGGGACTATGGGAAGGGAAAATTAACAATAAAGACCCTTGAAAAGCCAAATAGAAGCCTGCTATTATTAAAATTTCATAAATTATAAACTTATACCCTATAATGTGGGGGCAGTGTCTCTCCCTGACAACATCAAATTAAATGAGGCTTTTTATTTCACTTGAAATCTTCCTAAGTTTTTAATAATTCTAATACCATTCAATGTTGGATACATTGGCATTGAACATGAGAGATTCAGTATTCTCGGTCACTGCTGTCACTACTGACTTAAAATGCCTGGAAAAATACATATTTGTCAATTTACTAGGAGTATGTATTGTTTGTCTGTTACAGACACGTCAAAGAACCAGTAGGTGACTAACCCAAAATTTGTATCAAGTCATTTTTTAAAAAATATAATATCTTATGAATTGTTTGAGAATTTTGCACATGAATACAATGCATTTCTACCTTATGCATCCCCATAACTATTGCCCTTAACTCAGATTTTCTGTAACAGGTTTGACCATGTGGAAGAAAGAATCATAGGACTTAAAGATGGGTCACTTAAACTTACCACTCAGAGGAATACCACAACACCCCTTCTCCCAAAGCCCAAAAATTTCCCAATAAATGAATAAATCAAAAGAGTGGAAGAAATGAACCAAGAAAGAAAGAACATTAAAGTAAGTCTGAGAAACTTACAGTATACCTGAGGTGACCAGTATGTGTACTGTGGACAAGACAGGCAGAACACGGAAAGAGCCAGAATGTCCCACATTTCCTACACCTGGAGTAGAGTGGACCTGTGCACAGTGGGTGGACAACGATGACGAAGACGAGAACAACAACAAGGCCTTCGGCAAGCAGCAATATTATGAAAGCGAAAGCTATCCTTTAGACTGTATAGGAGAGATAAAGCTTTTCTTAAAGGAATAAAAACATAGAGAGGTCATTTCCAGTAGACCTGAGACAGAAAAAGGGGACCTACCCCACTCTGGGGCAGTGGGCAGGTGTGAAGCATTGCTAGATTATTGTTCAATCCACTGTTAGTGCTAATGACTAGCTCTTTAAGTTCTTACTGTCAGCACTCACCAAATGCTCATTTTCTTGTAAATAAACAAAGATATTAATGCTTGAGGTAATTTTATTCCTTAACTGTTGGGCCCTCTCTTGTAGCCCTGGCTGTCTTGAGAAAAAGGACTGCCAATCAAACAGTAACATGGAGTACCTTTATGGGAGCATGGACAATTCTGAGCACTTAAAGGAGACCTCAGTGAAGTCACCCAAAGATTGCACTGCTCTAGATCCTGAAAGCACATCTCCAGCTGCCTCGGATGTGACCAGTTTGTGTTGGACTTTATGGTGTTACAAGCCCTGATAAACTCTAGATAATTTTGAAACCATTTCCTGTCAGTGAGTACTTCGGTTGGCCTACCAAAGGAGTGCTGTGACAGAGTGTAAAAGTGACCATATTGTGCTCATTATCTACATGAGTGAAAGACTTGCTGTGATTGGTGGGTCCCTGGTTGTCTAAGGAGTCTGTTATCTCACCTGGTGAGTAGACTGGGAAACACTTCCTGTGATGCGTCCTCTGGTATTGCACCGTTAAGTCCAATAAAAGACTTCTCTCAAATGTGTGCACTGGAGTGGACTGAGCGGCTAACACGAAGAGAAGTAACAGCATTGGGAACAGCAGAGCTGCAGCTACAGTGGCTGCAGTGACATCAGAGGGGCCTCAGACTCATGAATCTGCCGCTGCTGTTTCCTGATTAGGAATTATAAAAATTATAGCTAGGATTATAGGCATGTACCACTATATTCAGCTAGATAAAACAATTTTAATTTCGATATAAAGTTTAAAACACAATAGCAGCAAGAATAAATGTAATTATAAAAGTTTTCTGAGTGAATGTACAAAAGAAATACATATGAATTGTAACATCAGTAACATGAAATGTGTGTGGGAAGTTTAGTGCTATAAATATCAATATCAAAAGAGGAGATATAAAGTAAACAGTCTAAGTTTACAGTTCAAGGAACAAGAAAATCAAAGCAAGAATAAATCATACTCAAAGTTAATAAAAGGGAGAAAAATAATAGTTATGGGTTGGATAAGAAATGTTACTCCAACAGGCTCACATATTGAAGGTTTGGCCACTGGTTGATGGTACTATTGAGGGGTGACTAATCATGAGTAATACTCAAAAAAGCAAGAACGAGACTCCAAGCTCTATTTTTCCTATATGTGTTTATTTGAGAGGAGTCATTCACCAATGTAATACCAATGTAGAGAGTTTGAGGTAATTGGAAAGTACCAAGATGTTTTCTAGAAACCTAGACTGCATCTGGCATGTATTTCTCACCAAAGTTAGTGAACAAACTTCACTAAAGTTAAGTTCTAATGCCACCCTTCATTAGAGATCCTACAGTCAAAGGGAACCTCTGTGGAGCTGAGGCCCCACGCATTAACATCACCATCACTGTCACACAAAGATGGAGATCCCAGACAATTTCCAAAGTCGGTAGTATGGGGCACAAGAAGTCAGAGACACAATCGTACATGCAATAACTCCACCTCCAAAATTTCCAATTCAAAATCCAAATTCTCCGGGATTCCACGTGTCAGGGTTACTCTAACTTGTTCTTGCTTTTTTGAGTATTACTCATGTTTAATACGGACATTTTTCCTGTTTATGCATTTATCTTTATTTTGATTTTTAGGACAGAGTCTTACTGAGCACCACAGGGTAGTGTCAAATTATTTATCGTTCTGTCTCTGACAAGTTCTGGGATAACAGGCTGGCTCTGAACCTGGCTTTTCAGGCATTATCTTTATGGCACAGGCAATGATATAATAGGAAAGGAAGTGTGTAGGCTAATAAAATGAAGGAAAGACTGGAATTCAGCTGAAAATTTACTTATGGAAAGAATGGAAATGTCCAGCAGGACATAATTCTTTGGATGAATTGTCCACAAGACATCTATTGGTAAGCTAACTGCTCTCTGCAAGGCAGCTCTGCTTAGGCAGGGAGACCAATGAATGGCTGAGAACAAAACTGGCATCCTGCTGCTGTGCTCCCTGGTAGAGAACAGTCAATGCTAAAGGAAACAACTGCTGATGCAAATGTTTAAGGGAAGAGGCCAGATTAGTGGCAAAACAAAACTCCTTGTAAAAGTGACAGCTAAGGAACACTGGGCAAGAATTGGCAAGGAAAGGAACATGTATAGATAGAAGCTTTACAGCAGTTTCGTGTCTGTTCCAGACCCACGCGAAGTCGTTGGGATCTTTTGTTTTCTTATAGTGTGGCTATTCCTCTAGACAGCATCTCCAGTGATGTCACAGGAGAAGGGTTGGTTCTGTGTGGGGTCTGATGCCATGGTGTTTAGGAGGCTAGAATGAAAAAGTAGAAAATTATCTCTGTTCTTACTTCTTCCTTTCCTTTAAGGTATAGCCATGAGTTTTATAGTTCCTTGTAAATTGCAGGACATAGAACTGGGATTAAAAGTTTCCATATTACAAAGGAATTCTATCTCTTATCACCTAGTTAATATCTTAGACCAAGGTTTTATTCTTCTCTATCACATTCCAGAGATTTTGTAAATTAAGGTTTGATGGAGACATTGTTATGAAATTTATTATATGAATCAAGGAGGACTCAAGATGCAACTTATAAAAAAATCTTTCTCAATAATGAAACCATGGTTGAATAATAATATTTGCAACAAGATGGTAGTTGGTATATGCACACTGACTAATAAAGAAATTTGTCTTTTAATACACTCTCATGATAGCAATTGTATTTATAAATTTCTAAGATTATAGGCTACTAGGATAAAATAGAATCATAGTTTTTTTTTTTGCACACCTAGAAGAGTTTTTAAATGACAAACCAAGAATGACATTGCATTGCTAGTGTAGATGCCTATGAGATACTGGAATGCAGGCTTCGGATGGGTGAAAAGAGGAAGAGCAGAAGAAAGCTATTATTTTAAAAAAAATAATTATTTATTCTTCCCTTATATATTACAAGTGTAGTTCCAAATCCAGGTTTCCTCCAAGTCCTTCCTGCTCCCCCAGATCCACTCCTCGTTCATTTCCCTTCAGAAAAGGGCGGGTCTCCCAGGGAAATTAACCAAACACAGCACAACAAGTTGCAATTAGACTAGGTACTAACCCTCATATCAAGACTCGACAAGGCAGCTCACTAGGAGGCAAGGCCCCAAGAAGAGGTGAAAGAGTCAGAGACAGCCCTTGCTCCCACTGCGAGGAGAACATTCTTTTTAAGACACATGTTTATTAATTTTTAGAGAATTTCATACACTATGTTTTAATGATTGTGGTAGTTCTAGAGAGAATTACCTCCTTAGAGTCATATATTTGAACACTTGGTCTGGAGTTGGTGGGCAATTTGGGAAGGATTAGGAGGTGTGGCTTTCTTAGAGAGGTGTATTAGTGGGGTGGACTTTGATGGTTCAAAAGCCTACACGATTCCCAGTTATCTCTCTCTCCCGCTGCCTCATGGTTGTTATCTCAACATGTAATTTTTTAGCTACTCTTCCGGTAGCATGCCTGCCTGCCTCCTGCCATGATGGACTATAACCCCCTAGAATCATGAGGCCCAAATTAAATGCTTTCTTTTATAAGTTGGGATGGTCATGGTGTCATGGTCCAGTCATAATGGGTTTGTACATTCCAGGTTAGGGGTGTATGGATTAGAAATGTTAGGCAAGAGAAACAGAGATATGAAAGAAACACAGGACATAGGATAGTACCAGGAGGGCAACTCAGTGAATACTGAATTCACCTGCATTTATTTTTCATATGCTTCTATACCCCAGTACAAAAGGCAGAAAAGTAACTAAGACAATCATTTTAACCCTAACCCCTTCCTTTAACTCCTCCTAAATCCACTCCCACCTTCCTACCCCTAACTTAGTTCTTCTTTTTCCCTTTCTTTTTTTCTAAATTAAGTAACCCCTCCACTTCACTTGTGCAGTCCACGTACTCCTGGATGTGGGGTCACTTCCTGGGTTATGGTTGACCTACCGGGAGTCATACTCCTTAGGAAAACTGAATACCCCTTACCCAGAAGTCATCAGCCATTAATAGCTCCTCAGTTGTGGACTGGGATTCATAGACTCAATTCCTACTTCATACTAGAGTGACAGCTGGCCTGATCTGGTGCAGGTCTTATGCAGACAGCCACAGCAGCTGTAGTTCATATCGTGGCCAGAAGAAAATGTTTTGCTCTGGTTCTCCCAGAGCTCTGACTATTACAATCTTCCTGTCCTCCTACTTTGTGGTGGACCTTGAGCTACAGGGAGCTGGGTGATGGATGTCTCATCTGTGGCTGAGCATGCCATAATCACTTGTTCTTTGTATTTTACAAAATAGTCTTTGTGACTATTTGGTAAAATAATGATAGCAGGTTCATTTCTTGGGCAATGATCTCCTCAATTTTGAGTTCTCATCTAGATTTGTAATACCAGGCCTTCTTTTCCTCCTGACTTATATCTAGTGGCTTTTACATCCAATTAGAAAGTAACTGGTTACCCTATAATATCTGTGCCACTACTACACCCACAGGCATGTCTAAGCATACTGGTTCTCATCACACTTTATAGGGTTCTGAAGCTGGGTAAGACTGCTGGTGATTGCCCACACCTCTAGCAGCCTGCAAAGAGCTTTCAGCACTATGGAAGTCAGACAGTAGGGAGCAAATGTCACATGAGAGCCGGCTTGTTGGGGTTTCCATCCCGCCCGGTACCCCAACAGCCGGCAAATCCCAAAGAGAAATTACACACAGGACTCCATAAGGTTATAAACTGATTGGCCCATTGGGTCAGGCTTCTTATTAGTCCTTGTAACTTATATTAATCCATTATCATTATCTATGTTAGCCATAATGGCTCAGTACCTTTTCCAGCGGGGGCAGCTTACATGTTGCTTCTTCAGTGATCTGCACAGGAGTGCCTGAGGAAGTTTCCTCCTCCCTAGCCTTATCCTATTCTCATTGCCCCGCCTCTACTTTCTGTCTGGTTGTCCCGCCTATACTTCCTGCCTGGCCAATCAGCGTTTTATTAAAATACATGATTGACAGAATACAGATAATTCTCCCACACCAAGCAAATTTTCTGATCAATAACAACTTTGATTTCTCCATGTCCTGAGGCCAGTGTGTGTGGTCTTCAGCAATAGAGTCTTGCTGTCATAAGTCACATTTTTTAGGCGTGACTACTGTCATGGTTCAGTCATAATGGGTTTGTACATTCCAGGATATGGGTGGGTGGATTAGAAATGTTAGGTAAGAGAAACAGAGCTATGAAAGAAACACAGAGACATAGGATAGTGCCAGGAGGGCAACTCAGTGGATACTGAATTCACCTGCATTTTTTCTTATGCTTCTATACCCCAGTACAAAAGGTGGAGGGGAGGGAGGAGAAGAAAACAAAAGACAGCTTTAACATGACACTAAGGACAACAAGAACAGTTTCCTGCCTCAATGCTTGAGATATCAATCCATTATTTCCTGAGTAAAGTATGTGATGTTTTTGGCAGGATATGCAGTGAACACATCTTAGACCTTGTAGGCAGCCTTTCCCTATGTCAAACCTCCTATTTTAAATGAAGAACCAGAAGTAGGCTTGGATTCTCTGACCTTTGGTCAGGGTGGAGCAGATTCACTTCTAAGGACTATCTTAATGTCCAAAACACCAAGTAACCACACCCTAGGTCTGGATGTGGAGCCGCAACTGTTGTCAACAACTTTGAAAGAGCAAAAATAAGCTGAAACTCTCTGACCTCCAGTCAAGATGGGACAGGCTCACATGTGCGGGCCTCCACATCTTGCTATTAAGTTCTGTTGGGCAATGAAGAACAATAGTAAATATCCTGTATTGTTTTAGGGGTCTCCAGGATACTAATGGTCAGCAACGTGAGGGGAAATGTTCTTAATCGGCACTGGGCTTTTTATTTGGGAACCAATGGCTTTTGGGACAATCATATTCCCCTGTGTAGGGTAGTGGTGGGGGAATCAGAGAAAGCTGGGTGCTGGTTACATCCTGGGGTAGCTGGTTTCTTTACTTTTATCTGGTGTTTGTGGTATGGAAATGTCCAGAGTCTCATAGACCTGTTTAAGGTATTGGCAGAATAGAGGACAAAGTTAAATTTAGGAAAAAAAATTAGGACCATGAAATTGAGAGGGGTGTATCTTCCCTGCTTAAGGTGAACCTTTTAATTCTGTTCCTTGGAACACACAAGAATCTTTTGGGTTTGTGAAAACATAAGTTTTAAACAGCAGCATATTTATATAAGAGTGACTGTGACAGATATTTTTGCATAATGAAAAGTATCTTTAAGACTAAGAAAGGCAGCATGAGAGAGAATTTTGTTAACTTGTTGCTTATTGGAATTTGTTTGGTAAGGCTGTCCTTTTAAATGGCAAAACCCTTAGCTGTCAAACTGCATCAGAGATCTTTGAGAAGAATAAAATTTTCTTGAGCTATTGATTAAAAACGATAGAGAACTTACTTTCTTGGTACCTAGAGCTACTTCTCAGGGTCCTCCATGGTTGTTGAGGGCTGTATTTGCCTTTTGCTGTTTAGCACAGGGCCTGCTAGGTTCTAGAAGATTCTGTGAGCTAAGAAATCTGTAGGAAGATAAGCCTACCTTGACCTGAGCAGCTAGGTTGTCAATTCCAGGTGATCTTCAGTTTTGATGAAAAGCAGTTTTGTTCAGTGGTCAGCACTTCGCAGTTGAAGTGAATTGCAGATGGAGGTTGTTCTGTGCCTATTTGTCTTCTGTCTTATTTGGAGGGAATAGAGTGCTGCTGCTAGGAACCAACCTGTCTCTTTTTGTTATGAAAAGTTTTTTTTAATAATTAAATATTTAAATGCCATATTCCCCAGAACTCTGAACAGTTGAGGGCTGTTTACCAGGTACAGATGAGTTATAACTATAGTATAGAATCTGCCTGAAAAGCTGGGTCTCAACTTAACAGGTAAAGCAGGGTTGGATTAAGAGACTTAAAAGTACATACCAATTTAAAATATGAGACTTATTGTTTTTGTAGTCTGAAATGAGACACAATGAACAGACAATGATAACATTTAACAGTTAACATAGGCATATTTATGTTAAATGTATGCACAGATACATACAGAGTAAACAGGAATTGGGTGAAGTGGATGCTCTTGGTGGGCCCTACCAAAGGCATGCAAAACACACATGTAACAGAGTCAGCAAGAGGAATTTAGAGACAAAAACATAAGTAAACCAGGGGACCAGGCAGGGTATACCTCAGTAAAGATGGCAGGACTTGGTCACCTGATCTGGCCATCAGTTAAGATGGTGGTGAGGTCACCTGATCTGGTCATCAGTTAAGATGATGGTAAGATCACCTGACCTCAGTCAAAATGGCAGCGGTTATGTGTTGTATGTAAAAGTCACATTTTTTGAGTCACAGGAGTTTTAAACATAATAATAAGAGAGACCTAGAGGCCTTGTTGCTGAGCCACCATGCCACAAGCCACGACAGGAAGCAAAGGCTGGAGTTGAAAACAGCTGCCTAGTGGATTCAACTAATCTTGTCGGTTTCCACGGCACCAGCAGTAGTGGTGTCAGGGAGAGAACAGAAGGAATGGGAGTGAGATGAAAAGAATATTTTCAGATGGGTGGGGAACACCACAAGGCCTGTCGAAGAACATTTTCTCTCTAGGGGGTGGGGTGTTAAAGAAGCTGGACCAGCTCCGGGTCCCGGCAACTTGAAAGCCAGAGGCTAGAGGCTGTTCTGGATTGTCTCTCACAGTGGGGACCACTTGTGAGCGGTCCAAAAGGAAAGAAAAGAAAAAGAAAAGAGAAAAATATCTGAGGGATCCCAGGTCACAAAGCGAACGCACTGCCCAGTGTGTGTAATGCTATCGCGGGAGGACTACTCTGGGTTATTCAATCACGTTTTTAGCTATGGGAAGCAACCAGAGATGAATGTCAGTCAGCACAGGAACACCATAGGATTTCTGGGAGCTCAATGGTCAATTCCTCGGGAAGGAAAGGAAAGGAAAGACTTGCTAGAATGATCTGCTACCATTTCCTGGAATGATCAGCTCTGGTCACTGATGGAGGTTTCTCCTACCCTATCAATATCTTTACCTCAAATGATGATTTGGTGGTAGAGTTTTTGGGGACGTAAATAAGTAAGGTGAAGTCATACCAAAGAATGGCGGGTCTCTTAATTCAGTAAAAATGTTTTTTTTATAAAAGAGGAAATTTCAGTATAAGCACATAGGCAACACCCAGAGGATGCAATGGAAAGTTTGATGTGGACTAGCCAAAGAATTAAGGGTCTAGTAGAGAAGCTCGAAAACTGTTTTTCTAGTGATATTATAAGAATTGGTCTAGCTGTTTTCTGAAATGGCTGTATCACTTTGCATGGCCACCACCACTACTGTGGATTCCAGGCTTCACATTCTCACTACCGCTTGATATTTGTCCTGGTAAATGTTCTTATGGTCATCCTACTAGCAGGCTAATGCATCATGTTTTGTTGAATTAAATTTCCTTGGTGACTGATAGTATTGCACATTTTGGATAACCATATTTATCATCTATATTTATTCTTTGGTGAAGTGGCTTTCAAAGTATATGTAGGTTTAATTTTTAGTGTTGTCTGTATGTTCTGATTCAAACTGATTGACTAATATTTTTTTGTGAGGTGAAATGTGTTGGTCAGTTGTTCTTCAGTATTTGTGGGGAAGTCCATTTCTCTTTGAATTGGGTTTTTAGCTTTGCAAAAATCAATGAGCTTGTTCAACAAATGGTGCCTGAATACTGAAATCCTCACTGAAAATAAATGAATCTCTATACAGACTTATATACTATTTACATAAATATGCTGAAAGTGTATCATAGAACTAAGTGTAAAAGACACAGTTATAAAACTCCTAAAATGCACTGAAAGAAAATTTGGATGATTTTAGATCTGGCAATATACATATTTTTAAATATAAAACACACAAAGCATGACCCAAAAAAGAAAAAAAATGCTGGATTTCATTAAATCTTAAAATAGCTACTCTTCAAAAGAAACTGCTAAAAGAATGGGAAGACAAAGTATATGCTAATGATGGAAAATGTATGCAGTATGCATATCCCTTAAAGGGTTTGTATCCAAAATATATGAACACACCCTAAACTGCATCAAGAAGAAAAAAACCCATGAAAAGTGGGTGGATGATATGAGCAGACACATCACTTAAGAGGATGCATAAGTCACAGATGAGAACATGGGAAGAAGCTCAACATCTCCAGTGAAAGAAAAGTTAAATCAGTGCTGGCTCTGCAGAGCTGGAGGCCGGAATCAAGGCCCTTCAGGTCACGTGACGCTGGTGACCAGAAGGAAGGATGAGCTCCCTCTTGATTTTTTTTCTCTGAATGCCAAATAAATACTAGATCTTTAGATAACAGTTTGGCAATTTCTTGCAAAAACAAACATACTTTGATCATTTGATTTAGCAATATCTTTTCCAGACATATTCAAACAGAACCTGAACACTAGTACTTATAGCAGCTTTCTTCACAGCTGAGAAAACTTGAAAGCAATCAAAATGTCTTTTGACAGGCAAATGGATAAACAGATTGGGAGGCAGCCAGGAAATAGTTAGCTGTTTAGGTAGTAAAACAAATGAAGGACTGGGGATATGGCCCTGTGGTAGAGAACCCCTCTGGCATGTGCTCGATTCTGGATTCATCCTCAGTTTCTCTCCTGGCCCCCAAATTAGCTTGGTGTGGTAATACAAGTCTGTTCTCTCAGAACTTACAAGACTGAGGCAGAGAATCATAAGTTTAAGGCTAGCCTGAGCTACACAGAAATATATCTTGAAAACCCCAAGATAATTCAGTTACAGATCATGAAATGACAAGAAAGAACTTCAATAGCATTATTGCTGAGGGAAAAAAATCAGTTTACGGAAACAGCCTGTTGTATGAGTCAAATTATGAAAATGTTGAAAGGGTTAAACTGTGGGGAAACTAGAAAGGACCAGTGCTTGCCAGAGCTGTGAGGCAGAAGGTGGCTGGGTGAGGAGGGGAAATGTGGCAAGTGAAGGGCGGTGAAATTATTCTGCCCTCTATTGTTATGAGAGAACATTTCATTATATATTTGGTAATGCTTGAACTATGCTCTGTTTTCATTTAAATTGTCTGAAAACCTAATTTTATTTCGAGACAAAGTCTCATTATGATCTTAAATTGACTTATAGCTTACCATGTTTCCTAAGCTGGAATTGAACCTGGGATAATTTTCTTGGCTCAACCTCTTGAATGTTGAGCTACAGGTATAAGACACCACATGCAGGTTAAAAAAATAGTAAGGACTGACACAGGTGGGCATTTTACATTATGAGATGGCCATGAGTCTATGGAGCCAAGGGTGAAATTATACGAGACATCCCAGATATGATCCCTTTTTGGTGACACAGTATGGAGACATTGTGGAATCTTTAGGACATGGCACCTAAGTAACAGCAATGGACACCCGGACATAGCTCTTGAAGGTTTTATGCACTTATGGATATGTTTGCCTGACAAACCAAAAAGCGAGAAGGGTAGCCAAAAAGTCCAACAAACACAGACCAAGTTTCCAATAATGGCTAAAAAACTGCATGAAGAAAATATTTCTCGCATTTAGTTATCAGGCAAATGCAAACCAAAAGTACATCAAGATTCCTTTACATCAGAATTGCTATCATCATGAAAATAAAATAAACAAAAAACCTAAATTCTTTAGAGGATGTGGGAGAAAGGGAATATAAATTAGCCCACCCATCGAGAAGTTGGTTTTATTGGGTGGGTGTGGGGCTGCTCAAAACACAAAAAGGTAGTATTACCATTAAAAGCCCTCTACATGTATATGCCTGTGTTTATGATGCTGGTATTCTGTAAGTCTATGCAATCAGTCCCACCCATCAGTAAATGAATGGATAAAGAAAACTCAGAATGTAGAGAGTCAAAATGTGTGCATTCAGCTATACATTTTGGTCAAGAATGTCACTAGAAGGAAAGTAGATAAAATTGTTACTTATCATGCAAGGTCAGTCAGATTCAGAGGCAATTTCAGCACTTCTTTTTATCTCATATGAAGAATCTTGGTTCAAAACAAACTTTATAATGAGTCAGAAAGATCATTTGGGGAGAAAAAGGGAACGAGTAGGGAGGGGGAGATGTGACTAGAGATGGTTATGGGATGTGGTTGAATTTCATTATGAAAATATTATATTGAAATATTATTTTGTTTATGTACATTAAAGAGAATGCACTCTCACAGATATTTTATCTTCATTTTCTAGATTATGCACATATTTATAGATAAGTAATTTTTTAAGCCATTGTAAATATTGATTTTCAGATTCCAAATTTAAATTATTTATGGCCTCTTTAGAAGATGTGACTGGGCTCACTGCTCATATTGTAAGCTCTTGTTATGCTCATCAGTTCCAGGAACTAATTTATGCATTTTATGGCTTTTGTACAGACATTATTTTGCTTTATTTGTTTTCCTGTAATCTTACATTTGACCATATATTAATCTTCTAGGACTCCCACAACAAAATACTTTAAACTTAGAAGTTTAATAAACAGATTTTCTCCTTCATAAATATAGAGGCTTAACTCTAAGATCAAGGCATTAGCAACTGGAGTTTCTTTTGAAATATGTCTCCTTGGCCCGCAGATGGCTGTTCTCTTGCTTTGTCCTCAAATGGTCTTTCTTCAGATATTTATTTATTTATTTAAAGTGCTGAGGAGAGAATCTGGGGTTCTAACATATCAGACAAGTGTTTGCCGCTGAGCAACGTTCTCACTTTCCTTCTCTACCCCTATCTAGTATGTAAAACTTAAAATTTAAATTAATTTTATTATTATTTGAATGTGGTTATGTGTATTTGCACACATGTGTGTGTCTGTGTATGCAGGTGGGTATATGCCAGCATGATATATTTGCAGTCAGAGGAAAAATCTGAAGTTAGTCTTCTATTTCACAGTAGGGCCCAGGGCTGGAGCTCATCACCATATGACCCAGGGCTGGAGCTCATCACCATAGGACCCAGGGCTGGAGCTCATCACCATATGACCCAGGGATGGAGCTCATCACCATAGGACCCAGAGCTGGAGCTCATCACCATAGGACCCAGGGCTGGAGCTCATCACCATAGGATCCAGGGCTGGAGCTCATCACCATATGACCCAGGGCTGGAGCTCATCACCATAGGACCCAGGGCTGGAGCTCATCACCACAGGATCCAGGGCTGGGGCTCATCCCCATAAGATCCAGGGGTAGAACTCATCATTAGACTTTTACAGCAAGGACTTTTACTCACTAGGCCATCTTGCTGGGTCACATTTACTGTTTTGATCTTGGTTAGGTCTATAGGTCAGTCTTTAAGTATATTATATAACCATTACCACGATTTAAAACTTAAAACACTCCAAGTTGAAATTGTAATACTCTGGTCTCCCTTCTCCTTGGCCTTGGGAGCCTCTGTTCCACTTCTGTCCTTATAAAGTTGACTATTTAATATAGTTTGTATATATGGAATTTTATAATATTTTTTCCTTTCACCTGAATTGTTTCCTTTAAAACAATAATTCCAAGGTTCTGCTATGCAAGACACTCATTCCTTGTTATGGATAATAATGTGAAATTGTGTGTTCTCACTGCCTTTTGTTTCTCCATTTACTTGTTGATGGACACCTGATCTGGGTTAATTATTCCTTTTGGCAAAGGTTTATTCAAATCCCTGCTGGAATATGTCTATATAAATAGCTGCAAGAGGATAGAAGGGCCATAGTATAATTTCAAAATTCATTGACAATTGTTACATCAGGAAACTAGCCATACCGAGTTCAGGGCCAACTCAGGGTATGGGGTTTAATCTCCATCACTGACATGGCCATGATTCTACTTTTAGGTTTTTTTATGGTCAGAGATTCTGGGTTAGAGCTTTACTGTACTTTCTTAAGGATGATTTGGGTACAGTAGATGCTTTGTCCATGCACAATTAATGTGATTATTGAGATTTTTGGGTTGAAACCTAAAACTCTTGGTTAGTTTTTAGTTTTCTTATGTGCCCTTTCTTCTTCTTTTGTTTTACCTGTTCCTTGTTTGTTTTTTTGTTTACTTTTTTGCACATATTAAAACTTCCTCTTTTAAAGCTGTTGTCTTACTTTTTATAGGGTCCTCACTCCTTACTCTATGCCTTCAAGTGACACTGTACTGTCTCATGAGTCATTAAGAACATCATAACCAGACATTCTCATTTCAACCCTTTTGATATTTGGATTATTTTTGTACATTTAACTCATCTTGTGATGTACATTGTTACAAGTTTTTCTTAAAATGGTTGATTATATTCACCATAAATAAAATTTAAAATTTCATATATATAATTGTCTCTAATATTTGCCTACACACATTATTTCTAGGGTTTTCCATTTGTTTGTATAGATGCAGACTTTTTCTTTTCTTTCTGCTTATCTTAGGGATTCCATTGCTGTGAAGAAAAACCATGACCAGAGCAACAAGCAAGACATTTAATTGGAGCTGGCTCACAGTTCAGAGGTTTAGTCCATTATCATCATGGTGGGACAAGGGGGCATGAAGGCAGACATGGTGCTAGAGAAGGAGCTGAGAGTAGAGAAAAAGCTATACCTTGATCCAGCAGGCAATAGGACATAAACTGAGACACTGGGAGTGACTTGAGCATATATGGAACCTCAAAGTCCACCCCCACAGTGACACTTCCTCCACCAAGACCCTACTTACTACAACAAAGCCACACCTTCTAATAGTGCCACTCCCTATAAGCTTATGGGGCCAATTACATTCACACTACCACAATTCTTTGTCTTTTCTTTTTTTGTTGTTTTGTTTTTTTTTTTGAATTTATTTATTATGTATACAGTGTAATCTGCATGTTTGCCTGAAGGCCAGAAGAGGGCACCAGATCTCATTACAGATGGTTGTGAGTCACCATGTGGTTGCTGGGAATTGAACTCAGGACCTCTGGAAGAGCAGTCAGTGCTCTTAACCTCTGAGCCATCTCTCCAGTCCCTGTCTTGTCTTGTCTTGTCTTTTCTTTTCTTTTCCTTTCTTTCTTTTCCTTTCCTTTCCCTTTCTTTCTTTCTTTCTTTCTTTCTTTCTTTCTTCCTTCTTTTCTTTTCTTTTTCTTTTTTTTTTTTTTGGTTTTTCAAGACAGGGTTTCTCTGTAGCTTTGGATTTTGTCCTGGAACCAGCTCTTGTAGACCAGGCTGGCCTTGAACTCACTGAGATCCACCTGCCTCTCCCTCCTGAGTGCTGGGATTAAAGGTGTGTGCCACCACTACCTGGCTGTCTTTTCTCATAATACATTTTTCTGAATTCTTTCAAGTTGCATATTGCCTTATTTTATTTTACTTTTAATTTATGTGAATGGCTATTTTGCCCGAGTAAATGTCTGTATACCATGTACATGTCTTTTGCTCACAGAGACCAGAAGAAGATTTCAGACCCGTTGGGACTGGAGGTACAGATTGTAATGAGCTAGTATGTGGATTCTGGGAAGCAAACCTGGACCCTCTAAAAGAGCACTCAGTGCTTTAACTTCTGAGTCATCTCTCAGTGAAGAAACTAAAATAACTGGGGCTGTCAAGATGGCTAAGTGAGTAAAGGCACTTGACACTAAGGCTGATGACCCGAGTTCATTTCCCAGAAGGGAGGAAAGAACTGAATCCTGAAAGTTTTTCTCTGACTTTCACAAATGCACCATGGCACCTGCCCACATTCCAACTCCAATATATAAGTAACTGTAACCCAAGATTTAAAAACTAAGATGAGTGTAGGTTGAAGAAAATTGCAAAAGATCACTCAAAGAAGTTCATTATCAGCTTTTTCCAGTTTCTTTCAATGGCAAAGTCTTACATAATTATAACACAAAATTAAATATGACTTTAAAATCAATGCAATCCACACTCCTGATTTGTACTTTTACCAGTTGTGTGTGTGGTCCTATAAAGAAAACTCTATATAATGTGTATTATATGCAGAAACAAAGATTCCTTCTGTCACTGATAACTTTACAGCTGTATTCCAATTGCTTTTCTTTTTTTAAAAATTTATTCTTGTCTTATACAATACATGCCAACCACAGTTTCCCCCTTTTCTACTCCTCTTAATCCATCCCCCAGATCCACTTCTCTGTTTCCTTCATAAAAGAGCAGGCCTCCTAGCGATATCAACTGAACATCACATAACAAGCTACAAGAAAACTAGGCACAAACTCTCATATCAAAGCTGGATGAGATAACCCAACAGCAGGCAAAGAGTCAGAAACATCCCAACTCCCACTGTTAGGAGTTCCCCCAAAACACCAAGCTACACAACCATAACATGTATGCAGAGAACCTCACACAGACCCATGCAGGCCCCATTATTCCAATTTCTTGAGTACTCAGACTCTAGCATCTGATAGTCATGGACCTGTTAGCTATCTCTATGAATGGTGCTTTCTTTTAAAGATATTTCAAGAAATTAATTCTTTTTTTTAAAAGTTTATTAAATTATGAAAGTTTTCATTTCCGCCCCTCCTCCCAACACTCTCCCCCTCCCCCCTCCCCCTCCTCCTCCCTCTTCATCCCTAAGAGCAGTCCCCCATGGTCCAAATGAGGGGCAGAAAAAGGAAGAACATGAAGAAATTAATTCTTTAAAAATATATTCCACTATCTATCAGATTTCAGAGTGTCTGATGAAAAGTCTTCAAACCTACTTTGTGGCCCATATAGTCACTGACTGTGGCAATGCAATGTTTTGAAATTATCTCTCACATTCCAAGAGACTGGAACTTTTGATGGATCTCACAGTCAGAGTTAATACACGTTGAAGTCATTCAAGACCTAAGACTGCTAGCCTACTGCATGCCCAAACTATTTATTTAACCTGCCTTTAACCTGTTCGATTTTCCCTGTAGTCAACTTTTACAATTTATGCTAATACATAGCTGCAATTTTCAGTTAAATACTCTTTTAATCCCTGACTCAGAGTAATGCATGTGTATTTGCTGGAAATGTCAAATACAGACATCAAAAACAACTTTCTAAATTTACCATAAATGTTGAAAGTCAATCATTTATGGATATTAGTTAACACGCAATGATGTTTGCTGTCTGGGTCAGTTGGGATCAGTAGAAGCCAGAGACTTAATCCCTTATAAAACTCTGTTAAAGATTTCTGAAAGTATCCTATTCTTTTCCCAAGTGATTCTTTCTATACTGTTCAGTAAAAACAGAGTAAAGCTAGAGACACACAACTGACAGACATTCACTCATAGACACAACAGCACATACAATAGATAGAAACACAGCGACACATACAGAAGCACAGAGAGATATATAAACAAACAGAAAACACAGGGAGCAAAAAGCAAAGAATTCAAATCTGAACTTGCTCTCTTGGTTAAATGGTTCCAAGAGGAAGTGCCTTTTATTTTTTTCCCTAATGAAACACATCTGTAGTTTGTCTTAGTTAATAATGTGCAAAATCCAAGCAATTAACGTTTCCTCAGCCTCTGTTTATAAACACTGGTTCTGATGATGCTTTAGTTTCCTTACTCTGTGGTGCTGTATGACTTTCTTGAGGAGACTTTCAAATACAGAGAGAGCAGACAGAACAAAAATCTTGTCTAATCCAGTTTGGTAAAATAGGTGAATTTATTGAGATTACTTATGGAAAGATGGGTGACTCATGACAGCTGTACCACCAAAATGTCTCATCCTCTGTCAGTTTTTTAAAACTCTTGTATGCTTTAACATTTATAAAATTATTTGTAGCTGGGGCAGGAGGGAGTGGTGGTTTGATTCTTGAGGGATGATCAGGAAAAGCACTTGTGAATACTTTGTGATCCTCTTATTTTGCCAGGAGAGAATGTTAATAACCCCATTTCTATAGACTAAATTTGTGCCATGTAGTTGCTTGATTTCTCTGCTGTGGCTCTGGGCCAAGGTCTCCCATGGCTCACCACACTGCTCTGTTCTGATGTAGTATTGGTCATGACAAATGCAGAGGGAACAACTGGCATCGAATACAAGCATACATTTTTTCACCCAATTAAAAAGCGACCTTCAAACATTTCTTCCCTTTTGTTATATCTTGTTACTCACTTCTTGCATTGCACATATTTTAGGTCATTTGACACAGTCTATATTTCACCAGAACTTAGTATTTATTTTGCTTTCAATTTCCCCACCATTTTCCTTCTGAATTATTTTCATTGACAAATTTTCAAGTTTATTAAACTTTTGTTAATGTGATGTTACCCTTGACCACTATAGAATTTATCTCCAGTGTAATACTTTTTATCTTATGGTTAGACGTGGTTCACTATCTTATCTTATCTTTATTATTTTAACAATTTGTTTAATATAGTCAATCATTCCTTAAGCTTTTTGAACACATGGATACAGTTACAACAACCATTTTAAAGTTCTTCCTATTAAATTTGCCATCTGCTTTATTGTTGGGTCTACTGAAAATGGTGGGTCATATTACCCTGCTTCCTTACTTGCTTTGTAATATTTTATTGAATACTAGAGTACAAATTTTATTGAATGTGAATGTTACTTTCTCGCATTCTTGAAAATTTTATAGTCTATAAATGTTTTTAAACAATATTATAGGACACAATTAAATTCTTTAGAAGCAGTTTGATTTTCTTAAGCAGGGTTCCCAAAATCTTTTTTAAATAAATGGGCCCAACATCAAACTAAATGGAGTGAAACTCCCAGTGATTCCACTGATATCAGGAACAAGACAAGGTTGCCCACTCTCTCCATACCTATTCAATATAGTTCTTGAGGTCCTAGCTAGAGCAATAAGACACAAAATGGAGATCAAGGGGATACAAAAGTCAAGAAATGTTCAACATCCTTAGTCATCAGAGAAATGCAAACCAAAACAACTCTGAGAGTCCATCTTACACCTGTAAGAAATGGCCAATCAAAAACACTGATGATAACTTATGCTGGAAAGGTTGTGGGGAAAAGGGAACACTTCTGCATTGCTGGTGGGAGTGCAAGTTGGTACAACCCCTTTGGATGTCAGTGTGGCGATTTCTCAGAAAATTAGGGAACAACTTTCCTCAAGATCCAGTAATACCACTTTTGGGTATATATCCAAAGGATGCTCAATTGTGCCATAAGGACATGTTCTCAACAATGTTCATAGCAGCATTGTTTGTCATAGTCAGAACCTGGAAACAACCTAAATGCCCCTCGACCAAAGAATGGATAAGGAAAATGTGGTACATTTCTACACAGCAGAAAAAAAATAATGATAGCTTGAATTTTTGCAGGAAAATGGATCGAGCTAGAAAACATTATTTTGAGTGAGGTAACTGAGACACAGAAAGACAATTATCTTATGTCCTCATTCATAGGTGGTTTTTAAACATAAAGCAATGAAAAACTGCCTACAAACCCCAATCCCAGAGAACTTAAACAACAATGAGGACACTAAAAGAGACTTACATAGATCTAATCTACATGGGAAGTTGAAAATAGAAAAAGACAAGATCTCCTGAGTAAATTGGGAGCATGGGTACCTTGGGGGAGGGTTGAAGTGGGGAGGAGAGAGGCAGGGAGGGGAGCAGAGAAAAATGTAGAGCTCAGTAAAAATTAATAAAAAAAGAAGAAATAAACCAATGACATCATGAAATTTGCAGGCAAATGGATTAAACTAGAAAAATCATTCTGAATGAGATTGCCCAGACACAGAAAAACAAACATGATTATAAGTGGATATTAGCTGTAAAATAAAGAATGTTCATGCTATAATCTACAAACCCAGAGAGGCTAGATAACAAGGAGGGCTCAAAGCAGGGGTCCGGGGGAGACCACCCATGACTCTCCCTGGGGTGGGAAATGTAATAGACATTGAGGGTGGAGGGGGTGAGTGGGAATTGGGACAGGAACAGTAGGGATCAGGGGGAGGGAGGATGGAAGGATAGAGCACTGGGAGAGACAACTGCAATTGGAAGGCATCCTAGGGATCAGCTAGAAACCTAGTCCAATGGAAACTCCCAGGAATTTAGATTTAGGTCTGGAAGATGACCCTAGCTAAGAGCCCTAGCAGTGGGGGAGCCTGAAGTGGCTATCTCCTGTAGCCGGGAAATACTTACTGTCGAAGAACTGGGACACCAGGCCAGCCACAAAAGCTTCCACCCAGAATTGGTCCCTCCTACAAGATTGCTAGGGTAAAGTAGAGCAGACATTGTGGGAGTGGCCAATCGATGACTGGTCCAGCTTGAGACCTATGAGAGGGAGCCCAACTGTGACACTGGAGAGCCAGGACCAGTATTCTGGTATGGCTATACTCATAGATAAGTGCCTAACCCAATTGTCATCAATGAGGCTTCATTCACCAACTGATGGAAACAGATGGGGGGGGGGTGTCACACAGCCAAATTTTAGGTGGAGTTCAGGGAATCTTACAGATGGGAAGAAAGGATTGTGGGAGCCAGAGGGGTCTGGGACACCACAAGAAAACTCACAGAACCAATTAACCTGGGCTCATGGTGACTCACAGAGACTGAACTGATAATCAGGAAGCCTATATGGGACTGACCTGGGGACTCTGCATGTATGCGACAGTAGTGTAGCTTAGTCTTCTTGTGGAGTTCCTAATAGCGGGAACAGGGGCTGTCTCCAACTCTTTTGCCAGCTTTTGGTACCCTTTTCCTCTGAGTTACCTTTTCTAGATTAAGACTACGGGAGGTGCCTAGCCTTACTGCAGCTCACTATGCCATGACTCGACTGCACTTTTCTGAACGAAAACAGGGGAAGAGTGGATGGAGCGGCAGAGAGGAGTGGGTGGGAGGAGAGAAGGGACTTGGAGAAGAGGAGGGAGGGGAGACTTCAGCTGGGATGTAAAATAATAATGATAGGGGCTGTATCCTGAAGATGTAAATCACAGCTCGGGTGATTTAAAACAGATTTCGGGCTCAAAAACACCCCTCACTCCCCTCCTCCCCGAATTCACAACAATATCAGCAGGGACAAAAACTCCTAGGAAAACCCAACTCCAGTAAATTTTAGACATGTTGAAAAACAAGTCATGAATATTAAACAGAATGGGTGCAAAGGTTATTTAGTGTTAACTGTATATATGAGAAAGGAGAGATGCACTTATAAATCATGGCATAAAATCAAGAAATATAGGGCTCCTTTAGAATGAAGTTATTCAGGAAACAACTTCTGGAATGAGGAACTAGTGTGAGTGCTTTGTATATCTTCAATACATCTCTTTCTCCCTCCCTCCCTCCCTCCCTCCCTCCCTCCCTCCCTCCCTCCCTCCCTCCCTCCCTCCTTCCTTCCGTCCCTTCCTCCTTCTTTGCCCTAAATCTGAAGTGTAACCAAAGAAGGACTGTCTTCTGCAAGAACTTGGCACATCTGGGATCTGTGATGCAGCTCCATATTGTTTACTCCTAAACATAGCTAATCTGAAACTCAGTAAGAATCACTCGCATTGCATAGTCACTAACTCTCCAGAGTGTTCAGCACCGTTGTGCACTCAGTAACTTGAATAATATAGGCCCAATGCCTTCTGGTCTCTGATGTTTTGCTGCAATCATTTGCTTCTCACTGTGGCCCCCACCTTGGTCTCATCTGTGCTGTAAAGTCCCCTCCCACATCCTTGGCACAACACCCTCCTTTTAACATCCACAGTGTTGTACTGTATATGGCTGCATCACTCACAACTCATAGAAACTCAAATTCTTCCAATATTTTTTCACAGATGTGAAATGGTTGAGAGAGAAGGGGACCTCCATTACTATCCCAACACAACATCCCTTCTAGGACTTGGATATTCCTTTGTTCTACATAGCTTGTGTCAGATCAAGAATAAGTGCAAGATAAATATTTGTTTAATCTATGAAGAAATACAAGGAAGTCAAACAGGAAATTAAAAAGAGAAAAGTTCACAGTCACATACACAAAGACCAAGAAAAAACACAGTATTTGATCTTACTGCCATTATTTATTTAACTTTTCCATGGTGATGCATGTCTGTAATCCCAGCACTTGGAGACAAGGGCAGTTTGAGGCCATGCTGGTTAATACGAGGAGATTCTATCTCAACAATACAAACACCAGAAGCCCATGTACTCTGTCTTAGATATGTCAGTGTATCTGATGAAATCGGGCGGTTTCGAATAAAACACATTTTTAGATAATCTACTAAATGTAGAAATTAGATAATCTACTAAATGTAGAAAAATGAATTCCTTGGACTTAGAAGAAAAATTACTCTGTGCACATCTAACAAACTATAATAAAATAATCATGCAACTTGAGCCTCAGATTCCTGTCCCAGCCACCTACATTAGACACTGGGTTTCTGTGGGGTGGCGCATGCAGGGGACCCCAGAGCCGACTGTAGCCCCTCACATTTGAGGGGGAGAAAAGGTCTCAGTTCCTGGACCCGAGGGAGATTCATCTGACTCATGCCCCCCCTCCCCCCCCCCCCACGCAGCACAAGTTCCAGTGGGTACACATTCAGGGGCAGACCAGAGGCTTATAGCTGGCATTAACCAGGAGACTGCAGTTATAGTTATGAAAAAGAAAAGAAGATTTCAGACAAAAAATTAAATAGAGAGTCAAATATGTGTTTGCCTTTTCTTTTCCTTTTTCATTGCCTGTTTTGAGAGGTAGGAGTTTTCTCCATGAGCTCTATATTTTAATCATCAGACATTTACTTTTAATGTATGGTTTATAAGTCTTGTGCTTTGCAGTTTCTGTCTGTCTTGAGTTAGTTACTATGAGTTAGTTAGTTGCTGTAAGGAAAATTCCATGAGCAAAACCAGCTTAGGCGGGGAAGGGGTTATTTAAGCTTACACTTCCCAGTCACATGCCATCAACGAGGGAAGTCAGGGCAGGAATGCAAGGCAGGAACCTGCAGGCAGGAAGTGAAACAGAAGCCATGGAGGAGTGCTGTTTACTGGCTTACTCCTTGTGGATTGCTCAGCCTCTGTTCTTAAATAACTTAGCACCACCTGCCCAGGAGTGGAACGACCCAAAGCGACCTGGATCCTCCTCTATCAATCATTAATTAAGCAAACCTCATAGGAGCATTTTTTCAACTGAGGCTCCCTCTCCCTAGATGACTCTAGCATGTGTCAAGTTGACAAAAAACTAAACATACTAGCTAGACATTTCAGTTTAAATTTCTATAGTAATTAATCTATGTAAATTTTGCTCACTTTGATCTCATACTGAGTTACTAAGATGCTGGGGCCAAATAACTTATATATAATTTGCATTGCTTCGTCATTGGATGCTTGGAGAAGCTTGGCCACTAGGACACAGTTCTTTGGTTTTGTGTTTCTAGAGATTAAATCAGGGTCGTGTGCATCACAGCAAATATTCTATCCCTGAGCTGCATTCCCAGTCATACTTATTTCATTCGCTTGTTTGTTTGCCTCTTTGCTCACTGTAAAATCTTATATGTAAGTAGAGCCGCCCATAAGAGCCCATCCTCTCCTCCCCATCTGTGTGAGCCTCTACTCTGCCTTCTTACTGCCAAGATTTTATACATGTTGAAGTTGCTTCCTTATCATTTTCTGGATGTGTTTGATCTAAAAATGTTGGGCTTCATTAGGAGATATATTAATATATGTATATATAAGATATAATCATTGTAGCTATATCGGGGGGGGGGGTTGTTTGATTTTGTTGTTTTGGGTTTCTGTTTCCAAAAGGGTTGTCCTTGTGTTACCTAAGACGGCCTCAAACTGTCTAGGTCTCCCAAATGCTGGGATTACAGATATGTTTCACAAGGGAGGCCAATTTATTTTGTTTGTTTGTTTGTTTTTTAATGAACTTTTACTTTGTAGCACAGTCTCGCCTGTAACTATCAATCCTTTTGCCTCCACTCCCCCAGTGCTGAGATTGCAGGACATGCACCACTACACCTAGCTCACTCCACTGTTTTCCAATCTGTTTATAATCTTGGACAGAGGCTTACAGGTAATCCTCCATTGCCACGAGTTCTTTTGGCATTAATAGACAAATAATTAAAGTGCTAGTCATAACTTTCTCAGGCTTACTAAAAATCGAAGTTAAGTGAGATCCTTCTTGGAATAATGAGCAAGCACTTGCAAGAACAAAAGCATCAAGCTGGTGACACACCACAACAGGTAGTTCTTTCCCAGAGACTCCTGGGCCAGCTATCAGATCTCTTTTCGTGTTACTGAAAGATATCATTTCTTTGGCCACTGTCCCAGCATTATGGTAAAGATCTATAAAATGCTGTATCCTCCCCCTCCCTCTCTAGTCTTAAGAGCAGTCAGGGTTCCCTGCCCCATGGGAAGTCCAAGGTCCTCCCCCATCCATACAGGTCTTTAAAGGTGAACATCCAAACAAACCAGGCTCCCACAATGTTAGTCCATGCAGTAGAATAAAATCCCAATGCCATTGTCCTTGGCTTCTCAGTCAGCCTTCATTGCTAGCCACGTTCAGAGTGTCCATTTTGATCACATGCTCCATCATTCGCGGTCCAGCTGGCCTTGGTGAGCTCCCTTTAGATCAGTCCCACCGTCTCAGTGGGTGGATGCACCCCTTGTGATCCTGACTTTCTTGCTCACGTTCTCCCTCCTTTTGCTCCTCATTTGGACCTAGGGAGCTAAGCCCAGTGTTCCAAAGTGGGACTTTGTCTCTATCTCCATCCATCGCCAGATGAAGGTTCTATGGTGATATGCAAAATATTCATCAGTATGATTATGGGACGAGGCCAGTTCATGCACCCTCTCCTCTGCTGCCCAGGGAACAATCTGGGGATCTCTCCTTGGACCTGGGACCCCCCTCTAGATCAGATCTATTACAAACCCTGAAATGGCTCCCTTAGTTGAGATACTTACTTCCCTGCCCCCATATCCATCCTTCCTCCATCCCACCCATCCCATTCCCCCAAACTATCCCAAATCCTCCCCTTCTCCCATCTCTCTACCCAACTCCCCTTACATCAACTCCCCAAACCCCCAACCCCCACCCACCCCCGTGCTCCCAAGTTTGCCTGGCAATCTTGTCTACTTCCATTATCCAGGAGGATAACTATATGATTTTCTTCAGGTTCACTTTCTTATTTAGCTTCTCTAGGATCGCAAATTATAGGCTCAAACACCTTTAATTATGACTAGAATCCACTTATGAGTGAGTACATACCATATTCCTTATTTTGGGACTGGGTTACCTCACTCAGTAAAGCGTTTTCTATTTCCATCCATTTGCATGCAAAATTCAAGATGTCATTGTTTTTTACCACTGAGTAAAACTCATGTGTATATGTTCCACACCTTCTTTAATCATTCTTCTATTGTGGGGCACCTAGGTTGTTTCCAGGTTCTGGCTATTACAAATAGTGCTGCTATGAACATAGTTGAACAAATGCTTTTGAAGTATGATAGGACATCTCTTGGGTATATTCCCAAGAGTGGAATTGCTGGGTCCTGAGGTAGGTTGACTCTGAGTTTCCTGAGAAACTGCCACACTGATTTCCACAGTGGCTGCACAAGTTTGCATTCCCACCAATGATGGATGAGTGTTTCCTTCACTCCACATCCTCTCCAGTATAGGCTATCAATGGTGTTTTTGAGTTTAGCTATTCTGACAGGTGTAAGATGGTATCTCAAAGTTGTTTTGATTTGCATTTCCCTGATCGCTAAGGAGGTTGAGCATGACCTTAAGTCTTTTGGCCATTCGAAGTTTTTCTCTTGAGAATTTTCTGTTCAGTTCAGTAGCCCATTTTTTAACTGGGTTAATTAGAGTTTTAGTGTCTAGTTTCTTGAGTTCTTTGTATATTTTGGAGATCAGGCCTTTGTCTGATGAGGGGTTGGTGAAAATCTTCTCCCAGTCAGAAGGTAGCCTTTTTGTCTCACTGACAGTGTCCTTTGCTTTACAGAAGCTTCTTAGTTTCAGGAGGTCCCATTTATTCATTGTTTCTCTTATTGTCTGTGCTACTGAGGTTCTACTTAGGAAGTGGTCTCCTGTGCCCATGTCTTGTAGACTGCTTCCCACTTTCTCTTCTATCAGGTTTAAAGTGGTCAGATTAATATTGATGTCTTTAATCCATTTGGACTTGAGTTTTGTGCATGGTGACAGATATGGATCAACTTTCATTCTTCTACAGGTTGACATCCAGTTATGCCAGCGCCGTTTGTTAAAGATGCTTTCCTTCTTCCATTGTATACCTTTAGCTCCCTTGTCGAAAATCAGGTGTTCATAGGTTTGTGGGTTAATATCCGGGTCTTCTATTCGATTCCATAGGTCGACTTCTCTGTTCTTATGCCAATACCAAGCTGTTTTCAATACTGTAGCTCTGTAATAGAGTTTGAAGTCAGGATGGTAATGCCTCCAGAAGTTCCTTTATTGTATAAGATTGTTTTGGCTATCCTGGGTTTTTTGTTTTGCCATATAAACTTGATTATTGATTATTGTTCTCACAAGGTCTGTGAATAATTTTGATGGGATTTTGATGGGGATTGCATTGAATCTATAGATTGCTTCGGGTAAAATTGCCATTTTTACTATGTTGATCCTCCCAATCCAAGAGCAAGGGAGATATTTCCATTTTCTGGTATCCTCCTCAATTTCTTTCTTCAAAGACTTAAAGTTCTTGTCAAATAGGTCTTTCAATTCCTTTGTGAGAGTTATCCCAAGATATGTTATGCTATTTGTGGCTATCGTGAAAGGTGATGTTTCTCTGATTTCCCTCTCTGCCTCTTTATCCTTTGTGTATAGGAGGGCAACTGATTATTTGGAGTTGGTATTGTATCCTGCCACATTACTAAAGGTGTTTATCAGCTGTAGGAGTTCTTTAGTAGAGTTTTTGGGGTTGCTTCTGTACACTATCATATCATCTGCAAATAACGAAAGTTTAACTTCTTCCTTTCCAATTTGAATCCCCTTGATCCCCTTACGTTGTCTTATTGTTATTGCGAGAACTTCAAGCACTACATTGAAGAGGTATGGAGAGAGTGGACAGCCTTGTCGTGTTTCTGATTTTAGTGGAATGGCTTTGTGTTTCTCCCCATTCAGTTTGACGTTAGTTGTCGGCTTGCTGTAAATAGCTTTTATTATATTTAGGTATGATCCTTGTATCCCCACTCGCTCCAACACCTTTATCACAAAGGGGGTTGAATTTTGTCAAATGCTTTTTCAGCATCCAATGAAATGATCATATGGTTTTTTTCTTTCAGTTTATTATTATATGATGGATTACATTGATAGATATGCATATGTTGAACCAGCCCTGCATCTCTGGGATGAAGCCTACTTGATCATAATGGATAATTTTTCTAATGTGTTCTTGGATTTGGTTTGCCAGTATTTTGTTGAGAATTTTTGTGTTGATGTTCATGAGTGAGATTGGGCTGTAATTCTCTTTATTGGTTGTGTCTTTGTGTGGTTTTGGTATCAGGGTAACTGTAGCTTCATAAAAAGAGTTTGGCAATGACTCTTCTGTTTCTATATTGTGAAATACATTAAGAAGTATAGGTATTAGCTCTTCTTGGAAGTTCTGGCGGAATTCTGCATTTAAACCATCTGGTCCTGGGCTTTTTTTGGTAGGGAGATTTTTGATAACAGCTTCAAATTCTTCGCGACTAACAGGTCTACTTAGATTGTTCACCTGGTCTTGGTTCAACTTTGGTAAATGGTACTTATCTAAAAAAAATGTACATTTCTTTTACATTTTCCAAATTTTGTGGCATGCAGGCTTTTGTAGTAAGATCTAATGATTCTCTGAATTTCCTCTGTGTCTGTGGTTATGTCCCCCTTTTCATTTATTAATTTGCATGTTCTCTCTCTGCCTTTTAATTAGTTTGGATAGGGGTTTGTCGATCTTGTTGATTTTCTCCAAGAACCAGCTTTTTGTTTCATTGATTCTTTGGATTGTTTTCTGTGTTTCTATTTTGTTGATTTCAGCACTCAGTTTGATTATTTTCAGTCTTCTACTCCTCCTGGGTGAATCTGCTTCTTTTTTTTTTCTAGAGCTTTGAGGTGTGCTGTTAAGTCTCCAATGTGTGCTTTCTCTGTTTTCTTTAATTGGGCACTTAGTGCTATGAACTTTCCTCTTAGCACTGCTTTCATAGTGTCCCATAGGTTTGAGTATGTTGTGTCTTTATTTTCATTAAATTCAAGGAACACTTTAATTTCTTTCTTTCTTTATTTCTTGACCCAGGGGTGATTCAATAGTAGACTCTTCAGCTTCCATGAGTTTGTTGGCTTCCTGGGGGTAGCATTGTTGAATTCTAACTTTAATCCATGGTGATCTGACAAGACACAGGTGGTTACTAATATTTTTTTGTATCTGTGGAAGTTTGCTTTGTTACCGAGTATGTGGTCAATTTTCAAGAAGGTTCCATGAGCTGCAGAGAAGAAGGTATATTCTTTCCTATTTGAGTGGAATATTCTATAGATGTCTGTTAATTCCATTTGATTCAATACCTCCAATATTTCTCTTATTTCTCTGTTAGGTTTCTGTCTGATTGACCTGTTCATTGGTGAGAGAGGTGTGTTGAAGTCTCCTACTAATAGTGTGTTTGGTTTGATGACTGCCTTGAGTTCTAGAAGTGCTTCTTTTATATATGTGGGTACCTTTATATTAGGGGCATAGATATTCAGGATTGAGACTTCCTCCTGATGAATTGTTCCTGTTATGAGTATGAAATGTCCATGTCTATCTCTTCTGATTGATTTTAGTTTGAAGTCAATTTTGTTAGATATTAGAATGGCCACACCCCCTTGTTTCTTAGGTCCGTTTGCTTGGAAAACCTTTTCCCACGTTTTTACTCTGAGTAGGTGTCTGTGTTTGTGGTTGAGGTGTGTTTCTTGTAAACAGCAGAATGTTGGATCCTGTTTTCGTATCCAATCTCTAAGTCTGTGTCTTTTTATAGGTGCATTGAGTTCATTGATATTAAGTGATATTAATGACCAGTGGTTGTTGACTCCAATTATTTTCTTTTTTTGGGGGGTAGTAGAGTGTGTGTGTTTCCCTTCTTTGAGTTGTGCTTGTGAAGGGTCGCTAGTTGTCTGAGTTATTGTAGGCAGTGTTGGCAATGCTGGATTCCTTGGGTTGTGATTTTCCTTCTAATACTTTCTGTAAGGCTGGATTTGTGGCTAAGTATTGTTTAAATTTGTTTTTATCCTGGAATATTTTGTTTTCTCCATTGATAGTGAACGATAGCTTCGCTGGGTATAGTTGTCTGGGCTTGCATCCATGGTCTCTTAGTTTCTGCAGTACCTCTATCCAGGACCTTCTGGCTTTCATGGTTTCCATAGAGAAGTCCGGTGTAAGTCTGATAGGTTTACCTTTATAAGTTACTTGACCTTTTTCCTTTGCAGCTCTTAATATTCTTTCTTTAATCTGAATATTATGTGTTTTGATTATTATATGGCAAGGGGATGTTGTTTTTTGATCCTGTCTATTCGGTGTTCTGTATGCTTCTTGAACCTTCATAGTGATATCGTTCTTTAGGTTGAGAAAGTTTTCTTCTATAATTTTGTTGAATATATTTTCTGGGCCTTTGATCTGCAATTCTTCTCCTTCTACACCTATTATTCTTAGATTTGTTTTTTTTTAAAGATTTATTTATTTATTTATTTATTCATTATGTATACAACATTCTGCCTTCATGTGTGCCCACACGCCAGAGGAGGGCGCCAGATCTCATTACAGATGGTGGGAGCCACCATGTGGTTGCTGGGAATTGAACTCAGGACCTCTGGAAGAGCTGCCAGTGCTCTTAACCTCTGAACCATCTCTCCAGCCCCCCTTTTTTTTTATTGTGTCCCAAATTTCCTGAATGTTTTGTGATGAGAATTTGTTGTATTTGCTGTTTTCCTTGGTCAGGGCGTTTATTTTTTCTATGGTGTCTTCAGAATCTGAGATTCATTCTTCTATCTCTTGTATTCTATTGGTTATGCTTGTTTCTGAAGTCTCTGTTCATTTACCTAGATTTTCCATATCCAGCCGGCCCTTGGTTTGTGTTTTCTTCATTGCCTCCATTTCAGTTTTCAATTCTTGAACTGTTTCCATTACCTGTTTGATTGTTTTTTCCTTGGTTTTCCAGGGTATCATTTTCGGATTTACTCATTTCTTCAAACTTTTTGTTATACTTCTCTTCCATTTCTTTACTCATTTCTTCAATCTTTTTGTTATACTTCTCTTGCATTTCTTTACGGCAGATTTTCACCTCCTGTTTAAGTTTTTATATTATTTTCATATAGTTCCACTTAGAGTCGATTTCTTCTATTTATTCTGTAGCAGGGTGTTCAATTCTTCTAGTTTTATGATCCCTGCAAATGGAGCCAGGAGAGTCTTGGTTCAGTTTTTGCTGTTACTGACTCTCTGGGTGGATCTCTTCAGTGCAGGATCAGGAACTGTTCCTGTCCCTCTAGATGGTACGCCACAGCACCCTCTGGATGGAACTCCTCAGCACAGACAGAGATAGCCCTCTAGATTGAACTCCTCAGTACTGAAATAGGGATAGCCCTGTGGCTGGAACTCCTCAGCCCTGAAATAGGGACAGCTGGTATTTCAAGGACACAGGAGACAAAAGGACGACCATGGGGGCAGGGTAGAGTCCAGTGGAACACCGAAGACCTGGCTGCAGAAGCTGAGGGGGGGGGTGTTGTGCTCTCTTCTGGGACAGTCCACCCTGGATAGCACATACTCACCTCTCTGGATAGAACTCCTCAGCACTGAAATAGGGATAGCTGGTATTCCAAGGACACAGGAGACAAAAGGGGCAAAGTAAAACACATTTATCACACAGTTTTACTCTTGGCCTTTACTATGGTTTCAACTTTTAAGGCATAATTCTAGATAATATTTTTTTTCTTTTAATATCTTTAACTCAGATCTAGTGAGTCTGTATTATACAAAAATAGTGTTCTGGGTATTAAGAAATAAGAAGTAAGAAACAAAATACTCTGGCAAAAGAGATTTTGCAACAACAAAATTTTCAAAACTTGAAATAAAAAATCCTGGAGGAAAAATGTCAAGCAACAGAAAGGCACGCAGGGTGAAAGAGATGACCTGTGTTAGAGTCAGACAAACCCAAGTTCAAATTCCATCTCTGACATCTCCCTGCTGTGTACTTTGAATAAGTTGCTTAACTTTGCTAAACATTGTATTTTCTTCTATTAAACAAATGTAAAGATAAAGCATACTATTTTTTAAATGTTTACACACACACACACACACACACACACACACACACACACACACACACTTGTATATGCCTGCTGGGCATTTTCCATTCTTAGCTCATAATGATATCCCAGAGGCTAAAATTTTAACTGAAATTTTTCAGTTATGTTTCACAAGGCAGGAAGAAATTCTATTAGTTCTTAGCTGAGGTCAAAGAAATAAGAAGAAAATGTCTTGACAAAAAACAAGAGTTTTTCTTTTCTTCAGGTGACTTATTCATTAATATCTGTGATTTATGCTGTTTGTGATTCAAACAATGAGTGAGTGGCATAGCCAGCCAAACCTTCCAAGTGGTATCAAGTCCCATGAGGAGACAGCATCCCCATTTTGTTCTTCCTTGCCAGTTATCTGAAGAACACTTATAACACAGCTTAGCCAGGAGTGACAGCTCATGCACATAACTCCAGGAATTGAAATACAAAGGCAAAAGAATTGCTGTGCATCCACAGCCAGCCCAGACTACATAGAAAATATTTCATATTAAAATGAAAATAGAAAATTATTAAGCAGATTCATTAAATGTTGTCCTCATAATTCTAGGAGAAATATGCAACGGACCACACAATTAGATCCTGTTCAGAAACACAAAAGCAATAAATAAATAAATAACTGCTTTACCTGAAATCCATAAGTATTCAAGACACATTTGCAGCATGCAACATAAAAGGTGAAGCTGAACATTCCTCTCTCTCCTCTACACCTCTTAATCCTTTTATAAAGACTACATGTTCCATAATATTTCTTTAAAATTATTAATAAATGCAAACAAAATTGGGAAATATCACATCTTGGCTGCACTTTGGTGATAAAGATGTGGGAAGAGGAAAAACTTATATGTTGTTATTGAGAATGTAAATTAGTGCGAGTCACTACAGAAATTGTTCTGGAGATTCTTTGAAAACTTAAAGATACCACTACCAGGAAAACCAGCTATACCACTCCTGAATATGTACCTAAAAGACTCTAAGTCAGCATGTCACAGAAATACTTGCACATCCGTGTTTATTATTTCCCTATTCACAACAGTCAAAACCAGCCTGGATGCCCATCAATAGATGGATGGGTAAAGAAATTTTAATATAGAGCTGGGAGATAGCTAAGGTGGTAAAATGTCTTCTGTGTAAGCATGAGGACATGATGCTTGAATCCCCAGCACCCAAACACAAACACCAGGCGTGATGACACACTTCTATAACCCCAACATTGAAAGGGTAGAGACAGGAGGATTCTGGGAGCTCATTGACCAGTAAGTTTTGCCCAGTCAGTAAGCGCCTCTCACTGAACACACCCATTCATTTCACACGTCCTCTCACTGCCCATATCCTCTCATTACTAACACCCTCTCACTGCACACTCCCTCTCACTACACACACCCTCTCACTGCACACACCCTCTCACTGCACATACTCTCTTACTGCACACACCCTCTCACTGCACATACCCTCTCACTGCACACACCCTCTCACCTCACACACTCTCTCACTGCACATACCCTCTTACTGCACACACCCTCTCACTGCACACACCCTCTCACTGCACACACCCTCTCACTGCACACACCCTCTCACCTCACACACCCTCTCACTGCACATACCCTCTCACTGCACACACCCTCTTACTGCACACGCCCTCTCACTGCACACACCCTCTTACTGCACACACCCTCTCACTGCACATACCTTCTCACCTCACCCACCCTCTCACTGCACACACCCTCTCACTGCACACACCCTCTTACTGCACACAGCCTCTCACTGCACACACCCTCTCACTTCACACACCCTCTCACCGCACACACCCTCTCACCTCACACACCCTCTCACTGCACACACCCTCTCACTGCACACACCCTCTCACTGCACACAGCCTCTCACTGCACACACCCTCTCACTGCACATACCTTCTCACCTCACACACCCTCTCACTGCAAATACTCTATCACTGCAAACATTCTCTTACTACACATACCCTCTTACTGCACATACCCTCTCACTGCACATACTCTCTCACTGTAAACATTCTCTTACTGCACACACCCTCTCACTACACACACCTTCTCACTACACACACTCTCTCACTGCTTACACCCTCTCACTGCACACATTCTCTTATTGCACATGCTCATTCTTTGCACACGGCCCTCTCACTGTTAATGTTCTATGGCTGTGTGACATTGTTAAATGGATAGTCTGGCAACATCTGAGCTCAGATTTGAAACTGTTTGGTGTTATAAAGCATAGTGTTTGTACTGTGCATGTGAAGGTGTTGCCTGCTCCATAGAAACATGGTGGTTTAATTATGATCAAAGACTCTCAATATTTTCTTAGTCATACTTTAGTTTTTGATTATCAAATCACTGTATCTTTGAATTGCATTATGTTACAATGTTGATCTTAAACACTGACATTTGAACTTTTGACTTAAGTTTTGTAAACTAACTTACTAGCTAGCTAACAAACATTAGGTAAAATTTGACTTAGGGTTAGGACAAAATGTCCAATGATTTCTTGAATTATTCATACACACTTCTGCCATTGTTTACTATGTATTATATGAAGTGACATTCTCAGCACCAGTGTTTGTAGAACCAATACATAAAGTAACTGAAAAATGATGAAGGTACATTGCCTCCTGGAGTACTATTCAGCCAAAGTTTAATGCTTTATGTGAAACTAAACAACCACATTCACCTCATTTGTGTACAAGTCTGCTTTCATCCATTAGGTGTAAAATCATATGTACACTAAAGAATGGCTTTATGACAAGTTTCATTATGACTTATTTTCAAGAAATATTTGATTTGTATGCCTGTTTTATACTCTTGTACAATTGGTGCACATCCAGATTTATCAGGCTAAAGGGGTTTCAATAAAAAAGGTTAACCTAAAGTGACTATTGTTTTGTTTTTCTTAGGTTTATTTTTAGTTACAAAATTAAGATATACATAGCAGTTAATATTCTAATATCTACTCTATATCCAAGTGACAGAGGGCTGATAGTTTCTGCATGAATCTCATTGTTTTATATGTGTGAAGACCTTTTAAGTTCTCTTATGAAATGTATCACAAATGAGCATCTGCCTTTTCTACTCATACATGCTCCTATACTCACATATATAACACATACACACCTAAGCATACACATCTACCTGCTTTCTGATCAACTCATATGTGGGAGAAAACTATGAAAAAGTGTAAACTACAATTATAAGAACTCTGGCACCACAGTGAGCCTGATGCACCAAGTACTTAGTGAGGAAATGCAGTTCAATATTGGTTCACAGAGTCATATATATGCTAATTATGATATCAGTTGGTCTCTCGTATTTTAAGGGAGCCTGAAAATAAATACATTCATTTTCATGAACTCAGCTGTCACCTGGATGAGAGATTCAAAAGTTTTCTTTGCAAATCAATGATGACTACAGGCTAACGCTTGCATTTATATATAGATTAATACTATAGGGATTTCTGGCTCAAAGTGGGTATATTTTAAAATAGTACTTACTCCTGTCATTAATCAACAATACAGGAGAGTTTTCTTGAAACTGTGATTTAAATGCATACTTCTGGACTTTACCAGTCATTTCCATTTAGTCAAATAATGTCTGAGAAAGCTATGGTATTATTCTTTGACTTTTATTTTAAACTTTTTTTTCTTTTAATGACTCAAACGTTGTTAATTTGCACATAGTGTTGTATTATTTCTTCAGAGTATCTTTTGCGCATCTAAAGATTAAGATTTTTCTTTCTGAAGAAACATGTAAAATTCTATCATAGTGTAATTAATATTGTCTTTAATTTGATTTAGGTTCCTTTCCATACTTTATCTGGCTAAATCTGCAATTTCTAAAAAAGTGTTAATTTATGAGTGTTTTGTCTGTGCATCAGGAGCATGCATTATATCTCTGCAGGTTAGAAAAGGACACTAGATGCCCTAGAACTGGATATAGATAGTTATGAACCACCATGTGGATGTTGGGAACTAAACCTCATTTCTTCTCCAGAAGTACCAGTGCTGTTAACTGCTGAGACATCTTTCCAGGCCTGTAGACTATTCTGAATTGTAATGAACTTTGAAGGAGTCATCTATGTCACAGTATCATCCAGCTACTCTCCACACACATTTGTATTTATGTAAACTGTGGCTGGTGATTGATTTTGTTAGTGTATATAGTTTTCTCTACATGAATATCTAGTTTCCTGGGAGTATGTATTGAATAATATGCTTTTTCCCTAATAACTTGGTGTAGGCTCATTATAACTGAAGTTCCTTCATACAATTATGTCTATTTCTTTACTTTTGATGTTTTTGTCTATTTCTGTGAGCTTCATAAGATTTATTTATTTGATTTATTGTGCTATATCAAACTCACAGTCCTGCCCATGCTAAAAAAGTGTTCTATTGTGACCTATATCCTCAGCCCCATAGTAAGTTTTCATAATATTTAGGAGTTGTTCCTGTCAGTAATCCTCATGAAAACCTTCTTGACTCAGGAGATGGCTCAGGGGATGAAAGTCCTTGCTACAGAACCCGATGACCTGAGTTTGTTCTCCATGGTGGAGGGAGGGAATCAAGTCATAGGGATTGTCCTCTGATCACTTGCATGCAGTGGTACATATGTTTCCTCACCTGACACAAATATATAAATAAAATGTAATAAAAGTTAAAAAGATTCTTCTTTGTAGGTATTTTATTTATTTTCCAATTTAAAAAGACAGTGAATTTTGTTTAGAAGTTCACTAAGTTAACCTATTAGTATGAGAAAACGATTTTTGTTTTGATTTGTTTTTTTTACAAATAAGTGTACACAATAAAAGGCTTAATTATAGCATTCTCACACATGGATATATTGTACTTTGTTCACACTTAATCCCCTATTCTCATTTACTTAGGTTTTACAACTTTTTGTCAAAGTTCTGTATGCTTTAAAAATGCTCATCATAAGAAGTATGATGAGCATTTTTAAGTATTCTATGGCAGTAGATTAGACTTCTATACCCCCTGTCATTTTCTTGCTAAATGCTTCTTTCTGAACTAGTTGAAAGGGAGACAAGTCTCTTGGACAAAAGCATTTAAGTTGAAAACAAAGATAACCATACTTTCTTTTTCTCTACTATATTGTAAACTTCTTGAAAAATAGAACTGCACAAAGCATTTTTATTTCCTGATTCTATTAGAGATGTCCTTAACACTTTACAGTGTAAACAATTTTTCAGTATAAGTTCTGGTATTTGTGTTGCAAATACAATCTCTTAGGTGATATTCTTCTTATCTCATTGTTTAAAACCATTTTGATAGATGCTTTTAATGATGACCCATCCTTTTAGTTCCAAGACAAACTTGATTAATCACTGCATATTATTTTTTAAGACCCACTGCTGTACTGTTTGTTTATACTTTTATTGAAGTATCCATAATCTTATGTGAAGTTGATTTTCAGCTTCCTTCTCTCAATGAATGCCGATGAGGTTCTAGAGTAAATACTGTACTTCCTTCAGTGCTGGATTCATTGTAGAAGTACAGAAATATGCTGAGACACATGAGAACCACTTGTTCATTCAAGGTGGGTAGATGCTGGAGAGAAGGAAGGGAGAGTGGGTAGATGTGGAGAGAAGGGAGGGTGGGTGGATGCTGGAGAGAAGGGAAGGTGAGTAGATGATGGAGAGAAGGGAGGGAGGGTAGATGCCGGAGAGAAGGGAGGATAGGTAGATGCTGGAGAGAAAGGAGGGTGGGTGGATGCTGGAGAGAAGAGAGGGTGGGTGGATGCTGGAGAGAAGAGAGGATGGGTAGATGTGGAGAGAAGAGAGGGTGGGTAGATGTGGAGAGAAGGGAGGGTGGGTAGATGTGGAGAGAAGGGAGGGTGGGTAGATGTGGAGAGAAGGGAGGGTGGGTAGACGCTGAAAAAAAAAGGCATGCTCTATAAATGAGCCAGTAGCTCTGTTTCTCAGCAACTTGTGTCTGGGTTGACAGTGAGTTCCACAGCACACATCTGTTCGTCCGTTGCAGCTCACACTGACTGTGGGTGGGATGCGGAGTCATTTTTGTCTTCCTGGCAGGCCTTAACTTCAGGTTTCTCTGCCACACTTCTGTCACCCACTCCCATGGTTATCCCACTGCGGTCCTCTCTGTGAAGGTTGACTCTGGCCTCTCTTCAGGCTCTTTCTCTCTAGCTTTAGTGAAGTATGGAGTTAATGGGAACACATTGCTCATGGCTACAGAATGTTGCTCATTGGAACTGTGACAACATGTTTAGTTAGGATACATATTTTATGTTGATATCAAAAGTAATATCTATGCTGTTATTCCCCTGGGCTCACACATGATGATGACATCAACTTACTAAAATGCACTTTTCTAGGGAGAATGTGGACATCAAGTTGGTTTGAATCACTATGTAGGTGAGTAACTGTTGACGGCTTAAGCAATCAGCAATAAACTTATTAGTGATAATTAGTGTGCTCAGCTGACTCATGTATTCAATTAGCACCTTAACGTATCTGAAGAATGATCATTTAGTACAATTAGGAGGTGAAGTGGGAAAAAAAATCATTTGAGACTCTCACTAGAAGGACCCTGCTAATTTGATGAAATGAAATTTAAACAATTCTCATAAACTTCAGAAATATTTGGCTGGTTTCCACAGTATAATCAAAGCCACTGCCTCCTAGCAGAACTGTTTGTAATAATGGAAATATTCTGGTATCCAGTATGGGAGCTATAAGCCATATGGACCAATTTAATGTGATTTGGGTTAAAAAACTGAATTTTTAATTTAATTTGACTTAATGGACCCATGTAGGAAGTGTGGACCAAGTTGCTCAAATATCTGGAGCTGCCAAATTCAGTTGTTTCTAAAGTGCAGTGAGAAAGTAGATTATTTTTGGGTAAGATTTTATAAGTGTAGTATTTTAAACTTCATCAATCTTTGAAAATGACTACACTATTTGGAACTTATTTTTATTTTATAGTTGATGTAATGAAGTCTCTGAAAATAGATGGCTTATAAAAAGCAACCAAATTGTTGAAAATGTTGGTTTTGGTTTATTTATTTCTGATTTTCTGCACTTTGATTAGAGAATGTTGTTGCTACTGTTTTAATGCTATGGACCAATTCATACCAGTCTATTAATGTGCATTTTAATCAAGTTGCTATTTAAAACTAAACTGTGTTTCTAATCTCATGGAACAGAGATATACATGGATTTTTTTTAGTGTCTTTTAAAAAATTTATTTATTAAAAATTTCCACCTCCTCCCCTTCTCCATTTCCCTCCCACTCTCCCCACTCCCCTTCCCCTTCCCTCTCCAGGCCCAAGAGCAGTCAGGGTTCCTTACCCTGTGGGAAGTTCAAGGTCCTCCCCGCTCCATCCAGGTCTAGGAAGGTGAGTATCCAAACAGACTAGGGTCTCACAAAGCCAGTACATGCAGTAGAATCAAAACCCAGTGCCATTGTCCTTGGCTTCTCAGTCAGCCCTCATTGTCAGCCACATTCATATTTTTACCTTTAATTTTATTTAGAGCTTTTTGAAATTTAACATTGTTTGCTTAGTTTTGAGTGATGTAACAGTTGTATATGTTATGGGCACAACATGGTATTTCAGTTCCTGCATGTGTGCACAATGACTAAATCAGGGTGATTATCAAATCTCTCACCTTAAACAAATGCCTTATTTTTGGCGTGATGTCAGTTAAAATTCTCTCTTTTGACTTTTTACACATGCGATGCTTTCCTGTGCACTATATTTGCCTTCCCATGACAGAACACCAGTCCCTCCTCCTACTTACCTGTGACATTCTATATGTTGGCTAATCTCCTCCCGTCTTCTCTTTCACTAACTCTCTATTAGTGAAACAGTCTCTGGCAACTATTATCCTATCTCCGACTTCAAGAAGGGCAACTTTTTTGATTTCACATGGGTGAGCTCATCCTGTGTTTGTCTTTTTGTATGTGACTAATTTAAATGTTCTCCTAATCAACTTCTGTTGTAACAAACATAGTACATTGTCCTTTTTGGTGGTTGACAGGATCACATCACCTCATATATATATACATACCACAATTTCTTTATTCCTTTATTCTTTATTCCTTTATTTATTGATTCACAGCTTGGCTGTGAATCTTGGCTGCTGTGAATAGCAAAGACATATGCCTAGAAGCACTGCCGTCTTCTTGTTTTAGTCACTTTGGATTGGGATTGTTGTTAATTTTTTTCTTCTTGAGTTGTCACAAGCTAGTGGTGAATAAGATTCTGCTACTGCTGCCATGTTTTTCTTTGTCATATTTTCCCTTTTGCTTCTTGGTTATTGATGCTGTATCTTTTGGCATTTTGACAATCTCTAATTAAAAGGAGTCCTCACTTTGAATAGATGGTAAATAGTTGGCTGCTCTGTTGCTGTGGTAAAACATTGATCAAAAATGACTTCGGGAGAAAAGGCTTTATTTTAGCTTATACTTCTATATCACAGTCTATCATTAAGAGACATCAAGGCCGGAACCTAGAGGCAGGCACTGATGCGGAGGCCATGGAGGAACACTGCCTGCTAGTTTGCTTTCTGTGATTATTCAGTTTTCTTTCTTGTACAAACCTGGACTACCTGACAGGGTTGCACCACTCACAATGGATTGGTCCCTCCTATATCAATCAATAATCAAGAAAATATCTCACAGATATGGTCACAGGCCAATCTGATGGAGGCAATTTCTTAACAAGGATTTCTTCTTCCCTGCTGACTCTTGTGTCAAGTTGACACAACTAACTAGTACAGTGTTGTCAGAAGGCTGTTAGTTCGTTCCCTGCTGCTCAGCCCCAAAATAATCATACAGAAACCATATTATTTACAATATTGTTTGGTCAATAACTTAAGCATATTTCTAGCTTACCATTATATCCTAAACTAACCCATTTCCATTAATCTGTGCATCACCACAAGATTGTGGCCTACTGACAATGTTTTCGTGGGCTCCAGTGAGGACATCTGTCCCCAGTGGAGGCTACATGGCTTCTCTCTGACTCCATCTACTCTCTTTATATATATCTCTTTCAGCCTGGCTTTACTCTGTTAAACCACTGGCTGAAAGTAGCTTTTTGCTTCTCTCACCATTTCCCCTTTTCTGTCTAAATGAAAAGGAAGGTTTTTAATTTTAACATAGTAAAATTACGAATAACAAAACAGTTATCAAGCAATAATTATAGTTGCAATATTAATATCTACTTTATCTTTTATAATTAAGGAAAACTATAACTATCTATTCTTCAACTCCATCAAAGACTTCAGAAAAGGAAAACTATAACTATCTATTCTTCAACTTCATCAAAGACTCCAGAAGAATATAGTAATACCTAAGTAAACAGGAAGTGCATTTGTAAGCAACTTCCAAAACTCTAGAATTGACAGAGACATCTCACTGTCTGGACAGTCAGTCAAAGGTCTCCTGTAGCATTGTGGACACCCATCTTCAGCCTACTGATCCATAGTATCTGCAGACTTTTCCATGAAGTAGGAAATTTCAAAGACAGTTACACCTATATTGGCAGTTTGTTAATCTTTCTTCTGTGTTCTGCAGAATGTTTGGCAGACTCTTTCATGAAGCAGGAACCCGAAGGACCATCTCACCTATAGGCAAGTTCAGCAGTCATTTGTCTGTGGGTCCTTCAAGTCAAATTAAACAGTTTAGTCAAGAACAGTTTCTTGCCCAAATGGCTAACAAGTTCCATGAGCTTTTTGATGCCCATCCTCTTAAAGTAGATTGGTGCTACCAGGAACAGATATGTCTCACTGTCATGAAATGTCCTAAGTTCTTAAACATTCTGAAGGCCTCTGAATGATTTGAAGAATACTTATCTACTGAAATATATTTCTATATATCTAGAAAACCTAACTAACATGACTACAAGCTTGACTATTATAGATGACCATTAACTTGTATTTCTTAATTATACCTTGCATTTTTAAAAGAACTGCACAAACATAATACCTTAATCAAAAGCAGAAATATACAAATAACAAAATTGACCTTGAATTTGTATCAATAAACCAAAATTCATACCAATGCAGATCAATATAGCATATGCCCATTTAAAAGTAAACTAACATTTATAAGCAATATTTGGGAATTTGGGCACAGTTCTCTCTGTTGGGTCTCCAGCCACCTGGCTAGCTTAGACCCAAAATAATCACACAAAACTGTGTTAATTAAAACACTGTTTGGCCCATTAGCTCTAACTTTTTATTGGCTAGCTCATAAATCTTAATTTAACCTATCACCACAAGGTCATGGCTGACCAGCAAAGTTTCGGCATGTCTTACTCTGGCAACACCTCCATGGCAACTCTCTGACTTGCCTTCTTTCTCCCAGCATTCTGTTTAGTTTTCCCTGCCTACCTAAGTTCTGCCTTGCTATACATCCAAAGCAATTTCTTCATTCATTAATGGTAATCACAGCACACAGAGGGGACTCCCACATCATCTCTCCAAATTCCTTTCTGATTTTTTTTTGGGTGAAATAATTTTTTTGGGGTGTTCACAGTAACCTTTTGGAGCTCTTGGTCCATCAAACCACCTTTTAGTCTGGAAGAAATCCACAGGTTCTCATCTTCTGTGGAAACAAAAGCAGAACCTCTTTTCCAAAGCAACAAATCTTTAGACCCAAATTTTGAAGTCAAGCTACTTTAAAACATATGTATTGGTTTAGCTTAGCAGCCCAAACAATAAAATGTCTGTCTGTACTTAGGTCACTCACAATCAAAAAATTCAAAGAAAACACAATAATATTCATAATCCAGACTCTCTGTGTATTTTCCATCTTATGTGGTTTATTTGTTTTTACACTATTAATCTATGACTGTCTGTACTCTCTTTATAGACTTTTTATAGACTTTGTTTTATTTTTTAAAACCATTTACTTTCTTTTATCTCTCTCTCTCTCTCTCTCTCTCTCTCCACATACACACACACACACACACACACACACACACACACGTATATATATTCTTCCAAGCCTTTGTGCATTTATCCAACACTGTGACCCATTTAGAGGTCTTTTTTTTTAAATTTAAATCTGTCTTTATTGTGTATCTGAAATTATTTTCTGACCAGAAGTGCCCCCTCCCCCCATTCTTTTAATTCAAAGCAGGCCTGGATAGGACCAAGATCACAGCACTGCTTGTTGGCTCTGCCCAGTCCAACATGGCAGAGGCATGTTCACTTCCTCTGAGAGCCATTCTTTCCACCCCAGATCCAGGGTCAGGTCGCAGCGGTTCTGTGTTGCCATTAAGCAAGTTCTAGCACTTGCTCACAGACCCCATTAAAATGCTCTGTAGCCAGACCTCCCAAAAGAGTTAGAGTTGTTCATTCTACTAGCATGAGCCATCAAATCTTCTTAAAGGAGCCGTACAGTTTTTGCTGCCACTGCTGAGTCAGGAAGCCTTCTCTTAAAAGAAGCATGCTTCTGCTTGTTTCTAGCAAACGTAGCCTACCCAATGGTGTGGGACATTCTATATTCTGTCAAATATGTTTTAAATAAACGGTGATTGACCAGTAGTCAGACAGGGCATATAGGTGGGCCAAACAGACAGGAAGTAGAGGCAGGGCAATGAGAACAGGAGTATTCTGGGAAGAAGGAAGCTCTTTCCCCAGTTCTGTCTCAACCACTTAAGAAGTAAGATGTGACCTGTCCTGCTGAAAAAGGTACTGAGCCATGTGTCTAACATATACTAGAATAATGGACTATATAAGTTATAAAAGCTAATACGAACCCTGAGCTAATGGGCCAATCAGTTTATAACTTATGGAGACCTCTGGGTGGTTTTCTTTGGGGCTTACCAGCTGTGGGAACTGGGCAGGACAGAAACTCCAACAAGCAGGCCCTCATGTTACAAACCAAGAACATGCTACCACTAAAAAAAATAATGCTTGACTCTGTTCTTTTGTGTCTAGAATTTCTTTTTAAGCTTTCTCAGGTTTTATGTGGATATAGTTGACCATGTTGGCATTGCAATTTGTTAGGGGAGGTTGCTTGTTTGTTCCTGGACTGAAATAATCACACAAGAACTATATTAATTAAATCACAGCTTGGCCTATTGGCTCTAGCTTCTTATTGGCTAGCTCTTACATCTTAAATTAATCCATTTATATTAATCTGTATTGCCATGTGGCTCTGACTTTCTGGAAAGGTTTCAGTACTTCTTCCTCTGGAAGAGGCTACAAGGCTTCTCATTGACTTTGTCTTCTTTCCCCCAGCAATCAGTTTAGTTTTTCCTTGCCTAGCTCTATTCTGCCCTGTGCAGGCCCAAAGCAGCTTCTTTATTAACCAATGGAATTCACATCATATAGAGGGAAATCACATATCAGCATAGTAATCATTTTGTGATATTTAATTCTTATAACATGCATTTTAACTGGTCAGGTGATGAGATTTGAATCTTTGCCCTTTCCGTTTCTCTCTTGTCTCTCTTCCCTATCATTTTACTTCCTTCCCTTCATTTTTTTTTGCTTTTTGCCTTTCCCTATGTATTTTTCCCTCAGTTTTCTTCCTTTCTTTCTTCCTTCTTTCACCATTTGTTATTATCCATTTTTCATTAAGTCATTAATTTAATCCATATATATTTATTAATATGAGTATATTTGAGTTTAGTGCTTTGAAATTAGTTAAATTTCATGTGTTTATTGCTTTATATCTATCTATAGTCCATCATTTGCTTCAGTTTACTGTATGATTACTGCAGTATTTAGAATGTTTGTACTTTTAGATACCACTTTTTACTTTTACAAACTATCATACAATGAGTTTAGTTTCTATTTTCTTTCCTTTATCATCCTATTTTAGTTTATTTTCTTTATCATAACTGATGCATTAGGAATTTTGCTATTTTAGTTCAAAGTGTTAATGACATCTTTGGAGTTCTAGATGATAGGTGAAATACTTAGGGCACGTATTGCAGCTCCAATTGCCTTCTTTTCCCATATAGTTTCTGTTCTACCCTTCCTAGATGACAAGGGATATGGCATTTATTTTACTGAATCTAAGATGACATCCTTTTGTGATTAAACCTTTTTTTTGGAAATAGTTTCTATGATTTATGCAACTAGTACAATAATTATAAAAATTAAGAATGCAGAGGACCATGGTTTTTTAATTAAACCTTCTCATTGAGTGCTTAAGGCTAAAGTATAATTTTGAAACATGGGTCTTAAGAACAGCAGGCAAGACTGCCTTCTAATGAAATGTAAACAGAAACGCCAGTCTTCATTATATGTGCTGAATGACTAAAGATATCACTCTAGCAGTGAAAACAACGGGATTTTAAAGGTTATTTGATTTTTCAATAGATTCATTTTTTTTTTACACACGAGACAGCTTTATCTTAGTCTCTGATTTTTTCCTGCTGTTTCATCTTTGGAGTCTGCGAGTTGAACAATACTGAACACTACCTCAGACTATCTAGGCAAAAGTCCAAATTACTTAAAAACTGTCAGAATTTCTCACAATCACAACTGACAAATTGCTGCCTTTCTATTCTTTATTTTAGAAGTGGCAAACTTGGTTCAGAAGCTCCTTGTTTGGAAATAGCAAAGCGGTAACCACATCTCAGTTATCCAAAGGTGGGAATGCTGTAAGTTCAAAGACTACCTGAAATATGTGGGAAAATAAGGCTAACAAGGGAGTTCTTATCTCAAAACAAAAAGTAGGGAAAAGAGAATTGGGATGCATCTCACCCCATCTCCCTTCACAGAGAACAGTCCAGGAGTGTAACTCCTTTTTCATAACTAGATTTTTAACCTAGGGAGATATTACTTTTTATTATGGAGCAAATGACAAAATAATGGCAAAGACAAGCCAAAGAAGGAGATAGTAACAAATGAAACAATCTAATATATCCTCATAGTTTGTAATGTTTTTTAAAAGGTTTACTGTATCGTGAGTTAAAACCAACTTAGCATTGTGAACATATTTGTGGTTGGCCTTAACTGTTTGGAAAGATGAATGGCTGTTTGCAGACTGTCTACTTTTAATCCATCCAATTTAGGTAATCATTAAGTTCATTGGTGAATATCATGGAATTATACTGGAGAAGCATAAAAAACCAAGACAATGTATTTACAAACAAAAAAGATTGAGTAGGAGAGGAGACTGGTGTATCAGTGTAGCCTCCACTCATTCAAGAATTGGATCCCAGTGTTTTCAAGGTCACCCTCATCCCTGGGGCCCACTCCCTGGGACAAGTCATCTGAGGCCTCCTCTACAAGATGCTTACTGGAGAATGAAGATATGCTAGATTTTACTGGATGACCTACTTTGGCCTAAATTTAGATTTTAAAAATATTACATTCAGAAGGAGTCTGTTGTGTTAATTATTTTGAGCTCAGTGGCTAAATTTATCTTTCCTAAGTTATAAATCAAATTTGGTTCAACTGCCGTTCTGTTGCAGTGAGCTACCTTTAGTGAATTCAAGGAAATCTTTCTACAGTAGTTGAGCTTTGGTTGTGGGGCAGAAGGCTGCATGGGAAGTCCAGAACCTCACCCCATCCCCTGTTCCCACCCCAAGTCACTCCTAAGAAACTCTGAGCTCCTTAGTAAGATGTATTTACAAGTCCTTGGCCAAGAGCATCAAAGATATTATTAGTCTGTTTAGAAAGTAGAAGTATAAATTATTGAATTAGCATTTAAGGCTGAAGGTAGCATTCTAATCTCCTCACAAACCACTAGTGTTATGTTCTTACACTGCTTCTTAATTTTTATTTTAATATTTCAAGGTGCTTGAACCTCACAGCATTTTTATGAAAACATTTTAAGTATTGGGCTTAAATACTTATGCTGCTCTAGGTTGAGGTTCTGAATAATAGTGAATGTTTAGTTAAGCCGTAGTAGCAACACAGGGCCCATAAATTTATTTTTTTATTTTGTTATTACTGGAATTGAAGGATATGAAATATAAGATATAAAATCAATAAGGGAAGGAAGTGGCAAAGGGAAAACATTAGAAAAAATCAGTTATGAAGTTCTAGAAGGCTCTCTCAGGGACTAACCCAACGAATGCTTAATTTCTCTGGTAACAAGTTGGGAAACTATGAATAAAGTCAACAAATGTTGGTTGACAACTATAGGAAGAGAAGCAGTCAATATTTCATTTAGGACAAAATAGGGTTTCATTTAGAGTTGATAGTATCTACCTAACAAAATTCTAGACTTGTAAGAGGAAAAGTTCTCAGATGTTAACAGGAGTTTCAAATGACAGCAGTCATGAGCAGACTGTTATCATTTTTGTGCATGCTATTTAACAGCACTATTTCATAAGCACACATGCATGATCTATGTTGATTTAGCTCACATGCTGAGGCCAGCATTTCACACCTACTAAGAGCTGAGAAGATCTAATCCAATGGGCTAAGTTTTGTGCATGTGTCAGCTCATTAAACCCCCACAGCAACACATGGGGCACAACCTCCACTTAATACACAATGAACTTAAAGCACAGAGAAATTAAATAATGCAACCCGGGTCCCTCAGGACATCTAAGGGTAGGACTGAACTGATATTTGGGAATAGTATCACTGTCTGTGAGTTATTGAAGGTGATAACCAGAAACTAGTGGCCTTATTTGTAAATTTAACACAACCTGGCTCTCCATTTGCTTAATTTCATTAAAATATAACTTTATTTTTAACTGATTCTTTATAAATATAAAAATTGTACAAGAATATCCTAATACTGCTTTTCAATTTCACTGAAAGTTTTCAGCACTTTTTATGAAATGATGGTTGTGACGGAGACCATAGGGTGACTCACTGGAAATTGTGGATATGACAGAGACCAGGGGGTGGCTCACTGGACATGGTGGATGTGAAAGTGACCACGGGGTGACTCACTGGAAATGGTGGGTGTGACAGAGACCAGGGGGTGGCTCACTGAAAATGGTGGATATGACAGAGACCAGGGGGTGGCTCACTAGAAATGGTGGGTGTGACAGAGACCAGGGGGTGGCTCACTGGAAATGGTGGGTGTGAAAGTGACCACGGGGTGACTCACTGGAAATGGTGGGTGTGACAGAGACCAGGGGGTGGCTCACTGAAAATGGTGGATATGACAGAGACCAGGGGGTGGCTCACTGGAAATGGTGGATGTGAAAGTGACCACGGGGTGACTCACTGGAAATGGTGGATGTGATGGAGACCAGGGGGCGACTCCCTGGAAATGGTGGGTGTGATGGTGACCACGGGGTGACTCACTGGCCATTCAATGGTTGAGAATTTACTGAGGGGAATTTAGAAGGAAATAACAGAGGAAAGAAAAAAGAAGGGAGTGGGTCGGACAGCAGAAGAGGGAAAAGAAAGTTTAGGTATGTATCCGAGTTCCTCTCTCGGCAGTAGACATTTGTAGAATTGAACGCAGTTGCTATTTGTAACACCAAGTTCAGGGTTAGAGTCATTCACAGAAGGGCATATTGTATCAGTTTTCCTCAACAGCTGTAATGCCTTGTCTATTAACTGGTTATTCAATACCCAGTAAAAGTCCCACCAAAGATACACGGCCCTAGTTCCATCAGTGCAGAAAACCATATTCAAAGGTTACCCTAACTGTCTGTAGAAAGTTTGGAAGAAATGTAAGAAGGGTTGACATTACCTTAAAGGAGAAGAGAGATCTGTGAGAACCTGAAAAGAAACCTAAAAGAGAAAATTTTCAGTGGTCAATAAAATATTGATTGATTCAAACATTTTATGTGAAACATTGAGTCTTAAGTGACTCATGGTGACAATCTCTGAAGATTCTGAATCATAAAGCTTCTTCAAGGAAGTACTATCAGGAATCCAACTAAAGAATTTATGTCACATTAAGGACATTGCATATCTGCCTAGTCTCACTAAAAGGAGCATTCTGTTCTTCTCTGTTCCAAGTGCTCAGTGAACACAGCACATGACATTTGTAATGACAGTAATATCCACATTCTGATTAAAAAATATATCTAGACATTTAAATGATCTCCTTCTATAATCATAAGCTGAACTTGAAAGAATTCTAAAGGAAACCTTTAAATAACAACTTTTGCTGATGGGAAGCAAAGGACTCAAGTATTAATCTCAGGAGATGGGGGGTTTTGCAAATAAATGGAAAGATACGAAACAGCATGAAGGAGCCATTGGCAAAACACTTTCAACCCCGATTTTCCCACAAGTAGATGAAGCGTTCATAGGACTCCTTGGCATGCACTGGAGTGAATTACAATTATAGAGAAGGAAATGCCTTGAAAAGGTAAATGAAATTTTAACACTTGGATTTTATCAAATTGCCTCAATTTGTGTCTAATTGCTACAGGTCGAGTGCTATACAGATGTCTGTAATTAGTGAAGACACAAAATATTCTGAAAACCAGCAGGAGGTTAAGTGCGTGGATGAAGATTCTCTGTCCTTCCTGACACAAGACAACAGGACTGTCTTGAAAAAGCCCATTTTTAGCACTTTCAGTTCCAAGAATGGGGAAATGGTAGAAACACAGACAAGCAGTCTTAAGATTACATAGGTTTAAAGACTATTATGTGTGCTGCCAGGCCTGTCAGCTACGCTTTCACATTCACATACAAAGTACGCTTTCGAGTTTTCTTCTTTTGTGAAACACTCACACTTTGAAGAACAGCCTAGCCTGAAGGCTGTTCTGGAGCTCAAGCTGGCTTTGAACCTGTCTCTGCCTCTGGAGCGCTGGGTTTATAGGTATGGGTGACCATGCCTTGAAAATATAAATATATGAACATATACATGTAAACGTGTATATCTATTTATCATATATCTATGTATGTGTGTATCTATGTATACATGAATACATGTATGTATGTGTGTGTGTGTATGTATGTATCATTATCTATCTATTTTGATGAACAAGGCCTCCAATGACTCTGGATTTGACAAACACAAGATGAAGGGCAGAAGGGGAAATGTTAAACCCATCATTACATTTTGTGTTTAAAAAAGTGTTCAGAATTCCAAGTACAAAGGAGTCATGAAGAATGGGGTGGGAAGAGAGAAAGATATGTATGCCCAAGATTTCCAGCAGGTAGTTTTTTAGCTTTGCTTGATAAATATGGACTTTAAACATTTATTTATTTATTTAATATTATGTGTATATGGTGTGTGTGTGTAGGTTGTGCCTACTCATGACAGCAGGAGTGTGAAGGTCAGAGGTCAGAGGACAACTTCATGCAGTTGATTCACTCCTTCCAATTTGTGGAGCAACTGGGGATTGAACTCAGGTAATCAGGTTTGTTCAGCAAATGCATTTACTTGCAGAACCATCTCATTAGTCCCTGAAAGGATTTAAAAGACATATTTCTTTAATTCAGAATTTGTTATTATTATTATTTGCCCAAACCATTTGCCTTCAGATGGTTGCCACATGTGCATTAACCTGCAACATTGTTTAAATGTAAGCTCCTGACCTACAACTAGAGACACCCACATGTCATATGTGCTGCTGGAAAAATTGTATTGTGTAACTCTAAACTTGAAGTCATTCATCAATAGGTTTATCCCAAACAAGATCACCAAGCAGTGATGCAGAAGAAAAGGGTATAATCATGTCATAAATGACTTAGATAGCTTGATAAAAGATTTAATAATATCATATTACACAGAAGGACAATTCAGCTGAGACCTTAGTGTCTTAGTTAGGGTTTCTGTTGCTGCAAGGAGACACCATGACCACAGCAATTCTTGTAAAGAAAGCATTTTATTGGGGTGGATCACTTATAGTTTCAGAGACTCAATCAATAATCATTGTGGCAAAGAGCATGGTGGTGTGCTGGCAGATGTGGTGCTGGAGCTGAGAGTCCTCATGAATTGACTCAGAGGCAACTGGAAGTCAAGTGACTGTCATGCCGAGTGAAGCTTGAGAAAAAGACCTCAAAGTTCACCCTCACAGTGACACACTTCCAACAGAAGTTGTGGTCCAGATTAAAGGTGTACCTTCCAACCTCAAGGTTTGGATTAAAGGAGTGTGTCGTCAAGCCTCCTGCAACAAGTCCACACAGTTCCTCCAACAAGGTCACATCTCTTAATAGTGCCACTCCCTGTGAGTTTATGTGGGTCAAAGACATTCAAACTACCACACTTAGACAACTCCACACACTGAACAATACCCTTAGAAAACAATAGGTGTATTAGAAAAGCAAAGTTAAACTTAATTGTTGCACTCAGTGTCTGTGCTACTGGTGTTATGCTTAGAAATTGATCTCCTGTGGCTACTTCCCACATTATCTTCAAAGAATTTCAGTGTGGATGGAGTCATGTTGAGGTCTTTGATCCATTTGGACTAAGTTTTATGCATGGGATAGATATGGATCTATTCACATTCGTCTACATTCTGACATCCAATTATGCTAGCACCATTTGTTGAAGATGCTTTCTATTTTCCATTGTATAATTTTAGCTTCTTTGTCAAAAATCATGTTCATATTTGTGTGTTCATAGGTGTGTGGATTAATATCATGGTCTTTGATTCAATTCCATTGGTCCACCTGTCTGTTTTTATGCTAATATCAAGATGTTTTCAGTACTGTAGCTCTATAACAGAGCTTGATGTCAAGGATGGCGATGACTTCAGAAATTCCTTTATTTTAAAGGATTGTTCTGGCTATCCTGGGTTTTTTGTTTTTTTCATATGAAGTTTTATTTCTTCAAGGTCTGTGAAGAATTTTGCTGGGATTTTAATGGGGATTGCATTGAATCTGTAGATTGTTTTTGGTAGGATTGCCGTTTTTACTTTGTTGATCCTACCTATCCAAGAACATGTAAAAGAAACATTACTGAAGTTTAAACTGCACCTCAAACCCCACACACCAATAGTAGGAGACTTCAGTATCCCACTCTCAACAATGGACAGTTCTGCCAGACAAAAACTTAACGGAGGAATAAAGGAACTAAAAGATGTCATGACTTAAATGGACTTAACAGACATTTACAGAACATTTCACCCAAACACAAAAAATATACTGTCTTCTCAATACCTCATGGAACCTTCTCTAAAGCTGACCATATACTCAGTCACAAAGCAAACCTCAACAGATTAAAAAAAAACATTGGAATAATCACCTGTATCTTATTGGATCACCATGCTTAAAGTTAGAATTCAACAATAACACTAATTGCAGAAAACTTATAAACTCTTGCAATTGAGCATTGCTCCACCGAATCTTCCCTAGGTCAAGAAATAAGTAAATAAAGAAATTAAAGACTTCATAGAGTTCAATGAAAATGAATGTACATTATACCCAAACTTGGGGAACACTTTGAAAGCAATGTTAAGAGGAAAGTTCATAGCACTAAGTGCCTACATAAAGAACTTGGAGAAATCTCACACAAGAAACTTAACAGCACATCTGAAAACTCTAGATCAAAAACAATCAAATTTAGCCAGGAGGAGTAGATGCCAGGAAATAATTAAATTGAGGACTGAAATCAATAAAATAGAAACAAATAAAACAATACAAAGAATCAATGAAACAAAGAGTTGATTCTTTGAAAAAATCAACAAGATAGATGTAACCTTATCCAACCTAACCAAAAGGCAGAGAAGGAATATGCAAATTTAAAAAATCAGAAATGAAAACGGGGGCATAGCAACAGATACTGAGGAAATCCAGAAATCATCAGGTCATACTTCAAAAACCTGTACTCCACAAATTGGAAAATTTAAAGGAAAAGGACATTTTTCTGGATAGGTACTACATAACAAAAATTAAATTAAGAACAAATAAATAATTTAAAAAGACATGTAACCCCTAAGGAAATAGAAGCAACCATCAAAAGTCCCCCCCCCCAAAGAAAAGCCCAGGACCAGGCGATTTCAGAGCAGAATTCCACCAGAATCTATCTGTCTGTCTATCTATCTATCTATCTATCTATCTATCTATCTATCTATCTATCTATCTATCTATTTATTTTTCCATTCAAAAATATACACTTCCTCCCCTCCTCCCATTCCCCTCCTGCTCCCCCATTCACTGTCCTCCCTTCCCCTCCCTCCTTAAGAGAGGGCAGGGAATCCTGCCCTGTGGGAAGTCCGAGGCCCTCCCCCTACATCCAGGCCTAGAAAGCTTTGCATCCAAATAGACTAGGGTCTCAAAAAGCCAGTACATGCAGTAGAAACAAGTCCCAGTTCCTTTATCAATGGCTTCTCAGTCAGTCCCCATTGTCAGCCACATTCAGAGAGTCCGGTTTGAACTCATGCTCATTTAGTCCTGGTCCAGCTGGATTTGGTTTGAGTTCCACCAGAATTTTAAAGAACAGCTAATACTAATACTCCTCAAATTATTTCACACAATAGAAAAAGAAGGCACATTGACAAGCTCTTTTTATGTTACAGCAGTTACCCTGGTACCCAAACTACAGAAAGATGCAACTAAGAAAGAGAATTACAGATCAGTCTCCCTCATGAACTTGATGCAAAACCACTCAATAAAATGTAAACTGTTTTGAAGAACACATTAAAGAAATTATCTACCACGACCAAGTTGGTTTCATCCCAGAGAGGCAGGAATGGTTCAACATATGTAAATCTATCAATGTAATCTATCATATAAATAAAATGAAAGAAAAAAACATTATAATCATCTCATTAGATGCTGAAAAAGCATTCAACAAAAGCCAAAACCCCTTCATAATAAAGGTCTTGGAGAGTTCAGGGATACAAGGAACATATCTAAACATAATAAAAGCAATATACAACAAACCAACAGCCAACATCAAATTAAAGGTAGAGTTGAATTTAACACAACCAGAATTCAGATTCACTGAGATTATGTCTCTGTGAAAATTTTGTTCCCTACGACAGCTTCTCAGTAAGGCCTATTCCCATATCAAAAGAAGCATGCCTCTCTCTGGCTCACAGAGACATTGTCCAGAGAAGATCCTAGTCAACAGCTGTTCCTTAGGACTTTTTGCTCGTATGGGAAGAGCATAATTCTGCCAGGTGGGGAGAATGACACTGGTTCATAGGTCCCCTAAAGACCTGCTCTGACTTGTTTCAAGATGACTGTGACAATGTCTCAGCTTATAAACTTTTCATTTGTCCACGATAACTAAAACATGGTTTATGGTTCAGTAAAACATGTTTCATTGCTTAAAGAGTAACTTGGGGACATGAGAAGAAGAATGCAAACCTGTAAATGCTGTAAAGATTTCTCTTCAATGTTGGTACTTCTGGCATTAGCTCCAGACATACATGTGTCATTAAAGAGACTTTCCTTTATCTCTTACTGGAAGACTTAATCTGCCATAATAGTAATACTTGCTTTTCTTTGTATTAAATACTTGTTTAACTTGGTGTCTCCAACTGACGAGTACAGGAGATAGAAACTGGGCAGGTAGGGCAGGGACCCAGAAGCTGCAGGTGGAAGAATGTTCTTTCTGTGGCCAGGCACATCAGCGGAGTGTTCTGTTTCCTCCCGCTGGTGAGGATCTCTGCTCAAAGGCCTTCTCTGTCTACGTGGCTGAGCTGGAGAGGAGACGCCTGAACATCCGGTCAGGCCAGCTGGACCAAGAATAACGGAGACTAGCACTTCCATGGAACCTTATCTCCTGGGATCCCTCTTGTTTTGGGACTCAGACCACCCCCTCTCAAGTTCTCAACTATGAATGTAAAGACTTTCTTTTTGAAAGTCATCGTCTGTGGTGTAACATGAAAAGGCCGGGCCGGCTTGTTGGGGTTCTTGTCTGGCCCTGTTTCCCCAGCTGTTTAGTCCCAAAGTAAAATCACACAAGAGATCTCTATAAGTTATAATGCTGATTGGCCCGTTAGGTCAGGCTTCTTACTGGCTAACTCTCACATCTTGATTAACCCATTTTTCTGATCTGTGTTAGCCATGTGGCTCAGTACCTTTGTCAGTTGGGCAGATCACATCCTACTGCTTCGGTTGTCTGGGCAGGAGTGGGAGGAATCAACTTCCTCCTCCCCAGAATTCTCCTGCTCTCCTTGCATCATTTCCACTTCCTGTCTGGTTTTCCTGTCTACACCTTTTGCCTGGCCAATCAGCGTTTATTTAAAACATGATTGACAAAATACAGACAATTCTCCCACACTGTGGTCTGTGAGTTTTATTCTCCAAATTTGGGGAACAAGAACCCAAAAGTCACTAGCTCAGGAAGTTACGGCTAGGGTGACAGCAGCATAAATTCTAAATTAAAGGTGTCAAATTTATGAAAATAAAACATAAACTACAAGTCCTTACCATGCCTTCATAAAACGTTATTTTTGAATTTTTCTCCCAGTTCAGATCTACATTTATTCGCTTTGCTTTTCTTCTTAGTTTATTCTAAAATTTGCTATACAAAGGACACTAATAAAGGCTTCATTATGACTAAAAATTCTTTAAAATTTTTTCATACTTTTAGCATTTTATGCATTTTAGCATACATTTAGCAATCCCTTAGACTGAATTCCCAGCAGCAGGATCTCTGCATTGCGGGAAGTGATCATTTGCCTCTCATGACGGGCACTGCCAGTGGCTCCCCAGAAGCATTGTCCTGATTGCCAGCAGTGATGACTTTGCCTTTCATCCCTCTTCTTCTTAACCATATTTGTGGTTGTGATGGTATTTTGTATTTATCAACAGCTTTTCATGAAAATAAAAATGAGTCAGAAGAAACATAGCATGTAAATCACCTTTTTCTAAACATTAAGCTGCATTTTATATAAGAGATTTTGTAGAATTCCCCATGATGTTGGAAAGCATTTTCCAGCTGGCCTCTTTGAGAAGGCTTATTCAGCTGACATCAACTTAGCTTTTATTTTTTCTTTTCCAAGTGTAGAGATATGCATTTTTACCATTATTTGCACTATTTGTAATCTTTACCCTAATCCATACTTTATTTATTATTTGGCATAGGTGCCTACAATTTGAACAACTCTTTCCTTATTGAATTTTTTCTAAGAGAAAAGCTTCATATTTAAAATTCAAATGATGCTGGCGTGTATAGCAAAAGACTGACCTTGCAAGTGTATGATTCCAGGAAATGATACAGTTAGTTCATATAATACTTTAGATAAAAATTAAATTATTGATCCACAGAGACAGGCTGTCAGGTTAAAATCACCAGCTAATCTCTTCCAAATTCTAAGGGATACATTTTACTCCAAATACTCCTCTTCTATGTGGGAAGTTGAAGTAGATTTCCTTAAGCGGTAACTTTTGGAGGGAATAAAAAAAATACCCTGTAACCATTTTCATCATTCACACAGAACTGAAAATTGATAAAATTACTGCGTTGTAGTGGTATCAGCGGGTATCTGGGCTTTGTGAGCACCCTGACCGGTTCCAGGCTATTACATTCCAGAGCAAGGAACTGGTCAGCATTATAAGAACAGTAGCAGAAGTAAAGACAGTTACAGAGAGATGGCACACTTCTGAGGACGTGGCAGAGAAAAGAAGCATTTGTAAGGGGGAAAAGGTGACGCCTTGCAAAGGATTAGAGCGTTTATGTCAACGCGGATCATTCGTGTGCTGTGTGCTTCCTCAAACACGCTCTCTTATGTGTCTGTTCCTCAGGTCTGCACACAACTTTACATGTTTCATTAACTGCTGAAATCTCCACCTACTCCTACATCATACATGAGCCCTCAGGCAAGTTTCTACAGAACTTGGGTGCTGTTTCTGTAAGCCAGCTCAAACCCTGCTTCCTGAAATGTTTTGTTCTTGTCAGAAGCTATGGCTCTTTGGATTTGCTGACTGGTGCTCTGTTTATAATCTTCATTCTCATTTAAAATAATTGCCATTTACTAATTAACAATTATTTAATGTCATATTTTCTTGGTTTTAGTTAATATGTCATTTCCTTCTCCAGACTGGACATTAAAAGATAAAGTTGGTGATAGGTACAGTCTTAGAAGAAAGGTCTTCCAAAGTGGGATTTGGGTAATTAGTCTGGTTTTATTAGCCTGGGACTTAAGTGGATAGGAACAGAATATTCTGTAAGAGAAAAATAATTGAAAATTTGGCTGATATATATATCAAACTTGGCGAGTATATGTGGAGTAGACTCCATTGACTTCATATCAAGGAGGATGGAAATAATATTAGAAGGGTCACAGCAAATGCACAGATGTAGGTCTAGTTCCAAAAAGTCCCGATTTGATGTTTTATCTCACAGAGTACAGCCCACATCCTTAGAAAGGCCCATCTGATTCTCTCTGTGTCTAGGTATGGGTTATACCACAATTGACGTGAATTCTTTGGTCTTTGTAGCAATGATGGGACAGTAGAGTATTTCAAACCAAGTGGCCAGTTGGCAAAGACAAGGTACATTTATTAGGAAGGCCAGCAGGGACAGAAGTGTCTTTAGGATACTTTCCTCTACAGAAGCCATGACTGTATGGAAAGAGACACCATGGTGCCACTAAGAACAAAATAGGTGTGCGTCCTACAAAAACATTCCTTGAATTACATATCAGAAAACCACGTTGGTACAGTGAATGAGAATGGTTAGGGAGGCTCCCCAGGGATCTAGAACTAAGTCTGTTCTCAGGCCCAGTGCCTCCTTACTGATTCAGATCCTTTTGAAGAACTCTGCAACAATACTATAGGTTTATATTCTAAATCTCCCATGCATCAATGTCTGAGTACCAGGGAAAGAATATTCATTAGAAATTCCTGAGCATTGGTTATTGTGAATACCACTGTAGCCATGACCAAGTGTTGCAGTCAACTCAGATGTAATTTCCAGTGCACTCATCCAGCTCACAGGTCCTCTGTGCTGTCAGTTCAATAGATTCTGAATGGAGAAGTGGATTACAAAATTTTTGGCACCCGGGAGAAATGTGTCGCTTACCCTTGACCCATGGGATAGAGTTATTATGGAAAGGCTAAAGAAAACTTCCAAGTTTTCTTGTTCCCTACGAAAGCAGGAAACCAGAATCAAATGCATCAAAAGATACTCATTTATTAATGCCATGGTTTTGAATAATAACAGGTAGAATTATTAACCACACATTCATTTTACTTGCCTACTTGGGATAAGCACAAGTTGCATTCTTCTGAGAGAACAATTACTTTAAAGTTTACCAGGTGTGGAGTCTGCAAGAGATTAAGATGCAGTATCCTTGGAAGAAGATGAATACAGTGATTGATGTATATCACTGACCTGGTTAGTGTTTCTTTCTGAATATCTATTTGTAGAGATTAGTGGAAATGTTTGCTTTCTTTTGGCACGGCCAATGATGCACCTTCACTGTTTTGCCCAGCGGCGTCAATTCCCCTGTACCCTGGCACAGAACAGTCTGCAAACGTCACAATTGCCCTAATTTGAGACAAATACTTGTGGTTTGAGAACATTGTCCTGATTGGATACAGAGTACAGGAAATAGTTTCTGTGGTTCTACTGATAAGGGAACAGATTGAGCTGTCTACTAAGGTAGAGAACACAACTGCTATCCCATGTACTATCTACAAAGAGAAAAGAGGCACATTTAAAGTAACAATTTTTTAAATAAAAAGTTTTAGATTTATGGAAAAAATGAGCAGATAGCATGGAGAGTTCTTGTATAATCTGTGCCTCTTCCTTCACGTTCATTGATATGATACATTTGCTCTTATTGGACAAACCAATATTAACACACTATTGTTAACTAAAATTCCAACTTTATTCAAATTTCTTAGTTTTTAACCTTATTTGCTATTTTGTTCTAGGATTCCATGCAAACTATGAAATGGATATATGCCTTAGGCACCTCTGGATAGTGATGGTTTCTCAGATTTCCCTTGTGTTTAATAATACATGGCCAACAATACTTTGGCTATTTTGATGCACTGTGTAGATTCTGAATTGGGATTTGATAGATTTTCTTCTCCAAGATTAGACCAGTGTTGTGGGATACAAAGACCACATAAGAAAAATTCTGTTTATGTTTTCATCACAGCAAGAGAACACACTGTCAATGGTATCATGTTGATTCTGTAGGTAGGGTTTGTCATACCCTCCCACTGCTGCTGCTTTCCCATTTTATACTCTTTGGAAAGAAGTCCTGGTCCATAACCCACACTGAGAGAGGAAGAGGAAAGGCTCATGCCCCCTGTCCTGGAGGGTAACTACATGGATTACTTAAAATTCTTCTCCACAGGTATTAATTTTTCTCTTTCATTTGTTGATTTAACAATTCTATCTTTTACCAATTGCTTATCTATTGATGACAGTATGGGCTTACATATTTGTTCTTCACTCTGGGCTAAAACCAGAACTATTTCATTCAGTCTAATGTTGAACTAGTGCCAGCTTTGCCACCATGAGTTCTTCCAGATGCCCCCTGCCTTTCTTTGACATAAAGCCATTGCTGTTAGGTGTGTGAGTGTTTTCTTTTTTATGTTCTGATAGTATAAGATTCTTCTGGTTTATTTTATATTTCATTTTGTTTAAACCAGTACATTTGGTAAGACATCTCTCATCAAAACAGTAATAGTGTGTTATGGACTATTTACTTTGTTCTGTGCGGATGTGACATTATTCTATTTTTGATCATTAGCAAAAATGATCTGTTTCTTGGCTGTCAGGTTTTAGCACTCCCTACTTTGCAGAAAGCTCCATCCTAGTATTAGGCCTTTTGTGTATGTGTTTCAGGATGTATGAGTCTCATTTCATGGATGAAGAACCTTACCATGATAAGGCTTCTCATATATGTTTTTATTTTCAAGGGTAATAAAACTGCTGCATGCTTTAGTGATTAAAGTCTTTCCTGAATATATGCACCTATTTTCTCAGTTTCTTTAAATCAGTTTCATTAGGAGTTTTTCATAGTGAATTTATGACCACAGTGAATTTATACTTTGTTCTCTTTGGATTGATTACTCACTCCCTTTCATTTTAAAGCATAAAAGAATTAGAAATAAATACTGTGGGATACATTAAATTGCTTCATATCCCTTGCTAACCATTAACTTTTCTAAGACTTGAATTAAATTTCCCATAACACAATATGTAAAGCATTTAATGGAAATTGGGAATATCAGTAAATTTATGAATTATGGTATCAAATATGGCCGGGAATACACAACTGTGCAGAGATTTCAAGGCTTTGGACCTGCCCTTCTCTTATAAAGGCAAAAGTATCACTTCACAGTTGACTGATGGGGGTGAGGTGATCTCCTTTTAAATATCTTACAATCAGAAGCATAAACTGAACTTCAATTAATTTTATTGTCCTTGGACATAGTTCTGACGGACCTGTTCATAACCCATGCCTTTTTATAGGACTCTGCTTGATGGACTTTGAAATTGCAGATCACGAACTGCTTTTCAGTTAAGGAGAGTCCTTCTACTCTGCACTGCACTCTAGTGTTTGCTTGCTAAAGTTGAGAGAGCACTGGAGAGGGAGTTTCACTACAGTGATTTGTACAATTAATAGCTTTGGAGAAATTTGAGGGCATAATCTGGGAAGAGTGCACACTTAAGTTCCCCAGTGCCCAACTGAGCCTTTTCCCTGATCTGTAGGTAACAGATGACCACGGTTGCACACTCTAATTGAACTGCTTTGGGCTTTTTCTAGGTTTTATGAGAAAAGGGCCTTCCAATTCCCAGAACTCAAGACCATGCAGCCACCGTGATGCTGCAGTTGAGTTTTTTTGAGTGGGAATATTTTTAACTAGACTTCAATTGTAGATGTTCGTTGCCCCACATAGATGTGTAGTAAATCCCTTGTCTTTTCAAGTTTATTTGTGTCTCCTTTTTATTATTTTGTGGATAATTTTAAGCCTGCATTGTTGAAAAATGTAATACAACTTCTTGCACAGGTTAGTTAGCCTTGACATAGTTAATGCAGGTGATTGTCACCTGTATAAAAATCTGTCACTCTGTTTCATTGCTCATTATTGGCACACTAGCATGTGCTAGGTGGTTCTTCATGGCTCCATGTAATCTGGGGGATCAGACTGAAACTATGGTGAAAAAAATTTTCTACTGATTAGGGTCCCACATGTTTGTCACAAATGGCTATTGAAATCCTGAAGCTAAGTTATAATTGCTTAACTCACAGCAATAAATCATCCACTAACCATGTTTTTTAGGTTGCTCAGACCCTACTTTGCTTTCTATTACATTTATGGGTTTAATAGGAAATAGTTTTGAGATTTTTGGAGATCTTACATATAACATTTATATAACACATGGCAACACAGTCAGGGACAGTAAATTTAGGAGGTTTTGGAATCTTTGGAATTCCTAAAAATTTAGGAGTCAGTCTTTGGAGGTACCACCATCCAATCAGTTCGTGGAACTTAATTCATCAACATTTATTGACTTCTGATACTGGGATTTATGCCTTTTAGAAGTGGGTAATAAGGAAAAAATTTATTTTTGGTGTTAGATGCTTGCCATACAAAGTAATTAAATAATAATTCTAAAAAGACAATTAGTATTCTAGTAATCAAAGTAAATCTATCAGAAGAATGAATAATTATGACCAACTTGGATTCAAAATGGCATCAAAATACACAGGGAGACTTAACAAAATCCCCAAGGAGATGACACATTGCTAATTAATGGGGAATAAGATGAGGCCCAGAGAATTTGAGCTCTTGTCTTATACCAAAAATGACAGACATTTAAAAGAGCGTCTCTTTAGATTTCGAAACCTTTTGCTTTTTTCAGTGGATCTTTATGAAGATTCAAAAGCAGAAGTATTAAGCCAAACAGAAGACTTGATATTATATCCTTCTCATACAAGAAACTAGGGCTTAGCATGTGTCAGTGCCTCATTTGATGAAATCCATAGTGGATCTGAGAATCTCAGGCAGCTCTGTTTTGGAGGGAATAGATGAGTAATGCTTTGCTATGCAGCTCAAGCTGGACTTAAGTCTCCATTCCTCTGCTGCGGCTCCCTGAGTTCTGGGATTACAGACATGCATCACAGCACAAGGCTTTCATTGGTGCCTGTGGAAAGCTTTGCATGGATAGTTTACAGCACAGAGAATGTTGTGCTACACCATTAATACATAGATCACAGGCACTTCCATTCATTATATTCTGTGCTTTATACCCTCATAACTGCAAGCACTTAGAAACAAATTCCAAATATACCATTCCATCCTTATTTGATTATGTGTCCCCCAAACAGCATTCCTTTTAAAGAATGTAGTCATAGTGTTATGCCAATTCTAAATGAAACAATATTCAAACAAAACTTCCATCATACCATCAAGTAATCAATGTATTTCCCCTAGGTTTTGTTTATTAATTTTTTTTTGGTGGGGATTCTGTACAAATCTTGATCCAAATGGGGTATACATTTGACATTTTCATGACAGGTGGACTTCAAAAACATCTCACAGGTTATTCTTCCTTGTATGTGTTTATTCTTACTTACAATGGACTCATTGGGGAAAAACCAAGCAAACTATATTATTTGTCTTGTGAACTTTTCTACTTTGAGTATTTCTGACTGAAATACTTTTGAAAATAATGACTGCCACTCTAGTGTGCTTTTTGACTTGGTTCTCAGACAGAGAAGTGTGAAAATATTTAGTCTATCCTTTGAGCAATACTGCATCTCAGGTGTCCATCAGAAGATAGGAGTGCCCTGTCTTCTCCCACTGTGAACCTCCTATATTCAGGGTTTACTTAGTATCTTGAAGAAGAATCTGTCAGCAATAATTTCTTTTATTTTTTAAGATTATAATACAATTCTATCATTTCTCTTTTCTGTTTTATCCCTCTAGACCTCCCACATCCTCCTCTTGATCTTTTCCAAATTCATCGCCTCTTTTTGCATTAACTGTTGATTAGACATATATGTAGACAAAGACTGCTCTTTTGTTTCCTGTCTGCTCAGACCCAAATAATGACACAGAAACTATATTAATTATAAAACAGTTTGGCCTATAGTTTAGGTTTTTTACTAACTAATTCTTACATCTCAAATTAACCCATTTCTATTAATCTGTGTATTACCACTAGGCTATGCCTTACCAATAAATGTTCCAGAGCATCTGTCTCCTTCGGCAGCTACATGACATCCCCTGACTCTGCCTATTCTCTCCCTATATCTCTGTTCAGATTTCCTGCCTGGCTTTAGTCTGCCCTGTCATAGGCCAAAGCAGCTTTATTCATCAACCAGTGCAGCAACACATATACAGAAGGACATCCCACATCATTTCCCCTTTTCTTTCTAATTAAAAAGGAAAGCTTTAACTTTAACACAGCAAAATTATATATATAAAAACAGTAATTAAACAAAAATATAGTTGCAATATTTAGTCTATTTGTATTATTATTATCTATTTTACCTTTGTGAGTCTAAAGTTCGGTATTTAATTTATCTTTTTTTCAGAAATGAGGAAAACTATAATTATAACTATTTGTCTTTAACTCTTTAAAGACCCTAGAAGAATATAATATTACTTAAGTAAGCAGGAAGTGCATCATTAGCAACATTCAAAGTTCTAGAATTGACAGAGATACCTTGCTGGCTGGACAGTCACCCATTTTTTAAATAATGTTGGGACATTCATCTTTAACCTACAGGCACATAGTATTCAGCAGACTTTTCCATGAAGCAAGAAATTTGAAGATCTATTTTGTCTTGTAATGGCAAAGTTTATCAGTTTTTTTCTTTCTTTTCTATTAAAATTTATTTATTTGTTTATTAAAATTTTCTACCTCCTTCCCTCTTCCCATTTTCCTCCCACTTTCCCCTTGCCCCTCCTTCTCCAGTACTAAGAAAAGTAAGGGTGCCCTGCCCTATGGGAAGTCCAAGGCCCTCCCCACTCCATCAAGGTCTAAAAAGGTGTGTATTCAAACAGACTAGGCTCCCCCAAAGCCAGTACATGCAGTAGAATCAAAACCCAGTACCATTATCATTGGTTTCTCATTCAGCCCTCAATGTCACTCACATTCAGAGAGTTCGGTCTGATCTCTTGCTTGTTCAGTCCCAGTCCAGCTGACCTTGGTGAGCTCCCATTAGATCAGTCACACCATCTCAATGGGTGGACACACCCCTCACAGTTCTGACTTCCTCGCTCTTATTCTCTCTTCTTCTGCATTTCATCTGGATCTTGAGAGCTCAGTCCAGTGCTCCAATGTGGGTCTCTGTCTCTATCTCCATCCATCGCCAGGTGAATGTTCTATAGTGATATGCAAGATATTCATCAGTGTGGCTATGGGAGAAGGCCAGTTAAGGTACCCTCTCCTTTGTTGCCCAAGGACCTAGCTGGGGACATCCCCTTGGACACCTTGGAGTCCCTCTAGAGACAAGTCTCTTGCCAACTCTAAAATGGCTCCCTTGATTAAGATATCTTCTTCCCTGCTCTCATATCCACCCTTCCTCCATCTCAACCATCCCATTTCCCCAAGTTTTCCCCAATTCCCCCTTCTCCCTTCTCTCTCCCCATCTCCCCTCCCCCCCCACCCCACCCTCACCCCCATGCTCCCAACTTTTGCCCGGCAATATTGTCTACTTCCAATATCCAGGAGGATAAATATATGTTTTTCTTTAGGTTCACCTTATTATTAGGTTCTCTAGGATCACAAACTATAGGCTCAATGTCCTTTGTTTATGGCTAGAATCCACTTGAGTGAGTACATACCATAGTCATCTTTATGGGTCTGGGTTACCTCACTCAGTAAAGTGTTTTTTATTTCCACCCATTTGCATGCAAAATTCAAGATGTCATTGTTTTTTACCGCTGAGTAAAACTCTAATGTGTATATGTTACACACCTTCTTTAACCATTCTTCTATTGAGGGGCACCTAGGTTGTATCCAGGTTCTGGCTATTACAAATAGTGCAGCTATGAACATAGTTGAACAAATGCATTTGTAGTATGATTGGGCATCTCTTGGGTATATTCCCAAGAGTGGAATTGCTGGGTTCTGAGGTAGGTTGACTCCCAGTTTCCTGAGAAACCACCACACTGATTTCCAAAGTGGTTGCACAAGTTTGCATTCCCACCCGTGATGGATGAGTGTTCCCCTTCATCCATATTTTCTCCATCATAGGTTATCATTGGTATTTTTGATTTTAGCCATTCTTACAGGTGTATGATGGTATCTTAAAGTTGTTTTGATTTGCATTTCCCTGATTGCTAAGGAAGTTGAACATGACCTTAAATATCTTTTGGCCATTTGCACTTCTGTTGAGAATTCTCTGTTCAGTTCAGTACCCATTTTTTAATTTGGTTATTCAGAATTTTAATGTATAGTTTCTTGAGTTCTTTATATATTTTGGAGATCAGGCCTTTGTCTGATATGGGGTTGGTGAAGATTTTTTCCCATTCAGTAGGTTGCCTTTTTGTCTTACTGGCAGTGTTCTTTGCTTTACAGAAGCTTCTCAGTTTCAGGAGGTCCCATATATTCATTGACTCTCTTATTGTCTGTGCTACTGGGGTTATACTTAGGAAGTGGTCTCCTGTGCCCATGTGTTGCAGACTACTTCCCACTTTCTCTCCTATCAGGTTCATTGTGGTCAGATTAATATGGAGGTCTTTAATCCATTTGGACTTGAGTTTTGTGCATGGTGATAGATATGGATCTATTTTCATTCTTCAACAGGTTGACAGCCAGTTATGCCAGCACCATTTGTTGAAGATGCTTTCTTTCTTCCATTGTATAATATTGGCTCCTTTGTCGAAAATCAAATGTTCATAGGTTTGTGGATTCTCTCTGTGTATCTCTGTTCAGATTTCCTGGCTGGCTTTATTCTGCACTGCCATAGGCCAATGCAGCTTTATTCATAAACCAGTAAAGCAACACATAAAAAAGGGGCATCCCACATCACATACATATTCCCTAATATATAAATACATCTTAATTTGCAAACTGGGATACATCCATGGAGGAAAGGATAGCCTTTGAACATCCCTAGGTTAGTTTTTACTGTACACATGCACAGTTCCTTTGTTTTCCAGTGTTTGGAGTAATGATTTGGTTTCATATAATCCTCCAAAATTGATCAAGTAAAAAATTGTTGCGAGTTCCTGGTTTCTACTACATTTAACATATTTTAATTTCCTGGTCATTTCTAATGATGCAAAAGATGGCTTGTCTTCACACAGCAAAGCACCATTTATGAATTTATTCATGAATCTTATTTACACTATTTTAATGATTTTGAAGTCTTTCGTTTCTTTTTCATATTATGTTTTACTTTTTATTCATTTTTACATACCAACCACAGTTTCTCCTCCCCCTCCCTCCCTAAAACCCCTCACCCACTCCACAGAAAGAGTAAGACCTCCCATGGGGAGTCAACAAAGTCTGGCACATTCAGCTGAGACAGAACTAAGATGCCCACCACCCACACCAAGACTGAGCAAAGCATCCCACCATATAGAATGGATTTCAAAAAGCAAGCTCATGTACTAAGTATAATTCCTGGTCCAAATGCCAAAGGGATCACAAACAGACCAGGCTACAAAACTAATGCTCACATACAGAGGGCCTGGTTTGGTCACATGCAAGATCCCCAACTGTTGGTTTAGAGTCTGTGAACTCCTGTAAGTTTGGGTCAACTGTTTCTGTGAGTTCCCACATCATAATGTTGAAGCTCATATAATCCCTCCTCCTTCCCTTTGAATGGACTCTCATAGCTTGGCCTGGTACTTGGTTGTAGATCTTTGCATCTACTTTCGTTATTTACTGGGTGAAGCTTCCATGATGACAATTAGGACAATTACAAATCTGATTGCAGATGAGGTTAGATAAGGCACCCTCTCCACTATTGCTAAAGATCTTAGCTGGAATCCTTGTGGATTCTTGGGAATTTCCCTAGTGCCTGGTTTCTCACTAACCGTATAATGGCTCCCTCTATCAAGATATGTCTTTTCTTACTCTCCCACCTTATCCCTCCCTCTGTTGGATGAGCATTCTGTATGCTTTTCTTTTGTCTTGTTTATCATGTCCTTTGCCTTATAGAAGCTTTTCAATTTCAGGAGGTCCCATTTATTGATTGACGCTCTCAGTGTCTGTGCTGGTGGTGTTATATTTAGGAAGTGGTCTCTTGGTCTAGCGAACACATTCAAAGCTACCTTCCACTTTCTCTTCAGTCAGCTTCAGTGTACCTGGATTTATGTTGAAGTCTTTAATCTACTTGAATTTGAGTTTTGTGCATGGTGTATGGTTCTATTTTCAATCTTCTACATGTTGATATCAGTTTTGCCAGCACCGCTTGTTGTAAATGCTTTCTTTTTTTCCATTGTACAGTTTTGGCTTCTTTGTCAAAAATCAGTTATTCATAGATGTGTGGTTTAATGTCAGGTTTTTTCAATTCAATTCCATTGGTCCATGTGTCTGTTTTGGTGCCAATACTAAGCTGTTTTTATGACTATTGCTCTATAGTAAAGCTTGACATCAGGGAATGTGATGTCTCTGGAAGTTCCATTATTCTACGGGATTATTTTAGCTGTCCTGGGATTTTTGTTTTTCCATATGAAGTTGAGTATTGTTCTTTCTAAGTATTGTCTGTAAAGAATTGTGTTGTGATGTTGATGGAGATAACACTGAATCGGTATAGTGCTTTTGGTAGTATTGTCATTTTTATTATTTTAATCCTACCTATCCAAAAGCATGAGAGATCTTTTCATTTTCTGATATCTTATTCAATTTTGTTCTAAAAAGATGCAAAGTTCTTGTCATACAGGTCCTTCATGTGTTTGGTTAAAGTTACACCAAGATATTTTACATTATCTGTGGCCATTGTAAAGGGTGACATTTCTTTGATGTCTTCTTGACCCATTTATCATTTGCATATTGGAGGGCTACTGAATTTTTTTTTTTTGAGTTAACCTTGCACATTACTGAGTGCATTTATCAGCTGTAGGAGTTCCCTGATAGAATTCTTGGGGTCACTTACATATACTAGTCTATCATCTGCAAATAGAGTAAGTTTGACTTTTTCTTTCCCAACTTGTATCCCTTGAATGTCTTTTTGTTGTCTTACTGTTTTAGCTAGAACTTTGAGTAGTATTTTTAGTAGGTATGGAGAGAGTGGACAGCCTTATTTTGTTCCTGATTTTAGTGAAATTGCTTTGAGTTTCTTTCCATTTAGTTTGATGTTGGCTGCCAGTTTGCTGTAAATTGCCTTTACTAGGTTTAGACATGTTCCTTGTATCCCTAATCTCTCCTTGACATTTATCACGAAGGGGTGCTATATTTTGTGAAAGGCCTTTTCAGCTTCTAATGAGATGATCATGTGTTTTTTCCTTCAGTTTGTTTATATGGTTGATTTCACTGACAGACTTTCACATGTTAAACCATTCTTGCATCTCTGGGATGAAGCCAACTTGATCATGGTGGATGATTTTTTAATGTGTTCTTGTATTTGGTTTGCCAGTATTTTATTGTGTATTTTTTTTTATCAATGTTCATGAGAGAGATTAGTCTGTAATTCTCTTTCTTTGTTGTATTTTTGTGTGGTTTGGGTATCAGGGTAGCTGCAGTCTCATATAAGAAGTTTGGAAATGTTCTGTCTGTTTCTATTGTTTGGAATAAGTTGAAAAATATTGGTAGTAGCTCTTCTTTGAAGTTCTGGTAGAATTCTGCACTGAAGCCATCTAGTGCTGGGCTTGTTTGGTTGGAAAACTTTTAATGACTACTTTTATTTTCTTAGGGGTCATATATTTATTTAAATTGCTTATCTTGTCTTGATTTAATTTTGTTATATGGTACCTATCCAGAAAATTGTTCATTTCTTTGGAAATTTTCAATTTTGTGGAATACAGGTTTTTGAAGAATGACCTGATAATTTCTGGATTTCCTCATTGTCTGTTGTTATGTAGCCAGTTTTGTTTCTTATTTTGTTAATTTGGATATTCTCTCTGCCTTTTGGTTAGTTTGAATATAATTTTGTCTATCTTGTTTATTTTCTCAATGAAACAACTCTTTTTCTCATTGATTCTTTGTATTGTTTTCTTTGTTTCTATTTTATTGACGTTTATCTCTCAAATTGATTATTTCCTGTCATCTACTCCTCTTGGGTGAGTTTGCTTCTTTTTGTTTTAGATCTTTCAGATGTGCTCCAGGTTTTTTTGTATGGGCATTTAGTGCTATTAACTTTCTTTGTATCACTGCTTTCATATGCATAATGCTGTGTATTCATTTTTATTGAATTTAATCTTTAATTTCCCTCTTTACTTTTTCCTTTATACAAGGGTGGTTCAGTTGAGTATTGTTCAAGTTTCATGAGTTTGTGAAATTTCTGCAATTAGTGTTTTTATTGATTTCTAACTTTAAGTCATAGTGTTCCGATAGGGGGCTATTCTAATATTTTTATGTTTATTGAAGTTTGCTTTATTACTGAAAATTTAGGTGTATAGTCAATTTGAGAGAAGCTTTGACGTGCTGAGAAGAAGGCATGTTCTTTTGGGTTTGGGTGACATGTTCTACAGATGTCTGTTAAACCCATTTTATTTATGACATCCATCAGTTCCATTATTTCTTTGTTGTTTCTGTCTGGCAGACCTTTCCTTTGGGGAGAGTTGGGTGTTGAAATCTCCTATTATTAGTGGTGTTTGATGTGTGATTTAAGCTTTAGTGATGTTTCTTTCACAAATGTGGGTGCCCTTGTATATTGGGCGTAGATATTCAGAACTGAGGCTTAATCTTGATGAATTTTCCTGTGATGATATGAAATGTCCTAATTCATCTCTTTTGATAAATTTTAGTTTAAACTCTGTTTTGTTGGATATTAGAATAGCTTTACCTGCTTGTTTTATAAGTCCATTTGTTTGGAAAGATTTTTCTCATCCCTTTACCCTGAGGTAATGTCTATCTTTGAAGTTGAGGTGTGTTTTCTGTACGCAGCAGAAGGATGGATCCTGTTTTCATATCCATTCTATTAGTTGTTTTATTGCCAAATTGAGTCTATAGATACTAAGAGATATTAATGACCAGTGATTGTATTTTCAAATCTTGTTTCTTTTTCTTCTTCCTCTTTTTTTAAAAAAAGATTTCTTTATTAATTATGTATACACACACTAGAAGAGGGCATTAGATCTCATGAATTGTTTTGAGCCACCATGTTGTTGCTGGGAATTGAACTCAGGACCTCTGGTACAAGAGCCAGTGCTCCTAACCTTTGAGCCATCTTTCCAGTCTGACCAGTGATTGTTAATTCCTGTTATTTTTGGTTTTGTTCTTGGTGGTGGTAGTATGTATGTGTGTTTTCCTTCTTTGGAATTTGCTGGTGTGAGATTATTTATTATCTGTGTTTTCCAGTGCAGTTAACTTCTTTGGATTGAAGATTCTTTCCAGTACTTTCTGTAAGGCAGGATTTATGGATAGATATTATTTAAATCTGGTTTTGTCATGAAATGTCTTTTTTTCTCAATCTATGGTGATTCAAAGTTTCGCTGGGTATAGTAGTCTAGGTTGGCATTCGTGGCTACTTAGTGTTTGTAGAACATCTGTCTAGGACCTTTTGGCTTTCAGAGGTTCCATTGAGAACTTAGATGTAATTCTGATAGGTCTGCTTTATATGGTACTTTGCCTTTTTCTTCTGCAGTCCTTAATATTGAAATTATTTCTTTATTCTGTGTGTTTAGTGTTTGATTACTATGTGGCAAGGGAACTTTTTTCTTTTTTGGTCCAGTTTATTTGGTGTTCTGCAAGCTTCTTGTACCTTCATAGACATGTCCTTCTTTAGGTTGGAAAAGTTTTCTTCTACGATTTTGTTGATATATTTTCTGTGCCTTTGAGCTGAATTCTTCTCCTTCTATCCCTATCATTTGCTTTTTTGCATTAAATTTGTTCTTTTCATGGTTTTCTCAACTTTCTGGTTGCTTTGTGTTAAGAATTTGTTGGATTTAGCATTTTCTTTGACCAATAAATCTATCTACTCTATCATATCTTCAGTGCCTAAGATTCTTTCTTCCATGTCTTGTATTCTGTTGGTTATGCTTGCATCTGTAGTTCCTGTTTGTTTATCCAGATTTTCACTTCTAGATTTCCCCTGCTTTGTGTTTTCTTTATTGCCTCTGATTTAATTTTCAAGTTTTGAACAGTTTTCTTCACCTGTTTGATTGTCTTTCCTTGTTTTCTTGAAGGAATTTATTGATATTTTCTAATTTTTTGTTTGTCTATTTCTTTTTTTTCTTTTTTTTTGTTTGTCTATTTCTTTAAGGTAAATTTTTATTTTTCTCTTTATTGGCTTCTATCATTTTCATAAAGTTATTTTTAAGGTCATTTTCTTTTGGGTCTTCTGCATTGGAATGTTTCAGCTTTGCTGTTGTAGAACCACTAGTTTCTGGTGGTTCCACATTGCTCCTTATGTAGTTGAACCTTTATGTTATCTCTGGGAGGCTCACTTTGTGCAATCACTTCCTGCAATTGGTTTAGGTTGTGTCTTTGTCTTCAGGAACCACTGATACCACAGGGGATGGTTGAGGTTATTGGGTGAGTGGGACTTGTAGGCTACATGATTCTTTGGGGAGTGGTGGTGGAGAGGCCTTACCACAGGTACCTTGCCTTGTGATTGGCTAGTGTGGTTGGAATAGGTGAGGAGAAATCTAGGATCTAGAATTGGGGCTGTCCATGTGGGAGATCAGTCACTTTCTACTTGGTGCAATCAGTTCAGACAGTGTTTTCACTTTCTTGAATGACAAAAGCATTCAGATTCATCCTACATATCACTCACAGTAGTCTATCTCTACTTCTGACTCTGTGTACCTTTCCCCTTATTTTAGTGTTAATTTGCTTGTTTTCTATTTTAATATTTTTTTAAACTTTTTGAAATTACAAGATAATTATATCTCTTCCCCTCCCATTTTGTCCTACCACCATGCCCCATACAACCTCCCCTTTGCTCTCAAGTTCCCCTTTGCCTCTATTTCTTTGTTGTTCCACAGGCATGCACACACACATAGACACACACCTAAATATATAAACAACAAACAGGCCCTATATAAACTTTCTTGCATGCGTATGGCTTTATGACTGACCATTTGATAACAGATAAATAATTTGGAGGCTTTGTTTTGGGGAAAGACTGTATTTCTCCGGCTTTCAGCATTGCTTTTACTTCATTGCCTGTAGCTGGTTCTTTTTCTGGGGTGGAGACCCCTTGAGAGTTCCCTCTTTCATGTTCACCTGTGTATCGGTGTCATCTTTGCTTGGGTCTTGTTTAGGCAGCCATGTTGGTGAGACTTTATGGCTGTATCTTCTGTAACATTTCTGGGAGACAAACTCTCACATAAAATTTCCTTTTCCTCTTGGTTTTACAATCATGCCTCTTCTACTAGGATCTCTGTGCCTTAGGTGCAAGGTTGCATTATAGATGTATCAGTTCGGAGTGGGCACCACACAGTCATTTGCTCTTTGCACTTTGATTCGTTGTGGTTTTCTGCAATGGTCTCCATTTCTTCCAAGGATATGTTTCTTTAATTAGGGGTGAGACCTTTTCTTATCTCTGTATATAAGCATACATATTTAGAATGTAATTAAGAATTGGTCTGACTTAGTAAAGTGACTATGGTAGGTTCTGGCCTCCATGATTTTACTAGCTCTGAGTAGTTGCCTAGGTTTCTAAAGCCAGGCATGATTTCTCTCTTATTGAGTTGGTCTTAAGTCCAATTAGATGGCTGCTGGTCACTCTCAAGGTATGTGTGCCACTTCTGCACCCTTAGGGATACTGTGCACGCTGATTGTTGTTTTAGTTCATAGGCAACTTAATTGTACAGGACTAATTGTTTTTCTCCCCACCATCTATTATGGCTTCTGGTACCATGAAAGGTAGTCCTCAGGGAGGAGGCATTTGGATCAGGACCAACTTAGATCTCTGGGTCCTTTGTATGAAATACATCGAGTCAAATAAACAATAAAGGCATATTTTCAACTTGGGGGAAGCATCCAAGGATAACAACGATAGCTTATGTTTTGAGATTCTTTTGGATAAACCTGACCAACTATTCAAAAGTGGACTTCTCATGCGTGATATTGGAATTTATGTTAGATGGTCTATGGCTCTTAAGGGGAGCATTGCTAACCCAAATGGGAAAATTTTATTTGAATTATACATGTGTATTATACTAACATGGATTATACATAACTTTAGGTTGATAGATAATAACATGATTCCTTAGAACTTTTTCAAGTATCTTTTTTCTTATTCTACCTTCCTTTCCTCATTCCTCCTTCCATATTAATTTTCAGAGTTTTTTTTTAAAGAAGAAATAAAAATGAATAAGAAATAGCTAAAACAATATTCATCATCCCAAGTAATTAAAGAAATCCAAATCAAAACAACTTTGAGATTTTTCTTACCCCTGTCAGAATGGAAAAGATCAACACAACAACCAGTGATAAATGATGAAATTCTGGACAGGATGTGGGGAAAGGAAAGGACACCTCCATTCACCATTAGATTGATTATAAGCTGGTCATGTCATTCTGGAAATCATTGCTCAGAATTCTCTGGGTGCTAAAAGTAAACACATCATGTGATGAAGCCTTACCACTCCCCTGCACATGTCCAAAGAACTCAGCATCCTACTCCGTGTGTACTTGCTCAGCCATGTTTATTGCCATTCGGTTCACAATAACTTGGTAATAGACACAACCTAAATACCCTTCAATGGATAATAAAAATGTGCTACATGTAAAGAAAAATGAAGCCATAAATGTTACAGGCAAATGGATGGAACTAGAGAAGATCATATGGACTGAGGTAACCCAGACTCAGAAACACAAATGACACATGTTCTCTCTTAGCTGTGGCTCCCAGCTCCAAATCTTCAGGTATGAGTATATTATCTGGAGTAACTACAGAAACCTGGAAAGTGAAAAAAAGGATGGCGAGGGAGCAGAGAGGAGAAATAGAGACGACCATAGCAAGCTACAAACAATTTGAGGGAGAAAACAGGAGAAAGGGAGGCTAGTTAGGAAGAGGGTAGGGAGACAGCTTTTGGGAGATCTCAGGCAGTCCAGGCTCCTGATCCCTTTGTATCTATCTCCCAAGTGCCACTATATATTAATTATGACTTAATCTCTCATTGCTCTCTCTCTCTCTCTCTCTCTCTCTCTCTCTCTCTCTGTCTGTCTTTCTCTCTCTCTATCTCTATCTCTGTGTGTGTCTCTCTCTTCCCCCTCTCTCTCTGTATCTCACTGTCTCACCCCATTTCTTAGATAAATAGTAATAGACCATAGGTATGCATTACTTTAATATTTTTACTTTAATCTTTCTAGACATTTTCTACATGTCTAAGTTACAGAAAAAAATCACAGATATTTATGTTGGTGTAGTTCCATTTAAGCTTCTTCTTTTTTTTTAAAAAAAGATTTATTTTTTATGTATACAGTATTCTCAGTATTCTGTCTGCATGTATGCCTGGAGACCAGAAAAGTGCACCAGATCTCACTACAGAAGGTTGTGAGCCACTTTGTGGTTGCCAGGAATTGAACTCAGGAACTTTGGAAGAGCAGGCTCTTAACCACTGAGTCATCTCTCCAGCCCCCTCTGCTGAGCCATCTTGCTGACTCTTTGTTCACTTTATTATTTTGGCATTCAGACTCTTTTATCCCCCTCCCACTTTGGGGGGGGGACAAGGTCTCACTATGTTACTCTAGCTGGCCTAAAAATCACACTACAAACCAGACTGGCCTCAAACTCCCAGCGGTTTGACTGCCTCTGCCTCCTTTAGGACAAAGACCAAGTTACAAAGATATATTTGTAGCAAATAATATGAGACCTTAAAGTCTTGTTAATTCCTTTTGAAAGAACTTTATTATTCTTAATTTTGGGGGAGGGTGCTAGGGATTGAACTCAGAGTTTTGAGCGTTCAAGGCTGAACCACTGCCAGTGACCCACATCCTCGGGTCCAGAAGTGTGTTTTTATATGCTGAAGATGTGTGTCTACTCATGACGTTTGTGAATAGAAGGGAAAAGTGACTTGACTTAAAACTCTACACAAAGTCAGCTGGGCAGTGGTGGCACACATCTTTAATCCCAGAACTTGGGAGGCAGAGACACTTGGATCTCTGAGTTCAAGGCTACAAAGTGAGTTCCAGATGGCATTGGGTTTCGATTCTACTGCACGGACTGACTTTGTGGGAGCCTGGTTTGTTTAGATGCTCACCTTTATAGACCTGGATGGAGGGGGGAGGACCTTGAACTTCTCATGGGGCATGGAAACCTGACTGCTCTTACGACTAGAGAGGGAGGGGGAGGTAGGGAGGGGAAGGGAAAAGGGAAGTGGGGAGGAGGTGGAAATTTTTAATAAATAAATAAATTAATTAAAAAAGGTAGTGGGGATAATTTAAGAGAAGCTGGCAAGAAATAAGCCTAAGTATTTATAACTAAGATAAATGATTTATTAGGGAGCTGGGTGGCGGACCCCTCAAAAAGCAAAAAGAAAAATATAGCACAATAAGAAACCCTATCTCGAGGGGAATTTTTTTTTCTAAAAGATTAAAGGAATTAACAGAGATGGATAGCAGTGGTGGTTGTACAATACTGTGGGTGTGTTTAATACCAATGCATACTTCAAAGGTTAGGATAATAGATCTGTGTATTTTTCCACATGCACAAACTGGATTCAAAGCATGTATCCATTTAAGCTTCTAATTGTGTTGTGCTTTCTCCTGTTTCTATAAAAAAATAGTTTTTTATTGATATTTATTGAGCTCTACATTTTTCTCTGCTCCCATTCCTGCCTCTCCCCTCTCTTCTTCAATACTCCCCCCAAGGTCCACAAGCTCCCAATTTACTCAGGAGATCTTGTCTTTTTCTACTTTCTACTTCCCATGCAGATTAGATCTATGTAACTCTCTCTTAGTGTCCACATTGTTGTCTAAGTTCTCTGGGACTGTGGTTTGTAGGCTGGCTTTCTTTGCTTTATGTTTAAAAACCACTTAAGAGTGAGTACATGTGATAATTGTCTTTCTGTGTCTGGGTTACCTCACTCAAAATAATGTTTTCTAGCTCCATCCGTTTTCCTGCAAAATTCAAGCTGTCGTTATTTTATAAATAAATTTTAATAAACTTTCATATTGCTCTGAAAATTTATGTTGTATACTATAGCTGTCTCAGTACCATTAAACAAATTGCCCACATTTTCACTTGGTTTGTGACACGTACCTTTACTGAGTATTGTACTATGAGCAATATGCTGATTTCTGGACTCTCTACTCTTTCCCAGTGACTCGCCAATCTGTTCAGTAGACCAGGATCACACTGTGTTAATTACAGAGGACATACAGTTTGTTTTATAGCTGCTTGAGCTCGAGTCCGCCTCTCCGTAATGTTGCCTATTGATTTTCAGGTGAATCTAGGTCTTAAAACATGAACAGCAATATGTTTCCCACAGAGTTTACTTCCTTTAACAGGATCTTTCCAAAATGGGATGCTTAAATGCTTTTAAAAGGAGAAAAAGAAAGTAAAATTGTGTAATTATTTGATGGCAGAACACAGCAGAAAATAATTTTCTGTTTAGATTTTGCTTGAATTAAAGGGCAAGAACCCATGAATCCCTAGTCTATTTCGGCTTGATTTGAAATGTATTTTGGTCTGTGTGTGTTTGTGTGTGTGGAGTGACCATGTGTGTAAGCACTGCATCCCTGGTCTAGCCAGAAGCTGAGTGTCTTCCTTTATTGCTGACTACCTTATTTTTTGAGACAGGATCTCTCAGTGGACCAGGAACTCTCCAGTTGGTTAGACTGGCTGGCCTGCTCACCCCAGGATCCTCTCGTCATAGAATTACAGATGTATTCTGCTGTGCCCAGCTATTTGCATGCAAGCTGAAGATCTGAACTCAGATCCTTAGATTATATTGCCTAGAGGGCTGTAATTGCTGTCCATGGGCACACTGAATTGACTCTGCTACAACACACAGAGAAACCTGGCACTTGAAAACACTTGAGAGTTATGAATAACTGGTGATGTGCTTTCAATATCTTGACATTTAAACCTTGAGTAGTTATCACAGCTTCAGTTTGTAGTTATATGGCTATACTGGGATGTTATGAAGAGTGTGTGGTCATGAAAGACTCCCGTGGGCGTCTTCCCTCGGGAGAGACCCCATGCCCAAAGATCAGTCGAAAACACGCAGCCGGATACAAACTGCAAGAGGTTTATTGGATATGCAGGTACCTGGGGCGACAGAGTCTCTCGGAGGACTTGCGCGCCTGCAGGTTGGGGGTGAGGGGTTTTTATAGGAGAGCAAAAAGCGAGGTTTACAGAAGCAAGATGCAGGGTGGTAAATTCTTAACCTAAATAACAATGAGGGGACTACTCAGCGGTTTACTGTTCTTCTTATCCTGCCTCCCCCTTTCCTGGCTGGCGACCAGATGTCTGATTGCACAGCCCCTGACTTGTGATGAGCCCCGCTTTATACGTGACTCAGGCCTCGCAATCCTCTCTTTCTTTGTTTCTATGACCAATCCATAAATCTCCTGTCTTGCAGCCAGATAAGGCTGTCCTTGCTCTAACCTCAGGTATCTTTGCTCAGCATTCCGGAGGCCCTGAATTCCGGAGGCCCTTAATTAAGCCTGTTATTTGCTCAGCATTCCGGAGGTCCTGAGCTAGTTATCTGTGAACCTTTGCAAAACGGTATAACTGTGGTTAAAACGAGGGGTCCTTCAGTCACACACACACACACACACACACACACACACACACACACACCACCCTTTCCCAAATGAGTAAGCACTTGGGATATAAGTTGTTGTTGTAAGAAATTATTCCACAGTTTGATCCCTATCTCATGGGATTCAGTAATGGCTCTCAAATCTGGCCAAATCTGCAACCAGTTTTTGGATTCCACTATGGCCTCATCCACCCCATAGCATTTGCATCTCTAAATTACTTTGTTCAATATATTGTTGATCTTCAGGTCACTGTGACATTAAATTATGTTCTGTTCTGAAAATGAAACTCTATATTTATTCAGACTGTTAAAGTTTCAGTTTTGTTTTAGGACAAACTAAACGATTTCCTTACACCTCTCTGTTCCTTTCCTGCCTGATCTCCAGTTCCACTCATATGGCAGAATATAAATCTTCATGTGACCCCAGCCCTTTGTGCATATGCAAATCATATGATTATTGCGCTGGATTATGGTTTGTGGTCCACAGCCCTAATGTGTAGGTACCCAGGTCTTTTTCCCTTTTCTTCCTTGGCATTTCGCAGGGCTGTTTGACCTCTGGCCCCTGGAGATTCTGCACTAGCACTGGCTTGAGGGTAGCTTAGAAAGAACAAGGCTGTTTTTGTTATGGTAATTTCACCTGTAAACAAGGTTGTAGCTGCGGGCCCTACATGCCTCCCAAGCCTGCCTCCCCCATAGCTGACCCTGCCTGAGGCTCTGGGAATGTATCAATCTATTCTACTGCTCCTGATGGGAGGGGGCCATGCCCTTTTGAACCCTCTTGCCTCCTGGTATATATACCCGACCTGAGTTTAATAAACAGCGGCTTTTTTACTCTCTGGCAAGCAAGCAGGTCTCTTGTGTCTTTGTCTGCTTAAACCCTTAGGACAATCGTCCATTCTCGTGGCCCTGGTTCAGGAAAGTGCTCTCCTGGATTAGGCCTGGGTATCCACAGAAAAGTGCGGAAGCTAACACTAATGATGAGATCCACATGATTGTCCTTCATGGCACACAGCAGAGCAAAGAAGAGCAGAGAGTGGAATGGACAGAGTGGTCAGAAAACAGCGATTACAACTCTCCAGTTCAAACCCTATGTGAAGGGACACGAGGCAGTCTGGGTATTCCAGGATTGCAGTAAATGGCATTGATAGTTATTATCAGTTTGTGATTAAGTTAGTCCTACCTCAACTTGATATGCCAGACTTTGTAGACTCTCCTTGGTAACTCCTACCCCTTCTGAGTAGTGAGTGGGATGTTGGGTCTTAGAAGGTGTTTGTGAGGGAGAGCCGGAGTAGGGGAGAGAGGGGGAACTTTGGTTGGTATGTAAAATGGAAAAAAAACCCTTTAAATGAAAACTTAAGAAAAATAAAAGAAAAGCAAAAATAAATAAAACAATTAATTAAATTAATTAAAAATTAATTAATTAAAAAATTAAAAAAATTGGGGCATGGTGTCACATGACATTCTGCTCGACTCTGAGTTCCAGTTTACCTGTGGCTACATGGTGAGATCCTGTCTCTAAAACGAAACAAAACAAAACAAACAAAAGCAAAAGAACGAAGTTTAAAATTAACTTGCTTGGAGGAAATTTCCAGTTTTCCTTGCTCACATCCTGATAGCAGCCACACTACGATCATAGCAACAATGACAACCAGCCCTTACTGTGGACCAAGCACTATGGGAATCGGTGCATGCTTTGCCTTTCATTCCTCACAAGGACACAGAAGTTAAGCCGTTTGCTGGTAGCACAGCTAGTTAGTGGTGGAGATGGGGCTTGAAACCAGGTTAATATGACTTTAAAGCTTCTTAATTCCTAAACTACACTGGAGCAGTGAGATTCAGGATTGTAGTCAATTCCGGACTGTAGTGTTCTCTAATAGAATTGTTTGAGGTAAAAGACTCCCCAGAGGTAACCTGCTTATTTCTGTGCAAAGAAGACCAGAGGAGGAGACTGCTAATTTTTGACTTAAACACAAAGGTAGGTTATTTTACGTTTGATGAGAGAAAGAAAGATAAAATTGCTAATCAAATCTGCTGAGCATGCAGCTACCTGCGAGGGTTTAATTAGAAAATCTCAGTGCACATGCCCAATGAAGTAGTGCTATCATTGAGTATAGAGACATGTTGCTAATTAAAAGATAATGCAGGATAAATCCTCTTAACAGGTTTAAATTTTTTTATGTTATTCATTAATGGAACAACTTCTCTAATACATCAGCCGAGAGCATAAACAAGTATTTAAGTCACTAAAACTCAATTTGGTAACATAAAGTTGTCTGACTTCTTTTCCTCCTTGCCTGTTAGTTGGAAGGATGGAGCGTGTGTGTATTATCAGTAGGATAATCCAAGAAAACAGACAAACACACTTTCCTGGCCTCTCCAGTACCAGTGATGCCTCCAGGGTCTTCTTTTCTTGGGTGGAGTTGGGTCTTAAGGGTCAGATTATTCTATTCAAGTTTTCACGTTACCCCATCCCTTCCTAAAGCAGGAAATACTATGAGAGTTGAAACAGGGTTCTCTACAGGATGCACTTCTGGCTTTGTGGCAATGTGGACAGAACTGTGACTTGCCTAGCAGAGCAGGTGAGACAGGCAGGGAGGAAGACTCCTTTCCCTCCTGTCCCAGTCTGCTGCTTGTTTTTAAGAGTCTCCCTAGAAGAAACTTTGAGGATCATCCATCACTCATGTTTCCAGATAATAAAGGGCAAACATGATTGCTTCCTTGAGGCTTTATCGGTTTCTGAACTAGCCATGAGGGCACTTAGAGACTTGACGATGCTTATTTGCAGTCCAGCGCATGCTTTTTTAAATTCTTTTATTGCTTTATAAATAATACCATTCAAAATTTCCATTTCCTCCCTCCTCCCATTTTCCTCCGACTCCCCCACTCATCCTTCCCCCTCTCCCCCAGTCCTAAGAGAGGGCAGGGTACCCTGCCCTGTGGGAAGTCAAAGGTCCTCCCCACTCCATTCAGGCTTAGGAAGGTGTGCATCCAAATAGACTAGGATCCCCAAAACCAGTACATGCAGTAGAGACAAATTCCAGTGCCATTATCATTGGCTTCTCAGTCAGCCACCATTATCAACCACATTCAGAGAGTCCGGTTTGATCACATGCTCGTTCAGTCCTAGTCCAGCTGGCTTTGGTGAGCTCCCATTAGATCAGGCAAACTGTCTCAGTGGGTGGACCAACCCCTCACGGTCCTGACTTCTTTGCTCATATTCTCCCTACTTCTGCTCTTCAACTGGACCTTGGGAGCTCAGTCCAGTGCTCCAATTTTGGCCTCTGTCTCTATCTCCATCTGTTGCAGGATGAAGATTCTGTGGTGATATTCAAAATAGAGTCATCAGTCTGACTACGGGACAAGGACAGTTCAGGGACCCTCTCTTCTACTGCCCAAGGACTTAGCTGGGGACATCCCTGTGGATACCTGGGAACCGCTCTAGAGCCAGGCCTCTTGCCAACCCTAAAATGGCTCCCTTGATTGAGATATCTTCTTCCTTGCTCCCGTAACTGCCCTTCCTCCATCTCAACCCTCCCACTCCCCCAAGCTCTCCCTTCTCTCTACCCATCTCCCCTTCCTCCATCCCACCCCCACCCCCAGGCTCCCAACTTTTGTCTGGCAATCTTGTCTCCTTCCAATTTCCAGGAGGATCTATATATGTTTTTCTTTGGGTTCACCTTATTATTTAGCTTCTCTAGGATTGTGAACTACAGGTTCAATGTCCTTTGTTTATGGCTAGAATCCACTAATGAGTGAGTACATACCATATTCATATTTTGGGGTCTGGGTTACCTCACTCAGTAAAGCGTTTTCTATTTCCATCCATTTGCATGCAAAATTCAAGATGTCATTGTTTTTTATCACTGAGTAGTACTCTAATGTGTATATGTGCCATACCTTCTTTATCCATTCTTCCATTGAGGGTCATCTAGGTTGTTTCCAGGTTCTGGCTATTACAAATAGTGCTGTAATGAACATAGTTGAACAAATGCTTTTGTAGTATGATTGGGCATCTCTTGAGTATATTCCCAAGAGTGGAATTGCTGGATCTTGAGGTAGGTTGACTCCCAGTTTCCTGAGAAACTGCCACACTGATTTCCACAGTGGCTGCACAAGTTTGCATTCCCACCAGCAATGGATGAGTGTTCCCCTTACTCCACATTTTCTCCAGCATAGGTTATCATTGATGTATTTGATTTTAGCCATTCTGACAGGTGTAAGATGGTATCTCAAAGTTGTTTTGATTTGCATTTCCCTGATCACTAAGGAAGTTGAACATGTCCTTAAGTACCTTTTGCCAGCACATGCTTTTGCATAAATTCATGTTACTCAGCCAACAGACACCATGCTGACCTTGTTTGTTTGTGTTCGAGGGTCTCTGGTGGTCATCATCCTCACATGTGCTGGTGTCAACGTGATAAAAGCAAGATTATCATTTTATTTTGAAAAATGTGTTATAATTTTGTGTGTTTGTGACGTGTGTGACTGCTCTTACCATGAACTTCTGGAGGTCAGAGGTCACAAGTCTGTGGATTTGGTACTCTCCTACCACTTTCACGTGGGATCTGGAGATTGAACTCCGCTTACCAGGCTTGTGCACCAAGTATCTGTACCTATGGAACCCTCTTGCCTGCCCAAGATGCTAAAAATTATTAATTTAGCAATATAATTTCTATTTTAAGACTTAATTTAAATAAAATAAAGTAGCTATAGGTACTGTTTTATTATTCATTTTTTGTACAATTCTCCATTAATTATTTTAGTGTGGAAAGATTGGGAAAAGTTTATTACAGTTTGCAAGTTTTCTTTTTTCTTTCTTTCTTTTTTTTGGGGGGGGGTGTTTGAGACAGAGGTTCTCTGTATCTTGGAACCTGTCCTGGAACTAGATCTTGTAGACCAGGCTGGCCTCGAACTCACAGAGATTTGCCTACCTCTTTCACCCGAGTGCTGAGATTAAAGGCTTACATCATCACTGCCCAGCTTCAGCTGGCAAAATTTCAAGGAGAATATGAATGAATCAAATATTCTACAATTGCAGGAGTATCAATTCTAATGTTTCTGGCTCTGCCATATTGATGTGGAATTCCCCTCTGTATGCTGTGAATATCATTGGTTAATAAAGAAACTGGTTTGGCCTGACAGAGTAGAACAGAACTAGGCGGGGAAAAGTAAACTGAATGCTGGGAGAAGGAAGGCAGAGTCAGAGGAGAAGCCATGGAGCCATCAGAGATAGACATGCTGAAACTTTGCTGGTAATCCACTGCCACATGGTGATACACAGATTAATGCAAATGGGTTAAATTAAGATATGAGTTATCCAGAAAAACACTTAAGCTATTGACCAAACAGTATTGCAAATAATATAGCTTCTGTGTGATTATTTCGAGAGTCTGGGCAGCCATAAAAACAAACAAGGGGCTTATTACAACACCAGATTATTCTCATTTAATAGTTTTCATCAATATTTCTTTCTCCATTATTTTTGTACAGTGAAGATTATCAATTTTAAGTCTTCTTAGAAAGGTGTGATATGAATATCTAAGCTGAATTTTCTTTTATTGTAATCTTGTTTCTGAAGTGAGAATAAGGAATGCACTCCTTAGTCACTCATTCCTCTTGATTCTTTCAGACGGGATTAATCAGCCTCCTTCTCTTTCTATCAAACTGAAAATGTGGGCCTTCTTGGGCATTTGATTAGTTAATCATTTTGTAGCTTGATGCAGTCAGATCATCAAGTAGAAAGAAGAAAGCCGTGGAAGTGTTTAACTAATTTTATTTGAATTTATTTACATGATGTAGCCCAAAACTTAGATAAGTCATTAAATTTCCAAAATGGATTCTTTTGTAGCCCACAGACTGTGTCACACACACCTGGAAGCAGAGAAGGGAGTTAGGACACACAGAGCTATCAGAAACCAGTGTGTTGGACCTCGTGCTGGAAGCTATCTAAAACCCTGATCATCTGATAGAGAAGATTTGCTGTTGTACACCTGTATCTACACTCTCCTTAGAAGCCAAACTTAATCATTTAAAATTTATTGAGTGTATAAGTGGTGAGATAGCTCAGCAAATAAAAGTGCTTGTTGATTCCCTAGCATCCTAGACCACACGATGGAAGGAAAGAACCTACTCTGAGAAGCTGTCCTCTGATCTTCCATGCACATGCCATGGCTGTTGTGCACACATATATGTTCTTATCATGATGTGCTACCTCACTGCTATGCTAAGAGCACTAGCATTGGCTAACCATGCGTTGAAACATCAGAAAATATCAGTCAAAACAGCCTTTCCCCTTAATAAGTTAGTTATCTCAGGAATATTGTCATACCAAAGGAAAGCTGGTAAACACACAGCCTTTTGAAATCCCTACTTTGCAATTCCATCCCTTTGGCAACATTTGAATTTTAAAAAGAGCACATTGAAACTCTAGCAAACGGCTGCCTCACAGTGCTGTATTAGATGACTGAGCTTAGACAACATAGTTATCTACGTAAGTTATATTTTTCTTGGTCAGGAAATCTTACGAAGAATATCTCCTTGTGTCATATTAATCGGACTGAACAATGAGTTTCCTCATGAAAGTTTCATGCATATATAATACTCATGGATCATAGTCACCTCTCTGAATTCCTTCTCTTGTTCCATTCCACTCTGTTTGCACCCTTCTTCTTCCCAAATACCCCAATTTATTTTCAAGACTTTAAACAATCTACATTCTTCATATTGAAGAAAAATTGTTTTTTCTGAGTGTAGCTGATCATTTAACATGATTGTTAATATCTCTGATGAGGCCCTACCTCCCAAATTTTCCACATCTTCCCCAAAGAGAACACCACTTGGGGAACAAGCATCCAAAACACAAGTCTATGGGAGACTTCAGACATAGACCAAAGCAAGAAGTAAAGACAAGGCATTGCTGGTCAGTGACATTTCAGGGGCCGTGAGTAATTAAATTTGAATTTTGAGCTTTTTTTCCATCCTTAAAAACTTTTTTGAAATTACATAGGTTCCAGCAAGTCCATGCTGCTTGATCATGACTAGGATGTCAAACAACAACCAAGAAGCAAATGCATATTTTATCTTCTTTTCCAAGTAGGAAAATAGGTGTTTTATTGAGATCTTTAATAATTATTCTGAAATAACAGCAGAAATTAAGACATCCAAGTGTTTTCTGTCTTTTTCCTTCAAGGGCAGAGGATCCCACATGTGGTCCTGACTCTGTTTTCTCCTCCTCATCTATCCTGATGCTGTTTTGAAGCCATCTCTCAGTTGTGTCTGTTTTTCTTTTCCCTACTAGTTTTCCAAACCTGGTTCCATTAAAAACAAAATCAAACATGACTGTATTATTGTGGCATTTTAGGAACAAGTCCGTTTATTCCTGATCAGGTCAAAGTTTTCAAAATCTCCGAGGAAAGTATTTGGAACATTCCTAAGAAGGTGATGACTTTCCTGGTTTGTCAAGTCAATGTCTAAGGAGGGTGCTGCAGTAATGTCTTTCTTCTCACCGCTCCCCATCCCTGCAAAGACACATGGTTAGTTGTGAACGTCAGAGCCTGTACTACTCCACTTTCCATTTCGAAGCAGGAAAAAGAAACCTAAAGCATCTGAAGCTCCAGGATCCGTGGAAGGAATAAGAATGTAATTTCCCTAGTTGTATCTGGGTCATTTCTACCTGTGTGTAAACTGTCAGGGGATCCTTCATGGGCATTAGTGGGTTGGAATTTTGAAATTCACATACCTCACAAGGCAGAGTCTGCCTTAGCAGACAGGCCTAGTGTGTCTGAGCCAGTTTCCTGATAACTTTAGTAACATCATCTCTGACATTTTGAACGGACGATGGTGTCTGAGATTCGCACTGTCACAGTGAAGGACAGAGTCCTGGATCCCCACCCTCTCACTTCTCAGACTACTGTGACCTGACTGCCACCACATGACTTACAGCAGACAGGGAGCACCTTACACAGATGATGATGGCTATAATTAGGGACTACATTGCTGTACAATCTCATGAGGTCATGGGCCAAAGAAATATGGCCATGAGCAATCAAGGCCTTAGAGTGCAGTGATTGAACTAGTCAATCAAAATGAATAATTTATGTGATCTGGGCTGGTCTTGTGCATTCTGAATATTCCAAGATAACTTTTATTAGTCAGTGAGTAATTTAAACTTCCCTAAGACCTTTGGCAACAGTGGTTTTTAGACATGCTCTGGAAAAGGTTTTTATTTTCTGAAATGATTATCACCTACTGCAAGCAACTGTCAGAGGTTCAGCAGCGTTTGTCCCCTTGAGGTTCATCAACCCCTTTGTTTGTCCTTGCCTTGGATCTTAGCTTACTCTGGTTTACACTTCAAAGAAGCAAAAAGGCAAGCTGTGCCGGATTCCTCATCTCTTACCTATTATAAACAATCCCCGCCACTGAAAGGAGCTTTAAAATGACATCTTTTACAACAATGCACAGATCTGCAATATCCTTTGGAAAGGAACTTTAAATGTGAAATGAATGTAAAAATATTAAAATTTAAGAACAATGGCTTCAGAAAAGATTTCTTAGTAATAAAATATTTTGCATTAGAATGTGCATTTATTGTTCTCTAGTGTGAGCTGGTTTTAAAGAGTGATCAGAAACCTGTTACTAAGCTGTCAGGTAAGTGCGAGCAACCGAAGGGCTTGTTTAAATGCATTTTCCCAGCTTTCGTGATTTCCCCTGATTCTCTCTGTGCCACAGGGGAAATGACTTCTGCCATACGAGGAAAGAAAGAGACAGGGTTAATTCCTCATCTATTTCAGTCTTAAGGCATTTGTTTTGGTGGTGACTGAGGCTCTTGCTTGATCCCAGCGTCTATGAGGTATCACATCTTTACATTCAGCCATATGCTCTATTTTCTTTGTTCCTCTAGCCCAGAATTGTTAGCTGCCTTCCAAATGCTACTAATCTCTGGGTTCTTCTGTAACTCCTGCTTGCCTTATTAGCGGTTCCAATCCCATGTGAAAATGACCTGTATTGATCACCTTATATTTTAAATATTTTGTGTTGTTTCCCATTTTCATAATTTAAACTTGATGATAGTTGTATATGTATTCAACAGCAATTAATAAAAATTTGAGAGTAAAGAGAGCTATATGGGAGAGTTTGGAGAGATGGAAGGAAAGGGAGAAATGTGATTATATTATAATTTCAAAAATGAAAATGTACAAAAATCTTGATGATGTACCAGACAGAGATTGAGGTTAAAGTGAACTTAGTTATATGATTTAAAAAGATATTCTCTATAATTTTAGATGATTTGAATGACAACTTTTCAGTCTATGGGGATATAAAATTGTTCAGCAGACATCATATTTTCAATCGTAGTGTTTCTTGATCTGGTGATCTGATACTGAGGGCAGAGCAAGCGCGCTCTCAGCTAATCATGTGACCATGGATGTGCAGTTTTCCTGCTCTGCAAGTCTCTGTGCTGCTCTGAGGTTTGGTGCACTAGGTATAGTAAATGTATTTGGGGCTGAAATATTCCCAATGTATGTGAAGCCAAGCCCGAGTCAAAGTGTATCTGCATTAATTGCTGTTTAGTTTTGTTCTGCAGAAGTGTGGACCTGTGAACATTTATGAAGTGGGTACACAATCAGTTTATTGAACTCAAGAGCCATCAGAAAGTGTTAATAAATAATAAATAATAAGTAATCAGAAAGCCTTCCCAAATCTTATGAATTTGTTTCTTCATCTACATTAGTGGTCAAGACTGAGTTTTGCTTTAATTTTATTTTTTGGAAGCTTTCATTCTTTTGACTGTCTCAGGATGTTCTTGAACTGATGAACTCAAGTGAATTTTCTGGAATTGCAGGAGAGCACCTGTAGGCCCATATTTCTATATGGTGTGGCAGCCAGGCTCTGAAGCCATAGGCCCACCTGAGGTGGTCATGTAGACCTGCAGACAGCCTGTCACTGCCCTAACAACAGCCAGGATGTGTTGCTCCTTTCTCTTTCGTTATAAATGCAGATCGCCTGGGGAGAGGTGTTTGCCAAAGCTGATGACTTAGTTGCAGTTGCTGTCCCTAGCTGCCTGTCTTCTGGAAAGAGAATATTAATGAGGTAACTACCTCCGGTGAGTGGTGGGGGGTAGTGGGGGGCTAAGAGCTGTTTGATATAATAAATGTGGGTAGATCTTCAGGACAGAGAGAAGCCTGAGATGCTCTTCTGTGATGATTGTATAAGCTGTGTCTGGTTATTTCTTGCGCCTCGGTACCAGTCCAGTTAGGGAAAATAGTTTTCTATGTCGGGAACCACGGCCCTGACAAGCACCACTGTGCATGACTTCTTTGATATTTTAGAATTTTGTAGTATTTCTCAGAGTCTAGACACTGAAATACAATACAGACATGGTTGGGCCTGAGCTGATTCTGATTTAGTATACAACTTTGAGGCAGGTTTAAAGAAACCATCCTCTGCTTAGCTTTTCAATGTAATGAAAATACATCTTAGAAAGATAACACTTGCTAGTCCTTCAGTACTCATGAGCAGGAAAGCAAACCTACAAAGTTTAACTTCTGATAAGGATGAAAGGATTCTAATTGATCATAAACAGATCAGTAATACTAGGTGTTGCCTTATTAAGTTATTAAGTGCAAAAATTATTTCTTGATGGCCCAATAGTAAGTCCTCAAAGTGATAGGTGTTTAGAAAATGTACCAGCCACTCATGATTTAAATGTCACTTGCTGTGACATGAGTAAGCCTTTGGAGATCCGGTCGTACGTAAGGCAGATGATGTTCATCACAATGAGTTTGGAATCTGATAAGGACATAGACAGTCGTGTTAATGCACAGCAAATTATCAGCATGTAGAAGAAAGGGATTTTATGTATTGCAGAAGTTTGTAAAGACAAAAGAGTGACTAGAAGAAAGAATCAAAATTAAGCTCAGTTTAGATTGAAAGATAAGTTCAATTTGTCCACCCAATCACAACAACAAACATTGCAAAGCTTAGGGAAGACGAATAAGTCACAGAAGGTTGAAGAGGGTCTGTAAGTCACTAAAGAGTACATGAACTCCGTGGGCATGTGGGAAGGGACTGAGGTTTATGACTCACTAATAAGCTCTGACTATAAGCATTAACGGTTTCCTTTCTGTGCCTCCCTCAGAAACAGTTTTTATCTGCTTTGCATCATGTAATATGGTTTGGTCTTAGAAGTTTTCTTGAGAAACCTTTTTTTTTTTATTACAATTGATGAGTTGAGGACTAGAAGGGCTGAAGACTGTCTGCTGTCACCGAGCTTAGAGGTATTGGAGAATTAACAGTATTACTGAGTGGTTAGGAAATAGCGTGTAACTAAGCCCATTTTCTGGACTCTTAATCTAATCTATACAAAGGAAGATATTAATAGCATGAAGACTGAAAAAGAAATTGTTTACATTGCTTAGTAAACTACTCGGTGTAGTGTACTTAATTAATGTTAGTTATATTGAGTTGTTAGTATGATTTCCAATATCTTTGTAAAAGATTGAAAAGTGTCAATCATACTTTGGAAGTATGATTGTATAAGTCAGGGTACCCTAGAAAATCAGAATCAATAAGAGACATTTTTATGCCTGTATTTATCTCTCAGTTTTATCTATGTCTATCTCATGCCTCTGTTTATCCATCCATCTACCATCCACCCATCCATCTACCCATCTATCTGTATTTTTATTTTTAGGAGCTGGTTTACATAACTTCATAGGCTGAGCATTCTGGCAATCTGCCATCTGTAAGCTGGAGGCACAGGAAAGCCTGCAGTGTAATTATGGTCAAGTGTAAAGACTTGAGAATCAGGGGAGCTGATTGGTATTGAAAATCCTGCTCTGAGGGCTGAACAAGACAAGATGAGGCATTCTAGTCAACAGCGAGGCAGAAGAAAATGGTAGAGGTAGTTCCATCTTCTGTTTGTTCAGGTCCTCGGTGTTTTGGCTAATGTTCACGAAACCCAGGGGAGGGCAATCTTCTTACCTAGTCCACCAAATCAAATGCTACTTTCTTTCAGAAGTCGCTTTGCAGATATAACCTTCATAGACTTGAGTGGTGATCTGCTCAGTTAACCCGTAAAGTTAATGACCATAATCATGCAGTCTCCAAGGACTCTGAAAAGACATTTATTTTGATCTAAGTCAAAACTGGAAACCAGAAGAGTGGGAGTGGTCACTCTTTTATGGAAAGAGAAACCACATCCAAAGGAATTCATGGCCACCCAATAATACACCAGGGCTCAAGCTGTGATGGAGCCACGAGTTTGACATCCTTTCAGTCCCCCACTTCCCCACATGGTCAAGCTACTCCTTAGTGAACTATGCTTATAAAAACAAATTCCTCGGTGCCAAACTGTTCAGAGAATTATCTCTCTTGCAAAATGGTGGCTCTTTGGTGTTGAAGACTAGATCTTATTCATCAGCGGTCCTCATAATGTTCATCACAGACACTCACACATAGACTGTGTTCCACAAGAACTCACTGGACTAATAAACCTGGGCAGAGATTGATAGACAATGTAAAGCAGGACGGTCCAGTGGCATTCTGAAACAAAAATGACCAGCAGTTGGTTCTTTATGTTTAAATAAGTCTTGTATATTCTGTGTTTTTAATTGCTGTGACTTTGCTATCCAACAAAAGACAAGTTAAAGCAAGGGCTCATGTTGCGGAGCAGGTTGAAGGTTCAGCTTTTCGGGGTGGGGGATGGAGTCACAGCAGGAACACGAGGCTGCTTCTCATACCTAGTCATATTCGGGAGTAGCGAAAAGAGTGCAGTGTTTATCTGGCATTTGCTCTTCTCTCTTCTTCTTCTGTTCAAGGACACGTGAGGTGGTTCCTCCTTTCACAGCTACACATCTCTAGAATCACCTTAGTACACACAGCCAAAGGTATCTTCAACAATATTCTGTATACTTATTCTGAGAATCAAATTGGCAATCAAGATTAGCCATCACACCCAAATTCTGTGTGTATGGCTTCTTGTTAGAAGGTTAGAGTTATATTTCTTATGCTTAATTTGTTTGCTTAAAAGTCAGCTCTCATTCTGTGCATACCCCTGTGTGTGCTTACCTGAGTCTGGAAATCTGGAAAAGGCTGTGCTTGCTTGTCCTTATTTGGAGGTCGTTGCTGCAAAGGCTCTACCCCGTCTTCCTCCACGTCGGTGTCTTCAGGCTTTTATTCTGGTGAGGATTTCCAGCAAGATTCCTGCCTCCTGGCCGTGGAAGACAGATATTACAAGGGCTAAGGCTGTACCCTCCTCCTTCTCTTTGTTTTTGAGCACTGAATGGTTTGAACTGTCTAGATGCTCCTTGATTCTGCCTAGTTCAGTGAGAATGATCTTCATATATAAGGCAAAGCAGAAAAGGTTTCCTCGAAACCGAGACCAATTTTCCTTTAGCGCATAGTGCAGAAATACTAACTGTAGGCCCTTTTCATTCTGATGTAAATAACATTTAATTATAGAAGCCACATGTTATGTTTTGACAGAGTCAATTGTGAATAAGCTACAGGGCCTTTGTCTTGAAGCTTAGCATGGGATCTGAAAGCAGTCTTCAAGAGAATAAATTTATATTCAACCACAGACCTCTAAATTCAAATGCTTCGGTGATGGTCTGGTTGCTACCAGGACAGGGAGAACACGAGTGTGTATCTGTACATGTGTGTACATAAGGAGAACCTAAGTGTGCGTCTGTACATGTGTGTACACACGGAGAATGTGAATGTGCATCTGGTACATATGTCCACACAGGGAGAATGTGAATGTGCATCTGTACTTGTGTGCACACAGGGAGAACCTAAGTGTGCATCTGTACATGTGTGCACATGGGGAGAATGGAGTGTGCATCTGTACATGTGTGTGCATAGGGAGAGCCTAAGTGTGCATCTGTAATGTGTGCACACACAGGTCTGCTTGTCTATTGTAGGCACTAGTTTGATCCTGAAAAGGGCAAGGGTGTGGTCCTTGTATGCCCAAGAATATACCACATTTTGATTCTCTAGAGAATCAAGGAAATATTACCTCCTTCCCTTCTCCACAATTCAAATATTTTATATGAGTTTTACCCACATAATAGCCTTTAGGTAAAGTCTTTATTAAGAAATTTACCTTTAAAAACAAAATCCAAAGAAATAATTTGAATGATTAGTAATAATGCATTGTGATTAAAGAAAGGACTGTGTCAGGAGAGTGGGAAAAGTGCTGTTTGCTATGTTTTGGGGGACCTACAAAATTCTTTTTCCTTTGAGAAGTTTAAATCCATTTGATAAATGTATGGCCTGGTAGGAATGACATTTACATACTGACAGTCTTGATTATGCCTGCTGTACTTAGCTGCCATGCATAATCACATATGTGAATAACTACATTGAATAGACCTGTTCCTGAGAATATAATTATAGCATATTTGTGCTAATTACCATATTCTTTGAGGGAATCTTGCATAGCGTATCCTTTTACTTGTTTTCTTTGAAGACAGCTTTTCATGTTTTCACTTGGAAAACAAACTAGATCTTTTGTGTAAATGCAGAAAAGGCTTTCTACTGGCAAAGTTTTCCAAATCGGATCATGCAGTGCTGTAGCCTATGGGAGGGTGTGATAATTGATTCTGGGGATCACCCTGATTGGATTAAGTGAGAGTCGTGGTAAAGCACTGTTTATTTCTAATGCCTCAGGAAATACCGAGTCCATCTGTCTTCTGCAGGAAAAGAAACCCAGGTGCTTTTGCTTTTTGATTAGGTGTGTGTGTGTGTGTGTGTGTGTGTGTGTGTGTGTGTGTGTGTTTCTAGAGGAGACTGGAGTGGAAATTGGTAAATTTAATGAGTAAGCTGGGTAGGTGGACCCAATCAGATGGACTAGAGAGTGAGTGGGACAGGCAGAATAAATAAGGCAGAGAGAAGGTCAGTTCATGCAAGCCCTCTCTCTTCTGGAGTCAGGACACTCTATTCTCTCTCCTTGGTACACAGAGTTCCAGGTTCACTGGCCATTGGACTTGTAGGCTTGTACTGTGGCCCCTAGGGTTCTTACAAATGGCTTGATTTGGACTTTTCGACCTCTTTAGTGAAGTGAGCTAACTTCCTCTCCCATCCCCCTCCCCCCTCCCCATGGGTTTTGTCTCTGTGGAGATAAGATAAATGGCCATCTTCGCTTGCTCTATTGTCTAATTTCCTTATTTTTGTTTGGATGAGACTAATGACTTGTGTAGCTCTCATCTGAGGAAGTTTGTGGATTGCTTGTGAAAATGAGGCATGAATTATTTAGGACCATAAACAGAGTGACTGCTTTCTGAAATCTCTGAGACATTTCACTTCAGTTCCTGCTTCTTGTAATAGTTACATTTGTTAGTTGCAATGGCAAAATCATTGGCAAAAGCAATTTAAGGAGGAGAGGTGTGGTGGCAGAGTCATAAGACAGTTGGTCACATTGTGTAGCTAGTCAGAAACAGAGGGATGAATGCTGGTGCTAAACTCAATTTTTCTCTTTTTCTTCAGTCTAGGATTCCAGTCCCATGGATTAGTACCATGGATATTTTGTGTGATTCTCCCTATCTTTGTCTAAGCTCTCTGATAATGTTCCTACAGATAATGCCAGAGGTTTTCCCCCACGGTGTTTCTAGACAATCAGGATTCACTGTCACCTCTCTGGATGAAGCTCCATCTCTAGGTGCTCATGGGCAAGAGCTCTGGTGCTGATGAAGAAGAGAGCGAAGAACGGCAGGATGAGGTGTAGGCTCCCTCTTCCAGTCCGTTTGGGGGATGGATAACTGTAGTGTTAGCTCCGGCATGCTAGGGACAGTTTATCTGGATTCTGTTATGAATGAAACTATTGAGTTATTTAGAAACTTCTGTCTTCCACTGTATTTGTTAGACTTCTGGCTCCTGGATTTCTGTCTTAGTTTAAATAGATGATCTGGCTGTGATAGTCGATATCCCTGTCCATCCTTAAGTGTTTCTTCAACCTGCTCATCGTTACTTATCAGCTCGATTTATTCTTTATGCCCATCTCCCACCTCTTCTATTATGTCTCTTCTTTTTATTTGCTTATTATCTTGCTAGTGTGAACAAATGGAAAAGATTCTGAACTGTGAGTTTCAAAATCCTAGAAACCAGTTACTACCTGTGTAACCTGAAACAATCTTTTGGTGATTTTAAAATTCCCACTAGGTCCTGGGAAGACCAGCTAGCCCTGTTGCCCTGCTGAGCAGTTCTTCCCAGAGAGGTGAGTGGGTGCTAGCCTGGGCAGCCTTCCTGCCTCTCCGGGAAGGGAGGACAGCCCTTCCCCCCTCAGCTTCTGCGGCAGGGTCTTCGGTGTTCCAAGGGACCCCTCCCCTCCCCCCACTGCTGCGGGCCCTTTGTCTCCTGAGTCCTGGGAAGACCAGCTAGCCCTGTTGCCCTGCTGAGCAGTTCTTCCCAGAGAGGTGAGTGGGTGCTAGCCTGGGCAGCCTGCCTGCCTCTCCGGGAAGGGAGCACAGCCCTTTCCCCCTCAGCTTCTGCAGCAGGGTCTTCGGTGTTCCAAGGGACCCCTTCCCTCCCCCCACTGCTGCGGGCCCTTTGTCTCCTGAGTCCTGGGAAGACCAGCTAGCCCTGTTGCCCTGCTGAGGAGTTCTTCCCAGAGAGGGCTGAGGAGCTCTATCCAGAGAGTGCTGTGAAGTCCTACCCAGAGAGTGCGGAGGAGTTCTATCCAGAAAGTGCTGAGGAGTTTCATCCAGAGTGGGGGAGATGGGCAGGCGCCAATGCAAGAATTCCTCCAACAACCTGAAAGGCAACATGACATCGCCAGAATCCAGGGAGCTTGAAACTAGAAGAATTGAACACCCTACTCCAGAAGAAATAGAAGAAATCGACTCTAAGCGCTTCTTTATGAAAATAATAGAGGAACTTAAACAGGAGGTGAAAATCTGCCGTAAAGAAATGGAAGATAAGTATAACAAAAAAATTGAGGAAATGAATAAAGAAATGGAAGAGAAAAATACCAAAAAGTTTGAAGAAATGAGTAAATCCGTAAATGAAATTCTGGGAAACCAAGAAAAAACAATCAAACAGGTAATAGAAACAGTTCAAGATTTGAAAACTGAAATGGAGTCAATGAAGAAATCACAAACCGAGGGCCGGCTGGCTATGGAAAATCTGGGTAAACGAACAGAGACTTCAGAAACAAGCTTAACCAATAGAATACAAGAGATAGAAGAGAGAATCTCAGACTCTGAGGACACCATAGAGAAATTAAACACTCTGTCCAAAGAAAACAGCAAATCCAACAAATTCTCATCACAAAACATTCAGGAACTGTGGGACACAATAAAAAAACCAAATCTAAGAATAATAGGAGTAGAAGAAGGAGAAGAATTGCATTTCAAAGGTCCAGAAAATATACTCAACAAAATTATAGAAGAAAACTTTCCCATCCTAAAGAACGATATTCCTATGAAGGTTCAAGAAGCATACAGAACACCGAATAGACTGGATCAGAAAAAAACATCCCCTCGTCATATAATAATCAAAACACAAAGCATTCAGACTAAAGAAAGGATATTGAGAGCTGCAAAGGAAAAAGGTCAAGTAACTTATAAAGGTAAACCTATCAGACTTACACCAGACTTCTCTATGGAAACCATGAAAGCCAGAAGGTCCTGGATAGAGGTACTGCAGAAACTAAGAGACAATGGATGCAAACCCAGACTACTTTACCCAGCCAAGCTATTGTTCACTATCAACGGAGAAAACAAAATATTCCAGGATAAAAACAAATTTAAACAATACGTAGCTACTAATCCAGCCTTACAGAGAATACTAGAAGGAAAATCACAACCCAAGGAATCCAACATTCCCAACACTGCCTACATTAACTCAGACATCTAGCGACCCTTCACAAGCACAACTCAAAGAAGGAAAACACATACACGCTACTACCCAAAAAAATGACCGGAGTCATCGATCACTGGTCATTAATATCACTTAATATCAATGGTCTCAACTCACCTATAAAGAGGCACAGACTTAGAGATTGGATACGAAAACAGGATCCAACATTCTGCTGTCTACAAGAAACACACCTCAACCACAAAGACAGACACCTACTCAGAGTAAAGGGTTGGGAAAAGGTTTTCCAAGCAAATGGACCTAAGAAACAAGCGGGTGTGGCCATTCTAATATCTAACAAAATCGACTTCAAACTAAAATCAATCAGAAGAGATGGAGATGGTCATTTCATACTCATAACAGGAACAATTCATCAGGAAGAAGTCTCAATCTTGAATATCTATGCCCCTAATATAAAGGCACCCACATATGTAAAAGAAACTCTTCTAGAACTCAAGGCAGTCATCAAACCACACACACTAATAGTAGGAGACTTCAACACTCCTCTCTCACCAATGGACAGGTCAAACAGACAGAAACCTAACAGAGAAATAAGAGATTTACTGGAGGTACTGAATCAAATGGACTTAACAGACATCTATAGAACACTCCACCCAAATAGGAAAGAGTATACCTTCTTCTCTGCAGCTCATGGAACCTTCTCGAAAATTGACCACATACTTGGTAACAAAGCAAACTTCCACAGATACAAAAAAATATTAGTGACCACCTGTGTCTTGTCAGATCACCATGGATTAAAATTAGAATTCAACAACAATGGTACCCCCAGGAAGCCAACAAACTCATGGAAGTTGAATAGTCAACTACTAAATCACCCCTGGGTCAAGGAAGAAATAAAGAAAGAAATTAAAGTCTTCCTTGAATATAATGAAAACAAAGACACAACGTATTCAAACCTATGGGACACTATGAAAGCAGTGCTAAGAGGAAAGTTCATAGCACTAAGTGCCCACCTAAAGAAAACAGAGAAAGCACACATTGGAGACTTAACAACACACTTGAAAGCTCTAGAAAAAAAAGAAGCTGATTTACCCAGGAGGAGTAGAAGACTGGAAATAATCAAACTGAGGGCTGAAATCAACAAAATAGAAACACAGAAAACAATTCAAAGAATCAATGAAGCAAAAAGCTGGTTCTTGGAGAAAATTAACAAGATTGACAAACCCCTATCCAAACTAATCAAACGGCAGAGAGAGAACTTGCAAATTAATAGGATCAGAAATGAAAAGGGGGACATAACCACAGACACAGAGGAAATTCAGAGAATCATTAGATCTTACTACGAAAGTTTATATGCCACAAAGTTGGAAAATGTAAAAGAAATGGACATTTTTTTAGATAAGTACCATATACCAAAGTTGAACCAAGACCAGGTGAACAATCTAAATAGACCTGTTAGTCGTGAAGAACTAGAAGCTGTTATCAAAAATCTTCCTACCAAAAAAAGCCCAGGACCAGATGGTTTCAATGCAGAATTCTACCAGAACTTTCAGGAAGAGCTAATACCTATACTCCTTAATGTATTCCACAATATAGAAACAGAAGAGTCACTGCCTTACTCCTTTTATGAAGCTACAGTTACCCTAATACCAAAACCACACAAAGACACAACCAAGAAAGAGAATTACAGGCCAATCTCACTCATGAACATCGACGCGAAAATTCTCAATAAAATACTGGCAAACCGAATCCAAGAGCACATTAGAAAAATTATCCATTATGATCAAGTCGGCTTCATTCCAGAGATGCAGGGCTGGTTCAACATACGCAAATCTATCAATGTAATCCATCATATAAATAAACTGAAAGAAAAAAACCATATGATCATCTCACTAGATGCTGAAAAAGCATTTGACAAAATTCAACACCCATTTATGATAAAGGTGTTGGAGAGACTGGGGATACAAAGATCATACCTAAATATAATAAAAGCAATATACAGCAAGCCGACAGCTAACATCAAACTGAATGGAGAGAAACTCAAAGCCTTTCCACTAAAATCAGGAACGCGACAAGGCTGTCCACTCTCTCCATACCTCTTCAATATAGTGCTTGAAGTTCTATCAATAGCAATAAGACAACATAAGGGGATCACGGGGATTCGAATTGGAAAGGATGAAGTTAAACTTTCGTTATTTGCTGACAATATGATAGTGTACATAAGCGACCCCAAAAACTCTACCAAAGAACTCCTACAGCTGATAAACACCTTTAGTAACGTGGCAGGATACAAGATCAACTCCAAAAAATCAGTGGCCCTCCTATACACAAAGGATAAAGAAGCAGAGAGGGAAATCAGAGAAGCATCACCCTTCATGATAGCCACAAATAGCATAAAATATCTTGGGGTTACTCTAACCAAGGAAGTGAAAGACCTATTTGACAAGAACTTTAAGTCTTTGAAGAAAGAAATTGAGGAGGATACCAGAAAATGGAAAGACCTCCCCTGCTCTTGGATTGGGAGAATCAACATAGTAAAAATGGCAATTCTACCAAAAGCAATCTATAGATTCAATGCAATCCCCATCAAAATCCCATCAAACTTCTTCACAGACCTTGAGAGAACAATAATCAAGTTTATATGGCAAAACAAAAAACCCAGGATAGCCAAAACAATCTTATACAATAAAAGAACTTCTGGAGGCATTACCATCCCTGACTTCAAACTCTATTATAGAGCTACAGTATTGAAAACAGCTTGGTATTGGCATAAGAACAGAGAAGTCGACTTATGGAATCGAATAGAAGACCCAGATATTAACCCACAAACTTATGAACACCTAATTTTCGACAAGGGAGCTAAAGGTATACAATGGAAGAAGGAAAGCATCTTTAACAAATGGTGCTGGCATAACTGGATGTCAACCTGTAAAAAAATGAAAGTAGATCCATATCTATCACCATGCACAAAAATCAAGTCCAAATGGATTAAAGACATCAACATTAATCCGTCCACTTTGAACCTGATAGAAGAGAAAGTGGGAAGTAGTCTACAAGATTTAGGCACAGGAGGCCTCTTCCTAAATAGGACCCCAGCAGCACAGACAATAAGAGAAACAATGAATAAATGGGATCTACTGAAACTGGGAAGCTTCTGTAAAGCAAAGGACACTGTCAGTAGGACAAAAAGGCTGCCTTCTGACTGGGAGAAGATCTTCACCAACCCCTCATCAGACAAAGGTCTGATCTCCAAAATATACAAAGAACTCAAGAAACTAGGCACTAAAACTCTAATTAACCCAATTAAAAAATGGGGGTACTGAACTTAACAGAGAATTCACAACAGATGAACTTCGAATGGCCAGAAGACACTTAAGGTCATGCTCAACCTCCCTAGCGATCAGGGAAATGCAAATCAAAACCACTTTGAGATACCATCTTACACCTGTCAGAATAGCTAAAGTCAAAAACACCAACGATAGCCTATGCTGGAGAGGATGTGGGGTGAGGAGAACACTCATCCATTGTTGGTGGGAATGCAAACTCGTGCAACCACTGTGGAAATCAGTGTGGCGGTTTCTCAGGAAACTGGGAGTCAACCTCCCTCAGGACCCAGCAATACCACTCTTGGGAATATACCCTAAAGATTCCCTAACATACTACAAAAGCATTTGTTCAACTATGTTCATAGCTGCACTATTTGTAATAGCCAGATCATGGAAACAACCTAGGTGCCCCTCAATAGAAGAATGGTTAAAAAAGGTGTGGAACATATATACATTAGAGTTTTACTCGGCGGTAAAAAACAATGACATCTTGAATTTTGCATGCAAATGGATGGAAATAGAAAACGCTTTACTGAGTGAGGTAAGCCAGACCCAAAAAGAGGAACACGGTATGTATTCACTCATAAGTGGATTCTAACCATAATTAAAGGTCTTTGAGCCTATTATTCGTGATCCTAGAGAAGCTAAATAAGAAGATGAACCTGATGAACATTATTTAGCTATCCACCAGGAGGTAGGAAATAGACATGAGTCCCAGGTAACCTCGGGTGCATGGGGGGGTGGGAGGGTCGATGGAGGGGGAGAGGACTAGAGAGAAGGGAGTAGGGGAGGAACGGGGAAAGCTTGGTGGCCAGGGATGGGGGGGGGGGGAGGGAGGTAGGATGAATATGGGATCAGGGAACAATATATTTCAACTAAGGGAGCCATTTTAGGGTTTACAGGAGACTTGATTATATATGGGATCCCAGGTCCAAGGAGAAATCCCCCAGATTGCTCTCTGGACAGAGGAGAGGGTGCCTGAATCGGCCGTGGCCCATGACCATACTGATGTATATTTTGCTTATCACCATAGATCCTTCGTCTGGCGAAGGACGGCTATTCAGTCGGAGGCCCACATTGGAGCACCGGATTGAGCCCCCCGAGGTCCGGAGGGGGAGCGGGAGGAGGAGGAACATGAAAGACGAAATCAGTACTGCGAGGGATGCTATCACCCACTGATACAAGGGAACGGATCTGATGAGAGTTTACCAGGGCCAGCCGGACTGGGACTGAACGAGGACGTGATCTAGCCAGATTCTCGGAATTTGGCCGGATTCTCTGACTGTGGCTGGCCCGGGGTCTTTCTGAAAAGCCATTGACTATGACACTGGGACCTGTTTCCTCTGCATATGCTGGATTTTGGGGATCAAGTCAGTTTGGACACTCACCTCCTGGACCTGGAGGGAGGGGGAGGGAGCTGGAGCTTCCCACAGGGCAGGAAACCCTGACTGCCCTAGGGGAAGGAGGGGGGGGTGTGGGGGGAGTGGGAGGGTGTTGGGAGGGGGGGCGGAAATGGAAACTTTTATAATTTAATAAAATTTACTAAAAAAAAAAATAAAATTCCCACTAACTAGATTTTAATACTTTTATCTTTGGAACAAATAAATAATTGATGAATTAATGACGTGAAATTGTCTTAGTGTTGCTTTGCTTTGATAAAACATGACAATCAAAGGCTGGGAGGAAAGACTGTATATGGATTACAGGTTACAGTCATGAGAGGAAGTCAAGGCAGCAACTTAAAACCAGGACTTGGAAGCAAAGACTGAATCAAAAACTGTGGAGAAACTCTGCTTAGATAAACAGAATTGTATCCAGTGTGATCTCCTGGCTCAGTCTGAATAAACTAGTTATGATGTAAATATTGACTCCAAATGTGTCAAGGCATTTCTTCCATATAGGCAGTTTAATTCCTAGAATTCTATCATTTCATTGACTCTTTATCTCATCTACAGTTTTTTCTGTGCAATCAGAAGGAACACATTTGGTTTCGGCTTCTAAATAACTTGATATTTTCCTTCCCCTGAGCAAACTTTTCCTGCTTCAAACATATTTTTAAATAAACTTTTCCACTCACTCCATTTGTGCAAACTGAAATTTTGTTAACACACAGTGATTACACTTGACATTATTTTCTTTGTGGTAATGCCAGATAGGAGATCATAGAATTATCTACATTATATTCACATACTGAAAATCAACAGCCACACCAGTTCCTTTTTGTTTTAAGAAGTCCTGTATAATCAGAAGTTTCTAGGCAGTGTTTGCATTGCACATCTGATTCCATTGACATTTACCTTGGAGACAGATGACCAATGATGAACAGCATGATTCTTAAATGATTAACATGTTTTATCTTCCAGCATCTATGAACTCTGCTGTAGTGAACTAGAGACAGCCTCCTACCTGAGAGAGTAGGAGAATATATTCAAAAGAATGTTGAAGAGACAGAAAAGATATCGTATCACTTCTGACATAAAAAAGAGGATTACAGCAAAATAAAAGTACTGGAAAACCAACCAGACTATGATTTAGAGATGGGTTTCCAATGTCTTCATTTTCCACCTCTAGCACATCAGGTTCTATATCTGAAGGATCCCATAGCTGAGAGGTTACCCTTCCATTCTTGATAACAAAGCCAAGAAATATCAGCAAAGCCCACCTCTTTCCCCAGACTGGAGTGATGACAGGATGGTGGGTGTTGTTTGGATATATGCCCCACTGTCCTTGACTGAGGATGGTAGATTCACAGTCCTAGCTGTGAGTGAAATAAATAATTGGGACTCCAGTGCTTTATTCCCATCTGAGGTTCAGCATAAAACCTGTTCAGCTTTTCTGGTTCTATTTTCTCCGTCGTGCAATGCTGTTAAGAATCAGTGGCCTAGAGGATTGGCTTTCCTCGGTCCCTTTATGCCCCCTTGTCTGCTGCTGTATCTACTCTCAATGGCAAGGGTCAGAAGGGAAACCCAGAGGTTTGCAGTAGTGGAGGACCAGGTTGGTCAGAGTATGACTAATTGTGGGCAGGGAGAAAGGTAGAAGAGAAAGGAATGGAGGAAAGGACAGAAGGAGAAGAGGAGAGGGTGGGGGAGAGGTACTCCAGCTTCTAGCCACCCACACAAGACAAGCAGCAGCCACGTGATCAGGAAACCAGGAGACTGGCGTAGCATGCTCATATTTCCCCGGTTTACCTGCTTCACACTCTTCTCTCCTCACCCGGGTACCAAGCTACCTTTCAGTGATGAGAAATATGGGTGTTGCATACCATGCAGACTATTGCCTGAAGAAGTTATTAAATTATCAATCAGGCTATTCATAACCCAGGTTATGAATTCATTTAAATGTGTTCACTCCAACCAAAAGACAGAGGCTCATGAGGAAAAAATGTAAACAATCAAATAAATACATAACATATTCTCTGCAAGTTGCTAGAGTTAAAAAATTTAACCTCCATTATACATTGAGTATCCCCAAAGACTTCTATTGGGATTTTAAAGGTGGTGAGAAATTGTCGTAGTGATTTACCACCTGAAGGTTGCTGATGCATGAAGTTAATCTCAATTTTCTGTTCATCTGGGGTTTATTTGCACATGCTGTATCTACATTAATTTTTCAGCATGGTTTTTATGTATTTTTATTAAAGTATACTTTTCTTTTGACATTTTAAAAATCCCTGTTGGTATTGCAGAACCCAACGCATGCCTTCATTGACTTGATTAATGCCTGTTTCTTGCTTACTGTTCATGTTTGTCTTCAGGGAGAACAGTCCAGAAAATCCTGTTGATTCTCTGCTATTCATTGAATATTCATCTAGGATTGAACACACTGCTGGGATGTGTTGCTATTTATGCATGTCTCCCACCAGCCTAGGGATGCTGATAAATTTGTTAATCTTAGTGAAAATAATTTTTGGTATTGGACTACTGAGAGCAGATTTGAACTTACCAATACATTTTTCTTTATGATGCCAGATTCTGGTTTTTATATTTAGAAAAATTCAGCTATATTGGGATAAATGGTTTACTAAACTTTTGTCTAAACATTGGGAATCTATTAGACATTATATTTATGAATGCTTACCTTAAAAATTAAAGTGATTATGTTATGGGGTGAGGCCTATCCTTGGTTGTCAACTTGACTACGTCTGGAGTGAACTAGTCGCTATTAATGAAGGGAAAACCTGTAAGATTTTTTTTTTTTTGCTTGGTTTGAAGTCAGTGTGATGGACCAGTCTGACTCAAATTCTAACCAGCCATTTTCTTATAATGTCAAAACAAGTTTGTTCCCGTTTTCTGTAAAATTTAAATTTGACCATGTCTTGACTCATCTTTTGGAATTTGACAAGATACACACTCTCTATTCTGGCTTCCACCCTGATAAGTTAGATGTTCCGCCAGATAATGTTGAGTTGTTCTTCCAAGTTCCTATGTAAGAAAAAACCTTTGGAATCCCCCTTGCCTTGCAGTTTTGGGCTATATATGTTTCACCTTCATCCATACTATTTTCTCAAATTTTGTTTTAGGGAGATAGTTCTGTCTGGCAGAAAAGAAAGTTTGCTTAATTTGCCCAAAAATATTTGGGTTGGTGATCTTTACTCGCATTTGGTGGGATTAATGGTGGATTCACTTCTTGTCCAGACCTCTGAGGCGGGAAGACACACTCCTTTGACCCAGAATTTGAAGTGGGAAGACACAGTATAAAAGATGAAAAAGGAAGCTTTTGTTCTTTGCCTGCTTGCCCAACCTTGCTAGTAAGTCTGTTCATTCACTGGCATTAGAACCTACATGTTTGGGATTCCAGTGTCTACTGAAGACTAGCTCAGATCAGCCTGTGCACTGAGTGAATTTTAATCCATGGACTTTCCATTTATAGTCAGTCATTGTTGGATTAGTTGAACCAAACCTTATAAGTTACTCTAATAAATTCCCATTATTGTATTGAATTCATTCTTAACTCCCTTTGTGTATAGAATTCCTTTTATAAGTTCTGCTATTCTAAAGAATCCAGAAGTTTACAAGGGTTAAAAGAGTTTCAGTGAAGAAAACAGTTGAGGTCTATGGATGTTCTTCAATTTTAGAATACTTTCTTCTCATGGTTAAGGCATTAGGTTGAATCTCCAGCACTGCAAAAACAAGCACAGAGAAAGTGATACGCATTACTTTAGCCCCAAACCCAGAGCAGGTTCTTCTCTTGTATTCCCATTTCACAGTCAAGCAACTGTGGGCATCTTATTCCAAGGAGTCTGTATTGAGGAAATGGGTTGGTTGATGGGTGGTGTCATTTTACCCACGAGCCCCCATAGACAGTGCCTGAATTTAGAGGAATGACTGTCAAGCAGGATGTTCTGGTCTTGGGGATGTTCGACAGGGAAATGTTTTGAAGAGCAAGTTATTGGTGTCTCCCGAGTCACAGGTGATACGTATTCTCCCTCCTAACATAGAAGGGACTGCAGACTCGGGACGAATAGGAGCGCCAGCACCAGCTGAGTCCTGCGTCACAGTGTGCTGACTTGTGCTCTTCATTAAATTGGATGCTCACTCAGGATCTGTTTTAATTCATGCCAAGTCAAGATAACATTGTGTGTATGTGTATGGGTCATGAAACCAGAAAAGGGACCTCGAGAGGAGAACGTGATAGCTTCAGAAGGGCAAAGAAATGAGCAGAGGGTAATAGAGTACATGTTAAAAGCCAAACAGTGAGAGGAGGCAGCCAGGAAGGACCCGAGGACTAGAGAGAGGAGTGGCCGGAAAGAACAAGAACAAATCATGTATGAAAATGGCACAGTAAAACCTACTAGTTTGCATGTTAACTAAAAAATGAATTATTTATCTCTCATGTACTAGTTTATAACATATAATCTCCTTCTATATCATTTTATCTATATGGACGTGCATACATATGTCTGTCTGTCTATCTGTCTGCCTGCTTGCCTGCCTGTCTATCTATCATCTACCAATCATTTATATATCAAATAATCTATCATCTATCAATCTCTGTATGTTCTTTTCTCTCTGTTTCTGTCTCTTTATCTCTGTTATACAAATTGGGGTGTCAGTGGAACTTGACCTGCTCATCCCACAGAGTTTGTTAGACATGAATGTGGTTATATGTAAGAGAAGTTTTATACACTACTAAACATTGCAGATTGTTATTGTCATTATATCTTATCTTCTGTTGTTCATTTGAGATGAAAAGAACTAGTGTGGGTGAGGGCCTTGCTCCTGGGGAATTAATGGGGGCCAGCAAAGTCCAGCTCTACTGACTCCCTGCCAAGGTTCAGGTCAGTTGCCTCAATGTAGTGAAAGGACTAAGAAAATTTCTAGTCTAAGAAGTATGGAGCAAGTTCAGACATGTCCTGTTAAAATCCTGTTCCTTATTCTTCTATCTCCATTCTCATTGTCCTGTCTTACTTCTAACTTCTAGCTGCCTCTTCTAGCTTCTTCTATTATAAAAAAGTAATAAAGAAATTACAAGAATTGCCTTTTTATTGATCAAAAGCACATTCCTAGGGTAAGCAATTAGGGAGCTAAGCCATTGCCATGGCAACACAAGGTCCAAGGTTGCAGAAGTGAGACCATGGCCAGAGGGCAGAGGTCCAGTGAGATAAACTTTGAGACACAGGTCTTTTATTAGTAGACTGACAAGTGAAGAATTGGCATGCTTTCCTTAGTAACCTTTCTTGGACTTCTGCGGCTTTGACCTTGTACATAGCTGTAAGGTTTAAAATTTATGATCTACTTACAAAAAGTCTTTAGTCTTGTTTGAATTTGCTCTGATGTGAAAGTGAGCTAATTGTGTACAGTTAATCTGAGCAAAAGAACAAGGCAGAATTTTAAGTTTCTACAGTCTTGATGGGACAAAAAGATCCAGCTATAAAGAATGTCCCAGTATATATTCTTTATATCAAAATTATACAGATAAATGAAAAGTCATCTTCCTGACCACCCACAGATATATGTGCCTGTGTCCATAAGATTGAGATATAATAAGATTACATATACTCATCACATGAGATTATAAACTACAATGCAGGTATTGGGGAGACACCAAGTGGCTTTAGCAAAAGTGAGTGACCGTTTTCAGTGTTGATGGTCCTGCAGACCTTTCCTGGACAAGATTAACCTCCATCAGGGCATCACTCCTCTGGTGGGCTGATATCTGAACACTAGTTGTCATTTGCTGTAGCTCTCATGGTCCCTTACAGGGAATAGAATCTACTCTTTTTAGATGTTGATATTTCCAGGTAATTGTCAACAGTGCTTTCTCTTACTGACCTCCTACTGCACCATGTGTTGTTCGGGCAGTACTGGACTTCTTTCTCTTTGACTTTCTATTTTTGGTATATAATAAATCATTTATCTCCTTCAAGTGAGCTAGAGGAGAAATGAACAAACTCCGGGCAATGAAGGGTGCTTCTGCTGCTTGTGTTCTCTGAAGAGTACCTGGCTGTTATCAAAGGAAAGTCACACTTGGAGGCCAATGACCAATGGCCTATTAGCACTCCTCTAGGTGTAGACTGCAAGCAGGTTTTCTTTCACACTTGTTGGTGTTTTCGTTGTACCATAAGGAAAAGCCCTGCCCTCTAATAATCCTTCTGTCCTGCCTTCTCAGTCTTGCTCCTATTACATGTCTGTCTTCCTATTGCTTCCTCCTAATTTCTTCCTGGATAAAAATTTCATTTTATTGTACTGGGCTACTGTTTTATCTTGCATTTCTACCCCAAACTTGTCTTAAAGTTCCTATTCTACACAGGATGATCTTGAGTTTCTATCATTCCTACATCCAATATCCTGAGTGCTGAGGATACACACATAGGCCATCAGATATGGCTTTATATGGTACAAAAGACTGGAGACAGAACTTCATATTTGTAAGCCAAACTCTCTACCAATTCAGCTATATCCTCAGTCCAAATGGTGTGGCCTAGGCTGTAACTTGTGATTGTTTTGCCTTATCCTCTTCAGAATTTAACTACCAGTGTGCACCGCTACAATTGACCGTTGGTGACTATATCTCTAATCTTTAGTTTTTCTATATATTTGTTGTAAGACTGCCAAGTAACTCATTCATATTTCTATTCTTTGGCAACCACACAGGAACAGTGTGACTTCTTGAAAATAGATGGAGTGAAGCAGAGCTCGAAGATCAGGTGGGAGATTATGCTTGCAATGGTATAGTATTTAAACACTGACCCAGTGTGCTCAGGTTTGCAACCATCATTGTGGAAGGCTAGCGCACATTCCTGTTACCTTATTCTCCCTTAAGACAGCATCTTATTGTGTACCTTAGCTGTAGAATCCAGTCCATCATAATTTCATCAGTTTTTAAGGTCTTGATTTAGCATGTATGAGGCACATAGTTCCACCCCTAACATTGTCATTGAAGGGCCGTGACTTAAACAGAAACTGAAAAAAAAAAAAGATGTGTTAATTGAGAAACCATAAATTTGGTATAAGAACAATGTTTTCTTGGTGGGGGGTGGGAGTAGTTTTAAAAATTTGTATGACAGAGTATATTTCATACAGAGCACATTTCCCCAGGGTATTTTCACTGGAATCGGTGTGTTGTATACTGTAGGGGTGGCAAGAATTCTGAGAAATGCAGCATCTGCAGCAGCTGCTGGCTAAGTTCAGATGGTGTTGTCTGCAGCAGTTACTGGGTGGGTTCTGATGGTGTGGTCTGCAGCAACTGCTGGCTGAGTTCTGATGCTGTGATCTTAGCAGAATTCTACCAGGAGGAGAACTTTGTTTTCAGACCTGAGGAGTCCTGTTTTCTATGGGTCAGCATTGCTATTTTCTTGGGGAAACCAGTTGAACACCTTGCCTCTGATTTCAGCCCAGTTCATAAGTGGTTCACCAGCTTTCTTTTCATTATCAGTTTTACACACCAGGATGAAAGGCAGAAGCATACAGATAATTAAGCAGAATTTCTCAACTATGTTTAGAAATTAGGGCAAAATGTGTGCATAAAAATAGCAAACTAAATGTTTCATGCTTGAAACTCAGGCTTTGCAATTTAGTGATTCTTGGTCATGCTGGTGCTGGGAAATACTGAATATTTCAGTATGCATATTTTATTGTACAGTCATAAGAATTTCTAATATATTTTAATACACATTTTCTTTTTTGTGGAATAAAGAAAATAGGCCTCTTCAGGCTTGAGGATCAAAATGTCTTCTAAATAGAAACATCCTTAAATATATTAATGATTCCTACATCTTCCTACCCTCCCCCAGCATCTGTGAGCACCACTTTTGATTGGTGTTCGCAGTAGATTTCAGCCTCAATTGTTCAGATATATATTGGTTCTAATGTTCTTGACACTTCACAACTTATTTTTTGGAAAGTCTTGTCTAGAACACTTGAAGTTACACACACATTTTCATGATGTAATTTTACAGTGGAGTTTTTAATTCTGTATTTAGCGTGTAACCATGTGCATTAATCTAAGGGAGAAGGGTTGGATAATTGTCAGGACCAGCTCTTAGAGTCATCATATTTTTCCCGGTCCAGACTTGATGAAAGTGTAGGAATATTTGAAATCATTAGTTTCTTGATCCTGACAGGTGATCAGTGATACTCTTCCTTGAAAATTCGGCTGAGCCACATGTGGTGACCTCAGGTAGGCTTGTGTACATTGTGTCCCACAGTGTCTTGCATGTGGGATTCGATACTGACTATGCAGTCCCCAGAATCATTGATTACATGTAAGGACTGTCTTAATGTTAGACTCTCTTTGCTTGTACACAGGTTTTAACATACCCCACTGTGAGCTATATCAGACATTAACGTGTATACTTATGGTGCAACCACAGTTTAAATATCATTAGCAATAGCAACCACAATGAACATTTACTCATCATGACGATCAATCTTCAGTTTCAGCTTGACTGTGTATAGAGTCACCTAGAAGGCACACCTCTCTAGGTGTGTCTGTATGCTTCCAGGGAAGTTTAGCAGTGGAGGAAGCACCCGTCCAGGATATAAAGAATACCATTCAAGGCCCTGGAGACCCAGACTATAGGGAAGGAAAACAGAGAAAAGTGAGAGAGTCAGCTGAGCCTTTGTTTCTTTCTTGTTCCTGATTGAACGTGATGGGACACTGTCTCATGGCTCCCCATGACAGCCTGTATCCTTCCAAACTGTAACCTTCCTTCCATTACTGCTGTCAGGTATTCCATTGACAATGAGAAACTTAACTAGTTCAGGCTCACACCATCATGTATAAACCAGAACCATATCAGTCTTTGTGTAAGTTCTTTTCTGGTTTTATGTCTTCTTCCCATAGAGATTGATTGGCTGTCCTAGACTCTTGAAAAAACCTTCCTTCTGCTTATTTTTCCTTTATTTTAATGCAAATGTTATGTGCAAAATATATTATTCACCATGCCCAATTTTGAACTTTATATATTGAAATATTATATATATTTTTCTAAAATTGCTTTAAAATCATTGTGGCTTTTTCCTTCAGACTTATACCTTTTGATACATACAGGTACAATTAATTTACTTTGTATTATTATTTTGTGGTCTGAATACACTACCAACTATTATACAATGAAGTATTATTTTACATATATACGTGGGGAAATTTTTATTAAAGTTTGTAACCTTAGGCTTTCCTGCAATCCTAGTACTCTTAAAGCAGGTCCAAGATCAATCTAGCTTACATTTTTAGACTTTGTTCCCCAAAGTAAAGTAAATTTTATTTTAAACCTTGTTATTAACAGGAATGAATTTCCTTTGAATGTGTGTGACTGTGTGTGGTATATGTAAAACTGGGCATACCTCCCTGTGCATGCCTGTACATGAGCAAAGAAGCCAAAAGACACTGGGTGCCCTGCTGCATTATATTCTGCTTGATTCCGTTGATTCCATTTCATTTATAGTGTGACAGGGCATGACACTGAATCTGCAGGTAGCTTTGTAGCCAGCGAGCTTGCATGATGTGTCTGTCTCTGCCCCATAGTGGAGCCAGTGATCTTGAGTGATGTCTGTCTCTGCCCCATAGTGGAACCAGTGAGCTCAGGTGATGTGTCTGTCTCTGTCCCTTAGTACTGTGGCTGTAGGCTTGCCTGTGGCCATGTCTGGCTTTTCATACAAGTTCTGAAGCTTTGTACTGAGCTCCTAAAGCCTGTGTAGCAAATACCCCTACCCATCAACCATCTCCTTAACCCTCATTATCCTCACTTAGATTTCTTTTCATGGTTTATTAGACACTGATATAAATGAGCGACAAGTTTTAAGGCTGTGATAGCTTTCTTTTGAATTGTTTTTCTGCTAATTGTTGTTCTTTTCTTTAAAGTTAATTTTTTTAATGGGTATAGGATGACAATCCAACTTGAGAGTTCCCTGCAGCTATGTGGAATACCCTGTACAGGTTGATACAGGCACCAATGATGTGATTTCAGGTTTCCAGTCTTCTTCAACAAGCATTTCTCCTACTGAACCATCTTCCCAGCCCTTTCTTATGTATTTTTTTTCCTTTGACTGGTAGTTCAGTTGTGCTATAAAAATTTTTAAAGTACACAATAGCCAGCACTTTTTTGAGCTCTGCACAACTGTTTCTCTGTACATTTGGTACTTGATTTTAATGGCATTTCCGAGAGGACTTCTGTATAATATTTGAATGAAGGTTCACAAAAACACAAAGGGTGTGTCTTAATTGTTACTGTTTTGAGTCACAGAGTATCATAATGATGAGACCAGGAGCACATGTGTTAATTGTCTACTGTCCTTGTTTTAGTCAGATTTTCATAATTTGATATGGGTAGAATTTTTATTTGTTTACAAACACTGGGTGGAACACAAATGCATTTCTCTACTTTGTACACAAGTACTTGTGGATGTGGGTATAAGTATGTGGCTGCAAGTGTGTGGCTGCATTTTATTTTGTTAAGTTTAAAATAAGTTACATATATAATTTATATGTATATTAGTACATATATTGAATTAGTATAGACTAAATATATATAAAATATATCAAAATACATATATATTAAAATTAACATATACTACAAATAGCAAATTATATATATATATAACTTATATGTATATGATACTATAATATATTATACAGATATAGTTGAGAATTTTTTTTACTATTTGGAGTATATACTAATTTTAAATCATGAAATGCTTTTAAATTTTCTCAGAGCTCTTTGTTCAGTTCTAAGTGTAGTTTCTTGCTACTTTGACTGATTTTGGTGCTGAAATGAACATATTTCACTCTCTTGTCTAAGCTTTGTCACCATCCTTGGGACGTCATTATTTAATCACTCTCTCTAAAAAATAAATCAATGATTTCCTCAGATTTTCTGCCTGAAGGTTTCCTTAGCATGAATCAACATCTAGCTATAGAATTTATGTTCTAACTTGTGCTGCTGGAGCATCAACGTGAGGGCTAAGTTTACTCTGGAAGAGCGTCTAAAGAAAGAAGGCACCCAACAGACACTTGGTACATGAATTAAAAGAATGAGTGTGACTGCATTTTGTTCATTTGAAGATACAGAGTTTCAAATACAAGTCTACCTTGTAATATGTTAGTGCAGAATCAGGTGCCCTTGATTTAAAGTTCTTTATTGGAAACCGTAAGCTCAAATGCATTTCCACAGCCACAACTTTTCATTTGAGTCTTTTATCATTGTATTTTCTGTTTCACTTTGATATTCAACACACAGTGTAAGGGTTTCTACTGTTCACATTGCATATGTATTCCTTTTCCTTTATCCCCAGACAATGGCAGACAACTTGGGGATGTACATCTCTGTGCTCTTATCCAGGAATGGGGATAGAATGATACCAATGCTGTGTATGTAGTGTAGGGAAGACTTACGGGTACGGCTGTCAAAGTCACCTTGTACTGCCATAACATCAGTTGCGTGTTGTCATCTCAAAGACAAAGTCAGAGTGATAGGACATCACAAACGGTGGCAAAGTATTAGCTAGTATAGATCAAAGGCTGTGTCTTGAGCTATGCAGAGCTCGAGGCGATAAGCTGTCACTGACATCTTCAGAGTAGAAGTATACAGGCAGATCTCAGTGTCACATCTTTGAAACGTGGTGCAAAGAGCACTGACTTCTTTGTGTAACAAGACTGGGACGAATCATGTCTTGAGCAATTAGGCCTGATTCCAAGGCAATAGTCAATAATTCCTTGGATTTCAAAGAAGCTCAATAGTACTGATGTTTCTCTGTATGCTCTTATTGCACAGATGATGTCTGCCCTTTCTCTGTCCTGTGACGCTGATTCTAGGACCATCCACCCGGCCCCTTCACCAGTGATTCTAGTTGGGGTTGGTACCTATAGGAGATCATGGGGCTACTGGAGGTTGTGGCAAGAGGCCTCAACCTTTCTTAGCTTCTCCCCTGCTTCACGATCAGTTCTGCTCATGGTGCTTCGCACCCAGGTCTATGCCTGCGAGCATAATCCTTGGTCCTCATCGAGTGTCAGCAACACTATTTTCTTTTCTTTTTTCTTTAGGTTCAGGAGTGCAAAGGGTTTCACCTAGTTTCTAACTGCTGTGAACAGATTTTTTAAATAAATGTCTCATTCATTAAATAATTTCTTTAAAAATATCTGGGTGAATTGTATTTCTCTCTAGGACCCTTCACAACAAACCAAGTAGCTTAATGACATGGCGTCTAGAACACCATGGGATGAGAAATGAGGCTTCCTCAAGGACAAGATACTTACAGATGAAAAACACAATTCCTGGTCTGTAGTTTAATATCTCTAGGATGGGGTTGAACTCTCTCACACAGGGTCATTGGCAGAATTAAATGGTATAAGTAGACTTGCTGAATTTGTGGTAGTCATTATTTGAGCATGTGAACTGTGCAACCTTCTGTCATCTCTCCACCGCTATCTTTATTTCTTTGTGACTGCTTTGCTACCTAAGCTTAGTGACACCTGTATGGGAGTAAACAGCAAGAAAAAGTAATGGTTTTATAGTTTCAATACACTGCATATTATAGCAGCCTATTGTTTTATAATTTAAAATGTCTTTAGAGACATTGCACAAAAATAGAGCCAACAATATTACAAGCATGGAGATGTTATAAAGAAAAGAATTCAGATGTAGAGAGTTCAATGTCTTATTAAATATAACACAGGTGTGCTCAGCAGATGCAGGACACAGGATGGTCTACCAAAAGGATGTGAAGAAGTGAGGCATAGTAAGGTTGAAGACTTCTCAACATCTTAACATCCTTCTTAACATCTCGGAGTTAAGAAAGGGAGAGGAGGATATGGTTCTGGCACAGTTAAACAAGAAATTTGTGATGGAGGAGGAGGAGGAAGAGGAGGCGGTACAGTAGGAGTAGTAGGAAGTGGGAGGAGGAAGGGAGGAGGAGGAAGAGGAGGAGGAATGGGAGGAGGAGGAGGAAGGCGAGGAGGAGGAAGGGGAGGAGGAATGGGAGGAGGAGGAGGAAGGGGAGGAGGAGGAAGGGGAGGAATAAGGGGAGGAAGAGGAGGAAGGGGAGGAGGAAGATCTTTGGAGAGGAAATGAGGTGCTAAAGATGATGAAGAAGAGGACCAGGACTAGATAATTCAGGATCAGATGCCCTAACATTTGTGCAGTGTAGCCAAGTGATTACATTTTTGTTTCTTAATATACAACAGTTACCCATACAGAAGAAAACTTGTGAATTTTTAATATGAAAACTATAGTTTTTCTGTTTTTGTCCTGGCATTCTAATTAACATTTACTAGTATGCTAATAGTTATAATGTAAACAAAGAAAAATTTCATTTCCTACCCTTATTGTGAAACCCTCTAGAAATGCATTTAGAATCTTAATATTTTCTAATTCAAGTTAAATGCCTTACCCTATAATTAAAACATTTTTGCTTTTGCACAGGTATATTTTATTCATAGTATTTTAAAGTTATTTATGAATTAAATAACTTGACTGTCAGTTAGGATACAAAATGGCAATAGTTTTTAAATAGAAATTGATTTTAAAGAGCAATGGATAAATATTAGGCTTAAGGGCAATTAAAAATTTTTTGCTAAGGATATTTAGGGAAGTTTTTTAAAGAACATATTAGAAAGTAAAATTGGTCTAATATAATGATATTCAGCAGTGTTCATTTTGGGGATAGTTAATGTTAATGCTGCATATTTGTATTACTATGAAGTTCTGTGGTGTAATGATAAAATATGACAAACCCAGACCCAATGTCTTATATGAAACAAACACTATACTGTGTATTTTGACAAACATTTCCTTTAAAGAAAAATGCTTTATTTCTCAAGCTTCTATTCACTGTGGTAACCACTCCTTACTTCAAGACTCAGCACTTTACCCAATTTAATATGCCTTGGGTGACTAGGACGTTAGCAAGCACTCATCCTTTGCTTCAGGATTTTAAAATTACCTGCCTGCAACTCGCAGTGCAGTTGCCTTTGGTCGCCATAGCAACATCCTTGGTGTCAATATATGTTTGAGTGTATCCAGATCATGGAGAAACTAAAAAATATTTCTAGCCATGCAATAATAAAGAACAAAATGCAAAATGGATGTCCAAGCATGGTTCTTAGGTTTACAGAATATAAAAGAGAAGAAATCTATTGACAACAGCCTTTAAGATGTCTGCTAGGTCAGGGCACAGGTTTAAAAGCCTAGAATAAGAAAGCAGATGCATGATTTCTGAGTTTCCTGTTGCACAGTGGAGCTGGCTGCCGTTGGAGTAGGAAAGGAGATTCTTTGTTGTGTTTGATTGTCAGAAAACCAAAGGGAGAGAAGCTATGTCTCAGTCTGGGTGTAAGCTAGCAAAATATTTGGAGACCAAGGAGGTAAAGTCTTTTTTTTTTCCATTGTGGGACTTGATAATAGAATATTCCTTAATAACTGCTTTGTTAGGACCTGAGATACTTAGTGGGTAGGAGGCAAACAGTCCTAGACTGCAGACTCAGTTGGTACCAGATAAAAGGCATATTTAGAAAGCATCTTTAGTCACACAGACTCTTTTCTGATGTTCTTCTGATGCTCTTATTAAGAGCTGATTCTGTACAATAAAACACATATGTTGTAACTGTGCTTTAATAAATTTGACCCATGAGTGTTTTACTTTAAGGAAGATGTATAATAGTATTTCTGTCCTTCAAGAGAACCTATAGGTTCTCTTTCCAGTCAATATCTACCTCCTCTCAGAGGCAAGCATATGAAAACTCCTCACTGCCGTAGACCACTTTTGCCTGTTCTGCAACTAACAAAGGAAACAACAAGTGTTTAGTACTAGGGTGTGGCTTCTTTATCTTAGCCCACTTGAGGGCCATCTATGGTGTTCTGTGTATGAACAGTTTATCCCCTTTTATTGATAAGCAGTGTTTCACTGCAAAAATATGGAAAATTTTATTTATTCTTCCATTGGCTGACATTTTATTTGTTTACAGTTGGAAGCTAATGTTAATAAAGTTGCTAAGAACGATTTGTGTATCATTTCAGTGTGAACCCACGATCTTGACTGGTTACTGTAATAGCCTTAGTGACAGTGCAAGTCCACGGAGACTTGATAGCATAAGTCACCATATACAGACATGTTTACCAAATAAGAAGTCACTAGACAGCCTTCCAAGGTGACTGCACCAATTTGCCTTCTCAGCATTATTGTCCAGGTACTCTGAATGTTACACACTCTCATCTGTATCGGAGTGTTTAATTTATCTCAGTTCTGCCTCAAGGGTCGTTATTTTTGTTTGTATATCCATTTTCCTGGTGACTGATGTTAATATTTGATGGTGTGTGTTGAATATTTTTGCTATTTTTATGTCTTCCTTAGTGACTGTGTGTTCAAACCTTCTCTCATTGTTTATAGACTTAATTGTTATGTTTTACAGATGAGTCCTTTATTTTACAGACAAAGACTTGTATGTGTGCAGTGACTGTACCCTGGTCTAAACATGGTCCATTCACCCTCTGCACAACATATTTAATGAGTAGGTATGTTAGTTTTAAGATATTCCAACTTGTCAGTTTTACAGACGTTGTTGGTTTCTGTGTGCAGGTTGATAAACATTTAGCTAGTCCACGATTGTGAATACAGAATGGTGTGTCTTTTGGGACATTCCTAACAAGAGACCCTCTCCTTTACCTTGCCCAATATTCAGACTTTAGTTCCATTAGTTTCTGTGCACTTAAAATACAGTTACTATGGTTGATAAATTAACTCTGTGTATTCACATGGTTAGGTTTAACATTAAGGTTTGTATCAAATATACATATCAAATAGTTACTTTTAATTATTTGCATTACTCAAGGCATTTGTGTTTCCTCCTGATTTGTTTATCCAGTTCATTAGCATCAATAAACTGCTATGAAGACAGCTGAGCATTTGAGTATTTGCCTGTTGTGGGATGTATGATCACTGTGACTATCGAGTTTATATTAATTAAATAAAATCAAACTAGAGTCAGGAGGTGGAACCAGCAATTATCTGACAGGAAGTAATCACAGAGAGTCAGAAGGAGTCTGGAAAATTGATAGACACGCAGAAAGTAGGAGGGAGGGCCTTTGAGTGTGGTGGTTTTATTGGTTTGGAACAACGCAAGACTCAGCCTCTGGCGAAGAGGGACAATCAGCTAGCTGCTCCTCAACCTTTCTGAGTGAGCAGATTTTCACTCCAGTCTCTGATTCCCAAGTCTTTATTGGTAAACAGATCGGTAGAGATTTAGTAAAAACAAACAAATAAGCAAACCCACAACTGATGGCAGTGGCAGGAGCGGATCGGGGATATTGAAGCCCCGCCACAGCTGCTACCTGGGAAGTAGACCGTGGAGCCACGATTCCTGGCAGAAGTAGCAATAAATTCAGGCAGAAAACCAGCATTTGTCTACTTCTGGGACCTCTGTTTAATTATACTGATTTGTCTGTTTTTCTATTCAAACACAACATTGGCTTGATTACTTTAGTTTTACATTTATTTCTTAGAATTTGGTGATCAAATCCCATCAGTTAAATTTTTCTTTCGAGATTGTTTTAAATATTCCTATACCTTGAAATTTTATATAAGTCTTAGGGCTTAATCAACAAAATGACGTCTTTATATTTGATTAATAAGTTTTGCATGAATACATGCTTTTTGAATGAAATTTCCAAGAAACTGTCCTTTATAGACTTTTATGTACTGAATTCATTATTTTGTGAGCAATAAGAAATTATCATCATATACATATGACTGTAAGAGTTTAATTAAAAGACAAATACTATTTAGAATTTTTTAATCAGTTTTTTCTTTAATTCTTTCTCCATTCTATCAATGCTAGATTTGACTGAAATATAGAAAGTTAAACATGTTCAAGGCTATAGGCAGAGTTCAATCTCATTAAACTGTGCACTTGTAGCTCCCATTTCCTTGTTTTGCCAAAGTTATAAACTCTTTGAAAATTTCTTTTTCACCATTTGTGATATTTTTATTGGCTATGTATTTAGCCTTGATGCAATTCATTTTACATGTTACTTGACAGGAATAATATAGCTATATGTTCCTTAAACATAGGCTTTAATTGCTAATAGGGTCCACCATGTCTACAGCAATATTGGTTAACGCAAGTTATATTTGACAAAAATGGTCAAGCTGCTGCTATGTAGTTTTAAAATGAGCCTATCTCTGAGGTGAAAAGGAGCTCTGCTTTGCCAGTGAAACCCAAGGCAAGGAGACAGGAGACAGACTACTTCCCAACTTTCTTAAACACTTTCATAAGTCAAGCCTATTTCCTGACTTTCTTTCTCTCATCTTCATTTTCTAAACCTCATTCCATGAACCTATATTTATTTGTCACCTTATCATCTTGTTTTTTAATGTTGTTCATTCTGGTAGTAGGTACACAATGTTTCAACTGCTCTTATCCTGTTTCCCACTACCATTAAAATTTAGCCTTTCTATTAAATAAGAAAGTGAATAAATTGATAAACACAAAATAATAAAAATGTTGTGGTTTTTGTCTTATTTTGTATTTGCTTATTCATGTGCATATTTATTTTCTTTTCCCTAAGGTATTTTTATTTTATTTATGAAGTTAACTTAATTGAATGCATTTATTATGTCCAAGATATCATTTCTAAGTATCTATTTCATTAAGACTATTTTAAGGATTATTGTAAAACACAGATATTTATTTTTGTAATTAGATACCACTGAATGGTAAAAAGAAGGGAGATCCCATGACACACATGAAACATTGAAATTAAGTATAAGGTTTAGACTTTGGTGGCAACTAATATAGTCTTGAGGTTTTGGCCAGAAAAATCTTTAGATGAAAATCCTAAATGGCAATTTTGAGATGAGAATACTTCTACTTCACTATGCTTTTCTATGGGCAGCTCTGTGAGACAAAATTGTCTTGAGTTCCTGAGCTACCAAATGTATCATTATAAGTTAAGTTTAGTGGGGATTGGGATTCTGTAGCCTAAAATAAATGCTTGGAGACAATGTGTCGTGATGGGAAAACAATCCCTACAAGACCTCCATGAGCACCCTGAGCTGAGACTCAGCTGGGACTGTACAGGTAATTGCTGAGTTGTGGGCGGCTGTGTACATTGTGTCCATGTACTTGACATTGAATTCATTGAAGAATGAGTAAAAGATTCAAATATGAAAATATGGAATTAAAATATCAGACCGTCAAGTATGCCCTAAAATTCAGCGGTCAGTTTGAGAAATTAAGCTTGAGTTTTCTTTGAGAACTTTATGGGGAAATGATATTACATGGGGTCAGAACAGTATAGAAATAAAGACTGAGAGTCTGTGTAGCTTCTGTACGGATTTGTGATGATGGGAAACAGGGCTGTTTCACACACTGGAAGGACTGGAAAGTACAGCATTAAATTATTTAAGATAAAGGAAGCATCCAGAACAGTCTCCACTATGTAGTAAATTCTCACTAAATATTATTTGCATTATTTTAAAAGTATGTTTAAATTACTCCACATCTCTCTAATTTCATACATTGGTATATTATGTATGTTATGTGTTAAATGGAAACAATTTGAACAGTGTCATTTTTTTAGCTTCCTTTTGATATATATGCAAACAGACATGATTTATTTCTCTTTAAGTACCTTTGTTCCTGAGTCAGAAGGAGAGCTTCAATTCATTCTCACTCAGATACTCACATGCTGTAGGAAATCCTTCAGCCAGTAGCCTTTAAGTTACCTACCCACTTGGGTGTGGCCTCCCATACTATAAATGCTGATGTCAATTTCTCTCTCTCTCTCTCTCTCTCTCTCTCTCTCTCTCTCTCTCCTCTGTTCTGGCTAATGGATTAGGTTCCTGCTTCTTTGTTCATTTGTGAAGAGGACTGTGATTTGTGAGTCTAACCCTAAATAAATAACCCTTTATTATACTCAATTCTGAGCTAGTGTGGAATTTCTTTTTAGCATCTGTCTTCATCTAGTGGATCCCAACTTCACATCCACTGGGTAGAGCAATCTAAAAGGCCCAAAGGCCCATAACCCAGAAGGTCTCCCACCCCCACCCTCCTGGTTTGCACTTGCCTAGTAAGTGTTTTTTGTTTGTTTGTTTGTTTGTTTTTCCTTGCCACAGTGCTGCTAAGTGTGGCAACTTGGGAAATTTCCAGGCTCATGCACATTTCCCTCCCTGCACACGGCCACATTCCCTTCTGTGTGGCAACTTGTATAGCTTCCAGTTTGTGTTCCCTGCTCGTGAATTCTGGGCTCCTTGCTCCATGTACAGAATTGATATAATTGCTTTTAATTTGTCAAGCAAAAATTACTTGTCAGTATTTAACCAGGCACCAAGGCACAAAACCAAAGTGGCACAGGACACCACCAGCTGTGCTGCCCCCAGTCCTGACTCTTCACCACGCGGCTGCAGCTGTGGCAGCTGCTGGACAGCAAAGATTATAACACCTAAAACCATTTACCAAAGTCTCATAACAAAGGCAGCTATTTGGTTTATTTCAATAAACTTGAAAGTTATATAATTTCAAACAATATTACCTTGCAGAATTTTAATAACATTTTTGCTGATACTATGGATTGCATTCTGCAAGGCTTATATGGTTATTGTGATGCATCCTTTTATGGGATACTGGGACTCAGTTTACTGTTGCCTATTATAACCTTAAGAAAATGGTTTGATAACAAAGTCAAGAATGAGTCACTTTTAGAAATGATACAGTCTTTACAGACAAATAATGAACAGTTAGCCGACATGATTAATACCATCAAAACTCAAAAGTTACCTGAAAAAAATCAATACTATTGAAAAGGATAGCATTAATTTGACAGGCAAAGTTCAATCCATGTCAAAGGGTACTGAGAAATTATCTGAAAGAATTCATACTGTTGAATTTGACAATCAAAATCTGTTAAAAAGTTGTGATAGGTTAGCAGATAGAGTGTCTTTCCAGGAATGCAATCTACACACTATAATAATGTCCAAGGATGAGATGTTATCTTTAAATGAAAGACCTCAGACCTTGGAATCACATGTACAGAATGAGGACCAGGGGATAGGTGCCTCAGTGAAATCACTCGAAATATATACAGGCCAGGAGATTCAGGCTTTACAAAAGACAGCAGTAACAAGATTTGAAATGACTGAGGAAATTATTGGAGCTGATGAACAGGGAAAGAAGGCACAAGGACAGGATTTAACATTCCCAGTACCTGTCAGAGATGACTTAGCCATGGTTTTAGCTTCCTACCCTGTAATCAACTCTGACAAAGCATCAAGTTCTCAAGACCCCAAAGGATCCAAAGAAGGTAGATGGATACCTATAGGAATGAATGATCTAAAAGAAATTAAGCAACCTGTAGTAACTTATGGCTTGCATTCAGCATTTGATAGGGAGATGGTAAAGACATGGGCTTCTAGCAATAAGGCAACCCTAAATTACTGGCTTCCATTAGTTTCAACAGTTGGGGACGATGGGCCACAATTACCGTGGAATTGTTATTTGTGAGAAGAGGCAAAAATTTTAGAACAGCAGGGAAAAACAAAAGAACTTGAGACTTCCCAAGATCAAATTCTTGGTGAGGGCACTTTTACTGACCTACAGGCTCAAGGATTTTATGATGAACAAATTGTCCCTATGCCACAAAGCAGCCTTAAATGCTTGGAACAGGATTCAAGAACTAGAATAATAAATTGAGTCACATACCAGGGTTAAATAGGGCCAGAGAGAACCCCTTACTGACTTTTTTTAAAAAGAATAACTAAGGTTGTACAAATAAAAGAAACAGACCCACAAGCTAGACGAGTACTTATTGAATCTCTGGCTTTTGAAAATGCCAACTTAAAATGCAAAAAAATACTTGGGCCTTTAAAGGTTAGATGAGTACCAATGGATGAATGGATCTTGCATATAATGAACATTGAGACATTTGATTATAATACTGAATCTTGGGTAGGAGTGCAGTTTCCAAAAGTATAAGGAGACATCAAAGTGCCAAATGTTTTAATTGTGGTAGAATACGACATCTGAGAAGGGATTGTAGACAAGGAATTCCTAGAAATAATTTCTCCTCTGGGAATGCAAAAATAAAAGCTATCAACCTTCTGGATTATGTAGGAGGCGTGGCAAAGGCTGACATTGTACTAGTAAATAGAGATCAGCAAAGGATAGACAAGGCAGCTCAATTCCTTTGGAAAACTATTTGCGGGACCTCTTGCAAGCCCCCAAATCTAATGTGGTCCAGTTATTCCCTGTCACTTTGAAGGACATGTCTCACCAGGAAAATTAAAAAACCTAGTGCCTGCTGTAAAAAACCATACTGTTATGGTTGATGAAATAAACGTGGAGGATGAATCAAAAATTCCAGTAGGATATAGGATATGTATTTTCTGTCAGACTTCTGTAAATGCTCAAAGACCAAAGCAAAGAGTGTATATAAATGACATTGTAATTGTGGGTTTGATCAACATGAGTGTGGATGTGAGTATCACTACTCTAGAACCTTGGCATCCAAATTGGCCTCTCAAGAGACAGATGCTCAATTCCTAGGAATTGGAACCCCATCTCAAAGAAAATAAAGCACAAGGTTGGTTGAATGCATAGGGCCAGACAGACAGAGAGGAAGGCTGAGGCCATAAGTGGCTAATATCACAGTGAATTTATAGGGTTATGACCTGCTACGGTAATAGAATACCCAGATTAACATTCCTACAGAAACTCATGTTTCTGGGAAGGATGTTATAAAAACTATACACAAAGGTCACCAGCCATTCAGGCTGTGCAAGAACATAAAGCAACTAGCAAACCTTTAGAGATACCACTGGTCTCCTACCTTTAAAATGGTTAACTGAGAAAGTAATATGGGTTAAACAATGGCCTTTAACAGAAGATAAACTGCAGGCTTTAGAACAGCTGGTACAGGAGCAACTAGATGCTCACCTTATTGAAGAAACAACCACTTTTGGTATTCTCCTGTTCTTGTTGTTAAAAATAAATCTAGTAAATGGAGAATGGTGACAGATCTAAAAACTGCTAACAAGGTATTTAGCCTATGGGCCCTCTACATTCTGGAATTCTTCTGACTTCTCTATTACTAAAAGGATAGCTTCTTATAGTTATTGATTTAAAAGATTGTTTCCTCACTATACCTTTACAAGAAATAGACAGAGAAAAATTTGACTTCACAGTGCCCACTTATAATAATTCTCAGCCTACTAGGAGATACCAGTGGACTGTCCTCCCACAGGGAATGCTCAAAAACCCCCACCCTGTGCCAATACTCTGTAAGCCAGCCATTGGAAATCATACTTAATGAATTCCATAAATCTATAATTTACCACTAAATGGATGACATTTTTTACCTGACTCAAAAGTAATTACTTTAGAAAAAATGTTTGAAGAAGTAAAGAAAGTTTTTCCAAAAGGGGGATTACAAATCACTCCTGAAAAAAACAGAGAGGGGATTTTGTCAATTACTTAGTTTATAAACTAAGTTTACAGAAAATTAGAAGACAAAAGGCACAAATCAGGAGAGACTGAATGTGGCTCTTAATGACTTTCAAAGATTGTTGGAGACATTTCCAGTCTATGACCAGCTGTTGGGATAGCACCTGATCTAATAGTTCATTTAAACAAATTTTAGATGGTGACAAAGACTTAAATAGTTCCAGGAAATTAGCAGATGAAGTTGAAATAAAATTGATTATCATTGAAGAAAAATTATATGAGGCATATGTGGATAGGGTGAATCCATATCTTAATTCCAGTCTAGTAATATTGCCTTCCAGAATTTACCCTATGGGAATTTCAATATAAAGGGAAGATATTATCTGAGAATTGATATTTTTACAACATAAACCAAGTTAAAAAATAATAACTTCATTATGTAGAAAAGGCTTCTGAATTAATAATAAAAAGAAAATTGAGATGTCATCAACTAGCAGGAATAGACCCAGCAGAGATTATAGTGCCTTTTACTACTGATGAAATTAAAAAATTATGGGAAGACAATGAACCTTGACAAATACTTTGTGCTAATTTTTTTCTAGGCTAGATTATTAGCAATTATCCCAAAAGTGATAGAATTAACTTTATGAAGAGAACTCACTGGATCCTTCTCTGCATTGTACAGGACATACAAATAACTGGAGCCTGTACATTCTACACTGTTGCAAATAAATCAGAAAAGGCAGGTTACAAATCAGAAGATTTAAGTGGGACAAAGCCCTTGTAATTCTATCCAAAAGGCAGAATTTTATGCTATTCCCATGGTACTAAGGGATTTTAGAGAATCTCTCGATGTAGTTACCTATTCACAATATGCAGAAAGAATTGTCTTGCATATTGAAACTGATGAATTTAAACCAGATGATACAAAATTGACTTCATTATTTATACAGGTTCAAGATATAATCAGAAATAGGTTTGTCCCATATACATAATACACATTCAATCATATGTTGGTCTGTCAGGTCCTCTAGAAGAATATAATGCAAAAATTGATCAATTCTTGATTGGAAATGTGATGAAGGCCTCAGAATTTCATAAGAACCATCATATCAATAGCAAACTTTAAAGAAAGTTTTCTGTTACATGGCAACAAGCTAAGGAGATTATAAAGAGACGTAATTCTTCCTCTTTTAGAACCAAACACCACCACCTGCAGGGAATAACTGAAAGGTCCTCAAAAGAATGAAATCTGGTAAATGGATGTATTCCAATATGCAGATTTTGGAAAATTAATATACGTATACCACACCATTGATACTTACTTAGGTTTTCAGTGGACAACTGCAACTGCTTTGAGCTCAGAAAAGACTCATTTAGTAATCACACATTTATTAAAAGTTATGGCCATCATGGGTATACCTGCACAATTAAAGATAGATAATGGACCAGCTTATGTCTCTAAGAAAACGAAAGAGTTCTTTGTTTATTATGATATAAAGTACCATAGATATACCAAGCAATTCTACAGGTCAGGCAGTTGTACAAATCTCAAATTGAACTATAAATGATATGTTAAACAAACAGAAAGGGATAGAAAATACCCCCAGAAGTAGATTGCATAATGCTTTATTAACCTTGAATTTTTTTAACACTAATGAGAAAGGAACAACAGCAGCAGAGAGATATTGGATAATAGAAAGTTTTCTGAATTAAATCTGCCGTGTATTTCAAGGATGTGGTGACCTCATAATGGAAACCAGGAGATATGCTTCATTGGGGAAGGAGTTTTACTCTTGTTTCCACTAGAGAAGAAAAGCTATGGATACCATCAAATTTAATAAAGTTTTGGTTTGAAAAAGAGAAACCTCTTGAGAAAAAGAAATGATAGTTCATCCATAGATGTGATAACCATACAGGTTGTAAAGAAACCTCATAAGGGTTGGAGCAGGGTTCTGGTTTTGTCTTTGCAGGAAAATACACACCTTCAAAAAGTCAAGAGACCCTGAACATCTAGATGCCTAAAGAGCAACAGATAATCATTCAGTTAGGATCGCCAAGCAAAGAGAATTATGACTTATGGGGACAGATCATTTGAGGGTAAGAATCATTGAATATAAACTAGAATAATAGTCATGACTCACTTAAAAACCAAAGCTGCCTTTGGAGTTGGACAATGGCTCTGTTCTTCGCTAAATCCAAGCATGTTCTTAAAAGAAAAATTTAGAGTTTCTGTCTCATGTGAGGAGCCATCTGGTATGGGACAGAAAGAAGAAAGAATTTAAGAAAAAGTTTTCCTTTCTCCATACCTATTTTGTCTTTATCATACCTTTCAATGAATATATGTATGCATAAACAATGTTTAAGTTTTAACAATGAATAATAAGTTTTCCTGCAGTAATCTTTGAAGTTTCCAGGAAGAAGATGGGGCCTGACAACTCCACGTGGTTGATATAATGTCATAATGCTGATAGTATTACTATAAGGTCAGTGTCAGGTACCAGCTGCTTAAGACAGTTCCAACTTGGTTAGCTGAAATGGTGCACCTTTTTAAAATGCTCTGGCCAGAATTCCAAATAGGAACCTCAGAAAAACCCTACTGAATACTCAGAGACTACTTGCAATTACACCAGGATAGTTATCTTGAAACTTAACCATCATTTTACTTTCACAGGATACCATAGAAAGAACATTGCCTCATGACAGCTGGAAGTAAATCTAGAAGACAGCGTCCCCTCTCCCAACAAAGTTTGACCCCAGGGTTAGGGACATCAACTTAGGGGTTGATTATAATTGGCATAGGGTTAGGTGCTGGGGTGGAGCTTATGCAGGTTCAGTGATCTCTTTTGGAAAAAAAGGGATATTGAATGGAATAATAGATAGGTTCGTGTAAGCTTAGTCACACTAATAATATTAGTGTGTAGTAGAGTTAATACTTGTGAGATATTTATAGGCAATTTACATTGGTATAGATTCTCGTATGTTGACACAAATTCAAATTATTTTGATTATGTTCCTATTTCTGCCTAAAGTATTTGTACACCTAGGCAAAATCATTTTGTCATATTATATATATGTGTGCTTCTACCTTTGCTTAAGACAGTTTGTATATTAATACAATTTTAGGATACATTTACCATATTGCACTATATATTTGTACCTCTGATCAAGATACTTATACATTGTTTACATTTTGAAGTCATTGTCCTCACTTGTTACACAGTTGTTTAAAGATTGTTTTTATGAAGTCTCAGTCTTTAAAAAAAAATTATAGGTCAGTAGTCATCCATGCTTGTCATGCTTATGTTTAGACTAATCAGGTTCTCTAGGTACATAGAGATTGTATTCTGCATAGACAGGTAATCACCAATCACTTCAAAGAGCTGTAGAATATGGCATCTAAATAACTTAGGGTTCTGTTGATGTGAGACACAATTGCTCCTGGTAATATGTAGGTACCCAGGTCTTTTTCCCTTTTCTTCATGGCGATTTGTAGGGCTGTTTGACCTCTGGCTCCCTGGCCTCTCTGCTCTGCACTGGCCTGAGGGTATAGCTTAGAAAGAACTTGGCTCTCTTTTGTTATGGTAATTCCACCTGTGAACAAGGCTCCAGCTGCGGGCCCTATTCACCTACCACGCCTGCCTCCCCCAGCTGATTCTGGCCTGAGGCGCCGGGCACCTGTCATCTTCTTCAACTGATCCTGATGGGAGGGGGCCGTGCCCTTTTGCCTTCTTGCCCACTGCTATATATACCTGACTTGAGTTTAATAAAGTTGCCATTTGCTCTTTGGTGAATGAGCAGGTCTCTTTGTGTCTGTGTGTTTAAACCCTTAGGACAGTCGTCCATTCTCGTGGACTCGAGTCAGGAAAGTGTGCGCCTGTTTCGAGGTCTGGGTATTCACAGAAAAGTGTGGAGGCTAACAGTAATACCAATCTATTTGCATCAGAATGTTGAGCACTGAAGACACTCCAATTGGAGCTTGTTTTCTTCTTGACAAAACTGGCCTTTGGGCAAGGAATTGTGCATGCATTGACCACTGACAAAATGCATGATGTCCAGGCAAGACAAGCAGAATATAAGAAAAAAGACTGTCAAATCTTGCCAAGACAGGGTAAGATGGTCTTGAAAGATTTCCTGCCTCTGAAAATGGTCCGTCTGTTACTCAAGGCCTTAGCCAAAGTTGGTTGCTCCAACGTTGAAATGAGACTTTGGGTAGCCAGTTGTCTCTGTCATTTGTTACACATTTTGGAAGTTGTTTGATTACAGTTCCTGCTTACTCAAGTAATATTCTTTCCCTTCTGAGGTCTTCAATGGGGTTGATATTCATATTTACTTTGATCTCATGACTTGGCCAAGTTATTTATAATATAAGACTTACACTTCTTAGGATAAGGTAACTCTCGAAACCTTTATCTTGCTTGATATTATGCTGGTTGTAATTCTAACTTTTATACTTGATATATGTTCTTATTGTATATAATTTTATATTAGGCTTAGAACTTTCTTATTTAAACAAAAGCTATAGGAAATGCTTCAGCCAGTAGTCTTTAAATTACCAACCCACTTGGGCATTGCCTCTTATACTATAAATGCTGATGTAGAGTATGTGCTGCTCTTCCGGCTGCTGGAATCGGTTCCTGCTTCTCCTTTCATGCAGAGGACTATGATTTGTGAGTCTACCCCTAAATAAATAACACTTTATTATACTCAATTCTGTGCTAGTGTAAGATTTCATTCAGGCATCCATCTTTACTCACAAATTAGATTTCATCAAATGTCAAACATTTTCAGTTCAAACGATACTTTAAAGAAAATAAAAAGCAAGACACAGGACAGGTTTGCAAATAACATGTTCAACAAAGACCTATCTAGGAAATTCACAGAACAATTAACTACTCATTAACAAGAGTAGAAACTACTCAAGGAGCAAATGAAAGATTTGAACACATTTAAGGAAATGCAGATAAAGACCACAAGAAGACACAAGTTGCATCCATTAAAATATCTAAAATTGGAAATGTTTTTAATAAATATTTTTAATACAAAGTATTGAGGATCACAGAAAACAGTTTGAATCTGTATACTACTGGTGGAAACAGGAAATGGCATAATCATTTTAGAATATATTTTAATTTCTCTCTGGGGAAATGCACACATAACCCAATATGATATATGACTATTCATAATAATTCTTAAAAATAAAAGGAAAACAGCAGAAGGAGCTATTTTCTATTATAGTGATAATCCATTTTTTATAATTTGAAAAACACAAGTTCATATATCTGGATCAGAACAATTAAAGATTTGGGTGTTTGCCCTGCCTGGAATGCTTGCTGCCTGGTGAGTGACTGTGCTATAACCAAATGCTACATTGCATCTCCCTTTTATACTCTCCCACTTCTTGATCCATAACTGGTAACTGAGAGTTTGGGACCTCTGTTACAAGTATATTTACTAAGTTGAGGGTTGATAACTCTGTAATAAGTGTATGTCTTTATTGTTTTTTCTTTCTAGCCCTGAAATTAGGGAGATAATGTGTGATGCTTAAAGGAAAGAGATCACATACCAAGTGTTTTTCTGGAGGCTACATGGTCACAGGTAACTCGACTGTCTCTCTGGGCTGCATATTTGGAATAAATTAGGTTCAGATTAACAGGAAATTATGTATATTTATCATTAAATAAAAGATTTCCTACAAAATAAGAGATTGTTTCTTGAATACAGAACAAAATTCTGAGAAGGTCAGAGTCCTAAATAAATCTGAAAAGATCAGCTTACATAAAGCCCACAGTCACCAATGTCAGAAAAGCCCACTCCTTTTCCTGCCCCTGAGGGTTGTGTCTTGTACACTATGCCTGGTAGAATCAAGAGCTCTGGTGCTTTCTATTACTGTGGTACGGTCCAGTGTCTGTCAAAGTCCGACTCCTGCATTCACTTTTAACCCACTGGAAGAGAATTGTTTTGAGAATCTGATGAAAATTTGTCACTTGATAGCAAAAGACTTATATAAGTACATTTATAATCTTACATGTAATTTCAGGGGCTGTTCTTCACACTCTCATGATGAGAACCCTGTTTTAAGTAGTAGCAGACTAATCGGTATAGTTTACAGAGGATTATTAAAGTATATTAGAGCCCTCTGGCTGATGCAATGAATTACTACTAACTTAGTGACTCACAGTAAGAGAAATCTATTCTCAGTTCTAAAGGTCAGAAGTCTGGAATTAGTATGATTGGTTTGAACGGTATTGCAATGCCACAATCCCCTGGAACCTCCAAGTGAGAATCAGTGGTCTTGTACCCTGTAAAGTTTGTCAGTTGTACTGGTTTAATAAAATGCTGATTGGCCAGTAACCAGGAAGGAAGTATAGGCAGGGCAATCAGAACAGGAGAATTCTGGGAAGAAGGAATGCACAGCCTGAAGTCATCACCCAGACATAGAGAAAGCAAGATGAGAATGCCTCATTGATAAAAGATACCATGTGGCTAACATAGACAAGAATTATGGATTAATGTAAGTGATAAGACTTAATAAGAAGCCTGAGATAATAGGTCATTCAGTTTATAATTAATGTAGACCTTTGTGTGATTCTTTGGGACTGAATGGCTGTAGGACCAGGTGGGACAGAAATCTCAGGCAACATAGAAGTGGTTGAAGAAGACTCCTACCTTACTGAAAGTGAATGGAATTACTACAGAAGGTGCAGAGTTCACCATGGAAGATTAAACAGCTTACCTGCCTCATCGTAGTTGACATTCTTTTCCCAGTGGCAGTTATGGTGCCAAGAAGGTAGTTGGGTCTCACAGAATTTTATGATGCTGCCACATCCTTTCACATATAGGAAGGTTAGAGATTAATCACTTCATCATCCATCTTAATTTTTCAGGGGCTACATACTCTCAGGTTTTGGAGATAAGCGACCCTTCTCAATCAGGTCCTACTGCTTTCACATGAAGATAACAGTTTTCGGGACACCAAATACGTTATGATCCAACCCCTTTCTATTGTTCCAGTAATTGTTTCTTTCATCATTTCATCATTTCTTTCTTCTTGTTTCTCTTCATTTTCTTCTTCTTCTTCTTCTTCTTCTTCTTCTCTTCTTCTTCTTCTTCTTCTTCTTCTTCTTCTTCTTCTTCTTCTTCTTCTTCTTCTTCTTCTTCTTCTTCCTCCTCCTCCTCCTCCTCCTCCTTCTCCTCCTCTTCCTCCTCTGCCTTCTCCTCCTCCTTTTTTCTACTTCTTTTTCTTCTTTCTCCTCCTCCTCCTTCTTTTTCCGCCTCCTCCTCTTCTTCTCAAAAATCTTCACACTCTCAAAATAAGCTCAGGACTTTTTCATTTCATTTCAGTTAATATGTTTGTATTTGTGCTGCCCATGAATACTGCCTCAAACAGTGCCTCTGGACATAGTTTGGTTCTTATCTCTTCTTCAAAAGCCCATTTGGTAAAGGCTTTATTCCCAGCTTGTTTCTATTGGGAATTTATGAAGTCTTTAAGAGGTAAGGTCAGTGAAAGGTTCTTAAGTCATTGCTGTTAATCTTTGAGGCTAGCCATTTTTTTAAATTTTTAAATGTTATCCAAGGCTTAAATTCCTACTTTTTCTACTTGATTTCACTCCTGACCAGTTTTGAATTCCAGTCTGTGGTTGTTTAAATGGCTCCTGTGGACTCACATGTTTGAACACTTGCTTCAGAGTTATTGGAACTGTTTGGGAAGGATTAGTGGAGATGTATGGAGGAGTTGTGCCACTGGGCATGGGCTTTAAGACTTGAACAGTCTTCCATACCATTTGCAATGCACTCTCTGCTCTGTGGTTTTGTATCAAAACCTGATTCTTCTTGTCCCCATCATCATGGACTCTAAGCCTCTGAAGCTATAAGCCAAATTCAATTCTTTCTTTTACAAGTTGCCATGGCATGGTGTTTTATTCCAGTAATAAAAAACAATTAAGGACATAGCCCTTATTTTATAATGATAAACTGTGTTAAGTAGAAAAGAATTAATTTCTTTGAGGCACTAAAATAGTACAGGAAGTGTAACCATCATTCCTGGAAGAACTTTTTAGCTGAGCATATAATACTAAATTTTGGATAGATAAAGAAATAAAGTTAGCATTAAATGAAATGGTATTTAAAATTAAAGAATGTTTTCCTTCCAACAGGAGAAAGGTAAGTTGCATTAAATAAATATTTCATTAAAAGAAAAGTAGTCTTGAAGACAAATTCAGGATGGCTACTCAGAGGTTAACCCAATTAAGCCTCCACTGTGGCATTGATGTCATGCTCTGCACAGTGTCACCCTTGATTCAAGCAGAGCATTTGCTGCTTGGCATATAAAACAGACACATAGATTGACAAACTCGAACTCATGTCCATTTTCTGAGTATTTCTAAAGTCAGTAATTGTCGTAAAAAAATCTGATGAAAGTCCTTTTCCACAGGGAAATAAATGCATGTGCCTATATACATAGAAAATTTGCATCCTGTGTTAGGGACATTATAAACTAAGGAGACGGTATTTAGAAGTTGGGTATTAGCAATAGCAACTCTTGGCTACTGGACCAGAGAGGAAATCTCTTTATAGAATATTCCTTCAGTTTTATACCTGTGCTTGTTTTCCTTCAGTGAATGTTCTCATATCTCTTATTTTCATGTTTACCTAGACAGTATCTCCCCTAGTCATTCTGTAGCAGAGGTTTTGGATTATATGAATCACACTTCCCTGGTGTTTCTATGTCTTGATTTGCAAAAGAGCATTAGGAATTTCCTCATGAGACAGTCATTGAACAAATGACAGAATGACTATATTTTTTGTAGTTCTAAAAACCTTAAATCCTTGTATATTTGTAAGATTCTATATGTCTTCAAGTATAGGCACACAGATCATTACTACCACTGTGCCTCAAGATGCAGCAATCTGAATAGAAATATTCATTCTGTGTCATACACTCAACTAAAGAAGATAAGATAGTAATTATATTAAGGTCCTAGCTTGGGCAACTAAAGTATTGATTATACAGTGAATTTCCCAAAAAGACATAGAATGTCTGAGATGGTTAAAATTAAGACTCTGTTTTCTAAATTATCACAGTTTTAAAAATCAATATTGGTAGATGTGATGTAGGTCTTATGCATCGTTACCCCATTCGCATCCTGTGAAGATTCAGCAGAATTGCTGAAATGCCCATGGAAAGTAATGCTCCATGGATTTCTCATGATCATGTGGTCAATCATACAAATTTCAAATCCCTTTAGTTTGTAGTGGATTAGGCTCATTGCTAATAAAATGTTGATCAACTGATAGTCAGGCAAAAAGTACAGGCTAGATGATCAGACTGATGATGCTGGATAAAAGAAGGACGGAGTCAGGGAGGAGTGAGCCAATCACCAGGGAAGACATGCTAGAGGACAGGTAAAGCCACGAGCCACGTGGCAAAGCATGGATTAATAGAAACTGGTTAATTTAAACGTAAAAACTAGTTATCAATAAGCCTGAGCTATTGCCCGAGCACTGACAACTAATATAAACCTCTGTGAGTTTATTTGGAACTTTGCAGACAGGGCAGGAAAGCTGCACTTATCATTTGTCTACAGGTTTTTCCTTCTTTTGTTCCCCAGGAATATGGTAAGTTTCCTTGGTTTGCCCATTAGGGACCGTCATCAGTGCTGGGTGCTTCAGATTCATATTTTCTTTCAACGCTTTAACTTTGACAACTTTTGCAGTTATCCTGCTTCACATACACCTGGTGAGTGTCTTTGTGTTGCATGCATTTATAATTTTGTAAGTTCTCTTACATAACTGTGCTAAAGAGACACTCGTTACAATCACAGATGACACCATATTATTTACTGAGCACTGATACTTCTTTTCACGTAGCGGTATAGTTGAGGAGTTGTTGCCTGGATGTCTATCTTCAAAGCAATGGTTAAGAACCTAGGTTCCTCTATCATCAGATGCAGTGGCTGCCAAGGTCACTTATGGGTTTCTCTCCTCAGAACATCTGGGAAATAAAAAAGAGATTGGTGGACTTTCAAGTACAGATATGTTTATTGTAACCACCACTTTGCCTCAGAATTAAAGCAGAAAGGCTCATAAAGAATTTCTTCTTAACCAGTAATTCTCCATTCACTATAGATTCTGAACTTCAGATCCACCGAACACTGTTGCTTTTGAAGTTCAAGGCTTCTTTAGAAAATATCAGGTAGCTGAACAAATTTCCATTCTTGACTAATGTTTATACAATGTATTCATCACATGTTACTTTGCATTTTCTTAGTGAGGTCTTCTTACACTCACTTGAAAAGTGTCTTCTGTTATAAGAAAAGAAACACACATGCACATGTACACACGCACACACATACATGTACACAAACATATAATCAAATCCAAATCAATAAACACTACAGTCTTTTGAAATGTGTCTTCTGTTACATGAAGAGAAATACACGCGTGCGCACACACACACACACACACACACTCACACAATGTAAAGATACAAAAACACATAATCAATTCCAAAGCCATAAACTAAACCAGACCAAGACAAAAATAGCAGATGAATTTTGTGGTCTTTCTTTTGAGCATGTCTGGTGTATGTTCATGTGGTGTGTACGCACACATATGGATGTGGGGAAAAGGCCTTTGTGGAGGAGGATGGAGGAGGGCACCAGGCAGGTGTTTTGGCTCTATCATATTCATCTCATCCCCTTCAGATAGGGTCTCGCAGAACCTGACTTCACCTGTTTTCCTTTTTTTTTTCTTGGTCTGCCTGTGCAGCAAGCCCAGCGATGCTCCCGAGTCCTTCTCCAGTACTCATGTTACAGTTGTTACAGGTGTGGTCACACCTGGATTTTCACGTGGATCCAGAGATTCAAGCTTAGGTTCTGTGCCCGCGGATCAGGCAATCTTTCTCATGAATCCATCTCCTCAGCCCCTGGTTTTATGTTTTATTTCAGAAATCTGTTGTCGTAATTTTCCTGGGGAAACATAAATGACAGATTAAATAAATGGTTCCACTGAAGCCCAGATTGACGAATCAATGAGTTTGTTAGGCTCACTACAGGAGCATAGGTAATAAGGGGTTATTTACAGGAATTTGGGAGACCCTAATACAGCTGCTCAAATGAAAACTCCTGTGTCTGAATGGATGAAACCCTACTGAAAACTGCGCAGAGTCCTCCTTCAGCTAACTCCCACCTTTTCTATACTCTCGAGCCTTTCGAGAACAGATGGGGGCAAGGTTCCATTTCAGCTTGGGGAGGCCACAGGAGAGAAGGAGTGACAACTCTCTCACATAAAGTCTGACGACTTCACCACTTCTTGTGCCAAGCAACATTCATAGACTGGATCGTTGGAGGGTCTCAGGCAAGTGATTCAGCGGCTCTGATTGCAGATGGTAATTTGTTCCATAGCAGTATCAGGGGAAAGAATCGCTGGAGCTCCAAAGAGGCCATAACTTATTCTGACACAAGAGTCAGAGGAGGGCTCTTATTATTGCATTTATGTAGTGGAGGAACAGGGAAGGGTATTGCAAAGAGAAAGAAACAGTGTTTATAATTCCTGATGGTGTGAAAACTCCGAGCTTGTCTAAGGAACATATTTACAATTCTTTTATGTCAGGTTGGCAATGTGGATTTAATTCCACTGTCTAGAACCTGGAATTACTCCTAAACTCTAGAAATAGAACATAAGACCTCCAATGAGTTTCACAATTCAGTTCAACTTTGCACACGTGCATTTTATAATTTGTCCAAAACCCTTGATAGTCATTACTAGCTTGCAACTTTGTATTGCCATTGAAAAGCCCAAACAAACTATGTCATATCCTTTTGTACAGTTACAGCTAAGAACTGTTATTGTTTATGCCATTCATTTGATTTTATGCAATCTGGGGGCGAGTCCCTGTTTAGTGTGGTTATGAATTCTTAGATCATTAATTTTTAACATATGTTTTCATGTTCTTTGTATTTTTTGTATTTATGTCAATGCTTTGTATTCTTAACATTTATATTAATTTATCAAAATCATGGGATTCAATACGACATTTTCATACATGTACATGATCTACTTTGACTAACCGTATTCAGCCATGATTATACTGTCTCAAGATTTTAAACATAATACACACACCTAATATCCACAAAATATACATCTTAATCTTCTAACGTCAAGCTCAAAATAATTGGTGTTGGCCACATCAGTAGCTAAAAATAGTGTTAGGAACTTGTTGATCTGTCAGAAAATGAATTAGGAATTAGTAAGAAAAACTCATATTTATTATGAGTTTTATTATGTCAGGGTCACAATCGATAGTTTCCCAATGTTTTCAGAGATTCTTTACACCAAGCCATTAGGTTCCCTAAGACTCAGGTAGAGACACAAGAGAATTGGACAATAAAATGAAAGATCCAGAGAGATAAGACGTAGGCAAAGCACAGACGTTCAAGCAACTTTTCAGATAGAAACATCAGATGGCAAGTTTTAAAGTCCTACAGAATACAGAAGCTGTTCTCATAGCTAGAGGCCAATGCAGGGGAATCCTGGTGAGTCTAAGCCCCAAACCAAGAAAAGTTGCCAAGAGGAGACTGTCAGGTGGGCATGGGTGGGGAATGGGGATGGAAGGCTAATGGTCACATTTTCTGATGGGATCCGATAGAGTCTTCTTGCTAGAGGAAAACTGCTTAGATGATCCGCCATTTTTCTTATTCCACTCCTAGTATCCAGCAGAATTTGTCACAGAGAAGGAGCCGTGTCTGCCGCCCTCCCTGTGTGTGTGTGTGTGTCTGAGTTCAGACTCCTTGGCTGTGAGGTTTGAGTTATGTGAGTCATCAGCAGTACCAGAGACTAGTCTGTCTTCATAGAGGCTGAAGAAATGGTGGGGTTTGCCATCATCTGGGCTGTGGGGCTGGCCCCTGACTCCCCCTCTCCTTGCTCTCTTGTTGCTTCTCTCTTCCGTGTTTCTCCTTCTATTTCTTTGCCAGCCCCGCATAGCCTTTCTCCTGCCTTTTTATCGGTGATTCAGTGTGTGTTTTTTTTTTTTAGACCATCAGGTGTTTTAGACAGGCAAAGAATCACAGCGTCACAGAGTCAAACAAACACAGTATAAACCAATGCAACACATCTTACAATAATATGCTACAACAGCTGATGAAATCAAACACACATGTTTTCATCCCGATGTCTCATTTCATCCTTCACACTCCCAGTCATTCTCCTTCCATCCTTTGTCTCTTCTTCCTCCTTTCCTCCCACCTCCACCCACTCCTCCTCTGCTTCTTTTCAGAAAGCGGCAGGTCTCTCATAGGTGTCAGCAAAGCATGGCATGTCAGTTGAGGTAGGACCAAGCTCCTCCCCTTGTATTAAACCCAGTCTGAGGAATAGGTTCCTGGAAGTCAGTCAGATCATTAGGGACAGGCCCTGTTCCCACCACTAGGAGTCCCACAAGTAAATCAAGCTACACAACTGTCACACATTATATAGAGGGCTTAGGTTAGGCCCCATGCAGGCACCCTAGCTGTCCAGAGTCTGTGAGCCCCTATGAGCCAAGACTAGTTGTATTTGTGTTTTCCCTTGTGATGACCTCAATCCCTGACTTATCCAAGTTTTCTTTCCATTCTTCAGCGGGATTCCTCAAGCTCAGCCCAGTACTTGGCTGTGGATCTCTGCATCTATTTCTATCAGTCACTATGATCACTACAATCAGTCACTGGATGAAGACTCTCCGATGATAGCTGAGGCACTTACCAACCTGATTACAGGAAATGACCATAGGAGTCTTAGCTAGGTTTATTTATCTTTGTAGATTCATGAGCTCTTGCACCAGGTTTCTACCTGACCCCACAATACCTCACATCAAGATGTCACTTTCATTATTCTTTCCCTCCATCCACACCCCAACAATCCAATCCCTCATGTTTCCATCCTCACTGGCCCAGTCTACCCAGGAGATCTTTTCTGTTTTTCCTTCCAGTGGAAATCTATGTGTCTCTATCCCTCTTTGGTCCCTCCTTCATACCTAGCCTCTCTGGGGCTGTGAATTGGAGCATGGTTACATTATATTTACAGGTATTATCTATTTATGCATGAGTATATACCATGTTTGTTTTTCTGAGTCTAGGTTACTTCCGTCGGGATCATTTTTTCTAAGTCTATCCATTTGTCTTCAATTTTCCTGATCTCATTGTTTTTAACAGCTGAGTAGTATTTCATTTTTTTATCCATTCTTTCATTGAGGAGCATCTGGCATTTAAATACTATATTCTCAGATGGGTTGCCTATAGTCATTGCCTCAATTCCCTACCATTCCCTTGGTAACTCATTACAGTTTGGCTTTTATTAGCATAAAATTTCACTGTGTAAGTGACTGTTGGCTTCCAAATAGTCAAATTCAAGAAAAAAAATGACGTTTGCTTTGACATAAGATTCTTCCATTTCTTGTCGTTTGTGTTCTCTTCTGATTTTTCTTTTCCTTTTCTTTTTTGCCTTTTTTCTATGCTGGGAAATCTCCTCTGATTGCCTACCCATTTTCCCGGGTGATCTAGACCCCCAAACCTAGAGATTTTTTTCCTCATTCCCTTGTTAGCAATTCTAGAGTTGATATTTCAAGCCCAGAGATTCTTAAGAGTTTAGATGAATTGCTGTTAGTCAACATGTCTAGCATGTCTACTGGAGGCTTTATCAGCATATTTCTTTTTAAGGCTGTCCAGTTTTCTACTGTCTTACTCACTCTGTAACATTGCAACCACGTAGTCAGTCACATGTGCTACAAGTATGTTGACCAGGCGTCCTTATCCCTTTCATTATGTTCCCTTGCTAGTTCTTAAGCACGTGCCGTCAAGATTCAATGACCTTTGCGTCTAAGTATTGTCTGAGTTTGCTTATTTCTATCTACCCCTTTCAATACTGCATCGCTTGGTTGTGGATTATTCTCTCTTTATTCCCTCTCTTGAAGTTCTGTTTATTGCACATATGTAAGATAAGAGACTGATTAAATAAACATTTTGTGTAATTATATGATGTTCTTTTCTCTCTATCTCCCCTTCTCTCCCTTCATCCCACTTTGGAGAGAGGGTCTCACACATCTCACACTGTCTTCACATTTGCAGTATAACCCCTCTGCTTCCACCTTCCCAAGGCTGGGGTTGCAGAGGTGTACTATCATGCTCTGATTATGTGGTGCTGGGAATCAAGCCTCTAACTTTGTGCATGTTAGATGAGTACTCTATGCACCGAGCTACACATCTTTCATTCAGACTTAGCATATCTCCCTCCTGGAGTAACGGTACTTCTGTAACTAGCGTCCCTTTCCCTATCCCAATCCTACTACAGCACTACCACTAAATGACCCTTCTGGAGGACCATTCCCTCATGTCACTCTGCTTTCAGTCATCTTAAGGATGAAGACCAGATTCTCAGAAAGTGCATGAGGTCCTGCTTGTTGTCAGGTTTTCATTAGTCACTTGCCTCATATTTGCTGCAGTATTTCATTCTTGGCTCTTTTATTCAGCTATAGAAAATGCTCCAAGAACATCACTGATTTGAGCAAAAGTCACGTCTCTTAAATCTTCCTTGTCCCTACTTCATTCCTCTCCCACCTTGCCTTGTCACTATTCAATTTTTACAAGAGAGTTTTTTTAATTGAAGCATTTATTAAGCTATGTTCTTTTATGTAAAGAAGTTTTCCTTATCCCTACAGCCTGTATCCATAGCACAATACATAATCCTTTGTTAGCAATTAGGCAATTGGATCTCTGATTAGATTTTAAGTAGCTTTGGGGCAATACTTTCATCCCCATTAAACCAGTATCTATCCTAGGATGTATTTTAAAAATGCATTGATGTTTCTTGGATTGTTACCTCCTTAGTCTGATGGGAGAGAATATTCCACACCTTACTGTTGGCCTAGAAACTATGAGTGGACCTTCTGGGAAGAGCTCCTAAAATGAAAAGACTGATTTTGCATGACTCAGCCACCCAGATTTTTGCTGCATATTCTTCTAGCCTCTGCAGTATGTAAGAGAAATGACCTAGATTCTGAATCACTTTATAATTCAGGAAGGAAATTCAAATGTGCAGTATGAGGGGAACTCATCTCAGTTTCAGGCAAACATCAGTTTTCAGAAACCAGAGATAATAAAAAATGAAGGATTGAAGAAGCAAGAACTGCTGATAACACCGGTTGAAAAGTAGGACAGTTTAGACAAAATTACTTGGAGAAAAAGGGTGTTCTATGGCTGAAATTGTTTATCTTTCCATTAGTTTCTTTTTTGGAAATGGTGCTTCTTCCCCCCACCCATCCTCTCTCCAACCCGACTTGCTTTCTTTAAGTGTGTGTGTGTATTATTCATATATTCATAAATAAAATATGCTCAGTATGTATATTTATGTACATACATACATACATATATACACACATACATATGTGTGTGTGTGTGTGTGTGTTCAGGACTGACCATTTAGTATAGAATATACAATTGGTATGCTCTTCTCAGGTACTTTGGACAAAGGTCCTTGAGCTAGAATTGACCTAAAAATTTCTACCTGAGAACTAGCTTTCATGGTACCAGAAGCACCATGCAAGGCTTCCAAAGGAGAAAAATTGTGGAGGGCCGGACCACATTCTCCATTGCTTCTAGGAACAAAGGTAGAGATTGACCTCTGTGACCCCAAGGTGTGGCGGTACACGCCTTTAGTCCTGATGCCTGGGCGGCAGAGGCAGATTGACCTCTGTGACCTCAAGGCGTTGCAGCACACGCCTTTAATCCCAGCGCACGTGCTTGGTAACTCTACCGCTGCGTCCCTGCCTACTCCCGAGGCATCATCTGGGATAATGGGCAGTGGACCAATCCAAGAGTGACACGTCAGAAGCGAGGACTGTTTCCTTTATAAGGGCTGGGTTCCCCTCATTCTGGGTCTCCGCCATGTAAGCTTATGCTCTCCCTCTCAAGACACATAAAGCTTTACTGCAGAAGAATCCTAAGTGTCCCGCGTCGTTCTTGCGGGCGAGACGGTAGCGCGGGACAAAAAATGATCAATAATCCTACCCAACCAATTCCTAAGAACAAGTAATACTGTGTGTGTGTGTGTGTGTGTGTGTGTGTGTGTGTATTTCAAGAAAAAAGAGACCATGAATATGAAAAAGACCAAAGGGGTATGTGGAAGGATTTGAAGATAAGAAAGGGGATGAAAAGTATCATTTCTGATAAGATACCAGTGGGAAAGACGGCAATGACCAGTATTATGGTATGGTAACTCTGAGGGTGCATTAGTGACATGCATACCTTGGCTGTAACCAACAGCTCTCTAATTGTTTTAAGACTCGTTCAAAACCAAGGAAATCATGCTGCACACTGGAAAAGGTGATTTAATCTTGTGACCACAGAAAGATGCTGCAGGGTTATTAATTTGTCTGGAGTTGTTCTGCTGTTTGCACACTGTAGTCACACTACAGAAACTTGCACTTTGAAGCACTAGCAGAAGACAGCAAGTTCATTCAACCCCCCATGGCCTCCATTAGTTACTTCTACACTGACCTGAAAAAAACAACTTCTCAGAAGATCTTCACCAACCCCTCATCAGACAAAGGTCTGATCTCCAAAATATACAAAGAACTCAAGAAACTAGACACTAAAACTCTAATTAACCCAATTAAAAGATGGGCTACTGAACTGAACAGAGAATACTCAACAGAAGAACTTCAAATGGCCGAAAGACACATAAGGTCATGCTCAACCTCCTTAGCGATCAGGGAAATACAAATCAAAACAACTTTGAGATACCATCTTATACCTGTCGGAATAGCTAAAATCAAAAACACCAATGATAGCCTATGCTGGAGAGGATGTGGAGTAAGGGGAACACTCATGCATTGTTGGTGGGAATGCAAACTTGTGCAGCCACTTTGGAAATCAGTGTGGTGGTTTCTCAGGAAATTCGGGATCAACCTCCCTCAGGACCCAGCAATTCCACTCTTAGGAATGTACCCAAGAGATGCCCTACCATACAACAAAAGCATTTGTTTAACTATGTTCATAGCAGCACTATTTGTAATAGCCAGAACCTGGAAACAACCAAGGTGCCCCTCAGTAGAAGAATGGTTAAAGAAGGTGTGGAACATATACACATTAGAGTTTTACTCAGTGGTAAAAATCAATGACATCTTGAATTTTGCATTAAAATGGATGGAAATAGAAAACACTTTACTGAGTGAGGTAACCCAGACCCAAAAAGAGGAATATGGTATGTACTCACTCATAAGTGGATTCTAGCCATAATTAAAGGACATTGAGCCTACAATTCGTGATCCTAGAGAAGCTAAATAAGAAGCTAAACCCAAAGAAAATCATATAGTTATCCTCCTGGATACTGGAAGTAGACAAGATTGCCAGGAAAAGTTGGGTGCATGGGGCGGGGGGTTTATGTAAGGGAAGATGGGTGGAGAGAAGGGAGAAGGGGAGGATTCGGGAGAGCTTGGGGGAATGGGATGGGTGGGATGGAGGAAGGGTGGATATGGGAGCAGGGAAGTAAATATCTTAATTAAGAGAGCCATTTTAGGGTTTGCAAGAGGCTTGACTCTAGAGGGGTTCCCAGGTCCAAGGAGAGGTCCCCAGATTCTTCCTTGGGCAGTAGAGGAGAGGATGGCTGAACTGGCCTTGTCCCATAGTCATACTGATGAATATCTTGCATATCACCGTAGAACCTTCATCTGGCGATGGATGGAGATAGAAACAAAGACCCACATTGGAGCATTGAATTGAGCTCCCAAGGTCCTAATGAGGAGCAGAAGGAGGGAGAACGTGAGCAAGGAAGTCAGGACCATGAGGGGTGCACCCACCCACTGAAATGGTGGGGCTGATCTAATGGGAGCTCACCAAGGCCAGCTGGACTGGGACTGATGGAGCATGTGATCAAACTGGACCCTCTGAATGTGGCTGGCAATGAAGGCTGACTGAGAAACCAAGGACAATGGCACTGGGATTTGATTCTACTGCATGGACTGACTTTGTGGGAGCCTGGTTTGTTTGGATGCTTACCTTTATAGACTTGGATGGAGGGGGGAGGACCTTGGACTTCCTGTTGGGCAGGGAACCCTGACTGCTCTTAGGACTAGAGAGGAAGGGGGAGGGGGAGGGAAAAGGGAGGCGAGGAGGAGGTGGAAATTCTTAATAAATAAAAAAAAATTAAAAAAGAGACAACTTGAAGAAAGGTTTTTAACTCTCCACAGTCATTTGGTTCTGTATATGAGCTGAATATCCTGGCACTGGAAATTGTGATAGCGGGAAGTTGTTCACATCCTGGTTAGCCATAAATCAGAGAGTAATGAAGTAACCATGGGCTGTGTACCACCCTCTAGTGACCTACTTTTGCCAGTCTGCCTTTACTTTCTAAAGGTTCTTCAGCCTCTCAAAATGGTGCCAAGAGCTTGGGAAGAAGCATTTGAAACATGAGCCTGTGGGGACATTTCAGATTCATGGCATAACAAGGAGGAAATACTGTTAGGTTAAATTATGCCTTTGAGATGAAATGAATATTCTAAACATGCAATATGAACTCATTGTAGACATGGGACATATTTTTAGTCAAATGACTTAATATGAAAATGACTTAATACAGGCAAGTGCCAAGCAAAACTCTCTTCTGTGGGTCCTCTCCTCTGGAGGAACTGGTCCTTGAGGAGTCTCTTTGTCCCTGTGAGGAGCAGTCTGTATTCTTCTGGTTGATATCTTCTCTTCCTCAGAAGTCCAGGATGAATCACAAGTGTCAAAAGTTCATCTGGTGAGCATTAATACTTAAGTATTAATGCTTAAGTTGGCACTCAACCCAAAGTGGAAAGATATCTAGCTAGCATCATTCAATAATTTGAATACTTGTTTCATTTATCTCTCTCTTTTTTGAGAAAAAATTAGTGACAGCTTATATGCTGTGGAAATAAATGAAAATAATAATAGCAGTAATGGTCATACTCATACTTTGAGACAGGCTGTTAGAGCACTTTATGTGTTAGTGTGGTTTTCACCACAAATGGATGGTGTATCATGTGTACTGTTCAGGTGATAAACCCGAGCCTCAGAGAAGCTCAGAAACAAATTCTTCCTTTATTTTATTTTATCTTATTTTATTTGTTGAGCCAGGGTTTGGCTATATAGATCAGATCAGTCTGCCTTGAATTTATGCGTAATTTTTTTCACCTCAGTCCTAAGTGTTGGGACTGTAGATATGTGCCATCTGCCTTGGAAAAATATCAGCAAACTTTCTAGACAAACCAAGGCAATAGGCAACCTGGGACAGGTATACTAGAAACAGTTAAGGAAACAAATGGGAGAGTAAGTGTGGGTGGGAGGCGAGCTCTATTGTATTTGAGACCTTCCACGTAGATGAAGGTCTTCTTCTGACAATCTTTCTAGGCACAGTTGTCTCTGTGGAAAGATGGAAATCAGGGGCCTAATCAGGAGATGTAGGCAACATTCTAAAGGAGGGGCTCTGGAATCCTGGTCTTTGATTTTGTTTGCTTAGGTTGATTCACAGAGAGTGACTTGCTCCTTCTGATAATCTTCCCTCAATGAGGTGTTTGTTCCGAGGAATACAGAACATGTATGTGCTCAGAAATCAGGCATTCACTACATTTCCCCCAGCCTCAGATTCTTCTTGTATAAAATGGGGATGTTGGACTATATGATTTTTGAATAACACTAGAAATCTTCGGTATACTATGGCTTTAAGACAAATGAAATTCTGTTCAAATAACCTCTTTGTCAACCACATTGACCAGCATTAAAATAAAAGCTTGGACAATATTGTATTACCAAATTTCATTAACATGAAACGAAATCCAGAGCAAGGAGCTCTCAAAACGCAGCAGGCCTCTGAGCAGCTCCGCTCGGCTCTGCTTGCTGCTTAGCAACCTCTCAGGATGTAGGGTGTAAATGGATACCGCAGGGCAGCAAGCAGTTTCAGGAGCAGCCATTGTGAGGTGGTTCAGTCTTCTTTGTCAAAGAGAGCCCTTTGGGATACAGCTAGGCATCAGCTATAGAGTGCAGCAGAATTTCGGGTGTGGTCTGAAAACCTCTGCAGTGTACAATGAAATGTGACATCCCTTAAAAGCAATTCTTTTGTGTGTGATGGTGTTGCATGATTATGTGTGCAGGATTGCACATGTCTGTACATGTGGAGGCCAGGGGAAAATGTTAATCACCCTTCACCCTACATTTTGAGTCAAGGTCTCTCACCGGGCACTTACAAATTTGGCAAGATTAGTTTGCCAGTGAGCTCCAGGGATCCTCCTGTCATTGTCTCCTCAGGACTAGGATTGCAGAAGGTTTAATCCATCTGACTTGTTATGTGGGAACTGGGGACCTGAAGCATGGGTTCTTGTGTTTGTGTGACAATCACTTTGTCCACAGAGTCGTCTCCCCAGCTCGCTGCCATCCATTTTAGAGTGAATGAATTTGGAAGATTTTCTACAGCAAAAACACACAGCTGCTGTCGATAGCTTCAGTTTCCCACAAATATTTACATGTATATGTTTTTAATTTTTAATCAGAAAACATTTATATATAACAACAGCCATTATGTGAACCTAATGGTGTATAATACATATGTATAACTTCATAAATCAGAAGTTGTATGCAGAAATTTTTTCACTGGGTCTTAATTTGTCAAAATTGCAGCATGTATTAATTTATAAACATGTATCATCTGCCATTCTCATAGTGGTATGACATTCAGATACAAGTTTGAAGGGAAATGAAGGGGTATTTTTGCACTCGGAGTCCTTCTGGCTATTGAATTTATTTAAGACTACTTTCACGTACTCATCATGATTTTATTCTGAGCTAATATTACTGACCCAAATATTTCCAAGTGACAGATTGTTCTGTCTCAGACATGAAATGTAAATTGCTTTTCCTGACTGTCTGAGTTGAGAGTCACACAAACCTTCTCTGGAACTCTGATTAAGACTACAGTTGTCATCCATCTCTGACTCCTGCAGAGTGCATTTGCCTTTCATTTGACCTCTACTCCTTGGTAGAACCAGACACATTTTCTTCTTAGTATGGCAAGCAATACGTTTATTTTATGGACAACTGTGTGTCACAAACTGACCACAACAGCCACAATAATAAGAGGATGTTCAGAGTCACAGTTTTCTCTGACAGTGGAAAAGGAATAAGCAGGAATGCCAACCTTTAGCACAGATAGAAGAAAACCTTGTCTGTGTTAATTTTCTTTCTCTAGATCTATGCAGAAAATGGGTCTAGTAAGAGATGGCAATTGTCTACAAGACATAGGTATAATTATTCTGAAATCATTGATAACCAGATCTTTAAAGTCAAAATACTGTGTGTACGCACATTTATGAGTATGTCTGTATATGCATGTGTATTTGTGTATGCGTGAATATGTGTATTCATGTATATGCGTTTATCAGTGTATATGTGTATACATGTATTGTGTGTATAAATGTATGTGTTTATATGTGTACGTGTATTTGTTTGTATATATGTGTGTGTTGCTATGGTATGAGAGATTTGCAAGAAACTTCTGAAATTTCATGCAAGTTAAAGATCTCAGAGACACCCCACATGATGAACTAAGAGACTAAGCTTTGGAACCAATTGAACAAAGTATATTACTGACTTATTTAGAAAATTTATTCAATCTGATTTATCTATAAATTCTTCTTTTTAAAAGGTCCCTATAAATGTTACTTCCTGAAACTGTGCGGATTAAGTTAAGTGAGGATTATAAGGTAACACAAACAACACCTGACATAAGGTAGAGTAGCTCATTAGGTGGCACAGTTGTCCTATTAGAAATAACAAACACCTGAAAACTCTTTCTGGAATGAATCTCCTTATATTTCGGATAAAAACAGCAACAACATTAAAAGGTTATAGTGATTAAGAGTTATTGAAAACAATAAAGGTATGATGATGAGGGAAGGTTGTTTAGACAGTGTCTGTGCAGAAATTTTTTTCTTTCCCCCAATGTAGGTACCAGTATTCATGCCCCACTCTTCCCATAAGCAATGCACATTGCAGCATTCAGTTTAAGACATTATCAGAGAAGAAATACAAAGAGGACAATATGCTTGCTGGTGTCAGCAAAGGTAGAGTAATGAAGATGAAAACACAACAACTTAATGTTAGTAATAATTAAAGAAAAAACAAAACTATTTTGGCTGGAGTGAAACAGCTCATATTCAGTGTACTAGGCCAGCGAGAGTCATGTCAGGACAGAGTTCATCATGGGGTGAGGAAGAAGATAGCAAACAGTGACTTAGGACGGGAGTTTTCAGACAAATCAGTTCACAATGTTCAGAGTTTGTACTATGCAGATATGAGCTGTAATTTCTGAGCACTAAATTAAACAGTATTCCTCAAACAATAATGTAGATTAGATTTTTCTCAAGTGGTTATGTTCTGTATTTTAAAAACCTCCAATAAATCCTATAGTCTGAGAAATATTGTTAAATTACTCTTTTCACAGTTCTTTACCAGTTTGAAAAACACAGAATTAATAGTCACATTTCAGGATAGTATGTCCAGTAAGACAGACTGTAAGTTGAAAATATTGTATATCAGACTTGCACGCAACACACATATCCCACCAATTTAGCACACAGTGCCTTAGAGCACTGAGTGTTTCCCTGTGACTGAGTGGCTGATGGGAAACTGCAACTCAGTGCTGCTCTCCAGGATCCTGTCAAGTATTGGAGTATGGATTTACTCAAGGTGAACCACTTTTCTACCCTGGTAAAGCTTAAAAAGAAAACTAAAGTGAAACTACTCTAAATTGATTTTAGGAGGGAGAATCACTGGAGTTGGGGTCTTAATGAAACAACTTAGAACAACTGAGTGGACCCCAGGCTCCAGCTTGACTCTCTCTTTTCTTTTTTTGGGTTTCAGGATAAAGAAGTTCCAGCTAGCAATTTGCTATTCTACTTATTTTCTTTGCTAAATATGTTTAGCAGTATCTTCTGGGTAGGCATTGTTATGTCCCAGGGTTGAATTATAATATTTTGTATTTCTTCTTCATAAAGCTATCAAACTATACTACAATAGCATTGCAATGTCAACTCCGTCTAAATACAATTGTGTTTCATGTTCCAAACCCATGTCAAAAGCTAAGAGGAAGAGACAGGAGGATCTCTGGAGCTTGCTGGCCAGCCACTCTATCCTAATCAGTGAATTCCAGGTCCCAGTGAGAGACTATGCCTCAATGCCTCAAAAAATAACATGGAACACAGATGGAAAGGACCTTATACTGAACTCTTGCTGCAACATACTTGTATACACAGATACACACACACACACACACACACACACACACACACACACACGTATGAACATGCACAATGGCATCAACACATGCAAAAATAAAATAAAAACAAAACACAGCAAATCAAAAAGCCTGTGCTATATTTGGGGTCATTCTCATGTTCACCCCTTCTTAGTTCCATTCTCCCTCTGTCAATTTCTCCTTTTCCTACAACTTCCTTTCCCATATACTTGCCTTTTGTTTTTTGAGTCATTAGGTTTAACCATGATTGTCTATAGGACCACAGATTTGGAATTAGGCTTTGGATCCTTGTGGGCCCACACCATTGCATAGACATCTGAAGATAATGATGCATCCAGAATGAGCAGTGGACAATATTTCAGTAAAAAGAGCTGGGTTCCCATGAGCCTGTCTTCGTTCGTGACTTACTGTTAGGACTAGCCTGTTTTCAGCAGGCTCAGTTAAAGTAACTGCAGCTGCTGTAAGTTCATAAATGCGATTAATGACTGTGCATGACCGAGATTACATTTTGTAGTCTTTCTTCTTATCTTCTAGCTTTTATAATCTCCCCCAACCTCCCAATATAGGCTTCTCCATCTAAGAATGAGAATAGTATTTGTCTTGGTTTAACTTCACCCCTCCTACTAGGTTGGAATTATTTTCGTCATAACTATACAACCTTGATTTTTGAAAGTAGCATATACTTCTCCTCTGTCCTTCAACTAAAATGCCTTAAGTTCAGTGGAAGCCTTTTTACTGAATGTTTCCTAAAGGACACCGGCTGAACGAATGTAGCAAGTGATTTGAAGAGGGGATTGGGTAAAACTAGAAGGCTTTAACTGGGGAAGGAGGCTCAACACAGAAGAATTGGGAGGGTAAAATAACACTAAGAATGTCTGAAAAAACCATAATGAATCATATATTTTTAAATTTTTTATAAAATTGATTAAATTAAAAATGAATCAATTATCTTTTTAAAATTGCACACAATACATGTAAATCTATGTGTGTATACACACACATACATATGTATATATATATATATATATACATATATATTTTTTAAATAAAATTATTCCACTTGGGTTGACAATGCTCCCCCTGAAACCCACAGACAAACAGCAACAACAAGCTCAATACCAAGCATGAGCAACCACCTTTCAAATCCGAGAGAGTCTCAAAACAGTATAGGCTATTGTTGTTGTTCTTGATTGCCTTCTAGAGGTTGAAAGTATGTGACTATTGCTGAAAACACTTTGGACACAAAACCCAGAGGATCCAAGCTGAGTCTAACCTAAAAGCCTTGGTCTTAAGGACTAATATTCATAGTTTCAGACGAGGTTATTCAAGCTTCCAAGGTGGGAGCTGGGGGGCAACAGTTCTAACCAGCTATGAATCACAATGATGACCAACCCAATAAGATATCCCTAAAGGTATAATAGGGAAACTGCTACCTTGGCTACAATTAACAACTCTCCAATTGAACTCAAGGTTCATTTGACAGTGATGATGAGGTCATAGAACTTAGAGGAAAACCTACGACCACTATGTAACCAAATGGGAATTCTTCCTAACTGCATTCTACCACAGATAGTAAAGTTCTTACCCCTCATCAAAAAGACTATTCTTCACAATAGATGGAGACAATGACAGAATGTTTTAAGCAGTCAATATGCAGAGAATAAATGATAATGGGGGAAACTGGTACACCTACAACCCAGCTCCTGAACCCAAGGCTCTGGGTAAATGATGATGGGGGAACTGGTACATCTACAACCCAACTCCTGAACCCAAGGCTCTGGGGACAATTTATGATGGGGGAAACTAGAATCTACAACCCAGCTCCCAAACCCAAGGCTGTGGGAACTAGGTAGAAGAGGGTCATAAGAATTATAAAAAGTCAGAGGACTAGTAAATTTGTTAAGAATGTATTTCCAAGAAATTACATGGAATCATCATCTGTGATACATCAGCAACACAGTTGCCTAAATAAGACATAAATAAGTTCACCACTAACAGATATACAAAAATGAAAGGGAAAATTCTCACAGGTCCCTACCCTTAGACAAAGAAATATAGGCATCTAAGGACTGTTGAGAGAAGGAGAAAGAGTGTGATGGTTTCAACAGGAATGGTGCTATAGAGATTAATATTTTGCATTGGTATGGATCTTGGTCAATTGATACAAATTTAGGGTTAATTGTATTATATGTATATTTATATTCTTGTTTAAGGTATGTTTATACAGTTCATTAAAATGTAATGTATTATTAAAAATTGTGGATTAATGAATAGTCATCTATAATAGTCAAACTTATAGTCATGTTAGTTAGGTTTTCTAGTTGTACTGAGATATATTTTAGATGGACAGGTATTCTTCAAACTTTTTAAAAACCTACAGAATATGGCACTTAAAATGTTTTAAGAACTTTGACTTTTCTCAACAATGAAACTTGTCTGCTTCTGACAGCACCAATTACTTCAGAGATGTTGATGGGCATCAAAGAAACTCATTATGGAATTTGCCTTCAATGTGTCAAGGCTAGCCATTTGGGTAAGAAACTGCTCTTGCCTGGACTGTTTGATGATATATTGTTTGAGCTGGAGTCACAGAAAAGTGACTGCTGAATTTTCCAAAAGATGGGATGGTCCTTTAGGGTTTCTGTTTCACAGAAGAAACTGTCAGACATTCTGCAGGACACAGAAGAAAGCACTGATGAACTTTCCCAGTACAAGGCAGAACAGATCTTTAAATTTCCTGCTTCACTGAAAAGTCAGCCAGATATTATGGGCCTATAGGCTAAAGATGGATGTCACAATGTTACATAATAACTTTGGGTGACTGTCCAGGCAATGAGATGTCTCTGTCATTTCTAGAACTTTGGAAGTTGCTTACAAAGCACCTCCTGTTTATAATAAGGAAAATATATAATTTCCTTCTGGGGTCTTTGATGGAGTTGAAGACAGTTATAATTGTAGTTTTTCTAAGTTATGATAAAAGATAAATTATAAAACTTTAGACACAAAAAGATAGGATAGATGATAGAATATTTTCCTTAATTTGCAAATGTAAATGGACTAAATATTATGATTATAATTCTTGCTTGATAACTGTTTTGTATATGTAATTTTATTATGTTAAAGTTAAAACCTTCTTTTTTATTTAGACAGAAAATAAAGGTAGATGATATGGGATTCCCCTTTGTATACTGTGAATATGTTTTATTACCATTGGTTAATGAAGCAGCTGCTTTGGCCTATGACAGAGCAGAATAGAGTTAGGTGGGGGCGGGGGATAAACTGAATGCTGGGGAAAGAAGTTGGAGTCAGGCAGATGCCATGTAGCTGCAGAAGAGGAAGATGCTGAAACCTTACCAGTAGGCCACAATCTTGTAGTGATACATGGATTAATAGGAATGGGTTAATTAAAGATGTAAGAGCTAGCTAGAAATATGCCTGAGTCATTGTCTGAACAGTGCTGTAATAAATATAGTTTTTGTTTGATTATTTGGGTCTGGGTGTCTGGGAAACCAACACATATTCTCTGATTACAGAATGACCCACATAAGGTTCATATAGTTGAATGCTTAGTCATCAAGGAGTAACACTATTTGAGAAGAATTAGGAGGTGTGGCCCTGTTGGAAGAAGTATGTCACTGGGGGTAGGCTTTGATAATTCAAAAGCTCAAGCCAGACCCAGGGGTCTTTCTGTTGCCTGCAGTTCTATGGTGTAGGAGGTTCTTTTGTATTTGTGTTGCTTTCATTGGTTAATAAAGAAACTGTCTTGGCCTTTTGATAGGGCAAAATTTAGATAGATGGAGTAGACCGAACAGGAGGTTGGGAAGAAGGGCAGTGTGACAGATGCCATGATTGTCCTACCTGAGACGGATGCAGGTTAGACTCATGCCAGTAAGTGACAGTCAAGTGGCAATACACAATAACAGAAATGGGTTAAATCAAGATATGAGAGTTGGCCAAGAAGAGGCTAGATATAATGGACCGGGCAGTAATTTAATTACAATTTCTGTGTGGTTATTTTGGGGGTTAAGCTAGCCAGGTGGCAGGATGTGGGCTGTTCCTTCTACAACAGATCTGGATCTAGAACTCTCAGTTTCTTCTCTAGCACCATGTCTGCCTATTTGCAGCCATGGTTTCTACCATTCTGATAATGGACTAAACCTCTGAAATTGTAAACCAGCCCAAATAAAATCTTTCTTTCTTTCTTTCTTTCTTTCTTTCTTTCTTTCTTTCTTTCTTTCTTTCTTTCTTTCATCATAGGACTGGATTAGTTCTCACAAGCCTGGGTTGTTAAAACCTGGCACTATCAATCTCCTGGATCTCATGTCTGTGCATAGCTTTCCTGTGCCACTCTATTCTTTCTACCATAATGGGACACATTCAGGGCCTCATATGCCATGCTACTAGGACTCTTTCACACCAGAGTTCTGACTCAAATGAAATGCATTGTTTTATGAAGTAACACACCTCAGTTAGTTCAGTCTAACAACAGAAATTGGGTTATTCTTGTTTGTTAACTTCAGTACATATGAAATTAACTAAAACTTAAGTGACTGGGTACACCTGTGAAGGATTTTTTTCTTAAGTAAATTATTTGAAGTAGGAGGATACACTTTTAATCTCGGCCATACCGTCTGGTGGCAGTCTATATAAAGGACATGAAAGAAGGAAGCCTGCTTGCCTTCAATCTCACTGGCAAGTCCACTGGCATTAGATTCTACTTCTTTGGGATGCTGGAACACACTGAAGACCAGCTGAGATATCCAGCACTGTGGACTGAACAACTACTGGATTCTTAGACTTCCCATTTGTAGATAGCCTTTGTTTGCCTAGTTTGACCACATCCTATATGTCACTCCAATAAACCTTCTCTCTCTCTCTCTCTCTCTCTCTCTCTCTCTCTCTACCTATCATCTATCTATTTTATCAGTTCTGTTTCTCTAGAGAACCATGACTAATAAAGTAAATTAGCCACATTTTTTCTAAATTTCTGGTTTTTAAAATTGTTTTTGTTGAGCTATGTATTTCTGTCCACTCCCATCCAATCCTCCTTGATCCCCTTCTACCCTCTCCCATGATCCCCCTGCTCCCAATTTACCCAGGAGATCTTGCCACTTTCTACTTTGCATGTAAATTAGATTCATGTATGTATCTCTTAGGGTCCTCTTTGTTGCCAAGGTTCTCTAGGATTGTGAATTGTAGGCTGGTTTTTCTTTGCTTTATATCTAAAAGCCACTTATGGATGGGTACATATTATATTTTTCTTTCTGGGTCTGGGTTACCTCATTCAATATGATGTTTTCTAGATCCATCCATTTGCCCACAAATTTCAAGATGTCATTTTTTTCTGTTATGTAGTACTTTATCGTGTAATTGTATCAGATCTTCTTTATCCATTCTTTGGTTGAGGGGCATTAAGGTTGTTTCCAAGTTCTGGCTATGAAAAATAATGCTGCTATGAACATAGTTGAGTACATGTCCTTATGGTATGATTGAGCATCCTTTGGGTGTACACTCAATAGTGGTATTGCTTGGTCTTGAGGAAGGTTGTTTACTAATTTTCTGAGAAATTGCCACACTGATTTCCAAAGTGGCTGTAACAGTTTGCACTCCCACAAGTAATGGAGGAGTGTTCCCTTTTCCCCACAACCTCTCCAGCATAAGTTGTCATCAGTGTTTTTGATCTTGGCCATTCTGACAGTTTGTAAGATGGAATCTCAGAGTTGTTTTAATTTGCATTTCTCTGATGACTAAGGATGTTAAGTATTCCTTGATTATCTTTCAGTCATTTTAGATTAATATGTTGAGAGTTCTCTGTTTAGGTCTGTACCCCAATTTGGGGATTATTTATTCATTTGATGAACAATTTTCTGAGTTCTTTGTATTTCAGAGATCAGCCCTCTCTCTAATGTAGGTTTGGCGAAGATTGTTTACCATTCTGTAGGCTGCCATTTTGTCCTGTTGACTAAGTCCTTTGCTTTACAGAAGCCTTTCAGCTTATTATTAAGCGTTTCTCTCAGTGTTTGTGCTGCTGGGGTTATATTTAGAAAGTGGTCTCCTATGCCAGTGCATTCCAGTGTACTTCAAACTTTCTCTTCTATAAGGTTCAGTGTGACTGGCTTTATGTTGAGGTCTTCGATCCATTTGGACTTGAGTTTTGTGCATGATGATAGATATGGGTCTATTTTCATTCTTCTACATTTTGATATCTGGTTATGCCAGCACCATTTATTGAATATGCTCTCTCTTTTTTCAAACCCAGGATAGCCAAAATAATCCTGCACAACAAAGGAACTTCTGGAGACATCACAATCTCTGACTTCAAACTCTGCTTCAGAACTACAGTACTGAAAAACAGCCTGGTATTGGCATAAAAACAGACAGGAGAACCAATGGAACTCATCAAAGACCCAGATATCAATCCACACACCTATGAATACCTGATTTTTGATAAAAAAGCAAAAAAATATAAAATGGTTTAACCACATTTTGGTTATAACATCTATCACATTTATATGTTTGTTTGCATGACTAAATAGATTCATTAACACAGTATTAGTCTTTGGAAGACAGAAGGAGTACAGTGAAAAACTAGACCCTTGGAGTCAGTTTTGGTTTGATTTCTGAGTGGCCATTATGAACCACATAAACTTGGGCAATTCATTTAACTTTAGTTTTCTGTAAAATGTGAATAAGAGTTGTGTTTACTTTCTTTAATCAGGAAATTTGGAATAGTAGGTGAGTAAAAGTTCTTCAGAGGATCTGGATCAGTAGGAGACATCTATATATCGACACTTCGGTACCTAAAGAGATTTATTATAAGGAACTGGAGGCTTGGGTACCTTAGGGTCTACAGAATGGGTCAGAAGGCTGCTGCTCCAGGGACAGACACTTTGGGTATAGTTCTATCCATGTAGAAAGGCCTAAAATCCATGGATGCTCTTTGAGATTTCTGGATCAAAGCCCAGAAAGTGCAAAAGAATTAGTTCAAGTCTGTGCATCAAGGCAATGTCCCACTCCTGGTGCAGATAAGAAAGAAAAGAATTCTTTTTTAATTGAGAAGGGTTGGCATTTTTGTTTACTGAAGGCTTTAACTAATTGAATGGGATCCATCTACATTTGGAGAATAATCTGTCTTACTTGGTCCACTGACTAAATGTTAATATCATTCAAAAACACTCTTAGAGGCACATTAGACCACTATTTGATTTTTTTTAAAAAAAAAACTGATAAGGTTGTAGCACCTTATTTTCGATACTCCACTAAGGTATATATGTATGATTGAATAATATATATACAATATATATTATCTACTGTAGAGTGCGGTCTCTTGATTGGTTTCAGAAAATTATCAGCAAAAAGAACTACACTTTCTTTGTATAAAATGTGGTGTGTGCTCTTACATATCCCCATCAATGAGATGATACCTAATCAAAGGATGCGGTCCATGAATCAGTCCTTTTGGCATCCTGGAGTATATAACACCACTGAAAATATCACACGCACAAACAATCTTACTCAACGGTAAAGCCGGAGTGAGTGCCCCACGATGTCTTATTTACAGTTAGCTGCTGTTTTATCAAGGTTCTTGGAGACTTTCTAAGCTTTTTTTCTTTTTTTTTTTTCCTGCAGTTTTCTTTCTCTGTGTATCAAAGGAATCCCTTCTTGCAGTGTGATATAATCTGGCCTAGTAAACGACGAGGCATTGAGAGAGATTTTGGAATGGCCCTACGAGTCATGATCTCTATTGCTTGTTCTCAACCTATGAATCTTGTTAACTGAAAAGTCGTGATGAAAAATTAGTGCTCTGTAGAGTTCCTTCCAGCTGCGCTACCATCTATCACTTGGCAGAGAGATGGCAGCAGCAACGCCAGAAATCATGTTAGATAGCTATGATTTCTGTGCCTAATTTTTTTTATCTCAAAAGAGAACTTCCTACATCTAAATTCTTGCCCTCTCTTAATCACATTCCAATTATTTCAAGCATTGCTAAGGAAATTAATATCATAAGCTTAAAGAGGTGAATACCCCCAAAGGTGTTGTTAATCTTTTTTTTTTTTTTTTTTTTTTTTGGTGTTGTTAATCTTGAGGGACCACCAAGAACACACATAGTGTGCTGCATCACGTGACAGTATGAAAATGCCTGCAGAGATCTAGAGGATTTGGGATAAAACAGAGAAAGTCCAATAGCAGGAGAGATAGGTTCAGGAGACGATGAGCAGCGCCATCGGGGACCACATGTGGCTAGCGGATATTTAGAGGGGTTAGTGAAGAATGAGGCGTTAGGACACTATGGCAAATCAGATTTCTGGTGGGGTACAGCTTAAGCGTGTCCTTTAGGAAGCCAACTCAGGAAATGGTAGCGAGCCCAAATGGCGAAGCCCAGGAAAGACAGAGCTCCCGCATACCGGTTGCCTTACGGGACACTGACTGGGACTTTCTTTCTAGAATCCGAAAGGGGTGATGAGTGTCAGAGGTTTTGGAGGAGACCATAGCCCTCAGTGCCTCAGGAACAATTAGTGTCTGAAATGACAATGACCTTCAGGTTTCTTTTCATTAGGAATGATTAGCGTCTGAAATGGCTTTAGATCACCACTGTCAAAGAAAAATATAACTAAAACCACAAGTACAAGCTCGTATGTAATAAACATTTTTAATAGTTACATTGAGAACAAGGAAAAAGAAATGTGTATATTTAATTTCATTAATATATTTATTTAACTCAAATTTTAAAAAAGCATTTTGATATGTAATCAACATAACAATTATTAGTAGTAAATGTTAACATTGACATAAGTGCTGAGTAATTGATAACCATAAAGTATTAATGCACTAATTAATAATAATTAGTTATTGATTGTATTTGAATTTTTTCTTACCAAAAATATTTGGAATCTAATATATACTTTATAATCAAAAGCATTTCTCAGTTTAGACAAGCTCCAATCCATGTGCTCAGGAGTTACATGTGTTGTTCGGGACACTTCTCTGGACATGACAGCCCTAGATAAACAATTACTTACATATTTATGACTGATACACTATGTATTTCGATAGATGATAGTTGTTTATGTACAGCATTATATCACAATAAATTGTCCTAGTAGCTTTGAGTTCCTCAATGAGGCCCTGACTCTGGAGTGGTACTAGACATCCCAGCACATCAGAAGAAAGGAGGAGCTTATGAGTCTTAGTTTGATTCTGTTATAACAGTCAGAACTGTAAATGGTCTTTTATCCCAGAAAAGCAAATGTGCCTGAGAGAAACGAGTGGTTTTAGCTTCATTCTCTTATTTATTTATACGAGGTATGCTTAGACAAAGTATCAGTATGGTTAAAATTCTTTGGTCAGTAGCCACCCATCAGATGTGTGTTAAAATAGTTCAAAATTTGCCTATGTTAAAAAGGGACCATCAGTGATGAGATGAATTTTTCTTTGAGTAATTTTAATTGTTTTTCATCTCAGAAATGTTTCTGTTTAAGCTCTTGCACCTGATTTCCATTGTTCCATCTGCTTGTCTGCCCTGAATGCTTTATATTTTCTCTATCTGGACATGACCCAAGCTAAATTTAGAACTTGTGCTAGATGACTTGAAGGGTTTTAGATTGTGCTGGCACATTGAAAGAAGGTTGCCCAGAGAAACTAACTGAGGACATGGGTTGTGGTAATGAGAAGACAGTGAATAAATACTTCTTTAACACTCCATCAGGATGTTGTTATCTTACTTTCTGTTACAATAACTGGATGCCACCTTTTGGGAAACTTATAAAGTCTAAAAGGTGATTTAGCCCATGTTCTGGAGGCTGAAAGTCCAAGAACATGGTGCAAAATATCTCACAGAGGTCATTTACGTGATGGAGTCATGTCATGTGGTGCCAAACCTAGCACAGACGCTGGCGTGGGCTCTGTTCTTTATAGGAAGATTATCATGGAGGGTCCAGCCTCATGATCTCATCAAATCCTGATCCCTACAGAGTATCTACATCCAAATACAATTAACATATAAATTTGAGGGCTTAGTTTCTAATTATAAATATCTGCAGCACACTTCCTAACCATAGCAGTTATGAAGTCATTGAGCAACTGGATAGTAAGTGTTTTCAGTAGACAGTTGGACTCTTCTTCCTCTTAACAATCTCATTAGACACAGGAGACTCAGAAGGACAAACACCTTGGGCAAGCTCATAAAATGAGGTACAGATTAGATTTGAACTCAGGTCATTCTTAAACTATTAACTACATTCTCATTGTCTTACTACATTTGCTCATTTCAGAAGATCTAAATAATTCATTTATAAAAAATTAATTAAAATATGGTTGGAGAGATGAAAAGAATTTAGTATTTCTTATTCCAACCCATAGCATATAGTTATTTACCATGCTTAGGGACCAAGTATATAAAAATAAAAAGCTGTGTACTTTGTGTATAAATGGACAGAGCATGAATTATATTGACTCCACTTTATATAGAAGACCATAATAGACACTGAGAGCCGAGACATACTTCTCACGTGAGGAAAGAAAGCAGAAGTCTGTGCAGGAGAAAGGGGCCTTAAGTAACTGATGAAACAAGGTGTTAAGACTTCGATGTTTTTTGTTTGTTTGTATTTTAGAGACACTTAAGACTCATTATGAGGTCATGTATTTCTGAAGCATTCTATATTAATGTTATAACTCAGTGTGCATTCATGAATTTTTCATGGAAGCAGGAGCTGTGATACTTTAGAATTAAGAAACATAATTTGGGTGTTTCCTAGGCAATGACTGGAAAGAAGAGGAACTCAGAATAGCAACAGAAGGCTTGCTTTACAAGCTGCTGGAGGACCGTCAGCCAGATAAAGATCTGCAATAAAATATTTTAGGTTAACACAGTTTTACACAGATAAATGAGCAGACATGAAAAGAAGGGTGAATATGAGTAAAAAGCTGTGTGAAAAGCAAAGAAAATTAGTGCCTCCAGGCAGCTTAAGTTATTGTGTAGAAACAACACGATGTGAACCAGAAAGGAATTATAACTGGGCCTTTGTGATTTAATTGAAAGTAAACATTCAATTATCATAAGTGATTATTGAAATTATTTTTGCATTCAACAATTTATAGTTTAACGAGTCCTGGTTACGGTTAACAATGACTTCTTTGTCTCATTTGATCATTTCAAATGAGGAAAGTTGGACCCATGGTCTCTCATTATTTAAACTGATAGATGATGAGGTTTCTTAGACCTGGGAACTTAGATTTAGACTCTTGAACAGACACATGGTGAAGTAACAGGAGGTGGATTTCGCAGAACAGTCTCCTGTGTGTTCTGGTTACAGCTCTGCTGAGCACTCTCTGTTACAGGTTGTTGGAGAGAAGGCGGTATCGCAGAAAGGGGTCCTGCTGGAGGGAGTGCTGACTTCTGGGAGACAGCGTGTTGCCTGTACATAGCTACTGTTTCAGTTCCCCTTCATCTCAGTGTTGTTTGGACAGTATGGGAGTTAGCATAATGTCTCTTGATGCTCATTTCTTTAAAACAATGGACTTTGGAACAAATATTTTGTGCATTAGTATCTTGAAAATGGGTAGAGTTTACAGTTTTCCAGACTTAGTAATAGATGATAAAAGCAGAGACATCCATGAATAGAGGGTCCCTTCAAGTGGAATCAGTTTCCCCTAAAGTACTAAAGGCAAAACAGTGATACCCATGATGAACCCAGCAAAGACTCAGGCTCAGGACTGTCTGTCTGCCAGGAGACACCGTATTCCTTTGGGCTCAATCTAATTTCCTTCTGGGGGAAAAAAAGCTTAATTAAGGCAATCTATGGAATGATTACACCCTCGATTATTTTTCTCTTTCATTCTAGAGAGGAGAACATGTGCTTTATGAGAAGAAAGAGTCTAAACTAGACAAGATAATTTCACCCAAAATATTGAATGAAAATATAAAATATAATGGATTTGATTCTGGAATTCCTTGTTTTCCTTTCACCTGTTCCCCCACCTCTTTCTTCTCTCTCTCTCTCTCTCTCTCTCTCTCTCTCTCTCTCTCTCTCTCTCTCTCTCTGTCTTTTTCTCTCCTTTTTTCTTTCCTTCTTTGCTAAGGTTATCCCTAAGAGAATGAATGACAGGTGTAAAAGCAGCAACCAGACCCCATTTACGGCAAAGACGCTTTTTGTTCTTTGTAGACTGATACAGCACAGGGAGCACCATTGTAAGCAAAGCCAGGTTTACCAGTAGGCAGTGTTTTCCAGAAACCCAAGTTTCCTTCTAATGCAGTGAATCATAGAGAAGTATCCCAAATACTTTTCTGAGACCTCAGACTTCTTTCAACATGAAGTCAGCTCATTAAGGATGCTATATAAGCCATGCTACATGTAGAGACTCAATGAACAAAGGGAATTCAATATGTTCTCTTGTTGGATTTACTAGCTGGTGAACTTCTGAGCAGAGACAATTGTGTAAAGTTGGAGACTCATTTTCCTATGAGGAAGCAACTCCAACTCTCTGTAAAAGTACAAAGAAAGTCTTGATATGAGTTGGAAAACCTGTACAGTTCATTGCAGCATTGTTGGAAACATTTAAAATGGGTCAAGTTTTAAATTATTTTTGTTGTTTAAAATATTTATGCCAGATATAGTTCTAGTATGATATTTGTGTAAAATGGAAATAGAGAATGATTAAAATGTGGAAAAGAAATAAACCTTTAGTTTAGGTATGTACACAATGCATTATGAAAGTTTGGTCCTAATTTCAAAACTGCTATTAATGTTACTTTTAAAAACACCATACATGCCTAAGAACACTGAGTGTTCATCTTTTACTTTAAACACATAATGTGAAACCCCGGAGTATATGATGAACTGTTTGAAACTCTATTCATAATTTTTCCTTTTAAGAGATATATTTGTATTCTTTGAGAATTCCTTATGCTTCATTTTGTTCAAATTTACTCCACCTACTCCTGTTATCAAAATCTATATTAGTTAGTGTTCTCTAAGGTAACAGAACATTTTTTGTTTGTTTTAAGACAGGGTTTCTCTGTAGCTTTGGGGCCTCACCTAGAACTAGCTCTTGTAGCAGACCTTGAACTCAAAGAGATTCACCTGCCTGTGCTTCCCAAGTGCTGAGATTAAAGGCATGCACCACCATTGCCCAGCTAAGTAACAGAACTTATACATGAATATCTGTCTGCCTGCCTATCTGCCTGTCTATCTATCTGTCCATCCATCCATCCATCCATCCATCCATCCATCCATCCATCCATCCATCCATCCATCTATCTATCTATCTATCTATCTATCTATCTATCTGTCTGTCTATCTAGATTTATTGGAATGATTTACAGGCTACAGTCCAACAATGGCTGACTATAAACAGAAAGTCCTAGAATCCAATAGTTTGTCTGTGTACTAGACTGGATGTCTCAGTTGATCTTCCGTAAATGCTGGTGTCCTGAAGAAATAGGCTTTAGTGCCAGTGAAGGAATGGATTTGCTAGTAAGGAGAGAGCAAGCAGGCAAAGGGCAAGCTTCTATGTCCTTATGTAGGCTTCTACTAAACAGTATGGCCCAAATAAATGGTGTGTCATCTTGCTTTGAAGGTTTGGACTAGAAAGGGATTCATTTATTTCACACCAAGCAACAAATCTCTCAGATATGCCTTCCATTTCTGCCCCTAGTTCATTCCAGATGTAGTTAAGTTGATAACCAATAATAGCCATCACAAGGTATAAACATCTTACTAGGCCACATATCTTCTCTACCGCATCCCAATTGATTTGATAAAATGGCACCATAGTTTCCCATTCAAAGTGTGGTCCACAGATCAGACCAATGTCATTATCTTGGAATATATACTTTAAATATTGGACCTTAGGTTAAATTCAGGTTTACTGCACTAGAAGCTATACTTTAGAAAAAAATAAATAAAAATAAAATGATATGCATATTAAAATCTGAGATCTTTGATAGACACCTTCAACTTTGGGGTCATTAATTTGATGGATCATTGTGAGTGGTGAGATGAATCATAAGTATAGAATTATTACTTACAAACAAAGTATAAAATTTTCAGATGGCTTGGAGGGTAGAGTAAAACTAAAGTTCTTCACATAGCATATTAACCAAAGCCCTGTGCCTTTTCTGAATGGGAAGAAAGAATAAACATGTGTCTGAAATCTTAAGGATGTATCACTACACTGAAGACATTTGAGGTGTTGTGTTTGGATGCAGGGAGAACCATGTGTTTTGAGGCTCCTGGGGAGTGTATTATTTTGGTATAGCTCTAAGAAAAAAAGCTGAGACAACCCAGAGGAGGAAAAGTTGAATTTACTGATAGTTTCAGAATTTTCTGTTTGTGGTTATTGGCTTTGAGGATTCTGTGTTTGTGACCAGGTAGAACTTTGTGGTGGCACAAGTATGTGACAGTGGCTGCTCATCTCACAGTGGACAGGAAGCAGAGAAAATGGGAAGGTCAAAAGTTCACCCCATGGACCTACTATCTCCAGAAAGAATCTGTCCCACAAAGTTTCTGCCACTTCCCAATATTGTAAACAGAGGCTGCTTGCTCATTTCCTGGCCATTCAGACCTGAATAATCACACAGAAACTGTTGGTCAATTACAACACTGTTTGGTCAATAGCTTGTACATATTTCTAACTAACTCTTACATCTTAAATTAACCAATTTCTATTAATATGTGAATCACCATGAGGCTGTGGCCTACAGGTAAGGTTTTGGCTGGCAACTGACATCTGCCTGATGTGGGAGTCCCCTCTGGGTGCTGTGATTACCATTAATGAATAAAGAAACTGCCTTGGCCTGTTGATAGTGTAGGACTTAGGTAGGCAGGGAAGACAGAACTAAATGCTAGGAGAAGGAAAGAGTCAGTGGATGCCATGGATCCATGGCTGGAGGTAGACATGCTGAAACATTGCTGGTAGGCCATGACCTGGTGATGCTATACAGATTAATAGAAATGGGTTAAATTAAGATGTAGGAGTTATCTAATAAGAAGCTAGAGCTAATGGGCCAAGCAGTGATTTAAATAATACAGTTTTGTGTGGTTATTTCGGTTCTGGGTGGCTGGGACAAACAAGCAGCCTCCTCCTACCTCTGTCTCCTTCAGCAGCTACATAGCATCTCCTTGACTCCACCTACTTTCTCTAAATATCTCTGTTAGGATTTTCTACCTTGCTTTACTCTGGTAAGACATTGAACGAAGCAGCTTTATTCATTAACCAATAAAAGCAAAACATATACAGAAGGACATCCCACATCACAATACAGTGCCCCAAACGGAGACTCAGGCCTTTAGCACAATGCAAAGGTGAGGTGGTGACCCACAGAGCTGCTGTCTTCCGGAATTGATAGCCTGAGGGCTATGAGCATCTGCTCAAAGAGAGCCATTCACTCATTGAATGTGTTTACTCACTTGTATACACCACCTTTTCTGCCAGACCTCAGGGGACAGTGCTGAAGAGCACGAATTTAGTCTTTGCCTGTAGGAACCCACTTAGGGAAAGCTGATGTTTTCCATGCATTGTTTGTTCAATGAGTTTTATGATCAGGGTCTGAGGAAGGTAGGTAGCTAATCAGTCTGAACCATAAGTTTGTGGAACACAAAAGTACTTGAAATATCAGAATCTCGTTCTGCAGATTCAAAGTAATGTCTGATTTTAACAACATATACAGAATTCTTCATTGCATACAGGTAAAGGTAGAATCAGTGGGAAGGAGGATTTGGAACTTCACTTTTAGACAATAAGACAAATCAGCATTTCTAAAAATTATTTTTATTGAGCTCTACATTTTTCTCTGCTCCCACTCCCCACCTCTCCCCTTCTCTTCAACCCTCTCCCAAGGTCTCTAAGCTCCCAATTTACTCAAGACATCTTGTCTTTTTCTACTTCCCATGTAGATTAGATCTATGTAAATCTCTCTTAGGTCCTCATTGCTGTCGAGGTTCTCTGGGATTGTGATTTGTAGGCTGGTTTCCTTTGCTTTATGTTAAAAACCACTTATGAGTGAGTACATGTGATAATTGTCTTTCTGTGTCTGGGTTACCTCACTCAAAATAATGTTTTCTAGCTTTTTCCATTTGCCTGCAAAATTCAAGCTGTCGTTATTTTTTTTCTGCTGTGTGGTACTCCATTGTGTAAATGTACCATATTTTCTTTATCCATTCTTCAGTCGAAGGGTATTTATGTTGTTTCCAGTTTCTGGAAAAAATAATGCTGCTATGAACATAGTTGAACACATGTCCTTTTTGCATGATTGAGCATTCTTTGGATATATACCTAAAAATGATATTACTGGGTCTTGAAGAAGGTTGTTTCCTAGTTTTTCTGAGAAATTGCTTCATTGACATCCAAAGAGGCTGTACCAGCTTGCATTCCCACCAGCAATGCAACATTTTTTTTTAAAAAAAGCTTTTATTATCTGTATCCAGGCAGACATAAATATCAGGAAGAATAGTGGGTCATTTGTGGTTTTGGAAATCTTAATTCAGACATAATCTCAGTTTCTTGAGACATGTTTTCCAAGCTGTTAGTTGAGTTCTATTCTTCTTCCCTGGGACATGGAGCTAGAACTATATTTTTCTACTTTTAAAATTTCCAGGTTATTTTCATTTGAGGAAATAAGAACATCCCAGACTAAAGAACAATTAATAAAAACTCAGAAACAAAAATTGGGGTTCAACCTGAAGGCCAGAAAAGCAATGCAGCCAGCTACTGGCTCTTACCTTGACCTCAGTCTAAAATGATGATCCTGCTTCCAGGAATCTTGGAATGAGACTGAGCATGTGAACTGTCTCCTGCAATTTTATATTATTCTCTAGGGCTAGGATTCAAGGCATGCACCACTGGGACTAAAGGCATGCACTGCCCGATTTCTTTAGGAACTAATTTGGCTACTGGGATTAAAGTGTGTGTTACACTGCCTTGTCTGTAAGGTTGACCATTGAGGCTGTTTTACTCTCTGATCTTCAGGCAAACCTTATTTATCAAAATATAAATGAAAAACCACTATACTAGACAAAGTTTTCTTTATTTTTTTAGTGTATTCTGCTGCTATTTACCTAATATAGAAGGCAATGGTCTTATGAGGCCTGTGCGTTTGGTAATTTATATTTTAGTAAGAATGTTACAATTTTATACCAGAAGCATAAGACTGTAAAAGATTTTAGATGTACATATTATCTATTAATATATATATATAATTTATTGTAAAATGTCATATATTATGGTATATGTCATATATAATATATACATGTATATGTGCAATTTTCTTTTCTGGTGCTTAGTGATCTTTCCATTACCTCAAGTTTATGGCATTTCCAGAGAAGGGATAAGATATCTATTAGAGAAAAATTCTAACTCGAAACTTACTCTGGATTTTGAACTTTGAAATTCTTGCCTGGATTTCAGAGACACAAAGGAAGAAAAGCATGACTCGTGTGTGGCTAGAAGGAGAACATAACTGGTTCATCTGAGAATTAGGTCAAATGAGGATCCTTATATCTCAGGGACACAGTCAGAAATGACCCAGGTGGAATCAGCAGAACGACAGAGAGGGAATGTATTCATGGTGTCTATAGGAAGATTCACGTTGGCATGACAGAGACAGTCCCCATCTCCAAGAGAACAGCACAAAAAGAGCTCGCCACTAAAGGTGGTGCTGTATGTAGCTTCATTTCCATTGCACACCCTATTGGCAGAAGCTATAGGATGGATGTGTGAGGCCAGAAGACCACTGAGAGTGGATTGGATCAAAGGATACTGGCCATCAGGAAGTGTGTATGAGAGCTGTTTAGTGGAACAATAGTCAGGGATCTAATAAGGACAGAAGCTGCCAACTGCTGCTTCAAACATGTTTTTCCAGGCTACATACAAAAGCATGGTACTGTATGATACTTCTGGAATTTATATGTCACCTCAGGACAGAAGAAAATTTATGATTAAATTTGATTTTCATCACTCCGTAGAATGGAGCTGAAAGTAGAAATTGAGTTATGTTTTTAGAAAAATAAGGTGGTATTACTTTTCAATAAATATCTCTTTGAATAAATTTTGGCCTAAAGTTTCTACTTATCATAGTAGCTTTCTTCATATGTGCACAGGATTGGGAACTGGGATAAAATGTATTTCAGGGGGTGAAGGGCCATCTTCCCTGTTGTCTGTCTTTCCTACCTTAGCACATTGTGTTACTTATATGGAAGAGCTTTTGCCCCTCCAGCATTCTCTAATCTTTGCTAATGTTTTCTCTCAGTATTGTTTGCCCTTGACATCAGAAACAATAAAGGCTGAATTTAAACCTAGAAACAGTTTAAGGATACTGTCACCCTCGGGTGACATCAATTTTTCAGAATTCTGAGAATGGGGGAAATCCAACCACCTTCTGAATACGCTTCATCTATGATGTACAAATGTTCTGTTGATGAGGATGTACAATCTTTATCAGTTAGTGAACAAATAGAAAACATGTGCAAGGCACAAACAAATAGGAAAATAGGAGCAGAAATGCAAAGGCTCCAGGCTTCAGTGGGGGAGAAGGCGAGCTATGCTTTCCCTGTCATACAGCATTTTGCTAACCAGCCATTTCCATGACAGGAGAGGATGTTTCTTTTCACATTGACTGGGTCAAATCTGTGCCTCATGTGGACATGAGATACACAGTATTTTTTGTGTGGATACGAGAGCACAGTATTTAATTGTCGGGGGAACTGAGAATTGGATTTGCCTTTAAAAGGCATTTTGCCTGTAGAAAGCTAAGTGCAGTCTGCTGGAACACTTGATCTTCCTGCTATGCTCCCGTGTTGCTGGCTACTTAGCCACCTTTGTCAGGTGACAGGCAGAGAGCAGCACAGGGTCACCATTCTTATACTCAGAGCAACTAAAGTAATTATTATGATGACAGCAAGAAACATTCTGTTGTCGTTGGATCCTTTATTTTCCTTGATATTTTTATTGTTGAAGAAATAAACAATAAAAACCCTTTGCAACCTCGCCCAGAGACTTTTCCAGCTGTGTCCTCCATGGGGACTGCCTGCTACCCTCCTAGTGAACTTAAGTGGAAACGGCCTGTGGTGTGGTCAAGCTGACCCACAGAAGACCTGTGGATGGCCTTCCTCACTGTTCACAGCCGCAAGGGAAATCAGTCCTGGCTTGTTTGTCTAAGGTAGCTGCTTGTCTGGAAACCAACACCACAGCACACTTTAGAACAATTTAGAGCGGTCAATAGTCAGTGCAGGGGAGAGTGCAGGGAGGGGGGGAGCATGTGTGTCCCACAAGCTCATGACTGCACGCAGCAAGTGTCTGTGAAGAAGCTCACTCAGCACTCCTCTGCCCATGACTACTCCAGCTCCTGCACTTAGCGTCTCCCTTCTGGGAGCAGTAAACCAGACAGGAATGAGCAGAGAGCCTAGTGATGGCAGAGAAGTCCAGCGGCCAGCAGGGCTGGGGATTCAGCAGCGGTCCATCTGCAGGCATTTGCTTTTCTCCCTTATCTCCTGCCATTTCCCATGTAGGTGGTGTCTATTAAATACTTTTCAAATGTTTGAGTGAATATTCAGGGAGAAACAGTTGTTTTGACACGTCACTTTGGTAACTAACTGAATTGCATTAACAGGAGAGTCAGAACTTGGTAAGTTTTCTCCTTCTCTCTTTGCAGATGTCTTGATTTTTGTGATCACATTGTCTAATAATTTTACTAATAACTTGTCCATGATGGTCAGTCACAAATTTCTCCCGTAAAGCTATGCTGAGATCCACAATTCTGCAGATGAGCCTGGAAGCTTCTAGGAGCTCATTCTCTTGCTGCGCGTGTCTAAGGGGAGGAACCATTGTGCATGAAGATATGATTGATACTCCCTTGTTACCACAGGGGACCACATACAGGACTTGAGAGGTGTTATTTGGCTCTCTCACCTTCTTTGATCCAATGGCTCTGGAAGAACCATGGAGCAATAATAAAGTATGTATGTGGAAACAGGCCAGGAAGACAGCAAGGTCTAGAACACAATGAGGCCAAGTTTGGAAAGGCAGGGGCCCCTGAAAAAGAAGAAAACTCTTTTCAGCTAAGCTGTGATACTCCATGAGATGAAACTCCAGAGCTCAGCTAGAGGTGGTCACTATTCATAACTGGCTTCTTTGTGCAAGAGCACACAGCCTCTGGCCTCTATTCACACCTTACGGAAGCCTGGGTAAAGAAATACTTCCACATGCTTTTCCCCTGTAAGAGGTGGCAGGGCTTGAAGTGAGCGAGAAGAGATAGTAACATCAGGAGGTATCTTTCCTGTACAAGAGAGGTAGAATTGGAAATGGAGACAAGATTTGAAAAAACGGAGCCCTTGATGGAAGAGAGTCAGAGCATCGCTACAGGGATCTGAGCGTGTAACACAACGGTGGAAAGCATGCTTAACATGTGCGAATCCTGGGTTCTACCCACATCTCCTAGGGGAAAAGTATTGTTCTAGGAAGGTAATTGGGAGGGCAGGACTGGGGTGCATAAACTATCATATAGAAGGTTTCTTCCATAGGTATGGAAAACAATAGTAAGACAACTTTTCATAATTCAATGAAACAAGTTGGTTAAAGGGAAAAGCAACACCTCATTCTCTTCAGTATTGGTTTTGCTTGTTCCTTTATTAGTGCAATGTAACTATATAGAATAGTGGGTTGTACTGTGACTTTTTTATACCTGCATATAGCATATAGATCATATTTACCCCTGGAACACTTGGTCTTCTTTTTGAGGGTGCTGTGATGGCTGATTTTGATTGTCTACTTGACTAGACTAAAACATATCTGGTGCTGGGGAAGCACACCTCTGTGTGTCTGTGGGGTGTTCCAAGAGGAATGACAGGATGGTGACTGTGGGAAAAACCTGACCTGAATGTGAAAGTCTGGATTCAAATGAGACAGAGGAAGGCACATGTGTGGGCATAGTGGTCTCTTTCTTACTAAGGAAGTGTGCATGCGACTGCTTCCATGTCTTCTTAAATAAACCCCAGATTTTTCACCTTATTGTGAACTCCAGACTAGTGAATTCCATAGATTTTCTAGCTTCTAAACATGAGACTAGATCAGCTGAAGTGTCCTTCTTGGATTGTACAGCTGCCACTTTTTCCAATGCCTGCTGCCGTTGGTGAACTTCCAAAACAACAAATTCCTTTTATTATCTATTTGTATGTCTATATATACAACTCTATCATCTATATCTGTCATCTATCTATCTATCTATCTATCTATCTATCTATCTATCTATCTATCTATCATCTATCTATCTATCTATCTATCTATCTATCTATCTATCTATCATTTATCTATATCTGTCAATCTATCACCTATCAATATAGTTGGCCATGTTCATCTGGAGAACATTGACTGTTAGTTTAATAAAAGAGTATTTAAGCTTCCTGGGGAGTACCAAATGAATCCTCTGAGTGTGACAGAAGCATCACGCAGCTGGGAAGAGGAGGTTTCAGGGCCTCTCCCTCCCTATGGATTACTTGGCGGGGGCAACAATGCCAGAGGGATAACCAAATTCCATCTACAGCCTTTTCCCTTAAGGAGGAGACTGCTAATATGCAGCCACTAATTGTTTCTTTTTTTCCAGCAAAAATGAGATAAATGTACAGAGACTCATATTGAAACCTACTCTCCATCCTCATCTACAAGCTTTCTAAACAAAGACTGAAGTAGCTCCCAAGGCCAGTATGATAATGCAATTCAGAATTTGTGTTGCTCTTTATTTCCAGGGAGTAGACAGCAAGTATTACCTATCCATTTAAATTATACCACATACTTTATTCTTAAATGACATTTCAGATATCCTCACACAGAGTATTAGATGACAAAATGAAATGATATTTTTTGGCAAGCTGTCAGAATTTCATTAGGCGAATTTCTGTTTACTTCATGCTTCTCATTATGGATTGACTCTGCGACCTTATTTTCAAGACTATTAGCACCTCATTTGTGTGTGCTTAGACCAGAGCATTTCTCTGTCTTTCTTTGATGCTGTTTTGCTTTCCTGATGGGAAGCCACATCTGTTATGTGTATCATATAATTATGTGTGGCACTGCTTGGATATTGCAGATTTAATTGACAGGGTCACATCGATTTGTTATCCTGCATGTACAATGGAAGCATAGGATCAGTGTCTTGTTTAAGTCTAGTTCTTCCTTGCAATTAATCTTCCCTTTAAATAATTGATGTTTCCATGCTAATTATATTGAGTTAGTTTGTTACTTTGTGTCTTTTCTCAAGGTGAACTGAGTTCATATTCATATTCCAAAAATTTCTGTAATCTAGCTTGCTATTTATGTGCTGTATTTTAAAGTATAACTTTTAGTTTTGAGTTTTAACGCACCCACACAGCGTGGATAGAAAACTAGGAGTTTAACTTCTGGGAGTTCACATATCACAAGTGGCCATTTGGTTCACCGGGTGCATATTTTATAGTGCCATTATATCTTTACTAATATGGAAAAGACTCCAATATTTATGAATGCATCCATATTCTTAAGGTTCTAGAATTTAATTTAGTCAATGATTATGTAGAAGAGTAGAGACATGATTATCTTTTATAAAAGTGAGTTATAGCTCAAAGTCAATCCGATAAGGTATCATTAGCATGTCTAGTCAGTCTACCAGAGAAATATGTGAGCCTTTATATTTGTTTTAGATTCCTTTTTGTAATATAGAAATGCCTGGTAGGCTATCACAACTTAGGAACCCAAAAGAGCATTAGGGAATTTCAAAGGGACCAAGAGCAGTATTGCTGTGTGAGGTCAGCGTGCAATGTGTAGACACGATGATTTGTCTTGTCTGTTCCTTTGATTGTATGAGTAGTGGGATAGAAATGCTTAAAGATAAGGAAGCATGAGTTGTATTTTCATATTCTCCATATGAATTGCATGGCCAGGAGTAATAAAAACATATAAAATGGTAAATGGATTTTATCATCAAATAACACTTAAATAATATTTTCTGATCCTTCCTGCAGAATGGTAAAATTTTATTCAAGAGGTTGGGAGTTCAAGGTTCAGGGAGACAAAGCACTGGATGGAAAAATAAGTTCAGATACATGAAAGTGATTTGTCAACGCTAGTGTAGAGTCCAAACAGAGCTGCCGTTATTACTCTATCTAATTTCTTCCCTGGCAATCTTCATAGTTTTTGGTTTCCTGACTCATCTTAAACTCAGAGGCTATATTCTCTTGCTGATTTTTAATGTAATTGAATTTTTTAAATAAAGAACAAGATGACATAGTTACTTTGCATTTTAATAAAATGAAAGGGCTCAAGTCCCTAATGCATTGCACACAAATGCAGTGTAATTTCTTCTGAAATTTATGACTATGATCTAAAATGTAGTTTGAATGCTAACTTTTTTTAAATATCATAGGAGCCTGCATTATTCTAAAAAGATTCCATTGGGAATCTGACTTTAGTCTTGCAAGCAACATGGCCCAGTCTTCCTTAAATATTATGGGCTACTAATTCAGAACATCTAGTTCTGTAAAATACTGCTGATTGATTTTCTTTAAAAAATTATTCTGTGGAAATTGCAGTCTAATAAAAATGAATGGACATGCATTGAGCCCACATGCATCCATTATCTAGGTTGAATGATTTTTTCACACTTAGGAGTTCTGAATTTTCAGAGTGAAAGTTTATACATCTCAGGCCACTTTATTATTGCTGTTATAGCAAACAATATCACATAATATAAAGCACCATAAACATTGAACCAACTTCACCCAATGAAGTTAACTTGTGAGATAATGCTAGTGAGTATGGAAGACCTGAGACCATCCCTTCTCTCTATTGGTTCCAACTAAAGTTTCCTGCTGTTATCACCAATAGTACACAGTCTGTTTCAGCTTTCCATGAAAGTTACAGAGATACGATTTGCACCTTTTCCCTATTCTCAGCTGGGGGTTGGGGTTGTTCCATTTAACATTTGTAAGTGGGCAGAAATCTAAATTTTTCAGTTGAAGAGTTGTTATTGTTATCATTGTCATTTAAGCATAAAAACCAGGAATATGGTTTACAGTGTACATTTTGCCCTTGAATTTCTCACCTGTTCTATGCTGTATGTGCTGGAGAGAATTCTTGGGTTTCTGAATGGATCACAATGAACTCCGTGACACTGTGATCATCTGGTTGTTCTTTCTCAGACTGTTTGGCACATCAGCATCACTGAGAGTGGACACAGTTGCTCTTTCAGCATTATAAAGATTGCATATCTCTCTACCTGGCTCTGCTTGACACTGCTCTTGCTATGAAGCTGACCACTAACCTCCCCACGGGTACTTAATGAGTTGTTCCTGTCCCAATTCGAAGGAACTAGAAATGTTTATGTAGGACATCTGATTCTCTGTTTCCCAGAGAATAGATAATCTATTTTAAAATATTTTACGTGTACCAACAAATCTCTAAAGGAGCTTAGGAATATTTCTAGTCAATATGAATTCTTCCCTTTACTACAAGGGAGTGCATTTTTAGTGCGGGGGTTTCTTCAGGGGAGTTGTTCACTTCTCATCTTGTATGCAATTTGTGTTTCCATCTCCCTTTTTAGTGCTTAGTTGTGAGTTCTTGTTTTCCTTATAGCTAAGCATGTCATTTCAATTATTCACACAACCACACAATGCAGCCAGTTTCAGGATTTCTTGTCACGCAGGAATGTGTTTCCCAAAACAGATCCAGTAAGTGAATTGCTCAAAGATCCTCAAAGATATTGGATACACTGGATATTTGGAGACATGTTTGTATGGCCAAATGTTTTGGTTATTTTTGTGACCAGCCTTCTAAAGAGCTTTCAGACAATGATGAGTTCTGAGAGAAGCAATGACAAAAATACTATTTCCCTAACTTATTTCAATATAAATTATTTTCTCATGGAGAATTTTAGTCACAGTAAGATTGGAAGCTACATGGAAGATTTACATTTTCATGAATTTATGTAAATAATTTAGTCATGTGTTTTCACTCAATGACTAAAATACTAGGTCAGTAAAATTCTTAAAAGAAACTTTTATTTATTCAACAAGGAGTTTAAAAATTGCACAGTGGGGTTGGAGAGAATCTTAGTTCAGATTGTGGGAGAATCTTAGTTCAGATCCCAATATCCAAGTAAAAAAAACTGAGCATGTTCACACATGCCTACTAACCTATAGCTTTTGGGGTTGGACATAGGAGGACCTCTGCAGCTTATGGCAGCCTAGATTCATATTCAAGAAGAGATCCTTCTGCAAGTGATATAGCAGGACACCTGTCTTCCTCCATTGGCCTCTGTATGCATGTGACACAGGTACATACATGATCATACACATATGTGCATATATCACACATATATGCACCACAGTATACTCAGATATTCTTTGTTTCTTCTTACATTTAAACATTCTCCATCATTACACTCAAATGCACACACCCACACATACTCTCTCAAATGTGTGTGTGTGTGTGTGTGTGTGTGTGTGCACACACAAAATGCAAAACATTGGGAGTCTCTGTGGAATCAAGGTCTTTTGGAAAGACCTTGGAAATGTCACTGAGTGTTTCTAAGATACCTAAACAAATCATTATCTCCTAAATGCTGTTTTTTACCTGTGAACTCTACATCATCAAAAAGTGAATCTGAAAGGATTAGAAAATCCAGAGAAAACCTTTGCAAAATTATGTCATGAATGAGGAAACTGCAGCATCATAGATGCAATCATGAGCTTGCAGGAAACTGGATACAGGGAGGCCGTGTTGGTTGAGGTGTCAGCTAATCTCCACTGCACAGAACCTTTCCTGTATTGTACTTGTCTCAAAGCCTCAATCCATCCATTTTTATTCAATAATGGAAAACTCAAAGATTGAGGAAGATTTATGTTATGTATAGATGGAGACCAAAGCAGCCTGTATAAAAATGATACATGTATGAAATTAGTTGCTAATAAAGCTTGCATACATTTCTATTTTTAGTACCTTATAAACAGCATGAAAAACTCCATTCGGTTATCAGTATGCTCAGAATTTTATGTAGATTTATCTGAAAATATCTCTGTTATTCTAGTCTTCTTGGTTTTTGAGGTATAAATGAGAAGCCTCTTTGAGGGGCAATGATTTTTACCAGTAAAATGGAGAACAATAATTTCTATAAGAATTGGGGCAGTCAGTTAGTAAATTGCTTGCCTTGTAAGGATGAAGACCTGAGTTCAGTTTCCAGAATTCATATTTTAGAAAACCAGATGTGGTGGTATGTATTTGTCATCCCTGTACTAGAGAGGTGGAGGCAAGTGGGGATCTGGACTTCACTGGTCAGCCAGTCTTGCCTTCTGGTTGACTCCAGATCAATTAGAGATCCTGTGCCAAAATAGAGAAGACAACATTCCTGAAGATAATCAACCAAGGTTGTTATCTGACTACACACACATGCACGTGCACACACACTGCATATACAGATACACAGAGCTGTAACTGTGCCTTATGTGAATCTAAAATACATAGTTGAGAATCCCTGTTGTGGTAGACATTACATAAATATCTGCTTCTTTGCTACTGTCATCGGCATTTCCATTCAAAAAGGTTCAAATCCAAAGAAGGAAAGAGTAATGGAAACCATAGTAAGAGGTGGAACTGAAAGTGAGGTTTCATTGCTTTCACCACTGGGCTAGGAGGGGCAAGTTGACCTACTATGCAAAGTTAGCTTCTTTTTACCTGGCTGCATCATGTGCTTCATACTTTTAAGAGAACAAAGCATTTTCATAGCAAGATGTTTCAGATTTGATCAACTTATGTTCAATCCGAAGACTTGTGGTAAGGGTCTGCAATAATTTTCACTGATTTGTGAAATTAAATTCTATTGAAATAGCCTAGTTGCTGCAAAAACAAAAATAGTCCAATATTTTTATAAGCTGTAGAATTATGTTATTCTTCTGTTATTTGTATAAGCATCTACTACAACTGTATTCTAAAAATGTCTTCAATTGTGTGTGCACTGTGTGTCATCACAAGGCTCTTAATCAGTTGATTTTGAGTTAGCCAAAGGGAGATTGCGGGAGGATGGGGTTAAGGTGGGCCTGGCTTAATCAAGAGGTCCTTGTTTAACATAAGAAGAGCCTTCTGTTTGTCTTGAAGGGGCAGAGGGTCATATTGTGCATAGAGGCTGATCTGGAATAGACAGTATATAAGATAATAGGAGTCTCTGTCCTTTGATTGTAGGAACCAAGTATTGCGGATATCTTGATATGGTTATAGGAGGATCACAAAGAGGATGAGGTCCAGTTCTCTCCACAATTCAGTTATGAAGGTAAGAGCCCACTGTGACTGCCTAGTTCTTCTAGGGTTGAGAGCAGCTGAATGGATGACACTGTAAGCTATCATCATTAATTCACACAGCACTAAAAAGTAACACACTGCTATACAAGTTTTACAATGATGTTAAATACAGTGGTATTTGAAACTGAATGAAAATTTTTTGGTTCATAATTTTTTTAGGTAAAATTAATGAAGATTAAGAAATTCAATCAGATTATTTTACATATGAATGGAAAGCTTTGTCTTGTTCCTGATTTTAGAAAACTGCTTTGAGTTTCTCTCCATTTAATTTGGTGTTGGATATAGGCTTGCTGCATATTGCTTTTATTATGCTTAGATATATCACTTGTATCCTTGATCTCTCCAAGACCTTTATCAGGAAAGGGTGTTGGATTTTCTTAAAGGTTTTTCTCAGTACCTAATAAAATGATTATATGTTTTTTTCCATATGATCATATTTTTTCCACAATATATTGTGGATTACCTTGACAGATTTTTGTATGTTAAACCATCCCTGCATCTCTGGGATAAAACCAATTTGATCATGGTGAATGATTTTTCTTGATGTGTTCTTGGATTTGGTTTGCCAGTATATTGTTGAGTATTTTAGCATCAATATTTAGCAGGGAGATTGGTCTGTAAGTCTCTTTCTTAGTTGTGTCTTTGTGTGGTTTGGGTATTAGAGTAATGTAGCCTCTCAAAAAGAGTTTGTCAGTGTTCCTTTTATTTCTATTGTGTGGAACACTTTGAGGAATATAGGTATTAGCACCTCTTTGATGTTCTGGTAGAATTCTGTGTTGAAACCATCTGGCCCTGGGTTTCTATTTTAGTTGGTAGACTTTTGATGACTGTTTATACTTCCTTAGAGGTTATAGGCCTATTTACATTGTTCATCTGGTCTTGATTTAATTTTGGTATGTGGTGCCTATCCAGAAAATTATCCATTTCTTTTAGATTTTCCAATTTTGTGGAGCAAAGATTTTTGAAGTATGATCTAATGATTCTCTAGATTTCCACAATGTTGTTATATACCCCTTTTAATTTTTGATTTTGTTATGTTGGATATTCTTTGTGTCTTTCAGTCAGTTTGGATAAGGGTTTGTCCATCTTGTTGATTTTATCAAAGTACCAGCTCTTTGTTTCATTGATTATTTGTATTATTTTCTTTGTTTCTATTTTATTGATCTCAGTCTTCAATTTGATTATTTCTTGTCTACTCCTCCTGGGTGAGTCTGCTTCTTTTTTTTCTAGAGCTTTCAGGTGTGCTGCTAAGTCACTAGTGTGAGATTTCTCCACGTTCTTTATCTAGGCACTTGGTGCTAAAAACTTTCCTCTTAGCACTGTTTTCTTAGTGTTCCATAAGTTTGGATATGTTGTTCATTCATTTTCAATGATTTCTAGGAAGTCTTTAATTTCTTTCTTTTTTTCTTCCTTGACCCAGGGGTGGTTCAATTGAGCATTGTTCAATGTCCATGAGTTTGTAGGTTTTCCATAATTAGTGTTGTTGTTGAATTCTAACTTTAAGCTATAGTAATCCATTAAGATATAGGTGGTTATTCTAATTATTTTTATATCTGTTGAGGTTTTCTTTGATATTGAGTTGTGGTCAATTTTAAAGAAGGTTCCATGAGGTTCTGGGAAGAAGGTATATTATTTTATATATGGGGAAACTGTTCTATAGATGTCTGTTAAGTCTTTTTGAGTCATGACATCTGGTAGTTCTCTTATTTCTCTGTTAAATTTATGTCTGGAAGATGAGATGAGAGAGGAGTGTTGAAGTTTCTATTAGTGTGTGAGGTTTTACGTGTGATTTAAGCTTTAGTAATGTTTCTTTTACGTATGAGGGTGTTCTTGTATTTGGAGCATAGATGCTCAGAATTGAAACTTAGACTTGATGGTTTTTTTCCTGTGATGGTATTAAGTGTCCTTCTCCATCTCTTTTGATTGATCTTAGTTTGAAGTCTATTTTGTTAGGTATTAGGATAGCTACATCCTCTGTTTTCTTAGGTCCATTTGATTGGAAAATCTTTTCCTAACCCTCTACTCTGAGGTAATATATGTCTTTGAGGTTCAGGTGTGTTTCTTGTATGCAGCAGAAGGATGGATTCTGTTTCTGTATCCATTCTGTTAGCCTGTGTTATTTTATAAATGAATTGAGTCTATTGATATTAAGAGATGTTAATGACCAGTGATTGTTAATTCCTGTTATTTCTCACTGATAGTGTTTGTGTGTTTCGTTGGGATTTGCTTGTGTGAGTTTATCTGTTGCCTGTGTTTTCATGGGTACGACTAGCTTCCTTGTGTTGAAGTTTTCCTTCTAGTACTTTCTGTAAGGCTGGATTTGTGGATAGGTATTGTTTAAATCTGGTTTTGTCATAGAGTATCCTGTTTTCTCCATCTATGGTGATCGAAAGATTAGCTTGGCATAGTAGTTTGGGCTAGCATTCATGGTCCCTTAATGTCTGTAAAACTTCTGTTCAGAACCTTCTGACTTTCATTGTTTCCATTAAGAACTCGTGTGTAGTTCTAATCTGACTTTATTTATTAGTTGTCCATTTTTCCTTTATGGCTCTTAATATTCTTTCTTCTGTACATTTTGTATTTTGATTATTATATGGCAAGGGGACTTTTTTTTAGTTCAGTCTATTTGGTGTTCTGTAACCATCTTGTTACAGGTCCTTCTTTAAATTGGGAAAGATTTCTTCTATTATTTTATTGAATATATTTTTGTGCCTTTGAGCTGGAGTTCTTCTCTACCTATTATTCTTAGTTTTTGTCTTTTTATGGTGTCCTAGATTTCCTGAATGCTTGTGTTAAAAATTTGTTAAATTTGGCATTTTCTTTGGCTGTTGAATCTGTTTCCTCTATGGTATCTTCAGCTCCTGAGATTCTCTCTTCCATCCATTTCCTCTATGGTATCTTCAGCTCCTGAGATTCTCTCTTCCATCTCTTGTGCTTTGTTGGCTATGTTTTCATTTGTAGTTCCTGATCATTTACCCAGATTTTTCCATTTCCAGAATTTCCTAGGTTTGTGTTTTCTTTATTGTCTCTATTTCCTTTTTCAAGTCTTGATCTCTTTGAACTGTTTGCTTCATCTGTTTGATATTTTTTTCTTGGTTTTCTTTAAGAGATTTATTGGTTTCTTCCAATGATTTGTTTGTTTTTCATTCATTTCTTTAAGAGAATTTTTCATTTCATCTTTAAGGGTCTCTATCATCTTCATAAAGTTATATTTAGGTCATTTTTCTGTTTCTTCTGGGTTAAGATGTTCAGATCTTCCTGCTGTATGACCACTAGGTTCTGGTGTTGCTAGATTGCTGTTTAGGTTGTTGAATGTATTCTTGCATAGGTGCGTACCCATCTCTTCCTCCAGTAGGTACAGGCAGTATCTTTGCTTCTTTGTCCAATTCTTGCAGTCAGTGTCTGTGTCTCAGGGAATCTTATCTTGAATCAGTCATTGCAGTTGCTGTCTGTATCTTGGGAAGCTTCTGAGATCTCTGGGGATGGGTAGATCTGGGGCAGAGTAGAGCTTGTAGATTATAGGGTCCTAGGTGGGGAGATGGAGCATGCTGTGTGTAGGAGGCTGTCTAGTGCAAATTGAAGCATGTACAGAAGGGGCTCAGGGTTTTGCCTCCAGGCCTAGAGCCTAGAGATTGGGTTGTCCAGCTTGGCGGGGGTCACTCACCTCTTGGTCTGCTCTGTGCGATTGCAGTCTGTCTTAGAGAGCTACTGAGTCAAGGGGAATGGGTGGATTTGGTGGTTGAGTAGATCTTGTAGATTACAGGGTCCAATGAGTGGTGTTGGGGCAGCCTGCCTGCAGGAGGTTTCCCCACTGATGGTTGGATACACCTGATGCAGGTGGGGCAGAGTCCCGGGGTTTTGTCCCAGGGTTTAGGGCCTAGAGACCGGGTTGTACAGCTGAGGGACTGGTTACTCATCTCTTGGTCTACTCTGTGCAGTAACCGTCTATATCTCAGAGAGCCACTGAGGTTTCAAAAAAATGGGTGGGTTTAGGGGTAGAGTGGGATTTACAGATTATAGAGTCCTCTTGGTCCACTCTGTTTGGTCACAGTTTCTATCTCAGAGAGTTGTGAAGGGTGCATAGAATTGAATTGTGTTATTTTTAAATATACATTAATTACTTAAGTGATTTTAGGGGTTTATTAAGCTACATTCTTTAAAATACTGATGCAAAGTTTATGAAAGAAAATCTTTGTAGATCCTATGTTTTATGTGCACTAGAAACCACAGGATAATTCTGTGATATCTAACTTTCCATTTAAGAATATTTTAGATATTAGAAAAAATTTTTAGTACTCCAGAAGCATAAGAAATAATTCCAAGAATTAACAAATGAGGTACATGGAATTAAAAGAATCTTCAAAACAGAACAAGAAACTATTAACATAGTGAACAGACAGCCTGTAGAATGGGAGAGTATCTTTTCCAGCTACATTTCAGACTAGTGGGTCATATCTACAACATACAAAGAACTGTAAAACAAAACAAAACAAGACACAAACAAACAATCAAAAACCAACCCCCTCAATCTTCAAGCAGTGAGTAACCTGTTTGAACTGTATAGACAGTTCCTAAAAGAAGACACATAAATAGTCAATAGTTTTTTTCTCGTTTATTTATTGTTTTTTTTTATTGAGCTGTATATTTTTTTCTGCTCCCCTCCCTTTTTACCCACTCCCCTTGTACCATCTCCCATGATCCCGAAGTACCCAATTACTCAGGAGATCTTGTCTTTTCCTATTTCTCATGTAGATGAGATCCATGTATGTCTCTCTTAAGGTCCTCTTTGTTATTTAGGTTCTCTGGAGTTGTGAATTATAGGCTGCTTTTTCTTTGCTTTAAGTATAAAAACCATTTATGAGTGAACACATATTTATATTTGTCTTTCTGGGTCTAGTTATGATGTTTTCTAGATCGATCAATTTGCTTGCAAATTTCAAGATGTCATTATTTTTTTCCACTGTGTAGTACTCCATTGTGTAAATGTACCACATTTTCCTTATCCATTCTTCAGTTGAGGGTCACCTAGGTAGTCTCCAGGTTCTGGCTATTAGAAATAATGCTGCTATGAACTAAGTTGAGCACATGTCCTTGTGGTATGATCGAGCATCCTTTGGGTATATATCTATAAGTAGTTGGTGCGGGAGAATTGTCTGTATTCTGTCAATCATGTTTTAAATAAACGCTGATTGGCCAGGCAGGAGGTGTGGGTGGGAAAACCAGACAGGAAGTGGAAATGATGCAAGGAGAGCAGGAGAATTCTGGGGAGGAGGAAGTTGATTCCTCCCACTCCTGCCCAGATCACCGAAGCAGCAGGATGTGAGCTGCCCCACTGAAAAAAGTACTGAGCCACATGGCTAACATAGATCAGAAAAATGGGTTAATCAAGATGTGAGAGTTAGCCAGTAAGAAGCCTGACCTAATGGGCCAATCAGCATTATAACTTACAGAGATTTCAGTGTGATTTTTCTCTGGGACTAAACAGCTTGGGGGCCGAGTGGGACAGAAAACACAAACAAGCCAGCCCTTCATGTTAAAAGTAGTATTGCTGGGTCTTAAGGTAGGTTGTTTCCAAATTTCCTGAGAAATCATCATGCTGATTTACAACATGGCTTTACCAGCTTTCACTCCCACCAACAAAGAAGTAGTGTTTCTTTACCCCGCATTCTCTTCAGTATAAGTTATCATCAGTGTTTTTGATCTTGGCCATTCTTACAAGTGTAAGATGGAATTTCAGAGTTGTGTTGATTTGCATTTCTCTAATGGCTAAGGATGCTGAGCATTTCCTTAAGTGTCTTTCAACTGTTTTATCTTCATCTGTTGAGAGTTCTCTGTTTAGGTCTGTACTCTATTTTTTATTGGATTATTTGTTCTTTTGATGACTAATTTCTTGAGTTCTTTGTATAGTTTGTAGATCAGCCCTCTCTGTGATGTGGGGTTGGTAAAGATTGTTCCCCATTATCTAGGCTGTTGGTTTGTCTTGTTGACTGTGCCCTTTACTTTACAGAAGTTTCTCAGTTCATATTTATTTTTAAATGTTCAAAATCCTTACCCATAAAGGAAATGGAAATTAAAACTGCCTTTAAGTTTTATCTCACCATGGTCACAATAACTGATATCAAGAACAAGTTCTGTAAAATGAGTTCTAGGATAGCCCCTACACAGAAAAATTCTGCCCCAAAACAAACCAAAAACTCCCAAAATTCCAAAAACTACAAGTAACAAGAGATGCTGGTAAGAATATGTAGAAATAGGAAGGCTTACACACTGCAGGCAGGAACATAAGCTATGCAGTCATTATGGAAATTCAGTATAGAAATATTCTCCAAAAAGAAGAAAAATAGAATTACTATATGATCTATTCATACTAACACAGGGTTAAGTTCTTCCTCAGAAATACTTGATACCCATGTTTAAGGTTGTTCTTATCACAGCAGCTAAGAAATAGAACCAGTTTAGATGCCCATCAATTAATAGAGAAAGAAAATATGGCATATGCACACAGTGGAAATTTATTCAGCTGTAATAATAAGAATAAATTTATGATACTTGCATTGATTGAAATGGAAACTATTGTGCTACACAAAATAAGCCAGACTCATCACATCTGAAGATACTGTATTTTAATTATATGTTATATATTTTAACTTATGTTTATTATATATAATTTTATTATGTGTGTTTGTGTTTATACACAGTTGTGTAAGTGCATATATGTTTGTGTATTATAGGATGTAGGTAATGAAATTAGAATGGAAACCATGTAATAGAAAAGAGATATTAAGGGTAGGAAGAGAACAATAGAATTCATGGGATGTGTCCTGTTGGGGGATAAGGGAGAAGCGGTAAGGTGGCAGTAGGATCGGGGAGTGGAGGAGGAAGATAAAGAAGAACAAAGTATTATGAAAATATTATAATGAAACCCATCACTTTGAACTTTGATAAAAATACTAAAAAAGAAAGAAAATCTGTTGATGTTTCTTTTTCATTAATGCTTCATAAAACAGAATCAGAGAGGGTCTAGGAAGAAGAGCATGCATAGTTTGTCTTCAAGGGTGCATAGTGGTACATCCCTATTTTAAATCAGAGTACAGAAATTTCAAAATGACATTACCATCAGTAAAATTAATTACTGCCTAGCTAAGCTGACTTTTGTCTTTGGAGCATTTTGCCCTGTCATGCACTGACCTTTGTTAGTGCTTACTTGTATATGAGCTATTGGGGTTGCAATGTTTTTCCATCTAGAGGCTGGGGTTTATTTTATGAGCCTCTTCTAGCAGAAAACCATGAGTATATAACAGAGTTAAATCTTTTGGGGTGATTCAGAAAGAAACATGCTGGAGATCTGATAAAGGCTCTCCAGTGTAAACCAGATTACTGAGACTTGGAATTTAGACTTTTGTGTTGGCACTATTGACACAGGAAGTCCTACTGTATATGTGTTGTTTTTATTGGTTAATGAATAAAGAAGCTACATTGCCCTGTGATAGGACAGAGTAGAGCTAGGTGGGGAAAACTAAACTGAATGCTGGGAGAAAGAAGGCGGAGTTGTGCAAAGCCATGTAGCCACCCCTGGGGACAGACACACTGGAACCTTGTCAGTAAACCACAACCATGTGGCGATACACAGATAAAAGAAATTGGTTAATCTAAGATATAAGAGTAAGGCATGAATACAGTTAAGCTATTGACCAAACAGTATTTCAAATAATTTAGTTTCTGTATGATTATTTTGGGGCTGAGCAACCGGGAACAAACTAATAGCATTCCTACTACACCTACTACCTTTAGGGAGTGGTAGTGTATGGTCACCTTGGGGGCCTCCCTCTTGTTCTACTCTACTGCTATTTTGATAAAGGGTCTCAGTGAATTATGTTCCTCCACTGAGTAGCATGTGTTCTTTTTCAGTAGAAGTCTTTCCGTCGAAATGCATGAGCAGTTCATACCCTTCAAAGTGATTTCAGTTCTTGTTTAACCTTCAAAGAAAATGTTTGAAAAATGAGGAAAGAAACAAAGTAGGTAAAGTAGTGAGAACTGGATTGTACATGCTCCTTAACTCTGGTCTTCTTATGTATTTGGCAAAAATTGCAGTGGTTCATATTACTTTGATGATCTGTTGTTTCTAAGTCAACAACAGCAGTGTGCTTTACAAAAAATATATATCATCCCTCTGTTCCTATTGTCTTAGACTTTTATTCAACACATGAAAGACTGATTTGTAATTATGTAAGCAGCAAGGATCTTTAAACAAAATTGATTAAGCATTTCTTTTCATTTTTCTCCCCCAAAGTCTTCTCTCCAGGAGTGCTCTCAGAGACGGAACATTATCGAGGCTGCCAGTGGCTTCCATTAGCTGGGCTCCACCTCGAGGTTTACTAATGAGCCTAGGAGGTATTTGCTGACATTGCTGATGATTTGAAAGCATGCTTTAATGATCTCTTCGCATCGATTGTGGCTGCTTTCCTCATGGCCTCCGCTGTAACTAGGCTGTGCCATATTTTTCATTTGAAATTTTTCTCAAGTTTGTCTGTTTGCTTGACATTTTGTCATTGCTAGTCATTCTGCTTTGGCAGGGAGCTAGGGTCAATTAACTTTGCTGCATTTTATTTGGGGGAAGATGATTTATTGGTCTTCATATTGAGTTAAATGCCTCTCTTTCCCAGGTTTTGTGTGTGTGTATGGGGGAGGGTAAATACCCAAGACGCTGCAGTGGTTGCTAAGTTACTCTTTTAGAAGGAACAACACAGTCTTGGATCCCATCTGAGTACATCTGATAATGGCAGTGCCTTTCTTTCATTCTGGGGTTAGGCTACCGTTATTTATAAATATTTTGTACTGTTTAATACAGCTTGGTGTTGAGTCATATGAACTCATTTCTGCATCAAACACTAATTGACTCCTAATATGCAAGCAAGTTTCCCCTTGGTGGCCATTTTATGTTTATCACTCAGCCATGTTTGGCAGAGATATCAACTTTTAAGCTTATACAACATCTGAGTCACCTAGGCTTTGTCCAACACTAGCTGAAGGACCAGCAGATCCTCCTCTGGTCTTTTAGACATGTGTCACCAGGGATCACAATCTCCTGCTAGTTAACAAGCTTACCTATACCTTCTGGGTCACCCCGAGAATGTCACTGGAGCTTTTGCTGCCTCTAAAATGTGCATCATAGACTCCCGGGCTTCTCAGCAGTACGTTCTTTTTCATTTTTCTAGGAATGCATAAATCCTGCAGTGAAAAGCACTGCATATATAAAAAAATGAACAAATGCGGAGCGAATGGTCAATCTTCAGCCTCTGTAGCTCTGCATATAATAGATATAAGATAACTGTAATATAGTAGTTTATACCAATAATCAGAGCTTGGTGACTACATGGATTTGTTCACAGGATCATAGTTTATTCAGTCCTGGACCCTCTTTTACATTATTGAAAGTTATGGGAAGTTAGATACTAGGCATTACCTACCTACCTCCATTTGCTACTCTATCTGTCCTGTCTCTTACAGTCTTACAGCTGCAGGGACTCAGTCAGAATGAGCCCAACACCACACATTAGCTTTGTTTCTGCAATCAAAAGAGCTGTTTATGAGGTAACTGGACACATGTGACGTGACAGGAGAAGGAGGGCTACTGGGAAGGTCCGCAAGAATGAGGCAAAGGAGCAGGAAGGGGTGAGGGAGGAGGACGAACAAGGACAAAGTGTGTACAAAAACCCTATAATGAAGGGATTTTATGATAACTTTAATGTAACCAATTTAAATAGAAAGTAATTTTTATTTTCAGAAGTAAAAGAGCATGAAAGAACAGAACCCTGTTTGTTTGGGTGACTGTAGTCAAAGCAGGACATGTCCTCCTGCTTTCAAGGCCTGTGCTTTGGCATTTATTCCTTTTCGACTTGGAGCCGAAGAGCTTATTCTGTGACTTTCCTTGTTACTAAGATCAAAGAGCTGACAAGCCACTTACACGCTGAGGGGTTTATCTGGCTCACAGTGTGAGGGCTACAGTCCATTATGGCTGGAAGCATGGCTGTGAGAGGCCACTGCCGCAGGCTAGCATTGCTGAGCCCCTCATCTGTCTATACCTAGGGGAAACCGGAAGCAGAGAAAGGACAATGGCAGTGATCAGCTGGCTTTCTTTTTCTCTTTGTATGCAGTTGATGACCACATTCCAGAGATCAGTGACAGCCACACACAAGACATAGGAGTCTCCCTCATTTAATCTTCTCTGGAAACAACACACTAAGTTTTCTTAATTTGATTGGATCACTACTTGATAATACCTATAATACTGGTTAGTGCACAAAGAAAGGACCTTTCCCCTTTTCAACCCTTATAGTCACCTGATTGCTTTTGGACATTTCCAACTCTGTCCCATAAAGAGGATGAAAAAGATGTAATAGGAGCAAGCCTTTTTGTTCCAGTTGTAAGATACTGACCTCTTGGTGCTGCCTGCCCTGCTGACTGAACATGGACAGTCTGTGTAACCCTTTTGTCTGCTCACTGTTGAAGACTGGGCAGCTTTTGTTAGGATTTGTGCTGGAAACAACCCAGATTTGACAGGATATCCATCATTGTTAGCAATTCTCAGAACTTTCATTTTTGAAATTTATGTGCTTCTAAACTTTTGCCTAGGAAGTGTTTTTGGGTAGCTTTCCACTTTCTTGTGGGGTTTTTGTGACTTCACAAATGTCTTCCAAACCACACAGGTCAGATTCTCCTGACCTTTTTCTTGTTTGTCCTCTCTCTGACCTTTCAGCTGCTAGATGTATTTGGTGCACAAAAGAACATTTCACAGTAAATTCCCAAAAGCACCATTTTTACCTGTCTCAAGCCAACATTAGCTTGTATTTGAAATCATTATATAATTCCCATTAATGTTAAATACCAAGGCACCATGTCAATAGAATAGCTTAATCCTCTTTGGAATGTGAAAAACTACTTAAAATTACTTATTATCTGCTAAAAACAATTTGGAATAATTTTGGAAGTTTCAAAAGCTGTTCTACTCCAACATTTCTCTAGTAGATTTAAAAAAGAAAAGAAGAAAGAGAAATAAAGAAGACATGTATGTAGTTATGAGCTATACACAGATATTTGGTGCAATGGTAGGCTGTCTATGTAATAGTGGTCCCAGGAAGTTCTGATGTAGAGTATTACTCATGTGCCAATATGGATTCTTATTTAAATAAACTACTGAGTTGTCAGTGACATCAAGGCATAGTATACACAAGTATGTAAATTGCATGGTACTATCAAAGTATTGTGGTGCATGCATTTAATCCTAGCACTCAGGAGGAAGAAGTAGAGTGATATCTATGAGGTCAAGGCCAGCCTTGCCTATGTTATGAGTTCCAGGCCAGATTGAGTTGTATGTGAGATCCTGCCTTTAAAAAATTACATAAAACTTGATAGCAACAGATGACTGTTTTACTGAAATATATATTTATTCTGCTCTATTAGCCACTTTTCCATTGCTGTGACAACATAACTGACAGAAGTTACTAAGAAAGGAAGAGTTTATTTTGGTTTACAGTTTAAGTGTACAGAATATCATTGCAAGAAAGGCAATTGTGAGAATCTCTCTAGTCATGGAAGCAGAAACACGAAGGCAGATAGTCACTAAGCTCTCCATGCTTAGGAAGCAGAGAGCAATGACTGCTTATACTTATTTATTTATTCTTCTCTAGACCCAGTATGGGACTTTAGAGCATGGGCTGGTGTCACCACATTCCGTGCTCAGTCAAACCTCTCTGGAAACTTTCTCATAGATATATCTTGAGGTATCTCTTGGGTATGCTAAACCATGAATCAAATGGATAATGGAGATCACTACTAATCATGACACTCTATCCCTGGCTTCTCAAAAGACTGCAGGACATATTATAATATAAATTCATCTAGTTTATCTCTAGGATTCCTTTAAATCAAAACCATTTGACCATTATTTTAAAGCCTAAAGTTCAAAATTCCTTCGGAAACTCAAAAATTTCTTTAGGTATGAGCCACTATAAAATTCAAAACATGCTACATACTTTCTATATTCAGTGATAAGGACAAAGTGTTCTTACTCCAAAAAAGAAAAAAAATGAAAATATAGGAAATATAGGAATGAGAGTAATGGAAATAAGAAAAATTAAGACCAAGACAATTCCAATAGCGAAAACATCAAGTCCTTCAACTCCATGCCTGACGTCTGGTGCTTTTGGTCATCTAATCTGGCTTAAAAAGCATCGATCAATAGTCAAAGCACCGATTAAGGTTAACATATGTCTTATTTATATCAGTCTTTTCAGATTAACTCCTCACTACAGGAAGGGTGCTGAATTAAAAGGAAAAACCTTAAATATTTAGTAATTGCAGGGTAAAAAAAAAATTAGCTTTTCTTTCTTTCTTTCTCTTTTTCTTTTTGAGTCAGAGTTTCTCTGTAGCATTGGTCTTGTCCTGGAATTAGCTCTTTTAGACCTGGTCTTGAGCTCACAGAGATCTACCTGCCTCTGCCTCCCGAGTGCTTGGGATTAAAGGCATGCAACACCATTGCCTGGGTGGTTTTACTATTTTTATTAAATGAAACATATACAGACTCTCGGTACAGTTTACCTCTTAGTCTCACTCTGACAATTTTTATCATTGGTGAATATTATCCAATGTCTTTCTGCTGTCGTTGTTCCTTTCTCATTAGCATTAAAAAAGTTCAAGGTTAATAAAGCACTATGCATTCTATTTCTGGTGGTATTTTCCATCCCTTTCTGTTTGTTTAAGATATTATTTATAGTTCAATGTTATCTTTCTATAACTATAATATGTAGGATTGTTTAGTATACCTATAATAAGCTTTATATTATAATAAGGAAAAACTGTTTCATTTTCTTAGAGACATATCCTGGACCATTATCTGTCTTTACTTGTGCAGGTATACATATGATGGCTATAACTTCTAATAAATGCATGATTACTGAATCAACCTTTTCTGAACTCAAAGCAGTTGCCCATTGTAAACCTGAATAGGTGTTAATGGTTTGATGTACATATTTTAATTTTCCAAATTCTGTGAAGTAAAACACATCCATCTGCCCTTTGTACCCTTTTGTACCTATTTGTATCCATAGTACCCTTTGGGTACTCCCTATAGGTACGGTGTTTTGTTACAGCAAGAACAAGCAGGACATCTCCTTATACTATCCTTAGCCTGTTGCAATGTAATATAAAACTTTTTCTTTAAACCTTTGCTATTGACATGACATTTTTTAAATGAAATTCTGAGACCTTCAGCACATTTACAATCAATAATTGATCAATTTCTGTATTACCTTGTACTAGATGACCTGGAAGACCCACATAAAATCAAATGTGTGTTATGTATATGAGTCAAAGCCTATTCTGAATTATATTTTGAAACTGAATGAATAATGAAGTCAACTCTGTATCATCTGGTATAAATTCAGCCATTTCAATAGGCAAGACAACTCTTTCTGCATATTGTAAATCAGTAACTATATTGAGAGGGTCTTTAAAATCCCTTAGTAGCATAAAAATAGCATATAATTATGACTTTTGGACAGAATTATAAAGGCTTTGTTCCAACTTACTTAAATCTTCTGATTTGTAACATGCTTTTTCTAATTTATTTGCATCAGTATATAATGTATGTGCTTCAGTTATTCAAGTGTCATGGGGGAAAAAAATCCAAGTAACTCTCTTTACAAGGTTAATTCTATCCCTTTTGGAGTAATTGCTACTAATCTCTCCTAAAAAATTATCAGAACTCTTTGACATGGTTCATTGTCTTCCCATAATTTATTAATTTCATGAGTAGTAAAAGGCACTAAAATCTCCACTTGTCTATTCCTGCTAGGTGATGAAGTCTCAATTTTCCTTTTATATTTCATTCGGAGATCTTTCTACATTTTTTACTCAACTTATGTGGTAAAAAAGATCCATTCTAAGATAATATCTTCCTTCTGCATTGAAATTCCTGTAGGGGAAATTCTGGAAGGCAATATGACTAGAATGCAGTTAAGATTTGGATCTACCCAATCTATGTAATTTCTCTTCAACCAAAGTTAGTTCTTTCTCAGTTTTAGCTGTTAATTCCCTTGTACTATTTAAGTCCTTGTCACCATCTAAGGTTTTGTTTAAATGAAGTATTAGATCAGGTGTTATCCCAACAGTGGGTGGTAGATTGGAAATGTCACCTAACAATCTTTGAAAGTCATTAAGAGTCTGCAGTCACTCTCTCTGTCACCATTCTTTATTTTCCAGATTTCTTTTTAACAACAAATACAGAAGAATTCCAGGGCTGTATGATTTTTTTAATAAGGTGAGCATCTAGTTGTTCCTGTACCAGCTATTCTAAAGCCTAAAGTTTCTCTTCTGTTAAAGGCCATTGTTTAACCCATATTGGTTCCTCAGTTAACCATTTTAAAGGTAGTGCCACTGCTACCTCTGAAGGTTTCCTAGTTCTCTTTTATTCTTGTAAGGGCTGGTGGTCTCATGTTTCTGGGATTGCAGGAATGTTAATCTGGGTATTCCATTGCCACAGCTGGTTACGACCCCATAATTCACTGAGACATATGGCCTTCGCCTTTCTCTCTGTCCTTCTGCTCTCATGCATTCAATCTCTCTCATGCTTTGTTTCATTTGAGATATGGTTCCAATTCTTAGAAATTGAACATCTACTTCTTGAAGAAGCCAATTCAGATGCCAAGATTATGGAGTAATGATATAAAAATGATAGTCACATCTGCACCCGTGTCCACTCATTCTTCAATTATAATGTTATTTATCTGTGCTATTAGTTTTAGTCTTTGATCATTTATGGAAGTCTGCCAAAATATACATTTCCTACTTTCTTTTGGAATTTTTGTTTTATCCTCCATGTTTATTTGATCATCCAGACAAGGATGGAATTTTACAGCAGGCATTAGATTTTTTATTTTTCCTGAAGAGACTTGTCCTATGCAGCCACTGGAAATGACTGGACTACATTTGACCTGGGGGCCTGTGAGATTTTTCAATAGTAACAAGTTGCCTTGTCTGTTCTTTGTTGATCTATATTCAGTGGTTCGATGTGGCCTTTCTCACATCTTGCACATAATCCAAAAGATGGAGACCTTCTATTTTTGTCATTACCAGAGGAGAGATTATTTCTAGGAGTTCTTTGCTTTGTCTACAATCCCTTCTCAGATGTCCTATTTTGCCACGATTAAAACATTTGGCATTTTGATGCCTCTTTATAACTTTGAAAACTGTTTCTCCTACTCAAGCCTCAGTATTATAGTAAAATGCCTTAATATTCATTTATATAGGATCCATTTATTCATTTATCCATTGGTGCTTATCTAACCTTTAAAACCCCAACTCTCTTTCTGCATTCTAAGTTAGCATTTTTAAAATCAGAGTTTCCATAAGTATGTGTCTAGCTTTTGGGTCTGTTATTCCTGTTTGTACAGCCTTAGTTAATCCTTGTAAAAAACCACTAAAGAATTCTCTTTGCCCTTGTTTAACTCTAGTATATGATTAAATTCTTTTTATTAGTTCTTGTATCCTGTTCCAAGCAGTTAAGGTTGCTTTGTTGCACAAGGACAAGATTTGTTCATTGTAAAGAGCTTAAGCTTGTGGGTCAGCATAAGTGCCCTCACTAAGAATTTGATCTTAGGAAGCCTCAAGTCCTTTTGTTTTTTCCCGTTGTTCTAAAATTTTTGCCTCTTCTTACTAGGAACATTGTCATAGTAATTGTGTTACTTCTTCAAGGACTGCTGAGACTAGTTGAAGCCAGTGGTGTAAGGTAGACTTATTGCTTAAAGCCCATGTCTTTACCATCTCCCAAGCAAATAGTAAATGCAAGTTGTATGATACACTACTTACTTAATTTCTTTTAGATTGCTCTTACTTATAGGTTTCAATTTACATTCTTTGAATTTATTTTGATATTTAGTACTTGATAGTTTGTCAGAGATGATTATGGGGTAAGTAGCTAAAACTGTTGGTAAGTCATTTCTGACTCTGACATGTACTGGCAATGCTAAATTCTGTCCTTGTACCTTCTCTCCCTGCTCATCATTTTGATAATTTCCTCAATCATTTCAAATATTTTTACCAATGTCTTTTGTAAATCCTGCATATCTTTTTTATTTTTTTTAATCCTGCATCTCTTGGCCTGTGAATATTTCTAATACTTTTATTAACCCAAACTTCTGATTCTCATTCTGCACACATGACTCCAAGTATATAATTTTTCCATTAATGATAACTTCTCATCCTTGTATATTATTTGGATGGTGTGAAGATTGTCTTCCTGGAGAGATATTCTATTTGCTAACCTTTTGAAATGTTTTAACAGATTTTGATTGTCAAATCCAACAGTATAAATTCTTTCAGATATTTTTCTCAGCATTTTTGACATGAATTGAATTTTGTCTGTCAAATTCATATTAGCCTTTTTAATGGTATTAATTTTTTTCAGCTAACTTTTGATTTTCAATGCTATAAATCCTGTCATCGAGCTGTTCATTATTAGTCTGTAAAGACTGTAACATTTCTAAAAGTGCCTCATTCTTGGCTCTGTTTTCAAACCATATTTTAAGGATATAATATAAACAACAAAGCTAACTCCCAATATCAAATAAATGGATGCATCAGGAAAAACCACATAAGCCTTGTAGAATAATATTTATAGTATAAATAAAGAGGTTATTAAATTTCTGGGTGGTGATATTGTCTGCAATTATATAACTGTAACATTTATTGATTTATTAATTAATCAAGTTAACTTACTTCCAATATGAGTTTTCAATAACTTGTTGTAGTGTAGTAATATTGTCTAGTAGGTGTTGCGGTTGTAGATATATGGCAGAGAGGTGCAACTGGTGATGAAATGAACAGTCCTGCTCACTTCTGCATTGGCATCTGCTTAAATATTGACAAATATGCTTGACAAATTAAGAGCAATTAAATTAATTCTGTACAGTGATGTTGGAGGGTCATCTGTCCATGTGTTACTTTCATTGATTAATAAAGAAAACTGCCTGGCCTGATAGGTCAGAACATAGGTAGGCGGGGAAGTCAGAACTGAATTCTGGGAGAAAGAAGCAGAGGCAGAGAATCTCTGCCATGCAGTCAGCCACCAGGTCAGACATGCTGAATCTTTCCTGGTAATCCATGACCTTGTGGTGAGATACAGATTATTAGAAATGGGTTGAATCAATATGTGAGAGTTAGCCAATAAGAGTCTGGAGGTAATGGGCCAGGCAGTGTTTAAAAGAATACAGTTTTCATGTAATTATTTCGGGTGTAAAGCTAGCTGTGTGGCAGCCGGGATCCTGGCGGGACCACAGCCCGCCACTCCTTTTACAACAGTACAGGGAGGTTTTTGGTGGCCAGAATATCAAGGAATCCAGACTTCACTGGCTGGGAGCACAAGTTGCTTCATAGCAGAAAAAGTGGTGGGGTGTGGGTAAAGCATGTGTGAGCCCTGAAAATTGCCAAGTTGCTATGCAGCAGGCCCATCAAAGGTTTAGCTCTGCTGCAGTGGGATTTTGGCCAAAAAACAAAATTACACAAAACAAAGCAAAACAAAACACTTAGTGGGTAAAATCAAGCCAGGCAGGCGTGTTGGGGAGACCTTTGTCTATGGACCTTTTGTGCTCATCAGTGTAGGCTTGGAATTGAGATCCACATGAGCACCAGATGTGATCCCACACTAGCTCAGAATGAAGCATAATAAAGGGTTCTTTATTTAAGGGTAGAATCACAGATCAGCAGTCCTCTGCACGAGCAGAAAACAGGAACCAAATCCAGCAACGAAGAGAGAGTCATGCAAGCTTTATTTATAGTACAAGAGACTTCCTAAGTGGGCTGGTATCTTAAAGGCTGTTGTCTGAAGGAGTTCCCACAGCAAAGATCTTTACCAGGAACTCGTATAGGAAACTCATAGGAGTAGAGCCCATTAGACTCTGTTTCTTCAGTGAGATGTGATATAATAAAATATTTTCCTTCACTATTTATGAACACCATTTTAAAGATATGTTGCTTTGGAAGAAAGGTTCCTCTTTTGTTCCCACAGAGCATGAGAACCTGTGGATTGCTTCCAAACTAATATGATGTGATATACTAAGACTCCCTGAAAGGCCATTGTGAACACCTCCCCAAAAATTATTTTGCCCATCTGCTGACTGAGATGAACCTAGCACATAGAATCTACCATGAAAGACCTGATTAACAGTATCCCCAATCAGCAGAAAATTGTCTAGAGAGCCATGCCCATATTCCCAAATATTGTTTATAAATATTTTAATTTAAAGGGGGACATGCCATAAAGATTTGCTTTGGTATGGATTTTGGTCTACTGATGCAAATTTAAGGTTGATTTTGTTATAAGTATATTTCTGCTCTTCATTAAAGTATTGTGTTTGTCCAGCTCATTTAAAAATGTGATTACATGAAATAAATTAAATGTATAATTAAGAAATATAGGTTAATAGTTAATCATCTATAATAGTCAAGCTTGTAGTCATGTTAGATAGATTTTCTAGAGGTACAGAAATGTATTTCAGATGGATTTTTTGAACCTTTCAAAGACTACAGATTATGGCATTTAAAATGTTTAAGAACTTAGGACTTTTCATGACAGCGAAACACATCTGCTCCTGGCAGCACCAAGAGGAAGATTGGCACCGAAAAGTTTACTTATGGAGTTTGTTAGCCATTTGGGCAAGAAACTTCTCTTGCCCAGACTGCTTGATGGTATGCTTGATGAACTAGACATGTAGGACCCACAGAAAAATGACTGCTGAACTTGCCTAAAGGTGAGAAAGGGCCTTCAGGGTTCCTGGTACATGAAAAAGTCTGCCAGACATTCTGCAGGACACAGAAGAAAGTAACAGATGGACTTTGCCATTACAAGGTAAAACAGATCTTCAAATCTCCTGCTTCATGGAAAAGTCTGCTGGATACTATGGGCCTGTAAGATGAAGATGGATGTACCAACAATACAAAAGAACTTTGGATGACTTGCCAGGCAGCAAGATGTCTTTGACAATTCTAGAGTTTTGGAATTGCTTACAATGTACTTGCTGTTTACTTAGGTAATATTGTATCCTTCTGGAGTCTTTGTTGGAGTTGATAGGATATACCATAGTTCTCCTTAGTCAAGATAAATATTCTAACTGTAATTCTTGCTTGATAACTGTTTTGTTATATGTAATTTTACTATGTTAAAGTTAAAACCTTCATTTTCATCTAAACAGAAAAGGCGGGGCTGACGTGAGATTTTCCTTTGTATGTTGTGAATACCATTTGTTAATAAAGAAACTGGCTTGGCCTGATAGGGTAGAACTAGCTAGGCAGGAAAAAATAAGCTGAATTCTGGGAGAAAGAAGGCAGAGTCAGGGAGAGGCCTTGTAGCCCCACCAGAGACAGATGACAGAACTTTAGCCAGTAAGCCACAGCCACGTGATGATACACAGATTAATGGAGATGGGTTAAATTAGTATGTAAGAGCTAGCCAATAAGAAGCTAGAGCTAATGGGCCAAGCAGTGATTTAATTAACAAAGTTTCTGTGTGGTTATTTCAGTTGTGGGCAACTGGGACATACAAGTGACCTCCTTTAACAACTGCATCTGTCGTTTTGTGATTTCAAGGGCACGCTCTATGGTCCTTAGCTTGTATAGCAAATGCTCTTACTTGACATGCCATCTTAACTAGCCAACTTTAGAATTTTTTTTAAATGTGGAATAAATGTGAAATAATACTATAAAGTATATGCATTAATTATATGGAATAAATTTGAAAGAGTATTATAAAATATATGCAATTATTTACACCATTTGGATCACATGCAAGAAGAAAATGATCTTTGACCATCTGGCCAGTGGTTCTCCAGCCAGTATGGGAAATTGGTAGGATGCCATTTCTTCCAGTGGCCTCTAGTGCACAAAAAGAATATGCAGTTCATTATTCTTATCTTTGTTTCCAACCATTCTTCTCAGGCTGAAGTTTTCTGGAGTTTTGAAATCACAAGTGCTGAGGCCAACCTTGAAAGACTGCAGTGTTGTCCAGTAGGAGTGTCTGGAAGAGAGTCTCTTAAAGGCAAGCCAGAGACAAGAGCCACTCTTTGGGATAGTCTGAATTTAGCTTAACATTTCTGCAACTCAGTGCACTTAATTGCTTGACTTAATTGTTTTATTTTTATTATTTTAAATAATTAATGCACAATATAAATTATGAACTAGACATTTCTCTAATCATGTTATATTTACTAATCTATGCAATCAATACTTCAAACAATGTTTTTGTAAGCATTGTTTTTTCTCATTTCACAGACGTGAGGACAATGAAATGGGCTAAGGGACTAGACTACGGATTACACAAACAAAATTATTCTCTTCTTTTCTTAACTATTTTCATTTTCAAGATTTTCATTATATTTATACAGAGATACATCCATTTCAGATAATAATATGACAATTAAAGAAGCAGAACTCTTCAAAGGAAAGAATAAAAAGAATGCAAAGGTTAGGTTAACAAGCCATATTTGCATAAATCATTAAGATGCAATCCTATTTTGAATATCAGATTTCAGACCCCAATGAGCAATACCATGAACAAATCTATTGACTGAAAGTTGCATTCAAAATACTGCAAGCAGTGAGCAGACAGGCTTACATTATATTAAGGGAAACATTACTAGTGAATTAAATTGTAAACTGCTTGTAGCATTCAGAAGCTGATTTTATTTTTATTGCAGTACAAATTAGATTATTAAACAGAGGTCTTGTTCAGCCATGAAATGTGGTTAGGCTGTTTAATAGTATGCCTGTGGATAACATTTCTAATTAAGCATGGGGTGGTCATTACAATGAATTTAAAAATATAAATGGTCAGAACCTTATACTGCTGCATCTTTAGTGGGACTTAATCTTTATCTCCTTAAGTGCTTGCTGTAACATAAATTTTTTGACTACTTTTTTTGCTGTAGGAAACAAGTTAAAGCAAAAGCAGAATCAGAAAAGATGTCACTTCTCTGCCGTGTCACAATAGGGTTATGATTTTCAATTCTACTAAAGCAAATTGCACAGCATAATATCGGACTATGAACTTGGCTTTTCAATACTTTTATGACAATCCTCAACCACCTGCTGAAATTAATCTGCAAATCTGAGACGTATCATCAGCAAGAAAGCCTAAAAATAGAAGAAGAAAGGTCCAATTTTTTAGCTTTTAATGTCCATCTAGTGCAGTGGTTCTCAACAAGGGTGGTTTTGCTCACCCAAGGGCACTTTTGGTTCAGTCTTCAGATATTTCTTCTGCCACTTAGGGTGGATGTTATTGTTGGCATGTAGTGTGTATTGGTCACGAAGGCTGATAGTCATATAATCCCCAACAAGGGATTAAGTGATTCCAGATCACAGTGATTTGAAGATTAAGAAATCTCAATCTAGAGATTTTTGAAAAATATGTGTATTCTTTAAAATATTTAGCTCAGTTCTACTGCGTATATATGTTGTGTCAGTTCCTGGGAAGATGTGACCAAACATCCAGTCACCCGACTTAGACCATCAGGCACCAACCCAAGAAATGATTCTATCAGAATCTAATTTCACCAAAATGAATGGAAGCTACAATCCTAGAGCTCTCTGCATAACTTTCCATCAGTTCAGCTGGTAGGATGGTCTCCTTTCCCTAGCAACTGTTACTGCTTATATCTTCTTGGCAAGGACTTTATGGATCTTGGAAACTTAAAGAGCTTCTGCACACTGTGTGTATATATATACACACACATATGTGTGTGTGTGTGTGTGTGTGTATGTGTGTGTGTGTATGTATGTATTTAGCATCCTGAGCTTTACAAGCTTTATTTACTTCCTGAGTCTTACATGTCTCCTAAAGGCAAGGATTTGCATATTTACAGAATGTCGCGAACCGCCTTGAACCAGCAATGACGATGCGACCACGGAGCTCTTCTTGCGCGCAGTTTATTCAGGACCTTTGCTTCTCTCTCGCTTCTCTCCCGTTTCTCTCTGTTTCTCTCTGTCCCCGGGCAGACCTCTCTCAGCCCTTATATAGGCTACGGTCGCCTATCCCAGAGTGCCACGTGGACATCATCCATAGGCTCAAGCATACACAAGCGACACACAATCATAGCAGGTCACGGGCCATCACCATAAAAGGAGTTGTTTATCACGGAGAGCGCTAGCTTTTGGGCTCACGGAGGGCGGCAGCCGGTGCCATCTTAAAGGCACAACTCCACGCAGCTCTCTACAACAGAAAATAGCTATACCTCAAGATATGTGCCAGGTAAGGACTTAAGAGGCTTGGGTACATAAGTTAATCTTCAATTCTGTGAATATGTGTAGTATAATTTATATTTTATAATAAAAGCATTTTATATGAAATTGTCCTGATAAAAAATGAAAGTCAGGACTTAGTGCTTACAGGACAGTTTTATTTTAGAATTGACTTCCTCAACTACCCTAATGAATTTCCAGGACATACAATTAGAATAATTTTACCAGGAGAACAATTTTTGAAAATAATTTTAAAGATTAATTATGCCCTTAGAAAGTAAAGTTTATGCCATCAAGAAATTGGTAAAAATTGCACTCTAGTGATAAAGCAATAATATAATTATATAACTGATAAGTTTTGATCACCTTGGGAAACTAATAAAATGAACAGCTAGAAGGAGATAATTCCAAGTAAGACTATGGAGATACAAACCTTTGATGGGTTTTAGGGTATATGAGAACATTTTAAACCTGGATTTAATCGACCATGGTATATCACTAGCTTAGGACATCAACACACAGAGTTTTAACTGACTGTTGCCAAGATAATGTCTGTTATTTGGACCCCTGTGATCCTCATTGTGAGCCATCTTTATCTCAAAGTGACACACGAGAGTGGAAACATTTTTAATTATGCTCTGAAGGCAAAGTGAATGTCCAAGAAGCTGCTAGAGATTCTTTTTGGCAGTAAAGAAATGATGTCATCTGTAAATGTGAATGTATTGACTAGAAAAGCCCAACCCCGTCAGGGAGTCAGGGCATCAGCAAGGAAAAGTGCCACTGGGAGCCATAGCATTTTGCAAGAATAGGAGGCCATATGGAGTCAGGGTTCTCCTTTCTTCCAGCCATGCCTGTTGACATATCCAGCTGCCTTAGAACATGACTCCAGATCTCTGGAGATGGAGAGAGCAAGACAATGGCTATTTTGAGAATTTCATGCCTGGAATAATAGTGAACAATAGCTGGGATAAAATATTTCTCCAACACCGCAATAGAGACTGGCAATGGAAACCACTTGGTGAAAGAAAATAAAAATTTAAATTTCAGAGATTTATAAATCATCACCTTGGGGAAAGTGGTAGTTTATTTGGATACAAATATTATGACTACAGCATCCAGGAATGATTTCATTGAAAACTGAGCATAGTCAATCACAAAGGATCTTCCTAGGATAATCACTATCGTCTTTCTACTCATATTTTATGATTTTTGTATAACATTTTCTTGAATAATGTGATCATTATTAAGATATAACAGTTTTAAAATATTTTGAGACTGAATGTTTAGTTTCTTGAATTCTTAATATATTTTGGCATTCAGCCCTCTGCGAGAGGTGGGGTTGGTGAAAATCTTTTCCCATTCTGTAGACTGCTCTTTTGTCCTTTTGATGGTGTTCTTTGCCTTACTGAAGCTTTTCAGTTTCATGAAGTCCCATTAATTAATTGTTGATCTTAGTGCCAGTGCTCTTGATTTTTTTGTTCACAAAGTTATTTCCTGTGCCAATGCATTAAAGGCTATTCTCCACTCTCTCTTCTATCAGGTTCAGTGTATTTGGTTTTATGTTGAGGACTTTTATCTACTTGGATCTGAGCTTTGTGCATGGGAATAGATATAAGTCTATTTCTTTTCTTCTACTTGCTGACTTCCAATTAGACCAACACCATTTATTGAAAATTTCTTTCTTTCCATGGTATATTTCTGACTTCTTCATCAAAAATCAGGTGTCCATATGTATGTTGATTTATATCTGGTTTTTGATTCAGTTTTATTGCTCAACCTGTCTGCTTTTATGTCAATACCATGTATTTTTTTTTCAGTACAGCTCTGTAGTACAGCTTGCAATCAGGGAAGGTAATTCCTCCAAAAGTTCTTTTATTGCACAGTACTGTTTTAGCTATCCTGGGGTTTTTGTTTTCCCATATAAAGCTGAGTGGCCATCTACTTTTACCTGAGAAGACTTTCACTGGAGGGGCTGGGACTTCAACCCAGTCGCATAATCTTTCACCTACTTACAGGATGTTGCTTACAGAATGTGCTGGGATAAAGGTGATGCTGAAATTATGTGAGCAGGCAAACAACGACAGTTCTGGCTTAAGACTCACACCATGAGAAGGAGCCCACCCCTGGCACTGCCTGGAGGGTCAGGGTCCAGAGGCTGAACAGTCCAGAGACTTATGAGAGAACTAAACATGACTGGCAATTTAAAAACATCAATGAAATGATTTTTAATGATATTCTTCTATACTCATAGATTTGTGCCTAACCCAAATGTTATCAGAAAGACTTCATCCAGCAACTGATGAAAACAGATGCTGATACCCACAGCAAATGTTAGGCAGAGCTCAGGGAATCCTATGGAAGAGGGGGAGAAGAAATGCAGGAGTCAGAGGGGTCAAGGATAGCACTAGAAAAACCTACAGAAACAACTAATCTGGGCTTATAGGGACTCACAGAGACTGAACGGCCAGCCATAGAGCTTGCATGGGACTGACCTGGTCCCTCTGCCCATGTTATGGCATTGTAGCATGGTCTTCATGTAGAACTTCTAATAGTGGAAGGGGCTGTCTCTGACTGTATTACCTGCTTTTGGGACCAACTCTTCTACTTGGTTGCTTAGAACAGCCTTAATAGAAGAGCAGGTGCCTAGTCTTACTGCAGCTTTGATATGCCATGGTCAGCTGACATACATGGGAGGCCTAATCTTTTCTGAGGAGAAAGGAGGAGTGAATTGTGATGGAGAGTGGAAGTTTGCAGGAGGGACTTGGAGAAGAGGATGAAGGGGAAATTTTGAACTGGCTAGAAAAAAATAAATAAATTTAATAAAATGTTTTATTTTTAATTATGACTGAATATCATAAAATCATAGACAAAAGGAAATCCTCAGGCATATAAGAGATCAAAGGGTTGGCTAGGAGTAGAGACTGTTCAGCCAGCATCTGTATTTAAGCTTCATGTGAAAAACTGAAAGTGTTAATTAATAGGATCCATTAATTAAATGGCTTGCTAGAAGAGCTCCTGTAGTAATTGGCTAAGAAGATAGGTTTGGAGGTCAATGCTCATACTTTCATACAGCTCACAAGATTCACACATCTGTAAGTACTTTAAAAAACCCACTTAATATTTCTAGTCAATTTTCTTCTGCTTTATTTTAAATCATAGCATAATAAAAATTCATCATCAAGGGAAAGATTCAGAAAGACAAATGTGGTAAAAGAGTTGCTGCTTTGTCAACAGCCAAATCTGAGTCAAGGGGATAACAAGTATGAACATTAGTTACATGTTTATAGTATAAAGGTAGTATTAGAGTTTTAGTGTGTGTCTAGAGTAAAGTTAAATATGTGTATTTTAAATAAGAAGTTATAGGAAGTTTCTTGGCTCACCTGAGTAAGTATTATCTTTTCTTATTTTTAAATCTCCTTCACCTGTGTAGATATCTCAGTTTTCATATTTCAGGAACGACTAAATAAGTATAAGACATCTCTCATATTCATAAAATCTGATGCATTCTCACAATGTTGAAGGAGGTCCTGTGACTTCTGACAATCAAATGATTGTAGATTCTCACTTATGAGGCCTTATTAGCACAGCCTTATTACTTTACTAGTGAGAAATTCAAGTTTTTATAAAATCCACCCCCATTTTACATACAAATAACTAAATAGAAAAAGTGTTCATCTAGCAAGTTCAGTCTTCTTTCTCTATTACTCTATATTTTTTGACTTCTCTAAGCTGGGAAATTGTTGGATACATTGTTTTCTTTCACCTCTGAGCAAATTTTCTTCATATTTGATCACATCATCTAGAAAACACTGATTTTCCTAATGTAAACTTACAGAAAACTTGCATGGATTCTCTGGAATATGATCTTAATATCATGTGTTCTTGATGAATATATTTCATGGTGGTTTGAATAGGAACAACACCCGTAGGCTCATGCATTTGAGTGCTTGGTCATTAGGGAGTTGTGTCACTTGATAAGGATTGGGAAGTGTACCTTGTTGGAGTAAGTATGGTCTTGTTGGGGGAAGTCTGTCACTGGTGATGGGCTTTGGGGTTTCACAAACTGTAGCCAGATCCAGTGTCTCTCTCTTCCTGATACCAAAGGATCCATGATGCCATGCTTCCTGTCATGTTGATAATGGAATAAATCTCTGAAACTATACGCTTTCTATGGTAGTATTTCAAGTTTGTTTCTCTAGAAGGAGATGGAGATGGAAAATCTTAAACAAATTATTGGAAACTATTCTCAAGATAAACCTTATTCTTATTCTCCATAGCTGACCTCATTCTTTGTTTTCTACCAAAAACAAACAAATGTCAATTTAACCGCCTAAAAATATTATGGCTTCATTTGAAAATTTCTTTTCTTGATAAATATTTGTTAATTAAATTTTCTTTAAGGTTTATTTTCTTCAGTGACTCACTTTCCCTTCTTCCCAAGATAGCCACTGGGTTGTGGATAGATTCAACTCTGGTTTGATGTCTCCACTCTCTGGTCTCATGGCATTAACAAGACTCCTACATCTTGGTGTCACAAAGATTTCATTCTGACATCAGGGCAGCTGGTTACCACTTCTTTGGGTCATACTGGGTAAAATAACTTCATAAGCTTTTTAGTGTGTCTGTTGATATTTCCTTTACACGTTGCTGTCCCCTTTTCAGAGCAATAGATTGCATTTTCACAGGAATATCTTATGTTCAGCTTCTACCTTACCAGGCTATTCTCATCAACTTCCTCATGGTGTATTACATATAATGGAAAACTATATTCTTGGAGCTTTAAATGTTATTCTTTTGTTTTGCTTTTGGTTCAGGGTCTCATATTTCCTAAATTGGATTAAAATTTGAGAGATAATCAAGGACATCTTTGAAGTTTTGATCCTTCTGCTTTTACCTCAAGAGGTCTGGGATTATGTTAGTGTGCTGGTGTGTGGCACATATGATACTGTGGAATAACCTAGTGCCTCATGTGTACTAGGTAGGCAAGCATGCTACGAGCTTAGCTGGATCTGCAGCCCCCTTTTTCTAGGTGTCTTTCATTAATTTATTCCTTCGTGTCATGTTCATTTTTTTCCCTGGCTGCAAACCTAATAAATGGTTGCAATTAAAGAACTGGAAACAAATTATTAAGAGAAAACAGAATCTGTTGTCTAGAAATTATAAATAAAATTCTTACTTAAGATAGTGTTTTAAAAACATTTTCTTCTGGTTATTTTTCCATGCATTCTTTTTAGGTTACTTGTTCAGTTACTGTTTATTGGTAGTCTACTTACTTTAAGTGAAATTACCATAAAACTCAGCTTCACATTTTCTATTTTTACTTGATGTTTGAGAGAGGCTATTTATGTCATAAACATTTCCTGTAAGTGTTACTTTTAGTAACTCACTATGTTTTATTATTTAGAGGAGATATAACATATCTCATTTTTGTTTCTCTCTGATACTTTAGCTTATTTCCAATTTTATTTTTCTTCTTTAACTCTTCAATATTCAGCATTTGCCTGGTTTGATAAAATCTTTTACTGTTTTTTTTTCGATTAAGGTTCTGTATGTGACATCTGTGACTTAAGTTGAAATTTAAAAATTCCATTTGCTTCAATGACTATTATCCAGTTTTTCTTATTCAGTCAGATCTGGGATAATCAGAATAAAAATATTAATAATTTAAATCCTGGATACCTTTCTGCTACAGCTTTTTCTTTTCCAAGAATAAATTAAAATAATTAAATAAATAAAATAAAACAAAACAAAAACTCGCATTAACTTGTCTTTAAAAACCAAGGTTCTTTACTTCCTTTCTCAGATCCTGATAAACCCATTCCACTCTACTTATCATCTTCTGTAGGACCAGAACAAATCCCATGGTCCACATGAGCCAATTTCATAAAGTCCTCCCTTTATTTTATTGAATAAAGTCCATACTGCACCACTTACTGACTGTTCTTAGCACTAGTTAATGTATCAAATACCTGTGCATATAGTCACAAAATGCAAGTACAATTTGTCTCTTAACCATTTTTTTATATCACAAGTATTTCTCTTAAGCTAACTTTTTTTTGGTAAGGTAGTTGATTATTGGTTAATGTAAGACCATAATAAGGACAACTGAATATCAAAGTGTGGAGAGACATTGCAGAAAGTGTATGGAGAAAGGTAACACTAATTCATTGCTGGTGGAAGTACACACTCATGCAGCAACTATGGAAATCAGGGGAAGGTTACTCAACAGGCTGAAAATTGATCTATCACAAGGTCCAGCTGTACTGCTATTGGGAGTGTACCAAAAGGATTCTATAACCCATTGCAGAGATACTTGCTACCCATGTTTGTTACTGCTCTATTCACAACTGATGGAGGAGGGTTAACTGTCTATGTGTTACTTTTATTGGTAAATAAAGAAACTGTCTTGACTTTTGATAGGACAGCAGCTTAGATAGGTGGAATAGACAAAACAGAATGCTGGGAAGAAGACAATGAGGTAGTCTCCATGACTTTCCTCTCCGAGACAGCTGCAGGTTAGAATCCTCCCGGTAAGCCACCACCTCGTGGTGATATACAGACTATTAGAAATGGGTTAGATCAATATGTAAGAGTTAGCTAATAAGAGGCTACAGATAATGGGCCAGGCAGTATTTAAATAAATACAGTCTCCGCATAATTATTCAGGGGTAAAGCTAGCTGGGAGGCGGGCGGCGGGAAGCGGCCCACCGCTCCTTCTACACACAACAGCCAGAAACTTGGAACAACGTAGACACCCATCAGTTGGTGGGTGGATAATGACTATCTGATATATTACACAGTATAATATTACTCAGAAGTTAAGAAGAAAAATGGCATTATGGAAACTGCAGGAAAGTGGATGGAGCTAGAATCATTCTGAGTGAGGCAACCTAGACCTCATAACAAAGACAAACATTGCAAGGTTTCTCTTACATCTAGTTGTTATCTTTTAAACTTTAGAGATAAGTGTTTTATTCAGAATATCCACAGAGGTTGGGAAGGTATTAGAGGATCAGGGAGAAGGAGAGGATCTTCTAAGGACACTGTGGGGGTTTGAATGAAAATGCCCCATAGGCTCACAGGGAGTGGCACTATTGAGAAGTTTGGACTTGTTGGAGTAGATGTGGCTGTATTGGAAGAAATGTGACACTGGGGGTGGACTTTGAGTTTTAAAATGTTCAAGCCAGGCCCAGTGTCCTGCTGCCCGCTGATCTAGATGTAGAACTCTCAGTTACTTCTCCAGGACATGTCTACCTGTGCATTGCCATGCTTCCTACCATGATAATGTTGGATTAAACCTTTGAGCTATAAGCGAATATCATTTAAGAGCTGTCATGGTAATGGTGACTCTTCACAGCAATAGAAACCCAAATTTAGACAGCAGCAAACATAGTACAGTGCTATAATGGGATAAAGGAGGCGTTAGAGTAAGGGGATTGATTATATGGAGAAGAGCATGGGAAGTTGGGGTAGAAGAGGGATTATAGGGAGAGATAACTAACACTGTAGGCCTTTTAAGATGCCATATGTTTTGATACAATCTATTATTTAAAACTTCCTCAAATTTATACATACAAAAAGGAATTTATATATAGTTACCAAGTAACAGGGAAGACAATGTCTCGATCAGACATATATGCCACCAAATAAAACACTCAGTAGCATGAAAAGTTACAACTGTCTTGAGTTTTGACCAAAGGGGTCCTAATTACCCACTTTAGCGTTACAAGATATTGATAATACTATTGGTGACCATTTACAACCTGACAGTAAGACCCTCTTGCTGAAGACAACATATACTTATGCCAACTGTCGTGGAGAAATTGAGCTGTTCTCAACAAGGAGTTTCACCCCTTCTGTTCACAGTACTAGAAGGTACAAATGCATTAACTAAGAATTAAAGTAATCATTAATCTCATCCAACTCCAAACCCCGTGTGTCACAGTGACAATCTGTCTGCAAGATAAATACTTGATGCAATAATGGCAAAGATGTTCTGGAAGTAAACATCTACCTTTTGATTGGAGTTAAGACATGAGATAAAATCCATATCTGATTTTAGTGTTTAGTATGGATTTTAAATCCATAGTGTTAAAGAGGACAAGAAACCAAGGCTAGGTAGGCTATGGACCTAGAGGACCACCTACTACAGTTATTCTTTTAAATGAGCATATAATAAGCATATTGACATATTGTTATGTCCATGTATTGATACATTGCACAACCCTTAATAGAGAAACTTCTTGTAGTAGATGGCAGTTAAGACAGAGGCTAAAAACTGGACAGTGTGAAGAGAGTGAGTGGGTTTGGAAAAAACAGCCTTGAATGGGATATATTTTTCATACTTCTCCCTTCAACACTCAGAGATTTATGTGGAATAAGGGGTGTAAAGATTGTAAGAGTCAAAAGGTGGTATATCTCCAAGAAAACAGACACAACAGGGCTCATGCACATAAGCACTTACAGAGACTGTGACAACATGCACAAAACTTGTACAAGTTAAAAACAGGTCAGAAATCCAGGATGGAGAAGGGAAAGTGAGCACAAATTCCCACCTATAGCCAAGAAGTTACTAGCAACTAGTAGTATTTAAGAAGTGAAAATCAGTTTTCTGCAGTGGACTGACACTGGGTATATCAACCATACTCCAGGGCAAGCCTTATGCTCAGGAACAGTGGACCAATATAAAATAGACAAACACATTTTATAGTGTATGTGTGTGCATGTGAGTGTGTACTGTGTTCTTTTTTGGTTTGCTTTGGTTTAAGAGAGAGGAAGAGCATGAAGGTGGGTGGGTAGAGAGATATGGGAGGATCTGTGTGGAAATGCAAAGGGAAAAGAATGTGACTAACATATTTTGTGTGAAATATTGTCAAAATGGAAATGAGAAATAAAGACCTGAATTCTGTTGTGTAAAAATGGAAAAAATGATAAAAGATTTGTATTTGTTGTGTACATAAAAAGGAGCAATAAGGCCTAAGTATGAACAATTCTGCAGATGTAAAGGATAAATTAATTGTGGAGCTTTAGGAAAAGTTGAAGTTCTTCAACCTCAAGACAAAGTGCAACTTTATCAAGTAGGGTGGAGGCATAGCTGCATTTTCACTTTTAAGAAAAAAGTCCAGTAATTGGACTAATAGCTGGAGATTAAGACCTAGCACTGCAGCATTCATTCTTTCCTTTGTTTAAAGAGAGGTATAGTTTATTTTAGTCTTCTCAGAACCAGCATTAACATAACACAGTAGCCCTACTGACTCACCGATGAGTCAGCTTCCCTTACAATTAAGAAAGAATCCAATAAAATAGCTAGTGTTTATGCTATCTTCCCAATCTCTCATTCCATTTGAAACCTCTTTTTAGGAAAGTCACCTCACAGTATGATTCATCTATTGCTCATCTTGCAAAGAAAACATGTTAATCTTTTGTCTTTTGCTTCCAAAGAGGAATCTGGTTGATTAAGTTAGAAAACAAAAACAGATAGGCACCCACCCACAGGAATACTTCTGAATAATGGATTCCAATTTCATTTCTTTTCCTTTGTGTCTTTCTTTGTTTTATTTTGAAAAGAAAAAAAAACATTTTTCCCTTCTACCTACTCTGTACCAGTTTCATCTGTTCCAGCAGTGTCTAGTTTTCCTGATTTTATTTTTATAATTTAGAATTTCATCAAAGCTATTTAAAAAGCTTCCTATAAAGCAACTTTGCTTTGGTTTAGAGTATGCTATATATTTTCCAATGAATTTCTAATTTTATGATTATAATGGTACCATTGTATATGTAGTATTTTGTTTTAATCAGCTCACATGGACTCTTTTCACCCCCAGTAAAGTATTATAAAGCCAGCATTGTTGGAATCCTTCAAATTATTATCATCTCTAGAAGGTAAAATAAACAAACAAACATTGGGAAATTTAATATGACTCAGACTAGTATACTTATTAAGTAAATAGAATGGGTCTCAAACTGCTTAACTAAATTTACTTAAGGTTACAGCAAACATCCAAGACAGAACTGGTTTCAATGTCTTTTTTTCTCTAAAATGCAACAGTTTCTCTTTCTAAGAATATTAACAAATATGTAAAAAGTTGTCTTATTGCATGAACTATGCACAGTTCTGATTTCTAAAACATTCTTGTTGCATTTAGGTTGTTTTAAAATTGTCTGTTTCTATGCTACTCTACTGGAAGCAGAGACATACATGAATGTTGCTCTTGGGGTAAGAAATTTTCATTCTTTTTGCTTTTAGAATTTAACCCAACAGTATAAAGAACTTATATAATTAATTACTTTGTTCACTGTACTGAAGGATCAATTTTTATGAAGATATTAATCTTATTTACATTATACTTGTTATGTCTTGTGGGTATGGAGAACAATCAGAGAAGGAGTGCCCAATATATATGAAGGTACTAATCTTATTTGCATCATACTTGTTAAGTTTAGTGGTCATAAAGAACAAGCAGAACAGGGGTGCCCAAGTCTTAAATCATAGAAGTTTATTCTCATAAGGTCACAAATTAGGCAAGCATTACTACTGCCTGGGGAGAGAATCTTTGCCAGAGTGATGCTCCCAAAGTCGTAACTGTCTAAGGAATTTACTCTTTCTATGGCTCAGTGCATCTCACTGCCTTTTAAGAGAGGGCCCTTCTGAGAAATGTGGCTCTCACTTTGCTCAGCTTTCAAGATCTCCATGTAATCTTCTTTGGCCAATAGATTGGGACAGGAATGACAGTGTAGAAGCTACAAGACTGAGGTCCATAAACTTTGCATATTTATACTTATACTCACCAAAATGACAGCCAGATAAGTTATTTTCAATGGCATAAAGTTCTGACAGGAGATTTTGTATGATCTGGAAGTATAATTTTTGTTGCCACAAATTTTGAGAATCTTCTGGTACACTCATGCAGAGGCCCAGAGTGCTTTTGCCAACAACTGTGTAAGAGTAGAATGAAATGGTAAATGAAAAATCATTCACTCTCAAGTACTGATGAAATGAAAAATGTGATTCTAATGAGAAACATAAGCTTATTTGAAAACTTAGATCTTTAGAAAAGGGCAAGGACAGAAAACACATGAATACTAACTCCTAGAAACATGGATAACCAACCTGTGCCATCTGAGATTTAATATTAAGCCTTAGTTTAATAACTGAATCTGAAGAGACAATATTTGCTACGCAGAAATATAAAACAGATACAGCTTTATAGCAAAGGGAAGTTGAATGTTGGCGAGAAGAGTTATGCCAACCAATTACTCAATTCCCACCAGGAGAATACTTTTAATTTTTCTCTGTGAAAATGAGAGGTTTTAAGGTTTTTGTAGAAAATTTATTTTACAAATGAAAGGAGAGTTCCCTGCGAGCTCCATGGAACCCTGCCACATAGCTTATTCCAATACTGAGGGAACCTAAGAGATAGCCACAGCAAGAATTAGACCAAGATGCCAAGACACTGCCGGCCTCATTTGAAAGAAGAGATGGGTAGGTGTCAATGCAAGAATTCCTCCAACATCCTAAAAAGCAACATGGTAATACCAGAATCCAGTGGACACACAACAAGAAAACTTGATCATTCTAACCCAGAAGAAATAGAAGAAAATGACTTTAAACATAACTTTAAAAAAATGATGGAGACTTTTAAAGAGGAAGTGAAAAACTCCCTTAAAGAAATGGAAGACATGACAAACAAAAAACTGGAAGAAATTAATAAATCCCTAAAAGAAAACCAAGAAAACCAAGAAAAAACAATAAAACAGGTAAAGGAAACAGTTCAAGATTTGAAGACAGAAATAGAGGTAATAAAAAAAAACACAAACTGAGGGAATTCTGGAAATGGAAAATCTGGGTAAACAAACAGGCACTACAGAGACAAGTATAACCAACAGAATACAAAAGATATAAGTAAGAATCTCAGGCGTTGAAGATACTATAGAGGAAGTATATAGAGGTCAAAAAACCCATTAAATCCAACAAGTTCTTAACACAAAACACTCAGGAAATCCAGAAAACCATGAAAAGACCAAACCTAGGAATAATAGGGGTGGAAGAAGGAGAAGAATGCAGGTTCAAAGGCACAGAAAATATATTCAACAAAATATAGAAGAAAACTTTCCCAACATAAATAAGTATATCCCTAGGAAGGTACAAGAAGCTTACAGAATGCCAAATAGACTGGATCAAAAAAATTCCCTCATCATATAATAATCAAAACACAAAACATGTAGAATAAAGAAAGAACATTGAGAGAGAGTTTGTCAAGTAACCTATAAAGGTAAACCTATCAGAATTATACCTGACTTCTCAATGGAAACCATGAAAGCCATAAGATCGTGGACAAATATGCTGCAGACACTAAGAGACCATGGATGCAAGCCCAGACTACTATACCCAACTTTCATTCACCATTGATGTAGAAAACAAAATATTCAATGACAAAAAGAGATTTAGACTATACGTATGCACAACCTCAGTCTTACAGAAAGTACTAGAAGGAAAACCTCATCCCAAGGAAGCTAACTACACCCACATTAACAGAGACATCTGATAACCCCCCACCAGCATAACCCAAAGAAGGGAAACACACAAACACTACTACCGAAAAATAACCAGAGTTAACAAACACTGGTCATTAATGTCACTTAATATCAATGAATTTATTCATATATAAAAAGACACAGGCTAAGAGGATGGATACGAAAGCAACATTCTATTGTTTACAAGAAACACACCTCAACCTCAAAGACAGACACCACCTCAGAGTAAAGGGTTGGGAAAAAGGCTTTCCAATCAAATGGACCAAAGAAACAAGTGGGTGTGGCTATTCTAATATCTAACAAAATGGATTTCAAACTAAAATCAATCAAAAGGGATGGAAAAGGACCATAATACCCATAACAGGAGTAATTCATCAAGATGAGGTCTCAATCCTGATTATCTGTGCCCCTAATACAAGGGCACCCACATATGTAAAAGAAACATTACTAAAATTTAAATTGCATAGCAAACCTCATAGACTAATGGTAGGAGATTTCAACACTCCTCTGTCACCAATGGATGGGTTAACCAGACAGAAACTTAACAGAGAAATAAGAGAACTAGCAGATGTAATGAATCAAATGGATGTAACAGACATCTATACAATATTCCACCAAAACAAAACAAAAAAGCCCTTCTTCTCAGCACTTAAAACTATCTCTAAAATTGATTACATACTCAATAAACAAAGCAAACATCCACAGATAACAAAAAAATGGAGTAACCACCTGTGTCTTATTGGATCACCATGGAGTAAAGTTAGAATTCAATAACAATATTACTCCCTGAAAGCCTACAAACTCATGGAAACTGAACAGTCAACTGCTGAACCACCCCTGAGTCAAGGAAAAAATAAAGAAAGAAATTAAAATCTTCCTTGAATTCAATGAGAATGAAAGCACAACATATCCAAACTTATGGGACACTATGAAATCAGTGCTAAGAAAAAAACTCATAGCACTAAGTGCCCACATAAAGAAAATGGAGAAAGCTCACATTAGTAACCTAATAGCACACCTGAAAGCTCTAGAACAAAAAGAAGCAGACTCACCCAGGAGAAGTAGAAGACAGGAATAATCAAATTGAGGGCTGAAATCAACAAAATAAAAACACAGAAAACAATACAAAAAAATCAGTGAAAGAAAAAGCTGGTTCTTTGAGAAAATCAACAAGATAGACAAACCCTTATCCAAACTAGTCAAAAGGTAGAGAGAACATCCAAATTAACATAATCAGGAATGAAAAGGGGGACATAGCAGCAGACACTGAGATAATTCGGAGAATCACTAGGTCCTACTACAAAAACCTGTACTCCACAAAATTGGAAAATGTAAAAGAAATGGACTATTTTTTAGATAGATCCCATATAACAAAATTAAATCAAGACCAGGTGAGCAATTTAAATAGACCTATAAGTCATGAGGAGATAGAAGCTGTCATCAAAAACCTCCCAACCAAAAAAGCCCAGGGTCGGATGGTTTTAGTACAGAATTCTACCAGAACTTTCAAGAAGGGTTAGTACCTATACTTCTCAAAGTGTTACACATAATAGAAACAGAAGTGCAATTGCCAAAGTCTTTTTCTGAGGCTACAGTTACCTTGATACCAAAACCACAAAAAAAGACTCAAGATGAAAGAGAATTACAGACCAATATCACTCATAAACATTGATGCAAAAATTCTCAATAAAATACTGGCAAACCAAATCCAAGAACACATCAAAAATATTATTCATCATGATCAAGTAGACTTCATCCTAGAGATACAAGACTGGTTTAACATATGAAAATCTATCAATGTAATCCATCATATAAATAAATTGAAAGACAAAAACATATGATCATTTCATTAGATGCTGAAAAAGCATTTGACAAAATTCAACACCTCTTCATGATAAAGGTCTTGGAGAGATTGGGAATACAAGAATCATATCTAAATATATTAAAAACAATATACAGCAAGTCAATAGCTAGCATCAAATTAAATGGAGAAAAACTCAAAGCGATTCCACTAAAATCAGGAACAAGACAAGGTTGTCCACTCTCTCCATATTCTTCAACATAGTTCTTGAAGTTTTAGCAATAAGACACCATAAGGAGATCAAGAGGATTCAAATTGGAAAGGAAGAAGTCAAACTTTCATTATTTGTAGATGATATGACAGTGTACATAAGTGACCCCAAAAACTCTACCAGGGAACCTCAACAGATGATAAATACCTTCAGTGATGTGGCAGGATACAAGATCAACTCAAAAAAAAAAAATAAGTAGCCCTCCTGTACACAAACGGTATAGGGAGGGAAATCAGTGAAACATCACCCTTCACAATAGCCACAAATCACATAAAATGTCTTGGAGTAACACTAACCAAGGAAGTGAAAGACCTATTTGATAAGAACTTTAAGTCTTTGAAGAAAGAAATTGAAGAAGATACCAGAAAATGGAAAGATCTTCCATGGTTTTGGATAGGAAGGATTAACAGTAAAAACGAAAATCCCATCAAAAGCAATCTATACATTAAATGCATTCTCCCTAACACAATTCTTCAAAATTCAAAATCCTAACACAATTCTTCACAGACCTTGAAAGAACAATAATCAATTTCTTATGGAAAAATAAAAAAATCTTAGGATAGCCAAAACAATCCTTTACAATAAAAGAACTACCAGAGGCATTACCATCCCTGACATCAAGCTCAATTACAGAGCTACAATAATGAAAACAACTTGGTATTGGGATAAAAACAGAGATGTTGACCAATGGAATTGAATTGAAGTCTCAGATATTAATCCACAACACCTATGAACACTTTATTTTTGACAAAAAGCTAAAACTATGCAATGGAAAAAAGAAAGCATCTTTAACAAATGGTGCTGACATAACTGGATGTCAACCTGTAGAATAATGAAAATAGATCCACATCTATCACTATTCACAGAACTCAAATCCAAATGGATTAAGAGTTCAATATAAATCTGACCACTCTGCACCTGATAGAGGAGAGAGTGGGAAGTAACCTTCAATGCATGGGCACAGGAGACCATTTCCTAAATATAACCCTAGTAGCACAGACAATAAGAGCAACAATAAATAATTGGGAACTTCTGAAACTAAGAAACTTCTTTAAAGATAAGGACACAGTCAATAAGACAAAAAGGCAGCCTGCTGAATGGGAGAAGATCTTCACCAACCCTATATCAGACAATGGACTGATCTCCTAAATACATAAAGAACTCAAGAAATTAGACATTAATATTCTAAATAACCCAATTAAAAATGGTGTACTGAACTAAACAAAGAATTCTCAACAGAAGAATTTCAAATGGCCTAAAGATACTGAAGGACATGTTCAACTTACTTAGCTATCAAGAAAATGTAAATCAAAATAACTCTGAGATACCATCTTACACCTGTCAGAATAGCTAAGATGAAAAACACTAATGATAGCTTATGCTGGAGAGCATGTGGAGTAAGGAAAACACTCATCCATTGCTAGTGGGAATGCAAACTCATGCAACCAGTTTGGAAATCAGTGTGGTGGTTTCTCAGAAAACTGGGAATCAACCTACCTCAGGATCTAACAATACCACTCTTGGGAATATACTCAAAAATATTCAATCATACTATAAAAGCATTTGTTCAACTGTGTTCATAGCAGCATTATTTATAATAGCCAGAACCTGGAAACAACCCAGATGTCCCTCAACTGAAGAATGGATTAAAAAGTGTGGCACATCTCCACATTAGAGTATTACTCAGTGATAAAAAACAATGGCATCTTGAATTTTGCATACAAATGAATGGAATTATAAAACACTATCCTGGGGATCTCTCCTTGGACCTGGGATCCCATTTATAATCAAGACTCCAGGTCCAAGGAGAGATCCCCAGATTGTTCTCTGGACAGAGGAGATGGTGCCTGAAACGGCCTTGGCCCATAACCATACTGATGAATATTTTCCTTATCACCATAGAACCTTCATCTGGAGATGGATGGAGATAGAGACAGAGACCCACATTGGAACACTGGACTTAACTCCCTAGGTCCAAACGAGAAGCAGAAGGAAAGAGAACGTGAGCAAAGAAGGCAAGACGAGAGGGAACCTTCATCCGACGATGGATGGCGATACAGACAGAGACCCACATTGGAGCACCGGACTGAGCCCCCCAAGGTCCAAATGAGGAGCAGAAGGAGGAAGAAAATGAAAAAGAAAATCAGGACTGCGAGGGGTGTGATCACCCACTGATACAAGGGGACTGATCTAATGAGAGTTTACCAAGGCCAGTTGGACTGGGACTGAACGAGGACGCGATCCAACCAGATTCTCTGAATGTGGCTGGCCCGGAGTCTTTCTGAAAAGCCATTGACAATGACACTGGGACTTGTTTCCTCTGCATATACTGGATTTTGGGGATCCAGTCTGTTTGGACACTCACCTCCCTGGACCTGGAGGGAGGGGGGAGGAACTCGAACTTCCCACAGGGCAGGAAACCCTGACTGCTCTTAGGGATGGAGAGGGAGGAGGAGAGGGAGTGGGGGGAGTGGGAGGGTGGTGGGAGGAGGGGCAGAAATGGAAACTTTTATAATTTAATAAAATTACTTTCAAAAAAAAAACCAAAAAAACACTATTCTGAGTGAGGTAACCCAGTCCCAAAAAAATGTGAATATGGTATGTACTCACTCATAAGTGGATACTAGCCATAAACAAAGGACATTGAGCCTACAGTTCATGATTCTAGACAAGCTAAGTAATAAGGTGAACCCAAAGAAAAACATATGTAGACTAACGTGGAAATTGGAAACACAAGTTCGTCAAACAAAGTTTGGGAACATGGGGGCAGAGGGTAAAAGAAGAGGAGAAGGGGAGGATTGAGGAGAACTTGAGGAAATGACATAGTCAAGATGGAGGAAGGACAGCTATGAGAACTAGGAAAGAGATATCCTGATTGAGAGAGACATTATGGGGTTAGCAAGAAACCTGGCTCTAGGAAAATGTCAAGGAATCCACAAGGATGACCCCTGCTAAGTCTATAAGCAATAGAGAAGAGGGTGTCTGAACTGGCCTTGCCCTGTAGTCAGACTGATGATTATCTTAAATATCACCGTAGAATCTTTGTCCAATAACAGATGGAAACAGAGACAAAGACCCACATCAGAGCACTATACTGAGCTCCCAAGATCCAGTTGAAGAGTGAGAGGAATGAGAGTATGAGCAAGGAAGTCAAGACCATGAGGGGCTCATACACTGAGAGAGTTTGACTGAGCTAATGGTAACTCAGCAAGTCCAACTGGATTGGGAGTGAATGAGCATGGGAACAAACTAGTCCCTCTGAATGTGGTTGACAGTTGGGGCAGACTGAGGGGTCACTGATAGTGACACTTGGATTTGTCTCTACTGCATGTATTGGCTTCTTGGGATCCTATTCTCTTTGGATGTATAACTTGCCCAACTTAGATATAGTAGGGAGGGCCTTGGACTCTCCACAGGGTGGGGTGCATTACCCTCTCTTAGGTTTGGAGGGATGTGGGGTAGGAGGTTTGGTGGAGGGGGTGTGAGGGGACTGGGAGGAAGGGAGGGAGTAGGAATTTGGGTTGGTATTTTTTAAAGTAATAAAAAACAAATGAAAAAATAAAGAATAACAGCATATTATTAGCATCAGTATGAACCTAATATCCAGATTAGAACAAGAGTTTTCTATTAAATATAATACACAAAATATATTAAGTTCCTTAAGTGCCAAGCATATCATGGGCATCATAATTATGAGGGAAAAAGAAAAAAAGAACATCAATGTACAACAAGATTTCTATGCAGGTGGCACAGAAATTTACAGTGCTTGTTTACTAAAGTAACACAATATACTTGTATTATTCAATTATTATCATTAATGAATGTCTCATCACTGATTTAGGAGGAATAGCTAACTTAAAAAAATCTTTTGGGGGAAGACAGAGTTATAGCTTAAACCACTAATAGTTTTCTTTTTTAGTTGGTTTGTTCTTCTTTTCTATTCAGTAGAGTTAGTGGTAAGAAAAAAAGGTTTTTTTCTTTCCCAAATCTATATAGAAATATTAAAGCTTTAAAGGATAATATCCTTTCACACATCAAAGAAGCACATGTATAAACTAGTAGAGGCATATTTTTTAATCTTAAAGTTACTGAAGCAAGCATTGCATTAGAAGTGAGTTCACACTGGGTTCTGCCTCCAGGATGGCAGATGCCATGGACAGAACATCAATAGGATGCCTTCAGGAATTGAGTATAGACAGTGAAAGCTAGATGAAGAAAGAATCAATGACAGCAAGACATTTTTGGAAAGGAGTGATTAGAGAGTGTCAATTATTGATAAATATTGATAAATTAGATAAAGGACTTAACCCAGAGAGGAGATTGCTCTTACCTCAAATATGCTCATTTTGGGTTGGCCAAAAATACAGTTGAGATTCAAGACTAAAATCCATAGATTTAACAGACGTCTTTCAGAGGTCTAGCCTTGGAACACTCTATTGAAAGGCTGAGGAAGGCAGAGTCAGCATCCAGGACTGTAGCAACTACACCACTTATTATTTTTTTTAAAATTTTCTTGTCACAAAAGGATTTCAGATAATCAATAGGACAGATTCAGGCTTAAAAACCCTCTAAATGAGGTACAGTGTGTTTCAAAATTGTACATAAGCATGGGAGAGATTGGAAAAAGAATGTAGACAGTTATAAAAAGACAAATAGTTTAAAAAATAAAACTTTAAAGACACAGTAGAAGTAATATAAAAAGCCACATAAAGATGAAAAATATCCAGAGAGTCTGCATTATATATATTATTGTATTCTCTTTGAAATTTTTGACTGGAAATGAAATAACTACGGAGAGAATCTTCAGTGTATGAACTGCCAAGTTAAACCAACATATATATTTTAAAAGTTTCTCAACTTGAAAATTTAAGTCTAAGGACATGCTATTTTGGAAAAGAGATTCTACTTTTGTTTCTACCAAGAATAGAAAGTTGTGCCTTCCTTAAAGGCTAACATGGTTTGATCAATAAAGATCCCCAGAAGTGAGGGCCCAGGTGGTCCAACATCCATGACAGCTTCAGGACTGCTGGATGAGATGGACCAACCGCACAGGATACCCCATGAAAGACCTGATTAACAGTGCCCCAGTCATCAGGAAGTAGTCTAGAGATCTACACCCAAATTTCCAAATACTTTTTAAAAATGTTTCTTTTCATTTAAAGGTGGTTAGATATCAAAGTTTAATAGTTACAGTCAAGGTCTTTCTAAAAATGGGGGAGTATGATACAGAAATGAATATTTTACATTGGTATGGACTTTGGTTTATGGATACAAATTTAAGGTCAGTTTTGTTATGTGTATATTTCTAATTTTATTTAATGTATTATGGTTATAGAGCTCATTGAAAATGTAATGATAATTAAAAATTACAATTAATAGTCATTTATAATAGTCAAACTTATAGTCATGTTAGTTAGGTTTTCTTCATATACAGAGATGTATTTCAGTTAGATAGATAATCTTCAACATTTCAAAGACCTACAGAAGATTGCATTTAAAAGGTTTTAAGAACTTAGACATTTCTCAACAGTTGAGGCATGTCTGCTTCTGGCACTTCGGAGAGGTTGATGACATTTGAAGAAACTTGCTATGGAATTTGCCTTCAGGCCCTTCTTTTCCAGGTGGCAGAGAGCCATATTTTTATTTTATCCCCTCCAGAATGCAAAAAAGTGAATGTGCTTCATGTGAGCCCTAGTCTCATTCTTGAATGCTTTACATCATAAGCTAATTAGCCTTTCAATGCTCCATTTTTTTTAGTGCCATCAAATTAGGAGTTAGGACACTATTAGGAGTTCAACAATATGAACTGATTTAAGTGGAACACAAAATTTAGTTCACTGCAATAAGTGATTCAGAAGATGGTGAATTAATGAAGAGACCTACAAGTAACTTGCTCTAAATCTTGTATCTGCTGAATACAGAGAATGGTGCTTGGAAACGGAAATTCTCTACTTCTGAAAACCCTGCTACTGCAGGCCCAAGAAGTAAGAGACCGCAGAGAGTAACTGCAAACATTCATACAAACTTTTGTTGATTTTACATCGGAAATTATACCAATTCTTATTCAGTGGCTACTTTGACTCAACCATAGAGCAATGCTGGGGTGTTAGGATGATTTGCTACTCCCTAAAACTCTTGCTAAATTCCTAAATATAAAGCAGTAAGATTAAGCTGAAGGTGGTTTATTATCACACATGGGATGATGTAAATGAATGTGGTGTCACAAGAAATTTGACATATGAGTTTCTGAGTGTCCAGTGGCAAAACAATAATTCACAACCAAATACATGATGAATCAAGGTGTTTCTGACAGTGTTTGCCTGTATTGCTTCTAGCAACTTCCGTTCAAAGCAAACATGCATACTGTACCACACGTATTGTCATGTCATGAAGTGCCAGCAAGGGCTGTTGGAAACGCCTCAACTCAGATTTCCAGTGTTATGAATTTCAGTGTTTCTACTGTACTTATGAAGGTTTCTGCTCTTACAGAAAAATAATAATTTAATTACAAAAACCAATATTTTGTGCTCAATATTTTCCTATTAATCTTAGACTATAAGCATCAAATTCACATATCTATTTATAACTAATAAGTGTTATATTAGAATTTATGATTTAAAAAATTGTTGTTTGAAGGCCAGGTGGTGATGGCACACACCTTTAATCCCAACACTTGGGAGGCAGAGGCAGACCTTGAACTCTGTGAGTTTTAGGCCAGCCTGGTCTACAAGAGCTAGTTCCGGGACAGGCTTCATAGTTACAGAGAAACCCCTAAATAAACAAATAAACAAACAAACAAACAAACAAATAAATAAAATTGCTGTTTCAGTTGCTGGTTTGAGTTTCATTAAAAATGTTTTAAATGAATATGGCTTGAAATTAGGACAGAACTTCCAAAAAGTTTTGAAGTAATCCCAAACACACTGTTGCTATTTTGTACAATGTATTTATACAAGCAATGTTTCTCTTATTGATGATTATAAAAAATAAATGTCAGTCAACTCTGGAAATACTGAAGTGTCAAATACCAAGAAATATTTAGTTCTTTACATAAGAATAAACAAGGGTGTCCATCTCAAAACTATGTAAATTTACTTTCATCTTTAATAAGTGATCAAATTATGTGTATACAAAATCATCTTAAAATGAATTTCTTAGTGATTTATTATCCATATATGTTTGACTTATGCCTTTATTTCATATACTTATTGGCATTTATTTTCTAAAAGGGTTTTGATAGGAAAAAAGTTTAAAAAGCCTTAATTGGACTACAAAAATGGCTGAGCAGTTAGCAATGTTCACTGCTGCTGTAGAGGACCTAGGCACAGCTCCCAGGAGCCACATGGCAGCCCACAGATGCCTGTAACTCTGGTTTTAAGGAATATGACACATCCTTCTGACCTCCATGGGCACCTGGATGCATGCAGTTGACATAAACTCATACACATGTGCGTGCACGTGAACACACACACATACACACACACTCTCACACACACACACATATGAACAAATAATCTTTAAAAATTCCCTGGTCTAAACTATTTATATAAAAAAGAAACATGACTTTTCAAAATTTATTTATTTCTTTCATTTTGTTTTTGAGACAGAGTTTCTCTGTTGCTTTAGAGCCTGCCCACTTAAGGTAATTGAGGTAAGGCATAAATGACTGACTAATGAACATGAGGGAAGAGAAAGTCAAAGGTGTATCACTAGGAGTGCATTTTTTTCATTTATTGTTTTAATTTAAGTTTACATTTCAACCACAGTTATCCCTCCCACACTTCCTCCCACCCCACCTTGTTTTTCCCCAGACTATCCCTAATCAACTCTCCCAAACAGATAAGGGTTCTCATGGGGAGTCAGTTAAGTCTGGCACATTAAGTTGGGTCAGGACCAAACCCCTCTCCAAGGCATTAAGGCTGACCATGGCATCCCACCATGGGGGATGGGCTCCAACAAGCCAGGTCATTCGCCAGGGATAGATCCTGGTTCTATTGCCGGGGAACTCCTACAGCTCATAAACACTACCAGTATGTAGCAGGATGCAAGATTAACTCAAAAAAAAAAATCAGTAGCCCTCCTGTACACAGATGATAAATGGGCTATGAAAGAAATCAGAGAAACATCACCCTTCGCAATAGCCACAAATAACATAAAATATCTCAAAGTAACTCTAACCAAACAAATGAAAGACCTGCATGACAAGAATTTAAATCTGTGAAGAAAGAAACTGAAGAAGACTCCAGAAAAATGGAAAGCTCTCCCAAGCTCTTGGGTAGGTAAAATTAACATAGCAAAAATGACAATCTTACCAAAAACAATCTACAGATTCAATGCAATGTTTATCAAAATCCCAGCAAAATTCTTCACAGACCATGAAAAACAGTATTCAACTTCATATGTAAAAGCAAAATACCCAAGATAGCCAAAACAATCACGTACAATAAAGGAACTTCTGGAGGCATCACAAACCCTGACTTCAAACTCTACTACAGAGCTACAGTACTGAAAACAGTCTGGTACTGGCATTAAAACAGAAAGGAGGACAAATGGAACTGAATTGAAGACCCAGATATTAATCAACACACCTATGAACACCTTATTTTTGACTATAAAATGGAAAAAAGAAAGCATATTTAACAAATGGTGCTGGCATATATATAACATGTAGAAGAATGAAAATAGATCCATATTTATCAGCATGCACAAAACTCAAGTCCAAATGGATCAAAGACCTCAACACATAGGCAATCACACTGAACCTCATAGATGAGAAAGTGAGAAGTACACTTGAATGCATTTGCACTGGAAACCACTTCCTAAATATAACCCCAGGAGCACAGACACTGAGAGAAACAATTAATAAATGGGCCTTCCTGAAACTGAAAAGCTTCTGTAAAGCAAAGGACACAGTCAACCAGACAACACAACAGCCTACAAAATGGGAAAAGATCTTCACCAACCCCAATCAGACAGAGGACTGATCTCCAAAATATAAAAAGAACTCAAGAGATTAGTCATCAAAAGAACAAATAATCCAATAAAAAACAGAGTACAGACCCAAACAAAGAACTCTCAACAGAGGAATCTAAAATGGCTGAAAGACACTTAAGGAAATGCTCAACATTCTTAGTCATCAGAGAAACGCAAATCAAAACAGCTATGAGAGTCCATCTTACACCTGTAAGAATAGCCAAGATCAAAAACACTGATAACAGCTTATGCTGGAAAAGACATGGGGTAAAGGGAACACTCCTTCATTGCTGGTAGGAGTGCAAATTGGTACAGCCGCTTTGGATATCAGTATGGAAATATCTCAGAAAATTAGGAAACAACCTTTTTCAAGACCCAGTAATACCATTTTTGGGGATATACGCAAATGATGCTCAATCGTACCACAAGGACATGAGCTCAACTATGTTTATAACAGCACTGTTTGTCATAGCTAGAACCTGGAAACAGCCTTAATGCCCCTTTACCGAAGAATGGATAAGGAAAATGTGGTACATTTACACAATGGAGTACTACACAACAGGAAAATGATGATATCTTGAAATTTGAGGGCAAATGGATGGATCTGGAAAACATCATATTTAGTTAGGTAACCCAGTCCCAGAAAGCCAAATATTATATGTAATCACTCATAAGTGGCTTTTAGACTTAAAGCAAAGAAAACCAGCCTACAATTTACAATCCCAAAGAACCTCGACAACAATGAGGACCCTAAGAGATACATACATGTATCAAATCTACATGGGAAGTAGAAAAAGACAAGATCTCCTGAGTAAAATGGGAGCATGGGGACCTTGGGAGAGAGTTAAAGGTGGGGGAGTAGGGAAAGGGAGGGGAGCAGAGAAGAATGTATAACTAAATAAAATCAATACAAGAAAAGAATCACTTTTATCTAAAATCAAATTTAACTCAATATCCATGGTTTTATTTGGCAGCTCTAATATGAATGTTTTGATGACAATGTATAATTGTAATTTTTGATGGTCCATATTCTTCTGGTGTCTTACTGGAAGAGTCATTTTTATTTATGGATGACAGTAAAAATGGAAAGGAAGTCAGGTTTCCTTAGAACTCCTGCTTATATTGGGTCTAGGGAATTTAGATTATATGTAGCAAACTTTGCTATAAAGGGTAAGATAGTAAATGTTGTTTTATGGACATAAGATTCTATTGCAAATACTCATTTCTGCTATTATGTTTTGAAATGTGCCCTAGACTATGCAAATATATGAGTACACATGGTTGTACGGCACAGAAAACAAAAAAGAAACCAAACACAGTGGTAGACAGACATTATACCAAGTTTTGCTCATAAGTTGTTTGCTGACCTTTAAGACAAAATTAAAGGAATTATTAAGAGTAGCTTGAATTTGTAGTCTCAGAACATCTCCTTAACGCTTCATTTCTAATCTCATAATGCAATAGTTGAACAATTTATATAATGCTGTAGAAAAATCAAGACAATCTTCACCCTTCAAGGTAGTGCATATGACAATGCCTTAATAAAGTGGGAGTATCATTTTAAATAGAACAACAATGCGTAGAAATAGCAGAAAATGGTGGACAGCAAATAATTCTGTTGGGACTATAACATGAATGACAAGAGCCATTGTTCTAGTGTCAAGAAGATTGTGACCTAGAAGTGAATTCACTGCAAGGAAAACCTCTGCATTTTTCATTTGAACAAAAATGATATAAATAAATAATCACACAAGTAGTATTGAATCATAAGAACAGGGGCATACAAACAACATTTGTGAATTGATAGCATATCAGGTACAATTAATCAGAAGCATTAGATTCAAATTTATGACAGAAAATTTACTGGAATATATCTACAGAGCTCAGGCAAAAAAGGATACAAGTCATATAAATGGGGGAATGATTCAAGTGCTATGGATATATTGAAGAGACAGAAGAACTTATGAACAGTTAATGTTATTTATCTAAAATAAATAGCATCAGCACATTTTTGTAATGAAGGTGTCATAGCTAAAGAAGTATGTGAAAATTTTTTATGTATTTGTATTCATCGGGCAATTTGTGTGTAAGCATCAATCTAAATTAAAGACAAGGCTAGTCTCTAGGAAATAATAAAATAAAATTTACTACTTGTTGCTGTGTTTAATTGGCCAATTTGAATTTTGAGAATGAAATGTAAAGCAAAATTGCTCAAGAGATGTTGAAATAAAATAATTCCGGCAAAATATCTGAATTTAAGACTCCCAGTTACTGAAATGCCTTTTAGCTAGGCTGTGATATATAATCTATCCTTAAGTATTTTGATGATGATGATGACAATAACATTTCAAAAATTGCCTTAGATTTTCTTGAACAAATTTTAATTATCACAATGAAATAAGAATTGTATAATATAAAAATGAGAGCTAAAAAGAAAGTTAATAATTTTATAACAATTACAGAGAAAGGGGATTTTGATACATATTTTAGCTCCACAATAGAATTACTTCAATAGCAATAAAATTTTGTGTCAAATCTAAATATGTAAAAATTGTGTAAGAAGAATCCACAAAATGGAAAAAGTTTTTTTTTCAAAGAAAAAGATTTTTCAAAAAAAAAACAACCTTTATTTTCTGAATTATATTACAGAAACTGGGTTATTGGGAGAAAGTGAGAAATTGTGAGCAGGAAGTTATAGAAATCAGTCTTTAATAACTACAACAAAAGCTGTTTACTGCTTTATTTTGAAATAAATAATAATTGGATGCTTAGGATCAGAAATAAAGTTGAAATTTTACAAGCATGTTATCCAAGCTATTGAAGCTTTAGAAAAATAAATTTCACTTGTATAGCCCAAAATAAAATAGAATAGGAAAATGAAACAAAATAATTTTTTCTTTCTTTTTAGAGACAGAATCTTGCTATGCTATAAAGGCTGTCTTTGAACTGATGATTCTCTTGCTTCAGCTTCTGAATTCTGGGATTACCTATGTCTGCCTCTACATCAAGCTCAAAAAGGTTTTGTATCAGAAATACAGTGCATGAAGATAAAGACTTCCAAATTAAGACAAATCACTTGCAAATTTAATCATTTTTCAAACTAAATGTGAAAAGTAATATGAAGTAAAGATATTTTACAAAATTTGATTTAGTTCTAAAATAAAATGTAGCCTGATCTGCTTGGATACCCTTTGGTATGTCTGCTCATTTTCTCCATCAGCTTCAACCTCACTGGGGTCTCACTACAGTAATAAAAACAGACTGATGGAGTGGGCAGTGTCTTTACTTTTCTGGGTAAGCACGTAGAAATGCAATATTCCAAAGTCCTAGTATGTAAAATTTGTCTTTCTGGGCCTGAGTTGTCTCATTCAGAGTGATGTTTTTGCTAGTTGCTTTCATTTAACTACTGCTTAAGCTCATGGACTCTCACACTCAAGCATAATTAACCTGCTTTCAGGAAGTAATGTTTAATACTAGTCTTTATTTCTCTTCTACTTAAATTTGTAATTAGATGAATAACCTCGATTTTACAATTTTTCTGCAGTCTTCTTATTAAAACTCTTATTATAAAGAGTCCAAAGCATCCTAACGTCATACAGGGTTTTTTTTGTCTCAAGCTGTGAGGCTTTAATTTAATTAAAAATGCCCACACAGAGACACAGCTATCATATTTTATATTGTAGATGAGCATGCCCCATCTGCACACTGGCTTGAGGCCTTCTGTGTTTCTTGCTACCTGTGTGGCTGCCCCTCTCAGAATGGGATGTACTAGCCATCACCCTAGAAAGACATTTCTGTCTAGTACACAGCTTATAAAAAGCCTCCCCTCCTGTCGACTCTGATGAAGCGTAGCTAACGTTCACAGTAACTCAGCCAATGATGTGTACAATCAATGACTGCCACCACAGCCAGGGGAGCACACATTTCCTTTGACGACTTGTAGATGTGCTGCCTTTTAAATGATATCAACCCAGGCACAGCATTTGTTCGAGAATTCCAGAGGTCAATGATCCTGATTTCCCAGTGATGCAGAAAAATTCCAACTACCTGTTTATGAAAACCAGCATACCCTGTAGCCATATATTACCACTTCCCTAATTGATCAGTTAGGAGTTTCCATTCTCAATAAGTGCAAAATGCTTAACATCCCTGACATTCACATAGTGGAAAAGTGAGTCAGGATCTATTTTAAATTGAGATTCCTCACAGAAAGTAGAAAGACATTATGCTCACCAGACTAACTATATTCCAATAACAGGATAACTAGTTTGGAAGAAAGGGCTCCTCCTAATTCAATTCTTTTATTATATTGTCCTTTGTCTTCTAGAGCTGCCACTGAATAAGCTTTGGGGCTGTGTATGGCACAGATGAGGCCTGAACAGTGATCAGTCAATTTAATGCTAGTCAGTTGCAGATGCCAGCCATCAAAATGACCAAACTTGTCACAACAAAACAGGACTTTCTGAAATGAGAAAAAAATAACTTCTGATCTTTCTATGACTGATCCAAAAAATTCATTTCTAAAGTCACTGCCAATTTTTCATGAAAATGGGCAAGAAGTTTAACAGAAGAACGACCATTAACGTCTGGGTTACTGTATGATATTTGCAATCTTCCGTTTCAGTCGGATGTTTCTGTTTCCTGTATATTTCAGAACTAGTACTAGCATTGAAGCCAAAGGTATCATGTTAAAAAGTCAAGAGTTTGGAAGCATCCTAAACAGAACGCAACTGGAAAGCACAGGTGTACTGAAGGCATCTGAAGGGCGCCAGTATGCATGGCACTTGCAGGCAGGGGGTGTTTCAGTTTACAGGGAAATCTGTTTGTTCTGCAATTTCTTAGACTCTTCCAAGGGAAATCCACATTTGTTATTATTGCTTTTAATACCCACATTAAGAAATCTGGAAACTTTTCTGTTTTAAATTTATGCTTCTCTCATACAACACATCTAGATGGCAACCGCCTCTTCCTCTACTCCTCCCAGATCCCCCCACCTCCAGGGTTCCCCAGTTTCACTGTTCTTCCTTTTCCTTTCAGAAAAGAGCAGGCCTCCCAGGGACAGCAACCTAACATGACATAACAAGATGCAATAAGATTAGGCACAAACCCTCATATTAAGGTTGAATGAGGCAACCCGGGGGAGGGGGGGAAATGTCCCAAGAACAGGGCAAAGAGTTAGAGACACACCCGTTTACACAGTTAGGAGTCCACAAAATCTCCAAGCGAAACAACCATAACATATACGCAGAGGACCTAGCTCAGACCCAGGCCACTTCAGTCTCCGTGAGCGCCTATGAGCCCTGCTTAATTGTTTCTGTGGGCTGTTTTCTCACGGTGTTCTTGACTTTCCTGGCTCTTACAATCCTTCCTCCTCCTCTTATTCTGCAGGGTTTATTGAGCTCTGCCTAATGTTTGGCTGTGGGTCTCTGCATCTGCTCCCATCAGCTACCGGAGAAAACCTCCCTGGTTACCATTGGTCTAGGCACTGATCTACAAATCTAGCAGAATATCATTAGCAATCATTTCATTGACTGTTTTGTTTTTGGACAGTCATCTTTGGTTCTCTCCCAGGTCTGGGATATTCAGATTCTGGTTCCTGGCCATGCAGGCAGTGTCAGACATGGACAGTGACCAATTCCAGTGTGTTAGTTTTTGTTTTATATTATTGTATTTTATTTTATTATATATTATTTATGTTTTTTATCATTTAGAAGACTTTGTTTTCTAATGAGAGACAGAAAGAGAATGGATCCAGGAGGAACTGGAAGGCGTAGAGGGAGGGGAAACTGTAATCAGAATACATTATGTGAGAAAAATAAATCTCTCTTCAATAAAACGAAAGATATATAACAGCAGCAATAATAAAATAAATAACTTACATACCACATGAGAACATCTCTCAAATGATTTAAGTGAAATGAGCTCCACATTGTATGCAATTTTTAAACAGCTAACACAAGCAGGCGTAGGAGTAACCTATGCTGTAAGAATAGATAATGTCTGGGAGATAGAATCAATTGGAAGGAATGCATGGAACTTTCTGGATTATAAAGGTTTTAGCTATCGTGTGCCATTAACGGGTTTTCTTCTGTTTTCAGTTGCATTCAAATGTATATGTCTGTGTGTGAGTATGTGCCCATGAATACAGGTGCCTAGGAGATCAGAAGAACGCATATGCGCCTTTGAAGCTGGAGGCATGGAGATTGTGAGCTGCTTGACACAATCTGAGCTGGGGACAGAACTCAGCTACTCTGCCAGAGCAGTACGTGCTATTCCCACTGAGCCATCTCTTTGGCCTTTCTTGTTTTAGTGAGTGGTAGGAGTCATGCAGCTTCCTTGGGGAACGTGACAGAAAACAGTACCAGCAGCTTTCTTTGTGGTCAAGCCCCTGGGCACCCTAATTCATTTGGCAAGAACCTGTGCACAGTTTTCTGCATAATTCTGGGCATGACCCTTGGAGCATGTGTGCTGTGTGTCTCCCTTGCTTTCACCATGCTAGCCGCACTGCTGGCCTGAATTCACCACAGTATCATGAAGGTGAATGATACATATTTACATAAGTGCTCCGGAAAAAAATGATTTTAACCAGAGAGCTTTAAAGAAATGTTATTAAATAGATGGTATGAGGAGTTAATGGGAACATTCAAGGAACAGGAAATGAAGTAGAATCATAGAAACCCACTGTTCCCTCATTTCTGATAAATATACCAAAACCCCAAGAAGGTTAGGGAGACAGATATAAGGACAAGGGATTAATAACATCAACTATTATGAGTGAGTTTCTGAGTTATGTAGACTGTAGGATAAATGGAAAACCCTGGCATTCCCCCAGAGGGTTAGAGAAGTAAAATGTGTAGAATGGATTGATCCAGCTCTCGCTGATGAGTTGATCATGAGAACTCTGACCCTACCAGGTGTAAATATTAAACATAAGAGACAAAACTGTTGCTACCCTGCAGGATGCTGTAACTGCATGTGCTGCCAACTGGGCACACTGTTCTACCTGGATTTGCCTGGTTAGAAAAGTTCCTTTGTAGTTTGCAAAACTACGTATGTTTCTGATGATAGAGATATAGATCAAAAGGGTAATGGCTCCCCGTGGGGGACATGGAAGTTGGAAGGGAAAGAGATAGGGATTAAATTGGTAATGATTGCAAGCTTTTTTAGAAACTTAAGAAATAAAAACCGGTTGTAAAACTGCTCATGCGAACCTGTTCGAATAAAGAGAGTTCAAGCTTTCTGGGCTACTTGCTTGAATGACAACAGGTAGTCACAATCATCTCTTCTTGGCACCAACTACCCCTCCACATGCCGGGTGACTGAGCCAGGCTAGAGTAAGATCTCCAGCAAGTTAGAGAAGAATTTCACAGGTGTGTGTGACTATCAAAATGTAGCCAAGAAGGCATGTGTGTGTGTCATTTGTCTTGTGTTATTTTACTTCAATTACAAAAATCCCACCCACCTGCTAGAACAAACAAACAAACAAACAAACAAATAAAACAAAATACGCCTTCAGTTAGGAGCCATTGGCTGCTGCTGGAGTCAGCTCCCAGATACCCACATCCCAAGTGCTACTCAGCTTTCTCTGCTAAGCTATTTGAATTTTTTTCTGTGAAGATAGTGTCACAGTACGCTTTTCTCAACATCAGCACCCCCTTCATGATTTACTGGTACCCAGCGACCATTTCCCTGTTCCCTCTGTAGATATGTTCTGAACCGGCTAGTTGAGTCTTCATTTTGGCTCCTTACCTGAGAATTTTGACATTCAGCCTACTGTGCCAGCCTCGACTGTTGACACAGTCCCTCGTAAAACCTTTATTCATTTCTGCCATTAATAGCCACTGATTGCTGTGCATGTTTCCGTAGTGCTGTGTAGTGGTTATTGATATGGGAACTAGGATTCAGAGCTTCCCTTTAACTGTGTGAATTTTAATTTTGCTGAGTTATGCACAGCGTAGTGCTTCAGTTTTCATTTATGGAAGTTGCAAAAACTTGGATACTAAGTACCAACTTTGTAGGATTTTCTAGATATTAGATGTGTTTATGGCTTAGAATAGAGATTGGTACAACCTGTTATACATGTTAGTCATTCATAGTTAAATATTTTTATTTGTGCTCCTATGGGATTGCTATTCCCTTCCTCTCTGCTCAAATCCTCTAAATAAATTGCCATCTCTCAACTCCTCCACACCCTCAAGAAGAGCCTATGAATCAGCATGCTTTCACAACATTTCATACAGCACCGTGTAAGAGCAATTCTTATTGTTAATATAATTGTTGGTTTATAAATCTCTCTCCCACACTAATTTTAAGCCTTCCTGTGGCATGAATCTTAATCATCTAGAACATTTTTATAGTTTTTATTTGTGTGTATGTGTGTGTCCAGAAGACAACTTGTAAGATTTGGTTTCCTTTCCCACCATGTGGGTTCTGGGGGTGAAATTCAGATGGTATGAAATATAAAATAGTGGAAGAAGATTGGAAAAAAGTCTTGGAAGCAAGTAATTTTATCTGATGAGATATCTCAGTGCCCAATTTTTTCCTTTTCAGAACCAGTTCATAGTTTTTTAATTGATATTGAATAAACGCATGAATATTTTGTGATTTAGTCCAGTTTAACTTTTCAGTTTCACTGCAGGACTGACCCTGTACTATATCCTGAAGGTATGCATTGCAAAAGTTAGATCACGCCATAGATGGCGGACCAAGTCATGTGCAAGCAATAACTACTTCAAGAATTTTCAGATATCAGATATGAGATATCAGCCCACGAGGGGAGCCATCACCCACAGATACAAGGGGACTAATCTAATGAGAGTTCACCAAGGCCAGTTGGACTGGGATTGAATGAGCACGTGATCCAACCAGATTCTCTGAATGTGGCCAGATTCTCGGAAAGTGGCTGGCCCGGAGTCTTTCTGAAAAGCCATTGACAATGACACTGGGACTTGTTTCCTCTGCATATACTGGATTTTTGGGATCCAGTCTGTTTGGATACTCACCTTCCTGGACCTGGAGGGAGGGGGGAGGAACTTGAACTTCCCACAGGGCAGGAAACCCTGACTGCTCTTTGGAATGGAGAGGAAGGAGGAGAGGGAGTGGAGGGAGTGGGAGAGTGTTGGGAGGAGGGGCGGAAATGGAAACTTTTATAATTTAATAAACTTTAAACTTTGAATTAAAAAAAAAGAATTTTCAGAGGAAATTGTTGGGGTGAACCCCATACGATAGACTCTGGTCTAGCAACTTTTGGCTTTAGGTTTATTAATCAGTTTCTCATTTATGTTACTAGGGGTCTTTTAAACCTCAAACACAGAAAATGCACAAGACAGCTGCACTGATGCCCTGCCCACACTGTCTCCAAGGCTGCTCTCCTTGGCCCTTCTCACTGTTGGGTTCCCAGTGTCTTTGCTGTGAGGGCTGGGGAAGGAGAGAAGAGCTTGACAGGAATGCTGCTTCTCTGAGGTAGCTACTGATCATGCAGCTTAAGTGCAAAGTGACGAATCACAGGGATCTCAGAGGCGATGGACCAACAGTGATCTGGGTTTTCAGAGAGAAACTACGGTGAGAGACATATGTATGTCAGAGACAAAGACAAAAAGGTGTAGGTTAATCTTCCCTGGGACAAAATACCTAACCACAAGTAACTTAAGCTAGACTAAAAGGGGAATAAAGAGGGCAAGTGGGGAGTGGGGTGCAGGTAAAATCTAAAGATATTGATAAGTCATCAATTTGCAACACTAGTAGACAATTACTAAACAAAGTAAAGTGTCCATACTCTTCTTTCTGTGGGAAGCCAAGAAGAACATAGAAATTTCTTGGTTAATAAATGCACAACACATGCACCCTAGCCTTTAGTTCTTCACTTATATCATTTCTTTTTGTGGAACAGAACACCATGCTAAACATAAAATTCCATTATCATATATATTATAGTATTTGAAATGTAATAATCTAAAATGTGCTCTTACACTGAAGAACTGTTTTTTATAACATGCCACATATTTAATACAGGCATAATATATTCACTTTATGTCTTTCAAGCAGATAATGTATGAAAAGATGTCAGGTGCTCCATCTTTCACACATGATCTCAACTATTCTTCTATAACCTTATTACAGCAGGTCACACATGCTATCTTACCAACTGCTTTATCTACTTGCTGTGTCATATGCAGATGAGGAACAGAGACAAGCTATTGGGCAAATTTACGGAACTACTTGCCCATGATAATAAAGTGGATGATTAAGGCAGAATTTCAACATGAACAATATCCATGAATTTCTGCTCTAACTATATTGATATTACTTCAGATAAAAGATAGATTTCATTATTACAAATGAAAACTAATTGAGGCCTGGGATTATATGCTAGTTGAAGATATGCTATATATAAGGTTAAACCTGGTGTGCAGCCTGAACTTGTGGCTTCTAGTCCCTGTGTATGCTGTTTTAAGCATATGTGATAATTTGAAACCGAGTGTCTCACATGGACTCATCTTCTGAATGTGTGGTCCTCAGATGGCAGCACTATTGTAGAAGGCACTGGGCCTAGTTTCAGTTGTTTCCTGTCATGCTTTTTCTGTTTCCTGGTGGACTGTAGTGGAACCGCCTCTGTCGTGTCCTCCAACCGCCATGAACCGAGCTGCTCTGCCATGCTTGCCTGTGATGGGTTGAAACCCTTTGACAACTTGAATCCAAAATAAATATCACCTCCAAAATAGTCATCGCTACCAGGTCAAAGCAAAATAAAATAATGAATACTATGCTTTTTCGTCCCAATAGTGCTTGTGTCAGTAAGTAATGTACTAATAAAGATATTTTATTTTAATAGATGTGCTGGCAATACAGTTTTGAGTAAGTGAGAAGCCTCTGCCTTGTTGATTTGGGGTGATATCACACAGGCTGAGGGATTAGGGATGAGAGTTTTGTACACACTTCAAATCTTACTCAAAGGAATCCAGGAGCACATTGTTTGGTTTGGAGCAGCATGTTTAGTTTACTGTTAGCAAGCCATTAGCATGTTAACCTTTTGCACACAGTGCATTTCCACACAGTGCATCCTGATATGCTTTATGCCAGTAGCACACATGTGCTGAGTCTAGTGGATGAAGGAGTGCTCTTGTTTGATAGTATTTGCTCATGACAGCTTGCTGCATTGAGAGGGGCACCCTTCTCTTCAGGTTACAGAGAACCCCAAACTGAGAAAATGCAGTCAGAGCCAGTGTTTTGATAAAGCTGATGAATATACTGCTAAGTTTGACCTTGGCAGCTTAACTTTTGGCTTACATTTTATTCTTCACATTAATGTCATAATTTCAAAGCACTGGTTTCCAATTTCTCTGAGAACTTTTTTTTGAGGCAATGAAAATACTGTGCTATTTGAAAGCAGCAAATAAAGTTAGCATTGCTCACTACTACAGCAGCATCTCGAGGACGCATTTAAAATTCATTATTTTTGCTGTCCTGTTTGTGTATGTAACAGCTATGACTGAAGAAAGGTGTATGGATTTGAAAGAGAGCAAGGACGGCTATATGAGATGGCTGGGCGGGGGGGGGGAGAAATGGAGGAAAAAATGATATGATTAGATTAGAATCTCAGAAAATGAGTGCGCCTTTTTCTTTAATCCAGGTTTTTTTTTTCAAATTTAATTTTTTGTTCCATATAATCCAGACTACTTTAGAGGGGTAAAATTTGTATGTTCAAATAAAGATTAGATGAAGCAATGCTTTTTGCTTTTCCTTCCTTTGGAAAAAATGACAAAATATGTTTCCAGCTGCTGCTGTATCAAGTCTCCACGAGATGTCACAACACCTGGGCTCTTTCACAGGTCTCAGGAATGGGTTCGCAGTTCTGCCAGTGTAAGAACTCACAAATTCATAGGCTTATATTTCTGCAGATTTGATATCTGAAGTGGGCTTCACAGGCTAAGATTGTAGTGTTGGTTGTTCCTTCTGAAAGCTTTTGGGGAGAAACATCTGTTCTCCCCCCACCACCCCTGACCTTGCCTCACTGGCTCTTGATCTTTACCTCAGATGTCAAAATTTGCAGTGTGTCCTTTTCAAATCTTTCTGACTCAGCGGCCTTTTTCTTCTAATTTTAAGCTCTAATGGGCACGTTGGGTAGGTCAAGGCAGTCTCTCACCTTATCATCTTTAAGCACATTTGCAAAGCTGTCTGCCACATATTCATTACTTACCTATTGATGTGATAAATTACCTGACAAGGGCAACCTAAGGGCAGGTGGGCTTTATTTTGTCTGCGGTTTGAAGGGAACAGTCCAGGGATAGCAGGGCAGGAAGTGGGGCCTTGGAGGATGGTTGTTCCAGGGTGCCCAGAGTGTGTGGCTACTTATGTCTCTGCTTAGGAGAAAGGAGAGATGGGGTTCTGGCAACTAACAGGCTTCTTCCTTTTTCTTCTTCACTCACTTTGGAACTCCAGCCTGTAGAATGACACCACCTACATTCAACCTCCACCCTCATCCTTTTTGGAAGGGCTCTGCAGATACACCCAAATATGCGCTTTATTGGTGTTCTCATGCTCCCTATTTTTGATATTATTTTTTGATGTAGATTCCATGTGTTCTAAGCTATTTTTAAATGTGCCTTGAAGGCGAGTGTGACTTTGATCTGATCCTTCTTCCTCTGTCTCTGAGTGCTGGATTACAGGCATGTACCACACCCCTCATTGTTGAGGTGCTGGGGATAGAATCCAGTGCTTATTGCATGCTATGCAAGCATCCCATCAATTGATCTATATCCACAACTCTACCCAGTTGCTCCTTAATACAATCAAACTAATAATACTAACTGAAATTACCTACCACACCATGTAAGTCTGTGTGCTCACCATTGCTGAGATCAGTGCACAGATATCTTAGGATTCTGATGTTTTGTCAACCTTAGGAACTTAGGATAGATGTTTAGCATTGGTTTCTTCTTATTGTGTGAAACAACAGGTCATTATCTGAACAGAGGGAACATATTAAATATTCAGGTTACTGGATATACTGTTACAGGATAGCTACTGGTGAAACTGACCTGTGAGTTCTTTTATTATGTAACTGCAAGCTTCAAAGTCAAGCAGTGGGAGATTTTCTTTATGTGTAAAGCAAAGGCTTTTGTTTATTAAAATTCCTCACTAATCAGATTTTTTTTTATTCTTAGCGCTTGAGGTGAAGAAACTGTTTTGTCTGATATTAATATTTTAGGATGTTTAGGTTTTCATAAGTAGCTGGAGGGCATGAAGAACCTCTAACTAAAACTTCAACTCTATTTTAATTAAGATCTGTATACTGAGCTTAGTATTAGAGACAGAAGGCAGAAAAAAAGCAACCAGAAAGAGAAAATCTATATAGCATTAATGAAAACAGAACATCAGTATCTAAAAACATGGAGAAACTAGCAACTGTTTAGTGCCCAGTATATCATTTAATTAAAAAAGGGTTTCAAGTATATATAATATTAAAAAATAAACACCACAGTGTACATTTCAAGAATTAAGACATTTATATGAACACATTTCTAATATGAAGGAAGGAAGGAGTCTGAGGCCTTTTCTTTGTTAGGCTGGAAGAATGAGGACAGCCCCTGAGGTATGACCCGGGTGTAGGAATATGTGACTAGAGTCATCCAAAGAATACAAGGGACACGCTGTCTCTTCATTTACTTACCTCTTGTTTCAATATTCTAAATTTTCAAAGACAAAAACACTGTAAGTTTTTAGAAGAGCTTATGGAAAGTGTTTCCAATTTCTTAGACACACTGAAAAGTAGAAAACGAGTCATTGGTCTGTGAGGTAAAGGCACTTGTCTTGTGAGCTTGGTCACTTGAATTCCATCCTTAGAACCCACATAAAGCAGGATGAAAGAAGCAGCTACCCAATGCTGTCCCCAGACCCAAAAGCATGTGTGACATGACAGGTTCCCCCATGCCACCTCCAACAAAAACTGAAAAATTAAAAATTCTTTTGTTCTCTTGAGAATGTTGAAGATATAAATAATGGGTTCATATACAACATTTTGAAAGATTGTGAAATATGTATATTACTTTTCATTATTGCTACTTTCCCAATTATTTTACTACGACCATAGAAAGGAGAAAACTAGTATTCCCCCTTTTCTGGCCCCATAACATCACACGACAAACTATTGAAATCTGAAAGTAGAACTTGTGACATGGCTTACTGAGTAAGAATGCTTGCTGCATGAATGTGAAGACCTGATATTGGACACTAGAACCCACATAAAAAGCCAAACATGTCCAAACATATAATCCATGTAGTCCTGCAATGCCATGTGTAGTGGGTTGGTTTCAGAAAGGTGTTCTGGGCCCTACTGCTCTCTAGCCTCACTCTACACTCAGTGAGAGGCCCTGTCTCAAAGGCATAGACAGGCATATGCACCTGTAGACACATATGTGCACATACCTCATCCCTCATTCATGGTCACACAATGAAAAACTAAATAAATAAACAAGTATGAAAAAGACAAATGGGAGGAAAATGAGCAAATCATTTGTTGTAGCATCAACAAAGTACATTTCTTGACAGATAAGCACTACAAAGTAGGATTATATCAAGTACAACCTGGAAATAGCAAGAACAACAACAAAAATGACATATAGACATCATAAAAATAAAATTTGATGAATGAGTAAGCCTAGCTTGTTGTAGGAAGAGCAGGCCCTTTGTTTGCCCCAGTTGCCTGGCAAATTTATACCCAAAATAATCACACAGAAATTGTATTAATTAAATACTGCCTGGCCCATAGTTCTAGCCTCTTATTCGCTAACTCTCACATCTTGATTCAACCCATTTCTAATAATCTGTATGTCACCATGAGGTTGTGACTTACTAGGAAAGATTAAGCATGTCTGACATGACAGATCCATGGCGGCTCTCTCTCTGCCTTTCTTCCCAGAATTCAGTTCTGTCTCCTCCGCCTATCTAAGTGTTGCCCTATCAAAAGGCCGAAGCAGTTTCTTTATTCAACAAATGAAAGCAACACATAGACAGAAGAACCTCCTATACCATTTCCCTTTTTCATTGGTATGAATTTTGATTTACTGGTACAAATTTAAAGTCAATCTTATTATATGTATATTTCTGCTCTTGATTAAGGTATTGTGATTGTGTATTCATTTAAAAATGTAATGTATAATTAGGAAATATAGGTTGTTAATGTGTAATTATTGATAATAGTCAATCTTGTAGTCATGTTAGTTAGATTTTCTGGATGTTTAGAGATATATTTCAGTTAGATAGGCATTCTTCATGTCTTTCAAAGACTACAGAATATGGCATTTAAAATGTTTTAAAAACTTAGGTCTTTTCTTGACAATCAGATGCATCTGCTCCTGGCAGCACCAGTTACTTCAAGAGGAAGATGGGCATTGAAGAGGCTCCATATGGATTTTGACAGCCATTTGGACAAGAAACTGTTTTTGCCTGGACTGATGCATAAACTGGACATGCAGAACCCACAGAGAGTTGACTGCTGAACTTGCCTAAAGGTGAGATGGTCCTTCAAGATTCCTGCTTCATAAGAGTCTGCATGACACAGAAAAAAGTGGCTAAAGTGTCTTTAAAATTTCCTGCTTCATGAAAATGTCTGCTGGATACTATGGGCCATGTTTCTAACCATGATAATAATGGATAAAAACTCTAAAATATAAGCCAGTCCTAATGAATTGTTTTTTAATGAGAGTTGCCATTGTCATGGCATCTCTTTATAGCAATACAACTCTAAGACAAGGGTAATTCAATTAAATGTAGGATTTAGAAGAAATGTTTGGAGTTGGCTCAAGTCAGCATCAGCACTCTCTTGTCTGAGGTTCTAATGGTTTATGTTCTGATCCATGATTGCAGAATAGTTAGATCATATGGGAAATATGTTTTTCTTTCATTTTGTGAACCTCCTAAAACCCTGTAGTGGAGACAAGTCAGTGTTTAGAATAGAATGGACAATCAGATATGTGTAAAAGCTCAGCCTATATTTGAAGCATTGAACAGAGGAAATCTCTTCATGCCTCAAGCAAGAAGAACCCAAGATGAGATTTAAAGTATTAGGAGGGGTGGGCCTGAGGAAGCAAGCTCCATGGGAGTAGAAGCCAGGAGCAAAACCAGTCCCACGAGTCAATCCAGTCCCAGGACACTGGTGGACTAGAATTGAGCCAGTGACCTGATCCAGAGTCAGTGATCTCAACTGGAACAGGACCAATGCCAAGACTTCTGCAGGAGGGGATCCAGACCTAGATTTATAGAAACAGGTCAAAGTCAGTAACCTAGGTCAAAGTAGACCTGAGATAGCAAACTCCAAGGGAGCAGAGCAAAGCACAAGAGTGCTGAGCTATCACCAGGAACACAGAGTAACCAACAGGGTAACTAGAACTGTGGCACCGTCTGTACCACAAGGAACAACCAACTGAGCTTTGGATTCACTGACACACAGAAGATTATTCAACAGAATCTCAGACAGCCCCAACCACACCTATCAGAGGAAAAGATGAGTAGAAAAGGTAAGAACAGGTCTCCTGTGTCCTTGTAATACCTGCTGTCCCTATTTCAGTGCTGAGGAGTTCCAACCAGAGGGCTGTCGAGTCTGGGCTATCCGGGGCGGACTGTCCCAGAAGGGAGCACAGCCACCCCAGCTTATGCTGCAGGGTCTTCTGTGTTCCACTTGATCCTACCCTGCCACCACAGTCAACCTTTTGTCTTCTGTGTCCTTGGAATGCCAACTATCCCAATTTCAGTGCTGAGGAGATCTATCCAGAGAGGAAGAGATGGGCAGGCTCCAATGCAAAAATTCCTCCAACAACCTGAAAGGCAACATGATATCACCAGAATCCAGGGATCACGAAACTAGAAGAACTGAACACACTACTCCAGAAGAAATAGAAGAAAACGACTCTAAGTGGAACTATATGAAAATAAAAGAGGAACTTAAATAAGAGGTGAAAATCTGCTGTAAGAAATAGAAGATAAGTATAACAAAACGACTGAAGAAATGAGTAAAGAAATGGAAGAGAAGTATAATGAAAAGATTGAAGAAATGAGTAAATCCATAAATGAAACTGGGAAACCAAGAAAAAACAATCAAGCAGGTAATGGAAACAGTTTAAGAATTGAAAACTGAAATGGAGGCAATGAAGAAAACACAAACCGCGTGCCGGCTGGCTATGGAAAATCTAGGTAAATGAACAGAGACTTCAGAAACAAGCATAACCAATAGAATACAAGAGATAGAAAAACGAATCTCAGATTCTGAAGACACCATAGAGAAAATAAACACTCTGACCAAAGAAAACAGCAAATCCAAAAATGCTCATCACAAAACATTCAGGAAATCTGGGACATAATAAAAACACCAAATTTATGAATAATTGGGTAGAAGAAGGAGAAGAATTGCAGATCAAAGGCCGAGAAAATATATTCAGCAAAATTATAGAAGAAAATTTTCCCAACCTAAAGAACGATATCCCTATGAAGGTTCAAGAACCATACAGAACACCAAATAGACTGGATCAAAAAAAAATCCCCTCACCATATAATAATCAAAACACAAAACGTTCAGATTAAGGAAAGAATATTAAGAGCTGCAAAGGAAAAAGGTCAAGTAACTTATACAGGTAAACCTATCAGACTTTACACCGGACTTCTCTATGGAAACCATGAAAGCCAGAAGGTCCTGGATAGAGGTACTGCAGAAAGTAAGAGACCATGGATGCAAGCCCAGACTACTACACCCAGCCAAGCTATCATTCACTATCAATGGAGAAAACAAAATATTCCAGGATAAAAACAAATTTAAACAATACATAGCCACAAATTCAGCCTTACAGAAAGTATTAGAAGGAAAATCACAACCCAAGGAATCCAACATTGACAACACTGTCTACAATACCTCAGACATCTAGCGACCCTTCACAAGCACAACTCAAAGAAGGGAAAAACACACATTCTACTACCCCCCACCACCAAAAAAGGAAAATAACCGGAGTCAACAACCACTGGTCATTAATATCACTTAATATCAATGGACTCAATTCACCTATAAAAAGGCACAGACTTACAGATTGGATACGAAAACAGGATCCAACATTCTGCTGTTTACAAGAAACACAACTCAACCACAAAGACAGACAACTACTCAGAGTAAAGGGTTGGGAAAAGGTTTTCCAAGCAAGCGGACCTAAGAAACAAGTGGGTGTGGTCACTCTAATATCTAACAAAATTGACTTCAAACTAAAATCAATCAGAAGACATGGAGATGGACATTTCATACTCATAACAGGAACAATTCATCAGGAGGAAGTCTCAATCCTGAATATCTATGCCCCTAATAAAAAAAGGATACACTTATGTAAAAGAAACACTTCTAGAACTCAAGGCAGTCATCAAACCACACACACTAATAGTAGGAGACTTCAACACACCTCTCTTACCAATGGACAGGTCAATCAGACAGAAACCTAACAGAGAAATAAGAGAATTATTGGAGGTATTGAATCAAATGGTCTTAACAGACATCTATAGAACATTCCACCCAAATAGGAAAGAATATGTTCTCTGCAGCTCATGGAACCTTCTCGAAAATTGACCACATACTCGGTAACAAAGCAAACTTCCACAGATACAAAAAAAATATTAGTAACCACTAATATTTTTGTCTTGTCGGATCACCATGGATTAAAATTAGAATTCAACAACAATGCTACCTCCAGGAAGACAACTAACTCATGGAAGCTGAACAGTCAACTACTGAATCACCCCTGAGTCAAGGAAGAAATAAAAAAAGAATTTAAGTCTTCCTTGAATTTAATGAAAATAAAGACACAACATACTCAAACCTATGGGACACTATGAAAGCAGTGCTAAGAGGAAAGTTCATAGCACTAAGTGCCCAATTAAAGAAAACAGAGAAAGCACACATTGGAAACTTAACAGCACACCTGAAAGCTCTAGAAAAAAAAAAGCAGATTCACCCAGGAGGAGTAGAAGATTGGAAATAATCAGACTGAGGGCTGAAATCAACAAAATATAAACACAAAAAAAATCCAAAGAATCAATGAAACAAAAAGCTGGTTCTTGGAGAAAATCAACAAGATCGACAAACCCCTATCCAAACTAATCAAATGGCAGAGAGAGAACATGCAAATTAATAAAATCAGAAATGAAAAGGGGGACATAACCACAGACACAGAGGAAATTCAGAGAATCATTAGATCTTACTACAAAAACCTGTATGCCACAAAATTGGAAAATGTAAAAGACATGGACATTTTTTTAGATGAGTACCATATACCAAAGTTGAACCGAGACCAGGTGAACAATCTAAACAGACCTGTTTGTCACGAAGAATTAGAAGCGGTTATCAAAAATCTCCCTACCAAAAAAAGCCCAGGACCAGATGGTTTCAATGCAGAATTCTACCAGAACTTTCAGGAAGAGCTAATAACTATACTCCTTAATATATTTCACAATATTGAAACAGAAGAGTCATTGCCAAACTCTTTCTATGAAGATACAGTTACCCTGATACCAAAACCACACAAAGGCACAACTAAGAAAGAGAATTACAAGCCAATCTCACTCATGAACATCGACGCAAAAATTCTCAACAAAATACTGGCAAACCGAATCAAAGAACACATTAGAAAAATTATTCATTATGATCATGTAGGCTTCATCCCAGAGTTGCAGGGCTGGTTCAACATACGCAAATCTATCAATGTAATCCATCATATAAATAAACTGAAAGAAAAAAACCATATGATCATTTCATTCAATGTGGAAAAAGCATTTGACAAAATTCAACACACCTTTATGATAAAGGTGTTGGAGCAATTGAGGATACAAGGATCATACCTAAATATAATAAACGCTATTTACAGCAAGCCGACAGCTAACATCACATTGAATGGAGAGAAACTCAAAGCCATTCTACTAAACTCAGGAACAGGACAAGGCTGTCCACTCTCTCCATACCTCTTCAATATAGTGCTTGAAGATCTAGCAATAGCAATAAGACAACATAAGGGGATCAAGGGGATTTGAATTGGAAAGGATGAAGTTAAACTTTCGTTATTTGCAGATGATATGATAGTGTACATAAGCGACCCCAAAAACTCTACAAAAGAACTCCTTCAGCTGATAAACACCGTTAGTAATGGGGCAGCATACCAGATCAACTCTAAAATATCAGTTGCCCTCCTATACACAAAGGATAAAGAAGCAGAGAGGAAAATCAGAGAAACATCACCTTTCACGATAGCCACAAATAGCATAAAATATCTTGGGGTAACTCTAACAAAGGAAGTGAAAGACCTATTTGACAAGAATTTAAGTCTTTGAAGAAAGAAATTGAGGAGGATACCAGAAAATGAAAAGATCTCCCTTGTTCTTGGATTGGGAGAATCAACATAGTAAAAATGGCAATTCTACCAAAAGCAATCTATAGATTCAGTGCAATCCCATCAAAATCCCATCAAACTTCTTCACAGACCTTGAGAGAATAATAATCAAGTTTATATGGCAAAAGAAAAAACCCAGAATAGCCAAAACAATCCTATACAATATAGGAACTTCTGGAGGCATTACCATCCCTGACTTCAAACTCTATTACAGAGCTACAGTATTGAAAATAGCTTGGTATTGCCATAAGAATAGAAAAATTGACCTATGGAATCGAATAGAAGACCCGGATATTAACCCACAAACCTATGAACAAGGGAGATAAACGTATACAATGGAAGAAGGAAAGCATCTTTAACAAATAGTGCTGTCATAACTGGATGCCAACCTGTAGAAGAATGAAAGTAGATCCGTATCTATCACCATGCACAAAACTCAGGTCCAAATGGATTAAAGACCTCAATATTTATCTGACCACATGGTACCTGGTAGAAGAGAAAGTGGGAAGTAGTCTACAAGACATGGGCACAGGAGATCACTTCCTAGGTAGAACCCCAGTAGCACAGACAATAAGAGAAACAATGAATAAATGGGACCTCCTGAAACTGAGAAGCTTTTGTAAAGCAAAGGACACTGTCACTAAGACAAAAAGGCTACCTTCTTACTGGGAGAAGATCTTCACCAACCCCTCATCAGACAAAGGTCTGATCTCCAAAATAAACAAAGAACTCAACAAACTAGACACTAAATCTCTAATTAACCCAATTAAAAAATGGGGTACTGAACTGAACAGAGAATTCTCAAGAGAAGAACTTCGAATGGCCAAAAGACACTTAAGGTCATGCTCATCCTCCTTAGTGATCAGGGAAATGCAAATCAAAACAACTTTGAGATACCATCTTACTCCTGTCAGAATAGCTAAGGTCAAAAACACCAATGATAGCCTATGCTGGAGAGGATGTGGAATGAGGGGAACACTCATTTATTGTTGGTGGGAATGCAAACTTGTGCAGCCACTGTGGAAATCAGTGTGGCGGTTTCTCAGGAAACTGGGAGTTAACCTACCTCAGGATCCAGCAATTCCACTCTTGGGTATATTTCCAAGAGATGCCCTATCATACTACAAAAGCATTTGTTCAACTATGTTCATCGTAGCACTATTTGTAATAGCCAGTACCTGGAAACACCCTAGATGGCCCTCATTAGAAGAGTGATTAAAGAAGGTGTGGAACATATACACATTAGAGTTCTACTCAGCGGTAAAAAAACAATGACATCTTGAATTTTGCATGCAAATGGATGGAAATAGAAAATGCTTTACTGAGTGAGGTCACCCAGTCCCAAAAAGAGAAATATGGTATGTACTCACTCATAAGTGAATTCTAGTCATAGTTAAAGGTCTTTGAGCCTATAATTCATGATCCTAGAGTAGCTAAATAAGTAAGTGAACCTGAAGAAAATCATATAGTAATCCTCCTGGATAATGGAAGTAGACATGATTGCCTGGCAAACTTGTGGGCACGGGGGTTTGGGGGGTGGATGTAAGCGGATTTGTGTAGAGAGAAGGGAGAAGGGGAGGATTCGGGATAGTTTGAAGGAATGAGATGGGTGGGATTGAGGAAGGATGGATATGGGAGCAGGGAAATAAATATTTCAACTAAGGGAGCCATTTTAGGGTTTGTAAGAGACTTGATTCTAGCAGGGGGCCCAGGTCCAAGGAAAGATCCCCAGATTGTTCCCTGGGCAGCAGAGGAGAGGGTGCATGAACTGGCTTCATCCCATAACCATCCTGATGAATATTTTGCATGTCACAATAGAATCTCCATCTGGCGATGGATGGAGATAGAGACAGAGACCCACATTGGAACACTGGACTTAGCTCCCTAGGTCCAAATGAGGAGCAGAAGGAGGGAGAACATGAAGGAAGTCAGGATCACAAGGGGTGCGTCCACCCACTGAGACGGTGGGACTGATCCAATTGGAGCTCACCAAGGCCAGCTGGACTGGGAGTGTTGGAGCATGTGATCAAAATGGACACTCCGAACGTGGCTGGCAATGAAGGCTGACTGAGAAACCAAGGTCAATGACACTGGGATTTAATTCTACTGCATGGTCTGACTTTGTGGGAGCCTGGTTTGTTTGGATGCTCACCTTTATAGACCTTTATGGATGGGGGAGGACCTTGGACTTCCCAAGGGACAGGGAACCCTGACTGCTCTTAAGACTAGAGAGGAGGGGGAGGTGGGGAGGAGGAGGAAAAAAGGAGGTGGGGAAGAGGTAGAAATTGTTTATAAATAAATAAGTAAATAAATAAATAAATACAAAAAACTGAAACGGTAAGAACACACAACACCACAAAGAGGAACAGCACATCAGTAAAACATAAAGACCCTACAACAGCAAGACCAGAACAACCAAATATAGATGAAGCAGACAAAAATGACCTAAAAAAATTCTGAAAAATGTTTGAAACTCTTAAAGAGGAAATGAGAAATTTTCTTAAAGAAATTGAGGAAAAGACAAACAGATAACTGGAAGACATCAGCAAATCCCTCAAAGGAAACTAAAAAAAAGAAATCAAAATCAAACATATTAAAGAAACTGTTCAAGACTTCAAAACTGAAATAAAACCAACAAAGAAAACACAAGCTGAGGGAATTATAAAAACAGAAATCATGAGAAAATGAACAGGAACCACAAACACAAGCATGAACAACAGAACAGAAGAGATGGAAGAGAGAATCTCAAGTACTGAAGATACAATACAGGAAATAGGCTCATCAGTTAAAGGAAACATTAAATCTAACAAAAGCTTAACCCAAAATATTTAGGAAATATGGGACACCATGAAAAAGCTAACTCTTAAGAATAATAGGTATAGAAGAAGGAGCAGTTCAACTCAAAAGCACAGAAAATATATTTAACAAAATCATAGAAGAAAACTTTCCAAACCTAAAGAAATATATGCCTACGAAGATACAAGAATCTTATATAACGTCAAATAGACTGGATCCAAAAAAAAGTTTTCTCACCACATAAAAATCAAAACATTAAGCATACAAAGTAAAGAAAGAAATTAAGAGGTGCAAAGGAAGAAGGCCAAGTAACATATAAAGTAGACTCATCAGAATTACACCTGACTTCTCATTGGAGACAATGAAATCCAGAAGGTACTGGTAAAGTCTTATGCAGACATAAGAGACCAGGGATGCCAGTCCAGACTAGGATACCCAGCAAAACTTTCAATCACCATAGAAGGACAAAACAAGATATTCTGTGACCAAACTAGATTTTACCAATACCTAGCCACAAATCCAGCCCTATACAAAATACTAGAAGGAAGACTCCAACTCAAGGAAGTTGGCTACACCAACAAAACATAGATAATTGATGGTCTCATAGCAGCAAATCCCAAAGGGAAAAACACACAAATTAACATTACCAACAATGAAAACTAAATTGCCAGGAGATAGAAATCACTGATCATTTTAATATCCCTTAATGTAAATGGACTCAACTCACCTACAAAAAGCCACAAGCTAACAGATTGGATATGAAAACAGAATCTATCCTTCTTCTGCATACAAGAAACACATCTCAACCTCAAAGACAGAAATGGTCTCAGAATAAAGGGTTGGGAAAAATATACCAATCAAATGGACTTAAGAAACCAGCAGGTGTAGGTATCCTAATATCTAACAAAACAGACTTCAAGCTAAAATCAGTCAAAAGAGACAAAGAAGGTCATTTCATATTATTCACAGAAAAAAATCCATCAAGAGGAAATGTCAATACTGAACATCTATGCCCCAAGTACAAGGGTACTCTCATATGTAAAAGAAAACTTCTAAAGCTTAGATCATACATGAAACCCCAATCACTAATAGTGGGAGACTCTAACACTCCTCTCTCACCACTGCACAGGTCAGTAAGACAAAAAATGAAGAGAGAAACAAGAGAACTAACAGATGTTATGTCTCAAATGAACTTAACAGACATCTATAGAATATTCCATCCAAATAGAAAAAGATATACCTTCTTCTCAGCACCTCATGGAACCTTCTCAAAAACTGACCACATATTTGGTAACAAAACTCAACAAATACAAAAGTATTGGAATAACCCAATGTACCTTATCAGATCACCATGGTTTAAAACTAGAAGTCAACAACAACACTAATTCCAGAAAACCCACAAACACATGGAAATTAAACATTGCTCACCTGAATCATCAATGGGTCAAGGGAAGAAATGAAGGGAGAAATTAAAGACTTCCTAAAATTCAATGAAAATGACCATACAACATACCCAAACTTATGGGACACAATGAAAACATTGTTAAGAGGAAAGTTCATAGCACTAAACGCCTACATAAAGAAGCTGGAAAAATCCCACACTATTGAATTAATGGAACATTTGAAAACTTGACAACAAAAAGAAGCAAACTCACCTAGGAGAACTAGATGGCAGGAAATAATCAAATTGAGAGCTGAAATCAACAAAATAGAAACAAAGAAAACAATACAAAGAATCAATGAGACAGAAATTGGTTCTTCGAGAAAATCAACAAAATTGACAAACCTTTATCCAAACTAACCAAAAAGTAGAGAGAGAATATCCAAATTAACAAAATCAGAAATGAAAAGGGAGGATATAACAACAGACATGGAGGAAATACAGAGAATCATCAAGTCATATTTTGAAAACCTGTGCTCCACAAAATTGAAAAACTAAAAGAAATAAACAAATTTCTGGATAAATATCACTTACCAAATTTAAATCAAGACCAATAAGGAAACTAAACAGACCTTTAACTGCTGAAGAAATAGTAACAGTCATCAAAAGTCTCCCAACTAAAAAAGCCCAGGACCAGATGGTTTCAGCTTAGAATTCTATAAGACTTTCAAAGAAGAACTAATGCCAATACTCCTCAAATTATTCTACACAGAGAAACAGAAGGAACAATACCAAACTCTTTTTATGAGACTACAATTACCCTGGTACCCATCCACAGAAAGACATTACTAAGAAGGAGAATTACAGACCAAACTCACTCATGAACATTGATCCAAAAATACTAAATAAAATACTGGCAAATCAAATCCAAGAACACATCATAATCATAATCATAATCAAGTTGGCTTCATCCCAGAGATGCAGGGATGATTCAACATATGAAAATCTATCAACTTAATTAACCATATAAATGAACTGAAAAATAAGAAGCACGTAATCATCTCATTAGATGTTAAAAAAGCCTTCGACAAAATAATACATCTCTTCATGACAAATGTCTTGAAGAGAGCAGAGATGCAAGCAACATACCTAAATATAATAAAGACAATATACTGCAAGCCAACATCCAACATCTAACTAAATGGAGAGAAACTCCCCGCGATCCCACTGAAATCAAGAACAAGACAAGGTTGACCACTCTCTCCATATCTGTTCAATATAGTTCTTGAGGTCTTAACTAGAGCAATAAGATATCAAAAGGAGATCGAGGGGATACAAATTGGAAAAGAAGAAGTCAAACTCTCACTGTTTGCTGGTGATATGATAGTTTACATGAGCGATCCCCAAAATTCTACCAAGAAACTTCTACAACTCATAAACATTTTCAGTAATGGAGCAGGATACAAGATTAACTCAAAAAAATCAGTAGCCCTACTGTACACAGATGATAAAAGGGCTGGGGTAGAAATCAGAGAAACAACACCTTTCACAATAGCCACAAATAGCATAAAATATCTCACAGTAACTCTCACCAAATAAGTGGAAGACTTGTAGGACAAGAACTTTAAACCTTTGAAGAAAGAAATTAAAGAAGACACCAGAAAGTGGAAAGATCTCCCATGCTCTTGCGTAGGCAGAATTAACATATTAAAAATGACAATCTTACCAAAAGCTATCTCTACAGATTCAATGCAATACCCACCAAAATTCCAGCAAAATTCTTCATAGATCTCAAAAGAATGGTACTCAACTTCATATGGAAAATCAAAAAACCCAGGGTAGCCAAAACAATCCTATACAATGAAAGAACTTCTGAAGGCATCATAATCCCTGACTTCAAACTCTACTTCAGAGTTACAGTACTGAAAACAGTTGACATAAGAACAGAAAGGATGAATGGCACCAAATAGACCCAGATATGTATCCACACACCTTTGAACACCTGATTTTTGACAAAGAAGAAAAAAAATCAAATGGAAAAGAGAAAGCATATTTAACAAGTGATGCTGGTATAACCTGATATCAACATGTAGAAGAATAAAAATAGACCCATATCTATCAACATGCACAAAACTTGAGTTCAAATCGATCAAAGACCTCACTCAACATAAATCCAGCCACATTGAACCTTATAGAAGAGAAAGTGGGAAGTACACTTGAATGCACTGGCACAGGAGACCACTTCTTAAATCTAACTCCAGCAGCACAGACACTAAGAGAAACAATTAATAAATGGGACCCCCTGAAACTAAAAAGTTTCAGTAAAACAAAGGACACAGCCAACAAGACAAAATGAAAACCTACAGAATGGGAAAAGATCTTCACCAATCCCACATCAGACAGAAATCTGATCTCCAAAATATACAATGAACTCAAGAAATTGGTCATCAAAGGAACAAATAATCCAATAAAAAAATGGAGTACAGACGTAAACAGAGAACTCCCAACAGAAAAATCTAAAATTGCCGAAAGACACTTAAGGAAATGCTCAATATTCTTAGTCATCAGGGAAATGAATGTAAATCAAAAAAACTCTGTGATTCCATCTTACACCTGTAAGAATGGCCAAGATCAAAAACACTGATGATAACCTTTGCTAGAGAGGTTGTGGGGATAAGGGAACACTTCTGCATTTCTGGTGAGAATGCAAGCCAGTATAGCCCCTTTTGTTATCAGTGTGGTGATTTCTCAGAATATTAGGAAACAACCTTCATCAAGACACAGTAATACCACTTTTGGGTATATATCCAAAGGATGCTCAATCATGCCACAAGGACATGTGCTCAACTATGTTCATAGCAGCATTGTTTGTCAAAGCCAGAACCTGGAAACAATCTAAATGTCCCTTGACCAAAGAATGGATAAAGAAAATGTGGTACATTTACACAATGGAGTACTACACAGCAGAAAAAATAACAACATCTTGAATTTTGCAGGAAAATGGATGGAGCTAGAAAACATTATTTTGAGTGAGGTAACCCAGATATCGAAAGATAATTATCACATGTACTCACTCATAGGTGGTTCTTAAAAGTAAAACAAAGAAAGCCAGCCTACAAACCACAATCCCAGAAAATTTAGACAACAATGAGGATCCTAAGAGAGACTTACATAGATCTAATCTACATGGGGAGTAGAAAGAAGAAAAATACAAGATATCCTGAGTAAATAGGGAGCATGGGGTCTTTATGCAAAGGTTGAAGGGGAGAGGGGAGAAGCAGGGAGGGGAGCAGAGAAAAATGTAGATCTGTATAAAAATCAAAAAAAAGTGCTAGGAGGTAACATGGTTAAAGTAAAAAGCAGAATAAGTAGAGAGAACCCCATAGAGCACCGCAGAACTGATTTCTGTAGACAACAGAAGTGAGACAGTAGGATGGAGACAGGTAGAGTCAGATGACAGCATGATTCTGAGAAACCATTGCCTGGGTGTTCTCTAAAAACTCCAGAGCAAAGGTTAGTCACCTGCAAAGGTTCTCATATGCTGGACCTGCCCATCTCAAATGGTTTCACTCAATGTCCCATACATACAGCAGGGCCTTTTCCCCTTTGACAGATATTTGTGAATGGGCACTTGATTGACATTCCACTGCAGTTGATGAATTCTCCTCTTTTATGATGCAAAATTTATAAACTCCATGGGGCAGGGAGTATTACCTGTTTACTGATACCTTGCCAACACTTAGAATAATAAATGGCATATAGTGAGTGCTTCATAAATATTCATCAAAATACTTAACTGTAGCTCATATTGGCAAAGCCCGAATCATTCACTCTTACAAATGTTTATAAACAATTATTGAGCACTACTGTGCTTTAAGTCATTGCAGACATAGTTATTCTCCTTGAAAAAGTTCTTTGTGGAGTCTCAGTGGAATAGTGACAACAGAGTTTCTTTCAGTGTGTTTTGAATTTATGTGAATATATTGTGGAGGAACAGGGTAGTCAAGTAAGATACTTCATGTTGGAAGTGACTCTGCCTACGTTTTAGTTATTTGAAAGTTTGGTGAGATAAATAGATAACATTTTTTTTTTTTGCTAAATTAAAGGGAAAGATTCATGCTTAGGACTTTTGCACAGGACCATAAGCCCAGCTGACCAAGTTAATGGATGTTATAGAGAATTTAGGGAGAGTCCTTACCAAAGTTTATGTTTAATACAGGAAGGAGATACATTTCTACTCCAGTCCTTGTTCAGTTTGACCTGCATTTGTAGCTACTTATCAATCAGCTGATGGAGAGAAGGGATGTGTGCTTTCTGACTCTATGACGTCAAAACAAGTGGGAGATTGAAGAGTGATGACTTGCGCCACGTTTCTCTTGGTCTCCTTTGCAAAAAATGCCACATTTGAAGGATTACTTCTGTTTTCAGTAAGAGTTTGATTGTAGTTAATGCATTATCAGGGAACTCTTTCATTCTGTCTGAACCTTTGTCCCCAGTGCCCCCTCCATTCCCAGGTTTCAAGGAATTATTGTGGTGATGGGAAGCTGTGATTTTTTTTTTTCTGAAGACAGTTGGACAGCACAAACTCTAAAGAGCAGATTCACAGCAGGATCTGAGGTTTCAGTTCAATAGAGGAGGACAGCTTATTCTACTACCACTGCACCCGTTTGCACCAGGGCTATTGACACTTTCATTTTTATTTGATAAGGGCGCCTATTCAGTTGTTCAAATAGTAGCCAATATGTGCCTCCTATTTTGGGAGTTGAATGCCAGAAGTCATACAGAAAATAAAGCTGATGTTGAAAGTTTTATGATCTTAAAACAATGTTATGGAGTCAGAGTGGACAAGGGTAAGAGAAATGTACCCAGAAAAGCAAAACAAAACAAAACAAAACAAAACAAAAACAAACAAAAAACACAGACACAGAAAGAGATAAAAGAAATATGACATTGCATATAAAATGGTTGAGCAATTGTGGGGCCAGGCTATCCCCCCGAGTGCTGAACTCTGTCAGAATGTTGGGGAAGCTTGAAGGTGACAAAGTCTCTCAGCAGGTACACAGGTCTGTGGATAACTGAGAGAGAGTTCCTCGAATGAGCATACCGAGGAGGCAGAGGGGTTGCGAGTTCGTGGCAGTATGACCTTCCAGATGTTGTGTTAGACCCTGACATGTCAGGGAGGAATGATCAAGAAACAGAGACTGACATCAGCCAGGAACTCAACCATATCACCTGACCCCAGAAACAAAGGCATACCTTGTCACTACTTCAATGGACCACAGGAAAGCCACATGCTTCTTGCAAAAGTAAGGTTCGGATGCCAGACCCGAGAAAGAGCCTAACCTCGAATAATAATTGGAGGGCCAAGGTGAGTGAGCAACTGAAAGCAGGAAGAAAATTCAATTTTAACTGTCTTGTTCTTATTCACAGGCCACATTTCCTGTGCCCTTACTGAAAGATGACATTTGGAAATACCCATGGACCATTATACCTTGCAGCTGCGGGTATATTACAGATTCATTTTGTTTTCTCCTTATGGATAAACACTGGGGGAAATTATACTTTGTCAGATAGAAGCAGGATTGCAAGCACAAAAGAAGGAGTCAACAAGGTCACTGATAGTGTGCTGGGTTTGTAAAACCATTTGAGAAACCTCTGCATTCTCCTTGCTTGAGAAAACAGTATGAAAATAGCATAACCATGGTCAATGTTTTGATAAATTTTGTGAAAGAGTTCTGTCTGCATTAGTCATGGAAGAAAATTCTTTAAACTCCTCTGTAGCCTGTCTTAGAGGTTAAAATAACTTCATTCAGCACTCACTGGCACATGGTAGGGCATGGATGCTTCTGAGGGCAAGTGTGAAATTTATGCATGGTTTAATTGCCTTTTCACATTAACATTGTTGTTCTTGCCATCAGGCCAAGACTGTCCCCTCCAGGCACTGTGTGTCTGTCTGCCACTCTCTCACAGCGATTTCTCACCCAGTACTGCCCTGGAGAGTGGTGCTTTCTTCTTTTCTACTCAGTCGGAACCCTCCCTATTTAGTATCCAATATTTTCTAATAAAGAGTTTACGTTTGTCTCAAAGAGCTGGTAGTTAGAGTCAGTTAAACTCAAAGAAGATGTTCCAGAAATTGAAGTTTTGTGAGAATAAGATAATAATCTTTAAATCAGAACCTGCTGATACTTATTTAACACATTTATAGCTACTTCTAATCATCATCTAGGATTTCTTCTTATTTAAAGCATTCTCAGCCAAAAATCTCTCATTATAGTTGTGAAATTATTGATATGGCTTAGACATTAAAAAATAAATCAAAACATTTGCTGAAATTTCCCCTAGAAAATGTTCGGCTTCAGATTCCTGGTAATTGGCCTCAGCTTTGAGCATAAGAGAAAAGCTTGGGTATGGGAGGCAGTCAATAACATGTCTCAGACAGACAGGAGATCAGGGTTCTTGTCACCATGGAGACAACAGAAAGAAAGGAGACATTGTCACGATCCTTGAGGACATCAGCTACAAAAGACATGAATCAGAATGGCAAATCTTGTGCTCAGCCATCACTTTGAAGTACATATTCACCCAGGCAAAACTCTCTGCTAAATGAAGGTGTATCCAGGCAAGAAGGCGATTCCTCGGGGTAAAACTGCAATATGAAAATGCCTGCTTACTTGTCATAACTGCTTTGGTTTTTTTTTTTTATCTAAATGTGGGCTTTCCTCTAAAATTCACCTTATTCATATGGAATATAACTATCTCTCTCTAAATATATGTGGGAATTGAGTAAAAAGTGCAATAAATTGAATTCAATTATTAGGCTGGTATTTGAATCAGAAACAGCCACAAAATTTTCCCCCAACTATTTTCTACCAATTCATTGAATTTTTATTCAAATAAGGGCCTCAGCTTGCATCAGGTTTGGATAACAATGTTAACTAATATAAGGTTCTTTTGAAAGTTGAATTTACCAATAAGAGTGGGCTCTAAATGCACTGAAAAGGACATGCTGCATATTTCTGTAGTTGGGAATGTGCACCTAGACATCGGAATTTAGTGGAATTCTAGTTGGATGTTTTTGCAGATGCCCTTGGTGAGGCTAAGAGGATGTTGATAAATAAACACATAGCAAGAATTACCACCTTTGGATGAGATTAGGCTCTACAGAGACCTTATTTCTTAGAATCTCTGATATTAAATAAAAATATGGTAGACAGTGATAGCCATGAACACACTCAAAAGTGATAACTATACCACCCTGGGAGTATAACATACCTATCTAAAAAAATGAGAAAAGATCACAGCTTTTGTTGAACTGTCACAGCACACTGAGTTTGGAGTAGCTTGGATTTTACTAGCAGGGAGCTAATCAACGAATTTAAATGTCTATGTATCTCAAAACTATTTTGTAAATTGAAAGCAAGTCTGTGTAGGATCTAAGGAAGTCCAAAATCACAATAGAGTGGTTCTCCACACATTTCGTCCTGGCAAGATGCGACCATATGTCATGAGTGGGCATCCTGAAAATATATCCCTGCTCTTTATGAAATGCATTGTGCATGTAGTCATTCTGGTCAGTTGTAATACTCAGTCAACTCTCTCATTTGATCAATGCAGTCATCCTAATCCCAGGCATGGTCTCATATAAGCTGGTGGTTTGTTGTCCTGGGAATTACCCTCTCTCTGGGAGGAATAATATAATTTTTATCACAAAAAGACCTTGAGAGACCATTCAAATCTATGAATAATAAAATAAACATTCATCAAGGGGACATTTGTCAAGCCTATAGTTAATACCACACCAGATGGAGAAGAACTGAAAATGTTCCTAATGAGATCAGGAACCAGACAAGGATGTCCATTCTCTTAGCTTCTAATGTAATATAACACTTGAAGTCTTAGCTAGATGAATGTAACAGAGAAGGAAATAAAAAAGATGCAAGTAGGGAAAGAAGAAGTCCAACTATCTCTTTTTACAGATAATGTGATTCTATACATAAGAGATTCTAAAGACTACACTCTAACACTCTTAGAGGAGATAAGTGCCCACATACAAAATTAACACAATTAAGTAGCTTTCCTATATACCAATGAAATACATACCAAAAAAGAAATAGAAAATAATCACATCTATCACACTAGCAGACAGACACACACAGACACACACAGACACAGACACACACCCCCCACATGGGAGTAAACCTAACCAATTGAAGGAAAGGCCACTATAATGAAAATTTTTAGATGTTGAGGAAAACATAGAAGTAGGAAAGAGTTCACAAGCTCAGGTATTAAAAAACTGATCTTATAAAATTGCAATCTTACCAACTGCAATGCATTTAATGATGCCATTCCAATTAAAAATTGCAAGGCAATTTTTCATGGACATATCTACATATCTACATATATCCTACACACATATATACACGCATGTGTATCTTTCTGCATATACATCTGTATATACATGTGTGGGTATGTATGTATGTATGTGTATACACACATGCACACACACACACACATATGTATATATATCCAGTCAAAAAATTATTTGAATGCTCAAACCTAAATAGTCATTAACAAACCTGAACCAAAAGAATACTTAGGGTTCTACTATTACACCACATTTAGATGTATTCTACAGAGCCATAGTGATTAAAAAATTAACAGTAAGATGCATGTGGTGGTTGAATGAGTATGGTTCCATAGGCTTATATGTTTGAATATTTGGTTCCAAATTGGTGGAAATGTGTGGGAGGGTTAGGAGTGTGGCCTTCTGGAGGAGATATGTCACTGGCACCAGGCTTTGAGATTTCAAAGCCCATGCCATTCCCTGTTAGCTTTCTGTGCCTCATGTTCATAGATTAGAATGGGGGCTCTCAGCTACTTCTCCAGTGCCATTCTTGCCTTCTGATGCCATGGTCATGTTGGTCATGGAATCTAACACTCTAGAACTATAAGGCCTCAAATTAAACACTTAAAAGTTGTCTTGGTCATGATTCCTTTATAACAACAATTAAATATAACTTATTCTTCTCAGGTATAGAAAAAAAAACAAGATTTATTTGGATGCACAAAATACCAAGGATAGTCAAAGCAAATATGAGCCAAAAGAATACTTTGGGTGTTAAAAGCACACCTGATATAAAAGTGTGCATACAACGACAAAGATAAGAACAGCATGATGTTTGTACAAACAGACACACAGATAAATGGAATAGAAATGATACTTAGATAGATATATGTTCATGCGACCATAATTGCCTAAATTTTTATAAGGATGCCAAAGACATAAATTGGAGAAGAGATAGAATCTTCAACAAATGGTTCTGGAGAAACTGGAATTCAACATGCAGAACTAGATCCTTATCTCTTACCCTGTAAGTTGATTAACTCCAAATGGATCAAGGTCTTCAACAGAAGACCTGATGCCAGACAGGAATGAGTAGATAGTATGCTTCATCTTATAACTACAGGTAAAGACTTTCTGAACAAAACTCCAGTAGAGTGAGAAGTAAGACCACCAGTCAGCAAATAAGATCTCATGAAACTCTAGAGTTTTTTAGAAGGTCCAACCATGGAAAGTGTGATGTGAGTGAATTGGCAGTGAACACATTGGGAGAAAATCTTCACTTGCTCCTTTATCCATTGGAGGATTAGTGTCTAGATTACAAAAAGAAGTTTAAAAAATATCATTAGGAAACTAAATAACCCAATTTTAAAAAGGCTAAGAAACTGAACAGGAAATTCCCAAAAGAAAAAATATAAATGTTAAGTAACCCTTTAAAAAGTGATTAACATCTCTAGTCATTAAACCAATGCATATCAAAATACTTCGTTTCATCTCATTCCAGTCAGAATGGCTATCATCAGGAATTCAATTGACAAATACTCCTGTGGATGATGCAGTGTTGGTGGGTGTAGGGCCCTGTCTTCCCTGTTCCTTGAGGCCAAAACACAGGATGCAACAATTGTTTACGCTAACCAGCTTAGCTTCCCCTGCTCATTCTGCCAGCCTGAGGGATTTAGCTCAAAGCCTTGTTTCTGTCATTGCTATGATAATTTCACCTGCTAAGAAGGTCCTCACATGCGCCCTAAATCTCCTCCCATCTGTCTGTCAGGGTTCCCAGCTTGATACCCCCTACATGGAGGCTCAGGCCACTTGGCACCAGGTCAACACTATGATCTCACTCCCAGGTGGGAGGGGGGACTCTTATCCTCTTGCCTCCAAGTATATAAGCCTACATGTGCTGAATAAAGATTGACATTTACCCTTTGGGCAAATGATCCGATCTCTGTGTGTGTGTGTCTGTTCAACTCCCAGGATATTGATCCAGATTCGTGGTGGCCTGGAACAGGAAGCGTGCCCTGTGCCAGGAGAGTGAGGTTTCACAGAAAAGCGCAGGACAGGTGGGAACATAAATAGTATAGCCACATTAGATGTTTATTAGGAGGTTTCTCACAAAGGTAGAAATAGAACTGCCACAAGATCTAGATATACCACTTCTGGGCTTGTACTGAAAGGACTTTATAACCCACTACATGGATACTTGCACATCCATGTTCTATTGCTAGACAGGTAGTAGAATTCAAGATGCTCAACAACAGATGAGTGGATAAGAAAAATGTGGTACATATGCACAATGGAGTATTATTCAGCTATAAAGATTAATGAAATCATGAAATTCGTAGGTAAGTGGAAAAAATTATACTAAATGAGATAACTTAGGCCCGTAAACACAAATGCCACATCTTCTCTTTCATAGGTAGATGCCTTCATTAAATGTTTTATCTTCACATTTGATATGGAGTCAGACAGGGAGGAGGACACATTAAGAGAGGAGGGTACATTTGAATATAAGTAAAGCAAAAATAGAGAACCACAATATGTGCGATAGAAAAACTTAAGCAAAGAGAGGACTCAGTTGTGTGTGCGTGCGTATGTGTGTGTGTTCATGAGTGTAACCCATAGGAAGTTTATGTTAAAGATTCTATTGAACCCTCCTATTTCAGAACACAGTTAAAATATAGCTGGCGGGATAGCAATATATATGTGGTACATGGTAAATAAGAGTTATGCTGAGAATTAAAAGATTATGCTGGGATGGAGTTAGTAAAATGTAGATTAACCTGAACTAAGGATATGAAATACCTTACGGAAATTCACTAGCTAGTAAGCTAACTTTAAAATAAATTTAAAATATGAAGAATTTAAACAATGATACCCTGCATGGGTTGACAATATTGTGATGAGTTATTGTTCAGGGAAGCCCTAATGGTCCCAGAACACCACAAGCTGTTGTCATTGCCCTTGTTTCCCACTATAACTACAAGGCAAGTTCCCACTATTGAATATACCACACACTTTAGCAGCAGAATCTACAGAAATCAACTCAAGCCAAGTGTTGGATTTCTTCTTTTTCGACTAGCTTTCACAGTACCTAGGGGGGTTACGTAGGGTGGAAGATGAGACAATGATCTTACTCAGTTCTAGACCTTGCATGCCACAGTACTGACCTGCCAGGAAATATAGCTATTGCTACAGTCGTGACAAAGCTGTCATGAAATCACTAACCACTCTCTGATTGAATTTGAGACCTTTACCACAGGAGGGAATTTCACACGTCACACTCTAATCCTGGTCTACATCCCATAGCTAAGGTGGTTAAGGGTCATAAAGTAGATCATGGTATTTTGGGTTTCCTAAGTGGCCATGTTGTCACACTGCCATTTATGTTTGTACTCTTGCATCAGAATAGCTTTATCAAGCCCCTCTCTGATATTTTGCCAAGACTCAGGGAACTTTGAAGAAGAAAGGGAGAAGGAATGTTAGAAAGGGGGGCTTGAGAGGAGTGTGTGATATTGAATTCACTATATGATTTGGCTACTCTACTAAAGAATTCACCACGGCTTTGGTTACCCTCACATGATCAAAGCAACGATAATTGCAGTATTGATGAGAGATGGTGGTTTCCAGGTCCTACCCTTTACTGAGGATGTATTGTCAGTGAATAACAGCAGCAGACATAGAATCAAATGTTTTTGAGTTGCTCCCCCAATGGTATGGTAGTGGAAGTACCCACACCAATGCTCATATGTACAGCACTAATTGGGACTTAGTAAGTTATTTAAAACAAAAGGAAAAAGTTATATTAGTGTTATTCTCAACCTTTGTTAAAGAAGCTTCATGAAACTGAGAAGGTTCTGTATGGCTAAGGACACTATCCTTTGGACAAAGTGGCAGGCTACATAATGGGAAAATATTTTTACAAACCACATATCCAAAAAAATAATATGCGAGATATAGAAAAAACTTAAAAACTGGATATCAAGACAACAAATAATCCAGCTAAAAATGTCAGACCAGTCTAAACAGAAAATTCTATAGAGGAATCTCAAATGGCTGAGAAACACTTAAAACTATTCAACGTATTTAGTCTTTAGGTAAATAAAGACAACTCTGAGATTCCAGGTTAATAACACAAGTGACAGCTTATTTTGGAGAGGATGTGGAACAAGAGGACGACTCCTTCATTGCTGGTGGGAGTAAAAACTTGTACAGCCACTTTGGAAATTATTGTGGCAGCTCTTCAGGAAGATATGAGTTGATCTACCTCAATATCCAGCTATACCACTTTTGGACATGTACCCTGGATATTCTTCATCCTACTCAGAGGCACTTGCCCAAACATGTTCATTGTTGCTTTATTCACACTATCTGGAAACTGGAAACAACCTAGATGTCCCTCAACAGAAGAATTAATGAAAAATATGGTGCACTTGCACACTGTAGTATGAAATCATGAAATTTACAAAATCATCCTGACTGGGTTAACCCAGACCCAGAAAGACAAATGGATATTAGATTTTGTTTGCATCTCTCTCTCTCTCTCTCTCTCTCTCTCTCTCTCTCTCTCTCTCTCTCTCCATCCATCTATCCATCCATCTACTCATTCATTCATTCACTCATTGTTTTAACATCCCCAAATATTCCCGCCCTCCACTCTTCTCAGTTCCCCCTTTCCTCTCCCATCCCCTATATTCATTCCTTCTCTACTGTTTCTCTTCAGATACAGGTGGGTCTCCCATGGATATCATCCAGCAATGGTATATCAAATTTCAGTGAGACTAGGCACCTTCTTTTCTATTAATGCCGGATGAGATATTCTGATAGGATGAATGGGTCCCCACAGTTGACAACACAGTCAGAGACAATCCCTACTCTCACTGTTAGGAGTCTTACATGAAGACCAAGTCACACAACTGCAAAATATAAACAAAGGCCCTAGATCTGTCTTATTAAGGCTCCCTGTTTGTGGATTCAGTCTCTATGAGCCCCTGTGAATCCAGGTTAGTCAATTCTTTGAGTTTTCTCATGGTAACCTTGACACTACTGGGTCCTACAATCCTTCTTCCCCCTCTTCTGCAGGATTTTCTTTTAAGTCAATAATAACCAAGCTACAATCTTTAACCACAGAGATTAGGTATAGAGTAAGGTACTTGGGATGGGGCATATAGATCTCCCTAGAAAACAGAAATAGGACAGAGAGTCATGGATAGATGGGGAGAGAGTGGAATGCGAGGATCAAGATACACTAGGGCAATTGGTTTCACAAACTCATGGGAGCTAACAATCAATGTCCAATTGGACACAAGGCTACTTTGCAGGATGGAACCCTTACCCAATATTTCTTGGGTGACCAAAAATTTGAGACTAGATAACTCAGCTCTAAACAGGATTATCACCACCAACTACTTCTCCTGGGGCCTCAGGAAACTCTGAGGAAGAGGAGGCAAAATATAGTGTAGAGCCAGAGGGGATGGAGGACAGGAAAACAAAGACCCTCTAAGTCAACATGATTTTGCCCATATGGGCTCACAAAGAACGAGGTAGCATGCAAAGGACCTGCATGGCTCTGCAGCTGTGGGGCCCCAGAGCTGAATGGAGACACACGCCCCATCCCTAACTCAGAAGCTTTCTCCAACTGATAACCACTTGTAAATGAAAATGCAATTCTCTCCAAGAGAGGGCTCACTAGGGAAATAAACTTCCCTTAAGGGTAGATCTATGCCCAACATTAGATGGCTGACAGATAATGAACTCAATGACCTCTTTAAAAGTTCCCCCAGCAGCACAGACACTGAGAGAAACAATAAATGGGACCTCCTAAAACTGAAAAGCTTCTGTAAAGCAAAGGACATGGTCAACAAGACAAAACGACAGCCTACAGAAAGGGGAAAGATCTTCATTAACCCCATATCAGACAGAGGTCTGATCTTCAAAATATACAAAGAACTCAAAAAATTGGTCACCAAAAGAACACATAATCTGGTAAAAAAAAAAAAAATGGAGTAGAGACCTAAACAGAGAACTCTCAACAGAGGAATCTAAAATGGCTAAAAGTTTCTTATTTTATAATGTCCTGCCAGGCCTTTTCCTTTTAATTTTTTTATTTTATCACATTATTTTGTATTTTATCTCATTATTTTTTATTTCAATTTTCCTTTATTTTTATACACTTTTTGTCTCTTCTCTTTTTACTTTATTCATCCATTTGGGTATATATTATTTCTTTCACTTTAATGCTTTTATGGAATTCCTGAGTGTGCGAACAAGTAGATCTTTCTTGTGTCTTCTTTTGGGTTTTCTTCCTTCTGTTTGTTTTGTCCAATTCTACACTTTATTATTATGCCTTAGAAGACTGTTTGTTTTCTAATGAGATACAGAAAGAGGGTGGACCTGGATGGGATGGGAGGTAGACCGAAACTTGGAGGAATAGAAGGAGACCTGCAACCAGGATATAATATGTGAAAGAAAATTTCTGTTTTCAATAAAAAGAAAACAAGTGCTCAACTCATAATCTCTGCTACTAATAAAGGGACAGGCATGGAAGAGGAAAGGCTCAGCTGCAGGAGGATCAGGGAGGCTACATTGGAAACTCAGGAGAGTCGTCTTTGTTCTGTGCACACTCATAAGACTCAGGTTGACTGTTTGATGGGTGGTATGATTTTCTAATTTGCAGATAATGAGTTCATGAATACTTAGAAAAACTAGGAATGTGGGTAGGCAGGTGTAGATTTTATAATGAATAAGACACCGTATGGCGTTGAGACACCATATCCTCTGTTTGATAAAATCATTCATTTGCCACTGCTTCCCTCGGGCTGCAGCTTTGTCCCAATTCTCAAAGCATCAGGAAAATGTGCAGTGCCCCATCTCCGTCTTTCATTATCTTTAATGAACTACTCAATGAGCTAGGTGGCATTTATTTTAGATGTCCAATTGTTTTGTGTTTCTAAATAAAATAATTTATTTTATCTTTTCCCTCCTTGACATTTTCCATAGTTTATGGATGACATCCATTTGTTTGAGGGTATGAGATGGGCTTAAGATGGGGTAAATTATTAAAGTGAAATTGAAAAATGCTTTTTGCTTTCCTTTTGTATTGGCAATATGATCTAGATCTTTCTACATGATAGGCAAATACTCAGCCACTGAGCTTTCTCCAGCCCTTGGTTTGATAATGCAGGCTGAGCTGTGCAGTGCTGTGCAGTGCTGTGCAGTGCAGGAGGCCGTTGTGTTTGCTGTTCTCCTCCTTCAAGATGCCCAGGGTGTCTCTGCCTGACTATTAGAAAGTATTAAAAACCTTTGTTGCGATATGATAGCAGACTTTAAAGTCTTTTCTATGTGAAGATGATGGATACTTCATTAACAAAAATATATGCCCCCAAACATAAATATTTTGTATGCATGTTAAAATTCTCAAATAATAGAAAGCAATATATTAAATTTCTTTAATAAACTACAACTTTGCTTTATTAAAACATCCCACTAAGGCTAAGACTAGGTAATGTTTATAAATGTAAAAATGTTGATTTATTCAGACTTGCTGAGAATCAAGATACATGGGTCTTAGAATAAAACCTGGGGTCTGCAATGCAGATGGGTGAAATCTAGAGTGTGAGACTATTAGATCCTAATGAAGACAAGAAAATGTGGGTGAAGACAGGCTGGCAGAATTATTCCAGCAGGTTGAGCTGCAACCTGGAGAACAGTGAGCATCACTATGGAAACCAAAATCTCAGAGGACAGTACTTGGTTCAAGATTTACTCTATTTGTACTTTTTTTTTTGCCATGAGCTTACAATAAACACAGAGCTTCTTATGATAAGGGGAAAAGCAAAATATGAGAGCTTGCATGTTTTATATAAAAGTCCTATTTAAATTATTACATCAGGTCAATGTAATGGTCCTTTCATATATATAGGTTCTGCCTTCATGAATTTAACCAATCACAGATGAATATATGTAAAAAAATGTATCTGTGCTAAACACTTCAGCCTTTTCCTTGTTGTTATTCCCCATAACACAGCATAATGACATTTACATAGCAGTTATATTATGTTGGTATCATTAGTAATCAAGATGTGATTTGCAGTATATGGGAGAATCAGAGGTTACATGCAAATAGTCTATTGTCATATATTAGACACTTGAGCCTCCATGGTTTTGTGTAGACTGGTGGGCCTGAAACCTGCATCTCATACATATACTGCAGGATGGCATATATTTCTGGTTTGGAAGGATTAAATATTGCCATTTTTCTACTATCCAAGGCTTGGAAACATTTGACAAAGACTGAAGTCTCATGAAATGAAAGGTAGTTAGTCTTTTTGTGTTATAGTGTAAATTTGCTTGATTCTTTGATGCATTTTATTGACTGTACTTAGCTTTTTCCCTCCTCTGATACTCAGTGTGAGACGAGAAGGAAACAGACATTAGTGATCACCGTGAAAAGAATATAAATAGAACTTTCTTTTCTTTTGACAAATTCCCTACTCTCTTCTCTTAAGGGAACTGAGATCTATGCTTACTAAAAGGTTTGTTCCTTTTCCTCAGACTCTGTAGGCGTTAATGTTTCAGCACTGTTGGGTAGCGAGCAGACTGAAAACAACCAGGTAGCTCAAAGAAACCATGATAGAGAAGGGGAATTGTGTTTCTGAAATTGTAACAAATGACTTTTAATTGTTTTCTAAAGGAACATAGGTAATTAAAATAAGGATCACTGGGATTCATAAAGACTGCCTGATTGAGGATCAGAGAGCATAGGCAGTGAGGCTAATAAATGACAGCACTGGAACATTAACTCCAATGATCTGCCTATACTGTCAGATAGTTTCCTCTTTTTACTCATAGCTACTACATCAAAGGTACTGTTGCTACTGTCTTGGAATTTTAGGAAAACAGAGAAATATTTTATGGGTAGGGGTGAAACACTTGAACTACCATCAATATCTAGATATTAAACCATTAATTTAAAGCAACATATTCTATCTAGCAATCGATAATGACTGGGGAATATACTTTGTATTTAGACCCTGATACATTAAATAGAAATGTTTCATAAAGACACAAAGGATCTTTATATGAACAATATCAACAACAGTATTCTATTATGAATGTTCCTGGGATCATTAAAACCTCCAGCCATTCCCCGATAGAATAAAGGGTAGAAAAGTAGAATTATTAAGTGCGTTGATTCTGATTTTCTCAACAGTGTAATAAGAAACATGTATGTTTCAATATAATGAAGGAAGGTATAAAAATTGCAAAGAAAACAGTACTTGACATAAAAGCAGGTGGCTTGTTAATTGTTATCAATCTTTTTGTAATTTTACGCATAATCTTCAGGTGAACAGGAAAACAAGAGTCAGTACAGAACATGCAGTTAGCTTAACTACATTCAGTTCCATTAGCTATCAAGATTAGTATTGGCTTCTATTTTGTCTTCTGTGTGAAGAAAGGTTCCCCATGTTTCAAATTAAGTGCTAATAGGACAACTATTTCACACTGGATAGCTACAAATTGCTTATTTAGGTGTTTCTATGGCTCAGTAACTAAGCATGGATGAATATGTAATTAGCTTTTAAACTCTTCCATAAGAGGCACTATAGTATAAAACTTAATTTAACATGTCCCTGGGCATTTTTAGAATGGTAAATAGAATGTGTTACCTGATATTTGTCTCAGCACAGTAAATTTATTCCCTTATAAACACGTAAGAAATTCAAGAATTCTTCAGAGTAGTTATATGCTTGTAAACTCCAAAACAGCAACCAGGATGTACATTTACAGAACTCTGATGTCTTCATAGAATTTGGATTGATCTGAAGATACAATATAAACAGCAATTAATGAAGTGTCCACAAAGCTTTGGAAGCATACAACACAAAAATAAGTAGGTATTGACCATTATAGCTAGGGAAAGAAGTGCAACTACCCAAAAAACACCTGGGCTAATTTTAAATATTTTATTTGAATTTCTTTTTTAAAAGACTTATTTTACTTTTAATTATGTGAATATTGAGTTGGCCATGGGATGTGTGAACATGAGCACATGTGCTCAGGGAGACCAGAGGAGGGTGTTGCATGGAACTGAAGTTATGGCAGGTGTGGATCACCTGATGTGGTTCCGGAAACTGAACTCTAGTCCTTTGCATTACACACTCCTAACCACTGATACATCTCTCTAACATAAAGTGACCTAAAATTGTATCTAGAAATGATGAGAATGATTCTGAATTTATCACAAAAAAGGAAATACAGAAGGTGGAGAGGGATGGAGGAAAACACATGACATTAATTTCTGGCCTCTAAATACATGTACACATATGCATGTACAATTGCAAATAATGTACCCACACAATGTAACTATGCAGCCACATATACATGCACCACATACACACACACGTGCATGCCTCCTAATACATTCAGTAAACATGTAGGTGAAATGATTAAAATAGGATAAACTTCTCTCACTTCTGTTTGCTTACTCTGTCATAGTGCAAATGAACACCTTGGTTTTACTCCTCTACTCTGTGTGTATTCAAGACTTTTGAGTGAGAATAAAGAATAATCTAGGTTTTAGATATTTTATAACAAAAGGATTATGGGAGATGGGAAAAGCATAAAAAACAGACTAGAAATAAAAAGAATTAGGGAAAAATATCCAGGAACATCCACTAGGGCTTCCACACTTTAGGGTAGACAAAACAGGGAACATAGATTGTTGTGTTCAAAGTAGAGTTCAAAGTAACTCTACTTTGTCAGAAACCGAAAATGCTGAAATCCCATTTCGATGCCAATCTATTTCTTCCTACACTAAGAACACATACATTTGTTTTTACACAGGACAGAGTTGGGTTACAATCATCTATTAACTCTGCCATGAAGGACCAGTTAGGGAAGAATTCGAAGGGCTTGTGATGCTAACCAAGAACAAGCTCATCTTCCCTTATTCCCACTGCTAAGGACTTTCTCGACACCAATACCGTATTTCTGCTCTTCCTGACTCTAGGAGAAAGAGCTGCCTTTGCTCAAATGTCATTTACAGAAGAACCACAGAGGAGAAAATTGCAGATGTCCACCTCGGTGGTGTCTTTCTTGTTGGTCTGGTAGGTAGACAATCTTAGAAGCTCTCCATGGAGAAGGCTCCTCTCCCATTATCATTACCCCAGATTTTGTATCCAAGAAGAGATGTAGCAAAATAAGTTAGAAAAAACAGTCAGTGTCTTCTCCATCAGAAATAAATAATGTAGCTAATATATGGAACACTTTATTCTCTTTTTCTACACATTTTAATAGCTGAAATCATTCTGTATTGTGTAATATTGTAAAAATTCTGTCAGTATGCATATCCCCATTTGCATCTACTTACGTATGCTTCTTTTTATGTCATTATTACATGATTTTAATAATTATGGGTTTTACTTATCAAAACTATGTTATTAGATTGAAAGTATTTTCTAAGTATTATTCCAGTTATCCTAAATTATCAATCTTCTTAGTTCATATAGCTTATATTTTAACAAAAGATAACTCACTTCTCAGTTCAGTGTTACAATGCAGTGAAAGCTTTGTCCTTGCCCTTATACAGAAATAGTTTCCATGACACCTGTTTAGATAGATGGATATTAGATTGAAAATATATAGACCTTTCTTTGATAGAAACTATAAAACCGTGATGAAAATATTAGTTCAGACACATCTTCCCATATTTTACAATCTGTTTTGCCACGTACCTCCTGGAGCTGCAAGTGTCGACGATATGTTTATGACTAGTGTTCCAGGGAGGCTCTCCCATACATTTATCCCTTTTCTCCTCAATGTCACCTTACTCAGGATCTGAAGAGGCTTCACCTTCCCAGCATGCATGCTTCCCTCAGAATGCCTTCTCCAACTCCGTTTCATGTCTTCTGTCAGTCCTGTTTCTACTGTCTGTGTGAGGCTCCATGTTCATCGGAGTTTTCTAATTGTTCACCTTATTGCCCACTTTCCCATCCTCATGGAGAACTCTCATTTTCAACAACAGAGTCCCCAGGCAGACAAACTGAGCACAGTATCAATGAATGAATTCAGACAAATTCCAGAAGAAGGAATCTTGACCTTCTTTGTTTTGGAATTAGCCTTACTCTGAAAGCATTGTTAGTCTCTTACTGTTTCTCTTCTCTTCTCTCACTCTAGTCCCTCTACCACCTCATCTCATACAGTTAGGATGGTGACAAAATTCAAAACTCTTCACAGTCAAGACAGAGAGCTGATGGTGTTCAGTTCTGAAGGCAGGGAGATCACAGGCAAAGGTGGCAAATTCTTCTTCATACAAGTCATTATTTATTATTTATTCACTTATTCTTTATGTTTTGTTTATTCAATAAATGGGCTAATGCCCACCTGCCCACATACAGGAGGGAGGAAATTCTTTTTTCACTCTGTGTACAGAGAAAAATATTAATTTTACCCAGAAACCCCTGACAGGAGGCATCTGCATTCATGCTTAACCAAATCTCTGCTTATCTCATGGTCTGGTGAAGCTGACACAGAGTTTATGATCTAGATCTGACCACTAGGGGAAGAAGAGAAGTCATGTCTGGGAAGACAACATCCCTAAACCTAAGAAACCCACCAAGCAAACGCTGCCTTATTTTACTTGCAAGGTTGATGCAAAACTTTTACAGTGATATGAATGCTTTGTCTCATTATAAAATATATTACTTATGAAAATTTGGAATGAACGGACCACTACAAGGAGGAAACTAATTTACTCGCAGCCTCATGAAAATAACTTTTGTTGGGACTGACTCAGAGGTTAAGAACACTTGTTGCTCTTCCAGAGGACCTGGGCCCAGTTCCCAGCACCCATGTGCCAGTTTATAACCATTTTTTAACTTTACTTCCAGTTTCAGTTGCCCCTCCTGCTCTCTGCAGGCACCAGACACAGACCCGGTGCACAAACACCCATGCAGACAAGACATCCATAAATCTTTCAAATTTTAAAAAAATTGTTAGCATTTTGTTTTCCTTTCTGGTGTGAAAATCAAGAAGACATATGAAAAGTTGAGCTAATTGCTATTTTTATATCTCTGTTACATTTTTTTAAAAATACCATTTCGGAAATTTTGACGTTAGTCCTGGGAATCTGAACCGTGGGAGGTAAAGCGATGCTGTTTGTTTGTGGTTGTTGTTTGTCTTCAGCCTCACTTCCCACTGGCTCTGCTCTGCACTTACTTGGGATTTTATGTAGTGCTCTCCTCCCCTCGGCTCCAGAGCATCCACTGAAGAATTGCTAGGTTCCCCAGGGACCTTTGCTACTGTATGCGCATCAGCTCTGCAGGTGGTCATGAACAAGACATTTGTGAATTGCTCTCAGAGGCATAATGCTTAACAGCTCTTTTTGGGTCATTGCACTGCCGGGTATTTAGTAGGACAACTGCAGCCTGAGCTGCTTTTACCATTTGTTACTGCATAGCCTTGACTGTAGCCCACTTCCCACGCTCACGTGAGCAATGTAAACGGAAAAGGCCTTTTCCAGGTACATAACTAACTAAATTTTAAGTGGAGCGAGGACAAAGAAACAACATATTTTTGCCTCAAGTTAAGCACAGTCCATCTGTAAAATCTGAATCCTATCCACATTTTGTTGTTTTTTTAAAAATCTCAGTGATTCCTATGAAAAATGTATTATTCCTTATGTTTAAATAATAGGCGCTAATATTATAGTGTGCTTATAATATGTCCAAAATGTCCTAAATACTTCAACTACTTTATTTCATAGTAATATAAGCCATTGCCCATTTGTAGCATAAGCACTGTGCAATTTTACAAGGAGAGATATGAAAATCTTTTTTTTTTTTTCAGCAAGGACAAGCTCATTATGACTTGCGGTGTCCATACAACTAACCACCACACGCAATGTCTTTTCCAAGATGGAAAGATCAGCTCTCCTGTAGATAACTAAAGAAGCAACCCTGGAGCTGTTAATATGTGTAGCCTGATCTTGGAATCCAGGATATACAGCTTCTTGGTATTTTTCCGAATGTAGCATCCTCGGTGAATGAGCACAGTAATTTTAAGAAGGTAACAAATAATGTGACAACAAGATGATCAGATAAGTGTGTACATTTCTTATCCCAGGACAGAAACATCAACTAAAATAATTACTGCCATCCAAGCATTAATTACCCTTCTCTTATGAAGAATTCCCTATTTTGGGGTCTGATTAATTTCAATATGCAGTTATTTTTAATTTGTAACTTTTTTTGTAATAGGATTTAAAAAAAAAATCCTGGTGAGATACTGTAGCTATTTCATGGAGCACAGAAAAATGAAGGTGAATTAATAGGCTAGGATGGACAGTTAAACATTTTCTGCGTCATCCTTATTCAGTCTCAGACAAGAGAAAAGGGGTGACAACCTCCTTCTCTTTAGGGGAGACAGGAAGGAACAATGCTCTTTGCCACAGAAGCCAGGAACACCAGACTCCAGTAACCCTTGGTGTCAGGCCAGTTCTGTGACCCAGACTACAGACCCATACTGTGAACACTGCCAGCATTCAGGAATGCATGAAATTTACTTCAACAGAATTGAAGGATGCAACCAGCTTATAAAAGCAACATAATTTCCCCTACATGAGCAATAATGTGCATATGAAACCAACAAAATAATTAGATTTACCTTATCATAAAAATAGGAATAAATTTAATCAAGGAAGTGGAAGGTTTATCATGGAGAACTATTAAACACTGATGAAAGAAACTGAGGCACAAGTAAATACAGTGGGATTCGAAAGCTATTTCATGCTCATGAACTTAATAGGTGAATATTGTTAAAATGTCCATGCTCCTCAAAATGGTCTGAAAATACAATGCAATTCTTTCTGCAAGATGAATGACATTACCAACAGAAAGAGAAAAATCAATTGTTAATTCAGAAGAAACCAGAATATCACCAAAGTATTAAAGCAATATTAAGCAGAAAAAGAAGCCAAATTACAGGCACCAAATCACTAACTTCAGGGTATACCTAGCACAGTACAAAGTGGTAGCAAACAGAACAGCATGGTACTGGTATAAGGACAGACGTAAACCAATGGAATAGATCAGAGGATGCCTATTAAATTAATGCATTTATGGTCAACTATCAAAAATTAACACACAATAGGAAATAATAGTTTTGGATCTGTATACCATGCCATGAATAAAAATCGTCCAAGATTGATTAAGCAGTCAAGGCCCTGAAAATATAAACACAGAGGAAACATGGGATAAAAGTTTCAGGGTGTGATCTAATGGGATAATTTTGGGGGATGACCCCCAAAGTACAGTTTCCAAAATGAATAAACAGACAAATGGGATAGCATCAACCCACCAAGCTTCTGCCAAGAAATAGGAACTATCCCCGCAGTGGAGACAGTTGAGAGGTGGGATGATATATCTACAAACCATATATCTGACATGGCGTTAACATTCCAGATACAGAAAGAACCAAGACAACAGGAAAGAAAAATCCAAATGCTCTGACAAACACCAAGGAAATGTTATGAATGAATTGGCATTTCTTGAAAGGTATAACATAAACACGTCCAAGTACATAAAGTACAAGAAATGTTGGGAATCATTAATCATCAGGAAAATGCAAATCAATCCCAGAGTGAGTTATTTCCCCATCTGATCAGTGTAATGACGAGGAGGTTGGAGACAGGCAGACCTTCTTTGCTGTCACTGGGAATGCAAACTATGGTAAACATTGTGGAAAACAGTATAAAACACCCCCAAAAACTCAAAAATCCAACCAATGTGGAAATCCCACACTATGGCATATGTCTAAAGGAAGTGAAACAATTATTTGGAAATGACATCTGCAACCGCAGTGTCACCTTTATGTATTTTTTCCTGATTTGTTTTCGTAGCTAAAATCAAAACAAAAGTCCATACAGTGAACAAACTAAGTTTATGCATTTTCTTTTTTGTTGTGTGTGCAATGCATGGGTGTATGTGCACAATGTGTACCTGCGTTTAGTCGAGAATTTGATATCTTCTCTCTTATTTGGTCACTGTACACCTTATTCTTTGAGGCAGGATCTCTCATTGAACTTGGAGATCATAGTCTTAGTGAGACAGGCTCACTAGTGAGCCATGGGGTCTGCCTGTCTCTCCTGACAATCCCTTGGACTAATGTGTAGTGCTGTGCAGTTTGTACATGGGTGCTGAGGATCTGAACTCCGGCCTTCTGTCTTTTGCAGGAAGCACTTTATCCGATTCTGCAGCCCCAATTGCTGCAGCTTTTAGTATATCAATTCCTAGAAAACTGAAGTTTTTTCCTTTGTTATGGGAAGTCCACCACAGGTGCTTACTCACATCATGTTCTAACAGAATGTAAACAACAGATCTGTTCAGATCTTAAAGTGCTACATCTATCACTTCTGTGAGAGTGATGCTCTTTCAATGCATTTTGTTTTGCAAAAAATAAAGTGGTTTTAATAGAGGAAGAGCTATTTGGCTATGAAACAGAAAATGAAGAAGTAAAACCCAAACCCCAATTACACAAAATGTTGCTCAAATAGGATCTTGAAGATCTGCTATGAACTAGGGTCTGATCTGTTTTTAGAGAGCTTAAAAAATTCATGAGACAATGTTATATAAAGCAACACTATGGACTTGTATCTGAATTCAGCTTCAAATGGGATCCTGAGAACTCAGTGATAGATACAAATGTTGAGAGTTTTCATAGAAAGTAGGACTTTGGGTTGTATCTTGGGACCTTTAATTGAGCTCAGGCTTTGAAATAAACCAAGATATGTTTGAAAAGGATTGTTGAGTCCAGTCAGACTAAGTTCCCACATGGAGAATACTACCCACAGGATATCCTTGGCAATTAATCACAGAAAGACTCTTCATGTAAAACACCAGAACCAAGAAGAATATCTGCCATTTGGAAGAAATCTCAACTGCCAAGTTTTTCTTTTTATTGAATGTGAGTGAGCTCTGTTGTGATTTATGCTGAATTCTTTCCAGTTGAGAAATGTAGTCAAACCTAATCTCCGTTCCCAGTGATTGAAATGCAAAAGTACTATAAAGCCATTGGACCTAGACCTTCTGCCACCCTCTGCATTCAATTAATGCCTCTCCTAAGTTTGGACGTGAGGACCTAAATATGCTAATATCATTTTCTTCTTAGATTTGCTTCCTAATTTACTCCTGTCTGTGGCAACTCTACAGTAACATTGCTGTTCTTGTATAAGCTTTTCTTTCTCCTAGGTATTTCCTGATGGGTCTCATTCTTGTTCTTCTACCAACTGATTCGCTATGGCATGTTTTCCTTCTGTTTCCGGTTTGAGGTTATATAGATAAGGGTATAGAATGAAAGTTAACATTTGTGTTCAAACTGTTTAGCAAAACATTAGCAAAAAAAAAACGTTTTATGTTTCATAAATAGAGAGAGAGGGAGTGAGGAAGGGAGATAGAGAAGAGAGAGAACATTTAAAGAGGTTTTCTTAAGGCTTTCTGTCTGGTTTTCACTAGGTTTAGTCTGATTTATTTTAGACAAAACGTAATTTAATTTACGTGGCTGGATTAAATAACTCTATGAACTTTGACCCTTGTGCTTGGGCATTAAGGATGTCAAATACCCATTTGGGTTTTGTTTATGTCTTCCTTCCTGTTAAATGTCATCTGTGGTTGAAATATTTCCATCACTGGCTTTGGGAAGGAAGCTCGGGCCATTTAAGTGAGAGAGCAGCAGACAGGAGACACAGTAAATCAGAGCATTACCGATCTGATTGGATTTTGAACATCTTCCAAGAATACTCTTTGCATTCCTTTCTAATATTTGCCAACTGGATTGATTTATGATAAAGATTGTGACCTCATGTGGCAGTCTTTTCTTGGTCTGCTGCTGTAATACTGCATGCAACAGTAGCAGCAATAATGAACAGTAATGAAGCCCATTAAATAATGGGCTACTACTACAGCCATTAGCAGAGGATGTTGGGGTGGAAGACTTTATTTTCTTTTAAAAGAATTAAGCACTATTTGTATTACTAATGTAATAATGAAAATTTACATTCCATTAACTAGAAGACATCTCTCCACATTTTCTTGACAGTAGCTTTCAGTGATGAGTATGGATTGCACGGGAGTGACGAATGTCAGTGATGAAGCAGAGCTAGTCAGGGCAGTCTGGGCTCTGTTACAGTTCCCATCACAAATGAGATGTCGTGAATCCTGTATCACAGGGATTCTAGCCTTTTCCACAATGAGTTCCAGGGCAAGCTGCTTCTTGGAACTACTCTGGACAGTTTTTCTCAGTCACTGTGGACTGCCCTACAAAGAACTTTGGCTTCAGTTGCCTTTTCTGCCTACCTGTAAGGGATAAAACCACTTGATACACTTGATAGCATTCTCGGTAAACTCAGATCGCCACTGCCGCACAATGAGCCCGACTCCCTGACAATGACTCAAAGCGTTTCAGTGGGGATTGCTTCAATATATGTATGTCAGACAAGCTCTTTAAAAGCTATGTCATCAACAACACCATTCCGTCTAGGTAGAGGAAAGATTTATTGTAAAGGATACTAAGGCAGAGGAACTGCATAGGGAGAAGAACCATTGTAATGCTTTACTAGAGAGTCTCAACTATATGGATATTGTTCATCTAAAATTCTAAAACAGAAACATACTCTCATGAGCCGGTTTCTACCATCTAATTTTAGAAGTAAAACAAGCATGGAAATAGCTCTTTCTACAAATAATTTTGCCAAAACAAAAGTTTTTGGCAATTTGTAAATCTTAAATTATTGCAAGTATCAGCACAGTAAAACCTTAAAAATTAAGCTATATCAATCGCTTGATTAACACAGGGAGAACATTCAATAATTTTTACTGAGAATGATACATAGGAAAATCAACTCAAGTATTATTTATTTAGAGACAGTGTCTCACTATGTAACTGTTCTCAAATTTATAGAGGTCTGCCTGCCTTTGCCTTCTTGGTGGTGGGATTAAGGGTGTACACCACCATATCTGGCTTGAGTATTTATTTCTCATACATACTTGAGTGAAATTCTATTTCACTCAGGAGAGAGAGGCAAGCATATCTCCGAGACTTTGAGGCCAGCCTGGTCTACAAGAGTCAACTCCAGGACAGACTCCAAAGTTACAAAGAAACCATATCTTGAGAAACCAAACCAAACCAAACCAAAACAAAACAAACTAAAACAAACCAAACCAACCAAACAAAAACATTGTGAGCAAGTTATAATATTGAGATTTGATTTTTTTCTATATACAAAGAAATTATACAGGAAAATTTTTCTTAGCCAGTTTGACAAGTCTGCTCATGATAAATTTATGTTTGGATTTGAACAAGTGATTTACCCAGAGGCGGAAAGAGAAATTGTATGCAAATTTGAATTCAGAATTTTAAAAATGAAATTTTGTAATAGATTTTTTCCACAAAATTATTTTGCTTTATTTTTCATAATATAGTTTTAATTTTGCGATATTATAGTGTAATTACATCATTTTACCCTCCCTTTCTTCCTACTACTATGTGTCTCCTTCACTCTCTCAAGTTTATGGATTCCTCTTTTTTGTTGATTTTATTGAGCTATACATTTTTCTCTGTTCCCCTCCCTGTCTCACCCCTTCAATCATCTCCCATGGTCCCCATGCTCCCAATTTACTCAGGAGAGCTTGCCTTTTACTACTTCCCATGTAGAGGTAACCTAGACCCAGAAAGACAATTATCATATGTACTCACTCATAAGTGGTTTTTAAACATAAAGCAAAGAAAACCAGACTACAAATCACACACAATCCTAGAGAACTTAGACAACAATGAGAACCTTATGAGAGACATACATGGACTTCTCTTTTAAATTGTGTGTATGTATATATATATATATATATATATATATATATATATATGTGTGTGTGTGTGTGTGTGTGTGTGTGTGTGTGTATGTGTGTATACATACATAACGTAACAACTATATATAAGTATGTAGAGGGCTTTCCCCTTTCTGTGTTAGTGCAATTAACCAACTGATAATGTAGTAATTCAGGTCTTGTTTAGGAAGCTATTTTGTAGCCTCTGTGGCATTCCTAAGGAGACACAATCTCGGAAAATTTTGTAATTTTTCTTTCCACCTTTTTTCCACAGTGATCCCTGAACCCAAAACAGGAATTGTTTTGTTGATTTATTAGTTGCAACTTGAAACTGCAAGATTTTTTTGTTCTTTATTTTTTTAAAGGAACTCTAGCTAAGATAAACAGAAACTCATTCTTTACAATCTAAGTAGCAAGACACTTCTTCAGTCCCGATCACAGGCAATATTAGATCATCATCATCATCATGGCAATCTGTGCTGAGGAACCCAATAGATTTAAATACATACAGGAACTTAGTGATTCTCTTATGCTTTGATTGACGGGAGGAGATGACACATGCATCGGTAACTGTGGTCTTCCTGGAGACATTTTTTCTTTCTGCTCTTTCCATGATGGCAAATAATTTCTAAATCCATTTCAATCTGAGATTTCAGCCTGAATTATTTCTTGAGTGCTTGTTGACATTGCAGAAAGCTAAAATGCCAATCATACTGACCTTTGAAGAACCAGGTTGAGCTATTCTTTATCAATATGAGAAGCCATTAGTTTTAAAACAGGAACTGTATGAAACGCTGGTAAAGGCAATAATGCTTAGAATTGCTGATGGTAGTACACATAACATAACGAATGGGGAAGAAGCACTGAATTTCTTCTTGTGTGAAAAAACTGAGGAAAAATTCAGATGATTCAATTATAATTTATATGCTAGTAAGAACCAGTAATACTGAGAATGAGCAAGAATCAACTTGGTTTTTCTACAAAGTACAGTAGTCAGCAAAGACCAATTATGTGTGCATGTAATCATTGTACTGGATAGACTTGTGTCAACTTGACACAACCTAAAATCCTCTGAGAGGAGTGAACCTCAATTGAGAAAATGCTTCCATAAGGTCAGATTGTAGTCAAATCTGTAGGACATTTTCTTTAAGTGATGAGGAGGGCTCAGCCTGTTCTGTGTGGTGCTATCTCTGGGCTAGTGGTCCTGGGTTTTATAAGAAAGTAGGTTGGCCAAGCCATAGGGAGCAAGCTGCCTCCAGGCTCTTGTCCTGTTTGAGTTCCTGTCCTGATTTCCTTCAGTGATGGACTACAGAGGAGAAATGTAATAAAAAATAAACCATTTTCTTCCCAACTTTCTTTTTGGTCATGGTGTTTCATCACTGCAGCAGAAATCCTAACTAAGATAATTAAGTAGGATAAATATTCAAAGAATTGTCTTAGACTAATGACACCAAAAGGACAAAATGGCAGTTTACAGAATGGTAAAAGATCTTCACCAACCCAACATCTGACAGAAGACTGAAATTCAAAATATATAAAGAACTAAAAAGACTGGACATCAAAAGAACAATAAACAAAACCAAATAGTCCAACTAAAATATATTATTCAAGTTTAAACAGAGTATTCACAACAGAGGAATCTGAAATGGCATAGAATCACTTAAAGAAATGTTTAATATCTTTGGCCATCAGGGAAATGAAAATCAAAATGACTTTGAGATTCCATTTTATACTTGCCAGAATGGTGAAGTTAAAAAAACACAAGTGATAGCTTTTGTTAGAGAGGATGTGGAGCAAAGGAAGCACTCATCCATTGCTGGGAGTGCAAGCTTGTACAGTCACTTTGGAAATAAGTATAAAAATTTCTCAGAAAATTGGGAATTGATCTACCTCAAGCTTCAGCTATAACACTCCTGGACATATATCCAAAGAGCACTTCACCACATGCAAAGGACACCTGTTCAAGCATGTTCGTAGCAACTTTATTTGTAATAGTCAAAAACTGGAAACAACCTAGATGTCCCTCAACAGAAGAATAGACAAATAGAATGTGGAACATTTATACAGTGGAGTATTACTCAGCTGTTAAAAACAATAACATCATGAAATTTGCTGGTAAATGAATGGAATTAGAAAAGATCATCCTGAGTAAGGTAATACAGACCCGGGAAGACAAATATGATATGCACTCATTTAAAAACAGATATTAGCAATAAAGCAAAGTAGAACCATTTTATAATCCAGAGACTTGGAGAAGCTAGGTAGCAAGGAGGGCTCAAAAGGGGACACATGAATCTCACTGTGGAGGGGAAATATAATAGACTTTGGTCGTGGGTGGCATGGGGATGGGAGTGTCTGGGTGAGGGATAGGAACAGAAAGGATCAGGCTGAGTAGGATGGAGAAGGAGAGACAATTAGAATCTGGGGGTATCTCTGGGATGAGCTAGAAACTAACTTAGTGCAGAGGAAAGTCTCAGGAATTCATGAGAGAGATAATGGAGCCTGAACTGGCCCGCTCCTGTAACCAAACAAGAATTCCAGTAGAGGGCTGTGACACAAACTCAGTCACAAAACCTTCAACCTACAAGCGGCCTACAAGATGTACTGGGGCAAAGGTAACACATAGATTCTGGGAGTGGCCAACCAATGACTGGTCCAGCTTGAGACCCATATCATGAGAGGGAGTCTAGCCTTGACACTGAATGGAGGGCCAAGACCTGGAGGCAGGATAGACCAGAGCCCTAGGATAGAACCAAACAGACTGGCAAGAAAAAAGTGAATTATTCCTGATTCGTAATGATATTCTTCTATACTCATAGATAGGTGCCTAACCCAGTTGTCATCAGAGAAGCTTTTTTCAGCAACTGGTAGAACTATATGTAGAGACCCATAGCTAAACATTAGGTGCAGCTCCTGGAATCCTTTGGCAGAGTGGGATGAAGTATTGCAGGAACCACAGAGGTCAAGGACACCACAAGAAACCCACAGAATCAACTAACCTGGGCTTATAGGTGCTCACAAAGACTGAACTTACAATCGGGGATCCTCTGTGGACACTCTGCATATATGTTACAATTGTATAGCTTGGTCTCCTTGTGGGACTCCTAACAGTGGCATCAGAAGCTGTCTCTAACTCTGTTGCATGCTTTTGTGACCCTTTCCTTTTCCAAGGTTGGCTTGTCTACGTTTAATAAGAGAGGAGATGTCTGGTCTCTGTGCACCTGGATATGTTATGGCTGACTGACATACATGGGAGTTCTGACCTTTTCTTAATAGAAATGGAGGGAGAATGAGTAGGAATACTGGAAGTGGGAGAAGGACTGGGAAGAGAGGAGAGAGGGAAAACTGTGATTGGACTGTAAAACAAACAAACAAATACATAAAAAGAATTGCCTTAGAAATAATTGTGTATTATTGGAAAGACAGAAAATTTTAAATTCCAAGCATAACTAGAATAACAATTGTTTGATAGTTATATAAAATATATTAACAATGTAAACATAAAAGAATATATCACCAAGTATTATTTTATCTTTTTTATTCAGGTCACATTTTTTAATTTTTGGACATAATGAAATATGTTGAGAATATTTATGTTTAGTTAATAGCATGTCTTCCAAAAAGACATGTTAAATATTTCTTTTAAGACACAGGCTAGAAAATGTTTGGAGAATGAATTAGAATAATTATAAGTACTTATAACCACCTACATATTTTAAAACCATTTAGAATTTGCTAAACTATTACAGGGTTGAAAAATGAATTCCGTGTAAGTATCTTGTTGACTATAATTTCAAATCTAACTATACAATTTTTCTTTTGAGTACTAAAAGGAGACATTTGACCTTATATTATAAGGGAAAGATTATATCTTAGAGATGCCAAATTATGATAACTATGTTCTAAAAATATACTAGCATGACTGACAATGGTACCTCCAACTTATACTTTTCAAAGTATTGAGGTAAGTAATGGATAGTAACACCTTCATACCTAATCCTGTTGCCTTAATTGTGTAAACTGAAAGAGTCCTCTTTGTATTCTATTAGAGGTCTTTTTATTGAGCTTGGATTATAAATGTTGCTTATTGCTTTTCCAGTATACATATCTATTTATTCATCTTGTATTAGACCTATTCTGTGTACTGGCCATTCAAAAATAAATAAAATAGAAAAAGCAAAATCAGCCTATAGTGTACTTAAAATATCAACTAAAAAACTATTATTGTAAAAATAGATGTTTACATTGCCAAAAATTTAGATGTTTTTAATTTTTGTCAAAACAACTTTTCATTTTAAATATTATTTCCCTCTATAGATTACTTCCACCTCCTCCCCCTCTACCCACACAACTTTAACTCTTTCTAATAAGAAACAGAAATCCAAGCACAATAAAACCAAGAAAATAAAATAAAGCAATATCAAAGGAAAGCAAAACAAAACTCACAAAACTATAGACAAATAAAATCACACACAAGAAAACCATTATATGTTGGTGAACTATATCTGAACATGAGGCCTTCCCTGGAGGGTTTGATATACCTAGTATCAATCCATTGGAGAAAACAGATTTTCCCTCTTCCAGCAGGTATAAGTTACTGTTCAGTTCTAAACCTTTACCCTCATAGTAAGGTTTCATTCATTTATCCATTCATTCATATTTTTAAATATAGCAAAACAATATATAATAAAGTAAAACATATACTATCACATTGAGGTTTTACAGGAACCCAAGAGAAGGCACAAGAACTAGAGGCCAACTTTTTCTCCCACTCAGGAATCCCATAAAACACTAAACTGGAAGTCATACTATAAACCCAGAGAAACTGGGCAGTTGTGTGCAGGCCCTATTCATGCTGATTCACTCTGTGAATTCATATGAAATTCACTAATGTAGATTTAGAAGACCTTGCTTTCTTGATGTCCTCCATGCACTCTGGCTCCGTATCCATAGGGTTCTTGAGTTCTGAGGGAAGGGATTTATCTGATGGAAATGTTCCATATAGGGCTGAGTGTTTCAAGGTCTCTCACTCTCTGAACATTGTCTGGCTGTGGGTCTACATATTAGTTTACATCAACTGCAGGAGGAAGCTTCTCTGATGATCGCTGGACAAGGTACTGATCTACAAATATAACAAAATAATATTAGGAGTCATTTTTCTCACAGTACTCTTTTTGTAGTAGACCAGTAGTATTTGGTTTTACCGTAGGACCCAGTTATCTTGTCTCTAGTTATTTATCACACACCTACTGTTGGGTATGTGTTCCATCTTGTGGTGTGAGCTTTAAGTCAAAGTAGTTATTGATTGGTTACTCCCATAAGTTTTGTTCCACCATTGCCCTGGTATATCTTGCAGGCAGTAACAATATTGTAGATCAAAGGATTTGTGGCTTGGTGGGTGTTGACATTTCTCTTGGTAGTGTGTAGAGTATAATCCTGTACCAAACACTTTAGCATATACAGATGAAGGCTCCATGTAGACCAGCTCAAATTCTTCATGGTCAATGAACTGTGTAGGTTTTGTCTTCAGGAGAAGGAACTGGTGGTCAATTTGGGGAGAGCAACTTATCATCTTGGCAACAGCATGGATTGTCTTGTAGATTTCCATGGTACTCCTTTGACCAACAATCCCATTGGGAACTTTGTGTAGTGAAAAAAGATGCCTGGTTGTAACACACTCTCTCATTATTTGGATCTCATTATGAGGATCAGCTTCATGTATTTTAGGAAGTTTCTGCTTCAAGAAGGTTTCATATCATCCCTTAAGTCTTCCACAATTTCAGATGTCTCTCCAGCAATTCTTCCTTCAACCCATCTCCACTCTCCCTTCCCATCTGATTCTCCTTTCTCATCCCCTCATCCCCAGTCCATACATAAAGTCTATTCAATTTCCCCCAGAAAGATCCATGTGTCTCTATTAGTCTATTCTTCTATACCTGACTTCTCTGAGGTTATAGATTTATAGGCTGTTTATCATTGACTTAACAACTTATTACTCACATATCAGTAAATACATGTTGTATTTGTCTTTCTGGGTCTGAGATGCCTGACTCAAGATTTTTTTTCTGTTCTATCCTTTTGCCTGAAAGTTTCATGATGTCATCTTTTTATGAGCAATACTCCATTGTATAAGTTTATCACATTTTTTTCCTATTCTTCTGTTGAAGGACATCTAGGTTGTTTCTAATTTCAAGTATATTTGAGCCAGTGTTTTTGTCATAGGATGAAGCATCCCTTATATGACCAAGTAGTATAACTGAATCTTGACATATATCATTTTCCATCTCTCTGATGAACTGCCACCCTGATTTCCATGCACTCCTTCCAACAATGGATATCTCTTCCCCCTGATTCCAAATCCTTGTCAGCATGAGCTGTCACTTAATTTATTGATTTGAACCTTTCTGGCAGCTGCAAGATGAAATCTCAAAGTAGTATTGATTTGCATTTCCCTGATGGCTAAGAATGATGCACATTTCCGTAAGTGTTTCTTAGCAATTTGAATTTCCTCTACAGAGAATTCTCTCTTTAAAACACTACCCCCTTTTAAATTGGCTTATTTTCCTTTATATCTAGGTTTTTAAAATGCTTTTTTCTGTATTCTGAATATTAGTCATCTTTTAGATGTGTGGTTGGTAAAACTATTTTCCCATTCTGCAGGTTTCTATTTTGTCTGAATGATGGTGCCTGTCACTGTGCAGAAGCTTCTCAGTACCATGAGGGTCCATGTACTAATTATTGATTTCAGTGCCTGTGCTAATGGTGTCCTGTTCAGAAAGTCTTCTGTACCAGTGAGTTCAAAGCAGTTCCCCATTTCTCTTTCTATCAAGTTCATTGTATCTGATTTTATATTGAGGTCCTTGGTCCATTTGGAGTCCAGTTTTGTGATTGATACATTTGGAGCTGAGTTTTGTAGAGGAAGGCAAGAATGAATTGCATGTTGAGTTTTGAGATAAGAATGGACTGCTGAACCTTCTACATGCAGCCATTCCATTTAACCAGCTCCTTTGGTTGAAGATATTGTCTTTTTTTCCTTAGTGTATTTCTGGCTTCTTTATCAAAGATCAGGAGTCCATAGGTGTGCAGGTATGTGTTTCGTCTTCAATTTGATTCCATGATCAACATGTTTGTCTTTGTGCCATTATTACACTGTTTTATAATTAATAGCTTTGCAGTAAGACTTGAAATATGGGATGGTAATACCTCCAGCATTTCATTATTCAGTTTTGTTTTAGCTATCCTGTCTTTTATTTTATTTTTTCATAAGAAGCTGAGAATTGTCCTTTTAAGATCTGTGTAGAATCATGTGGGAATTTTGCTGGTGATTTCATTAAATCTGTAGATTGCTGTTGATAGACTAGATGTTTTTACTGTGTTAATCCTACTGGTGCAGGAGCATGAGAGATTTTTCCATCTTCTGGTATCTTCTTCAAAGACTTGAAGCTTTAATAACACAAGTATTTTACTTGCTTGGTTAGCTTTATTTCAAGATATTTTTTATTATTTGAGGCTTCAAATAATTTTTATTTTTTATTTCTTTCTCAGTCCCTTTGCAATATGTATATAGAAGAGCTACAGATTTTTGAGTTAATTTTCTTACTTTGATGAACGTATTTTTCAGCTGTATTAGTTCCCTAGTGGGATTTTTGGGTCATTTAAGTTTAATACTATATCATCTACACATTACAATTCTTTGACTTCTTCTGTTCCTATCTCTTTGATCTTCTTCAGTTTTCTTCCTCCTCTAGTTAACACTTCAAATATTTGAATAGGTGTTGAAAGAGTGGATAACTTTGTTTTGTTTCATAGAATTTCTTTAAGTTTCTTTCCTTTTAAGTTGATATTGACTATTGTCTTTCTGTAAATTGCCTTTATTATGTTTAATTATGTCCACTGTAACCCTAATATCCCCAGGAATTTTATTATAAAGGGTGTTGAATTTTTTCAAATGCTTTTTCTACATCTCATAAGATCATGTCTATTAGTGCTTATCTGATTTTGGTTTCATTATTTTCATTTTCTTATATTGAAAGACCTGGATAAATCCAGATCCCCCTAACAGGAAAATAGAGCCAAAAATCTAGCAGGAAGAGAAGAATCAGAAATCTAGGATTAGCCAGTTCCAGGGTTCCAGGAACTAGCTGAAGATAAAGGTAGATTGTAATCTTGAGAGACAGAGAGATTCCCCCTAGTAATTATCACCCCCTAGCAATTATCACTGGAATAGGAATTAGCTGATTAATGATCTTGAGAGGCAGGGAGTTGCCCCTGAAAGACCCCCAATTAGGGGAGACTCTCACTCGAGCCTCGGGATGACGTGAACCCCCCACCCCCAGTAACTCACGAGAGACCGTCCTTGCTGCAATCACACGAGGTTTAATGACAAGACGACAAGACGACAAGACGAGGACCAGTGCACTGGGGCCAAGACTCATAACCCACACAGGGGAAGAGTTCGACCTTGAGTGATCGGGAGAAGTAGTTTTTATAGGAAGAAACCATCCAGCCCAGTAATCCGAAAAGGGGGACAGGGAGGATGTCACAGAAAACTCTGAAAATTCCAGTGATGATTACAAGGGGGAAACTCCCTGCCTCTCAAGATCATTCTCAAGGTCGTAATCAGCTAGTTCCTATACCAATGATAATCACTAGGGGGTGATAATTACTAGGGGGAATCTCTCTGTTTCTCAAGATTACTCTCAAGATTACAATCTACCTTTATCTTCAGCTAGTTCCTGAAACCCTGAAATTGGTTAATCCTAGATTTCTGATTCTTCTCTTCCTGCTAGATTTTTGGGTTTGTTTTCCTGCTAGGGGTATCTGGATTTATCCAGGTCTTTCACACCTTTGTAACCATCACTGGAATTTTTGGAATTTTCTGTGACACCCTCCCTGCCCCCCTTTCAGATTACTGGGCTGTGTGGTTTCTTCCTATAAAAACTACTTCTCCCGGTCACTCGAGGTCGAACTGTTCCCCTGTGTGGGTTATGAGTCTTGGCCCCAGTGCACTGGTTCCCGTCTTGTCGTCTTGTCATTAAACTTCGTGTGATTGCAGCAAGGACGGTCTCTCGTGAGTTACTGGGGGGGGGGGTCGCGTCATCCCGAGGCTTGAGTGAGAGTCTCCCCAAATCGGGGGTCTTTCAGTATCTGTTAAAATTTGCTTTGTTTCCCAGTATGTGGTTAATTTTGGAGAATGTTCCATCAAGTGCTGAGAAGAAGGTGTATTCTTTTGTGTTTGGGTGAAATGTTCTGTAGATATTTATTAGATCCATTTGGTTTGTAACGTCTGTAATTTAAGTTGGAGTGGTATCTAGGCATTTGTGATCAGAAGGATTGTGATTCTAGATATTGGTATCCTGCCTTGTCTTTGTTGGCTATGTGTTTTAAACCTTGGTTTTTCTTTTCTCTCTGGGTTTTACGAGAGGATGGTGGCTGTGTGTTGCCTGGTAGGAAAATCTTACGGAGTTCTGATAGGTGTGGGTGCTGGGGTTTCCAGATAAAATATGTCTATGGGCATTGGGATCTGACACTGAGGAATGTGGTTTGATTAAAGGTTTAGAGGGGTGTCTTAGCTAATGTCTCAACTGCTGTGAAACACCATGACCAATGAGCAAGTTGGGGAGGAAAAAATTTATTTCACTTCCCCTTCAGCATTGCTGCTCATCACTGAAGGAAGTCAGGACAGGAACTCAAGCAGGGCATGAACCTGAAGACAGGAGCTGATGCAGAGGATGTGGTGGGTGCTTTTTAGTGACTTGCTTCACCTGGGTGTTCAGCTTTCCTTCTTAGAGGACTAACAGCCCATAGATGAACAACTCACCATGAGTGGGGTCTTTCCCCATAACTCACTGAAAGACCCCAACCCTAGTCTCCATCTTAAGATTGAAAGACCCCAACCCTAGTCTCCATCTTAAGATGTTTTGATCAACTAGGCCAGGACAAAACAGGATATCTGTGGGTGGCAGAAGCAGTCTTGAGAAAAACACCCAGTCCTTTGTGTATTGAAACCCAAGGGGGCAGAAACTGGTTGAAACTAGCTTAAATTAGACTTGTTTTTGTAGACTTGTTTTTGTCCTGATGTTGATTCACCCCATATGTTAATTTAATTTGAGTTGACCAATGATGTTGTTGTTGCTATGCTTTCCCATTATGTAACCCTGAGACCCTATGAATATTTGCCGGAAAAATACAAGGGGGGTTCAGTCTCACTGGAGTCCTGAGTCTCTCATTGGTGCCTTTGACAATAAAGAATCCTCTTGCTATTTGCATCCATTGGCGTGGCTTATTGAGTCTGGGGGATCCTTCCCTGGACCCTAGAAATAGGGTCTTTCATCACTAATTAAAAAATGCTTTAAGACTAAGGCATTTCCTCAACTGAAGCTCTTTCCTCTGAGTCTAACTTGTTGACAAGTTGACTTACAAAACAAGCCAGTACAAGGGGCTCTAAGAAAAAAGGAGGGAATCAGGGTGTTCAAAAAGAGTCAATTTAGTTAGTCCTCTAGTAACGGGGGCAGGGAATGAGGACAGGTCACACCTGAAGGTGAACTACAGAGCTGGGGATGAGACTACAGGACTGGATCTGGAGAAGCAGAGAGGGAGGTGAAGATCTACCATCAGCCTACCCACTTCCATGGCAGGAGTGTCCTATGGGTTCCCAGAGCTAAAATTTAGTTTTTAAGTGAACATTAGCTGCACTAATTACCTAAAATTCATAGGAAATGACATTTTCCTTGATAAGAAAAGATGCCAAGATACTTTATTTTATGTGGCATAATTGATATTTCAGATTTTGAATGTCATATTTAGTGAAAAAAATATGTATACATAATATTTTACTCATTAATTGACATTTGATTTTCATCTAAATGACAAAATATGTAGGTAGCGGAACAGTTAGCTAACAAGATTGCTTAGCAGACAAAATGTCTGCACTCATATTCTAATGATCTCCAGAAGAAAGTCAATGAGTTAATGCTTAATAAACAGGAAGGATATTAAGTGTGATGTGTGTCTATACTAAACTAATCTCAGTGCACTTGCCTTGGCAATCACAGATGAACTAAATGATCTTATAGAGCCACTTCAATCCCAGAGTTCTATGGGGTTCACAGTTGATTGTGATGGGTCTCTAAGGATTAATTAAATATCAAAAGTTACTAAAGCTGCTTCAGTGTTTTCCTTTCACAAGATCCCTGCCCTCAAATGCTTTCCCCCCCAGTGTATTCACATGTAACTTTTGGAGTGCTTATCAAGAATTTGAGCAAATATAAAGTGTATCTACTCTTCCTTCTCAACATAGTCATATACTTGCTTGCCACTGTGGGAAACTGTTTAAATCTGAGATGGTGCAAATACTGGCTCTAAATCATTTGTCTTAATGATAACTCTACAAATAGTGATAGCAATAATAGTTTCTATCTGCTGACTCGTTCTGCTGAAGCCTCTGTCCAGAACTGTTCAATGTGCTTTGATCCTCAGCCGGTGTCTGTATCACAGTAAGCTAGAAACATAGAAACCACAATGATTTCACTAGTATGTATAATTTATTGAACTACAGATTCATTTTATTTAATTTATTGTGATAACCTCTTCAAGTTGTTTACAGTTCTGAGATTATAAGATATCAGAAGGTACTGTTTATGCTCCTAAAGGAGAACTGTAGACCGCAGTACAGCCACAAAACCTTTGAACTATAATCCTGCAGACAAGATATGCTAGGGAAAAGGTGGCTAAAACCTTGTGGGAGTAACCAACCAATATCTGATTTGACCTAAGGCCTACTCCATGAGAGGGAAACCATACATGGTACTACTTGGGTGACAAAGAACTTGAAACTAGATATTTCAGGAACCCAGGAAACCAAACATTACTATTCTGTGAAAGGAATATAACAATAAAATGATTTTTACTAATGTTCTGCTGTATTTATAGTCCAGTGGCTTGTTCAGTTATCATAATAGTAGCTTCCTTCTGCAGTGAATGGAAACAAATACAGAGACTCACAGGTAGATATGCAGAGAGTGAGAGACGTTGGGACACTCAGCCATAAATGGGTTGTCTCTGTCAAATCAATCTCCTCTGGGCTCAGGAAACCCTGTGGAAAAGGAGGCAGAGAGAGTGTAAAAGCTAGAGTGAATAGAAGACACCAAGGAAGAAACATCATATTGAAAGACCCCCGAGGGATGTCTTCCTTTCGAGAGAGGCCCCCGGACCCACGAATCAGACGAAACCACACTTACGGATGCAAACAGCAAGAGGTTTATTCGAATACACAGGTACCTGGGGCGACAAGGTCTCTCGGAAGACTTGCGCCCCCAGGTTGGGGTGAGGGGTTCTTATAGGAGAGCAAAAGCGTGGGTACAGAAGCGAAAAGCGTGGTTATGGGGATTCATTCCATTGGTCAATTCAAATAAGGCTAAGAGTGCGCGCTCAGTGGCAAATTCTTGACCTTTCACCTAAATACCAAGGAGGGGGTTGTCCAGGAGCATCCTGTTTTTCTTATCTGCTTTCCTAGCTGGAGACCCCATGGCCGGCTGTAAATACCCTGACTCACATCCTGTCTCAGGACAAAAGGCCTCCTCCCCTCCCCCTTATTTTACAGGCTTGATTCTAATGCCTTTCATTCCAACATTCAGGGTGGTATCTTTTCTTTTTTCCTTTTCATTCCCCCATTTTTTTTAAAAAAAACCTGTTATGCAAGTGTTTATAGGATCTCTGTTTCTCTTTGATTTACTCTTTGGTATTGGCTAGTTAAGACCAGGGCTTGAACAACCGAAAGTCTATCCTTAACAAATTGAATCAACCGATTTAAAATGCAAGGGCCGAACGTAAGAATTAACATTAAAAGAATTATGGGTCCCATTAAGGAAGAAATTAGGGTGGTGAACCATGGAGATCGGTTCCAAAGCCCTTCGTACCATGTCTGCTGGGCTTCAAATTCTTTTTTACGTTTTTCTAGCCTTTCTTTTAGTTTATCTAGAGTTTCAGTCACTACGCCGGTTTTATCGGCATAAAAACAACATTCTTCCTTTAAGGCCGCACAAAGGCCTCCCTCCTTTAGAAAGAGCAGATCTAGTCCTCTCCTATTTTGTAGTACCACCTCTGATAGGGAAGCTACTGATTCTGTCAGGGTTCTAACCGACTTCTCAAGAGCCCTTTGGTCCTCATTCATAGCTTGATGTAAAAGCATATATTGGTCCGTGCGTACTAGAGCGGCGACCCCCGTACCTATCCCTGCAGCAACGCCCCCCACCCCTAGGAGTACGGCCAGGGTCAGGGTAATAGCTTCCCGTCTTTCCCTCAGGGGAAGGTATTCATAATATTGGAGGACCGCCTCATCTGAGTGGTACATGATGCGCGGCCAAATTTGTACCAAGACACAATATTCATGCGTTTGTTTGAATACCATTGCTGAAACACAGGGGGTTAGGCCAGTATTACAGGCCCAGAGAGTCCCATTTGGTGGGACTAGATAATAGTTTCCCTTGATAACGGGCACGGTTGAGGTGCAAAAGGGCTGGCCAGATGCAGCTCCTATGCAAGCTCCAGTACCTGTCACCTGAGTAAGGGTTAGATGATGGTTCATGCTCTGGCAGATGGGGGGTGGCGAGGTGACATTGCTATAGTTGCCCCTGAGAGCTATCCCCTCATAATATGGGGGACTTGAATTAAGGCAGAGCCAGCAATCATGGGCCCGATCCGGGTCCGAGTGATTTAAGGCCTGGTAAGCCCCCCTAATGAGGTTCAAAAGACGATCTCCTGTTCCTCCCTCCGGCTCAATTGCGGCCACTAGGGGGGCAAGGGTGGTGGTGGGAGCGGTGGTAAGGCTAGTCAGTCCAGGGGTAGCTGGAGCTTTGGCTAAAAATGGGGGCCAACGATCTGCCAGGACCTGGTTGGGTCCTATCGCCCGGGAAACTATGGCCTCAGCTTTGAGCTGTATTTTGAAAGTCAACCCCCTGTCTGTGGACTCCAAGTACCATCTGAGCCCCCAAGTATACCCTTGTTGCCATTCAGTGGCCTTTTTACCTTGTTCAGTGAAGGTGATATTGAGGGGCAAACATTTTCCATCAGTTCCACATTTGGAGAGCTGGCAATACTCTGGAAAGTACTCCTCATCCCATGTCTCTATCTCCCAGCCACGGGTCACCCTGATCTTATCCCAGCTGGAATGGGGTTTTCAGTAGGCATCCCCAGTCGTTTCATATCCCCAAGCCGCACAGAACATTTCATTATATCCCCCACACTTGTAAGCCGTAGCTCGATCTCGGCCATCCCGGGGGCAGACATAAAAGTCGGTCTCTGCTAATCGACATCTTCGCCTGGGGTTGGAGCAGCCTACAGATCCTCCCCCCGTTGGCGGCATGCTTTTCGTTAATTGATTATAGTCAGTGGTGGCTATGTCCCAAGAGTCTAGTCCCGCAGCTAGCTGACAAAAATCTGAGGTGAGGGGAGGCCACCAAGTATTGAGGGCATGTTGGCCAGTCGTCTTCTAGACTACCTCCCCAGTCTGGGAAATAATCTGCCAAGTTAAGGAATAAATTGCGTGGGAGCTTCCATTAGGAGCCCCCATGGATCCCAAGATCAACATGGGAAAGACTAATGCCCATAAAATCATTTTCGAACCAGTTTTATCTTTAAGGGGTTTTGGGAGCGTTGGATCTTCCATCCTTCCTTTTGGCTGGCCATCTGTTGTTCTGGGCTGGCGGCTTTCACTTGTGAGGCGTGGATCCAGGCAGCAATTCCGTCCACCTTGAGCGCCGTTGGGGTGGTCAGGAGAACAGTGTACGGTCCCTTCCAGCGCAGTTCCAGGTTCTTAGTTTGATGTCTACGGACCCAAACAGTGTCCCTGATCTGGTATGGATGAGGTGCCACTGGCTGGTTAAGGTTGTCTTGGTAGGCGGCTGCTAGGGGTTTCCAGACCTCTTGTTGTACCAGCTGCAGGGCCTGCAAGTGGGCTTGTAGAGAAGGGGAGTTAGCATAGTCTGCAATGTCCATGTCAAAGAAATGTATGGCTGGAGGCGGTGCCCCATATAATATTTCAAAAGGGGTAAGGCCATGTGGCCCGGGAGTGTTCCTGGCCCGATATAGGGCCAGGGGCAGGAGCAACACCCAATCCTTCAAGCCAGTTGCGAGCGTTAATTTAGACAAAGTCTCCTTAATAGTTCTATTCATACGTTCTACTTGTCCTGAACTCTGGGGTCTATAAGCACAATGTAATCTCCAATCAATCCCCAGTAACTTGGCCACCAACTGACTTACCTGGGAGACGAAGGCTGGCCCGTTATCAGATCCCAATACCTTTGGCATACCATATCGGGGAAAAATTTCTTCTAATAGCTTCTTGGCAACCATCTTGGCCGTTTCATGTTTGGTGGGATAGGCCTCTACCCATCCTGAAAAGGTGTCTATAAAAACCAGCAGGTACCTGTACCCATATAAGCCAGGTTTAACTTCAGTAAAGTCTATTTCCCAGTGGACACCGGGCCAATGTCCTCTGAGGCGTACCCCTTGGAGGGCTTTTGAGTGGCCTGCATTGACTTGGGCACAGGCCCTGCAATTGTCTGTTGCCCATTGGAGTGCCCTGTCCCTGTTCAAGAGGTATTGTCCAGTTTCCATTCTGTCTAGGAGGGTTTTCATTTTCTTCGTACCCAAATGGGTCAACTTATGTAAGTAGTCTATAAGTTCCTGGGTTATTTTTATGGGCTGTTGTGGGAGTAACTTCCGCTGCCTCAACCAATAGTCGCTGAAATATGAGCCCACAGTGCAGCGGGGAGCGACTTCTGCTCCGTCAGCCAATAGCTGCTGAAATACCAGCCCACTGGGGCGTGGTATATTTCTCTTTTAAAAAGAGAAGCAGATCCGGATCAGGCCCTCTTGGTTCCAGCTCTTGGTTCTGGTGCTTGCTCCTGGCTCCTGCTCCCGGCTCCTGCGACTAGGCTCCCTTCCTGACGGTTTATGGTGTATGTAAGTTTTACCCCCCAAAATAAATAACCCCTTAAAACATAACTGGTGTGGGATTGATTCGCCGATAATTGACGCCCAACGTTTGGTTTAAGAACCGCCCCACCCCCCCACCCCCAGCTCGGCCTCCCAGGATACACAGGTCCGGACAGTCTCTGCCGGCTTACTTTGCCCTGTTCGGCACGGATTTTTAAATTTCTCCTTGGAACGTGAGTCAAAGAGCTCACAGAGCAAGCTCCCTTTGAAGTTCCAGCAAGCTGTTTGAAACCCCTGCCATCCGCCATAACTGATTAGGAGTGCTGCAAGCAGCTTGACCCTTAATCCCAGCACAGGGACACGGGGCCCAAAGCACTAGGCCTCTTTAGCAACAGCACAGTGGCTGTGTCATGACCCTCTGCATCCGGTTGAGCAGAGCAGCAGGGCCTTGTTTATTGCCTTGTTTATTGGCCACTAGAAGCTCTCTGACCTTTTGTGATCTGTGGATTTAACCTCTGGATTTGAGTGTATATATTCTAGAGTTTACTTTCTCAATCAACACCACTGCCACGTGGATTCAGGTGCGCCCCACCTCCTACTGGCAGGCAACGGTCATTACAGGTAAGATTTTTCTTTTCGGTTGAAAATAAGTACATACATACATACATACAAGTACAATTTCCTTTGATTGAAAATGTCGGAAAATATTACTATCCAAAAGTTCAATGGTTTTTTTCAATTGTGCTATGGAGGATATTCTGAAGGATGTCTCAGATATTCCTCTTACTTTGTTATTGCTGGGATCTGTTGATTTTCTGGTGTTTGGCTATTTTATAAGAAAGATACAGTCCTTACAGACTGAATCTACAATGCTGAGGGCAGAGATTAAAACCTTAAGAACAATTCAGACTGATACCAACCTTTTCAAAAAAGAGTTTGGAGATTTCAAGGAAGAAACTAGATCAGAGTTTGGAGATTTCAAGGAGGAAACTAGATCAGAGTTTGGAGTTTTCAAGGAGGAAACTAGATCAGAGTTTGGAGATTTCAAGGAGGAAACTAGATCAGAGTTTGGAGTTTTCAAGGAGGAAACTAGATCAGAGTTTGGAGTTTTTAAGCAGGAGACTAGATCAGAGTTTGGAGTTTTCAAGCAGGAGACTAGATCAGAGTTTGGAGTTCTCAAGGAGGAGACTAGATCTTTGTTTGATATGACTCGGTCGACTGACCAAAATATCAAGAAGGTACAGTCTGATATTGCTTCTTTAGAAGGGAGCGTCACTGCTCTGGAGGAGGGGACAACCAAAATGACTCATAACCTCCAGTCCATGACTGTAAGTGCTGAAACATTAGCTGAGAGGGTTATGACCATTGAATGTGAAAATCGGACTTTATCAAAAGGGCATGATAGATTAATTGACAAGATTTCCATACAAGAAGGCACAGTACATGCCATGAGGATTATGTCCAAGGAGGATATCGTATCTCTAACGGACAAGCTCCACGCCTTGGAATTATCAATGAAGGTGATTGTGTCCAAGGAGGAAATAGTGTCTCTGACGGACAAGCTCCATGCCTTAGAATCGTTAATGAAGGCTTTGGAGCATAATACTGGACAGGAGATTCAGGACTTACAGAAGGCAATGGTGAGCAGATTTAATAAGATTGAGGAAATCATAGACTCTGATGAACAGGAGCAAAAGGTAGAAAGGCAACCTTCACCTCAAAAGACTCTCAGTCTACATAGAGTTATACCTGCCTTTCCAGTAATAACATCAGAAAAGATAACTGGCTCCAAAACCCCTAAGGTCATTAAAGAACATACATGGGAGCCTATACGTATGAATGATCTGAAAGAATTTAAACAAGCAATTGTGAATTATGGACTACATTCATCCTTTGTTAGGGAGATGTTAAAATCCTGGGCTCTGAGCAACAGGGCCACCCCTCAAGATTGGAACCAGCTCACATCAGCTGTCCTTGAGAACAGACCTTTATGGCATTTCAAATGCCTATTCAAACAAGAGTCCAGACTTTTACAACAACAAGAATCAGCGAAAGGAATTGAGGTTTCTCTTGATCAAATTCTAGGGGACGGACCTTACTCTGATCCTCAGGAACAAGCTCTTTATGATGAAAACATTTTATCCATATGTGCTACAGCAGCTCTAAGGGCCTGGGACAGGGTTCAAGACTCAGGTCAGAGAGTAGAAACGTATGTCAGGGTCAAACAGGGTCAGAGAGAACCCTTTAGTGACTTTTTGCAACGACTAACTAAGGCTGTACAAATAGGGATACCTGATCCAGAAGCAAGAAATATAGTAATTGAGTCTTTGGCTTATGAGAATGCCAATGTAGAATGCAAAAGGATCCTGGGGCCTTTAAAGCTCAGATCAGCGCCTTTGGACGAATGGGTTTTACATACAATGAATGTTGATACATTTGATTATGGCAATGAAACATGGGTACAAGAAGCAATTTCCAAAGGTAAAAGGAGACATCAGATTACAAAATGCTTTCATTGTGGCAAAATGGGACACATGAAAAGGGACTGCAGACAATGGAATTCCAGGAATAATGCCTCTTCTAGGAATAACAGGAATAGGAGGACTCAGCCTTCAGGTTTATGTAGGAGATGTGGAAAGGGCAGGCATTGGACGAATGAGTGTAGGTCAACAAAAGATAAACAGGGCAACCCGTTGCCATCGGGAAACTCAATAGGGGGCCTCTCGAAGGCCCCCATGGCAAATGTGGTCCAGTCATTTCCGATCACTGCAGAGAACATGCCTCTTCAGGGAAATTAGAATGCCCCATGCCTGCTGTTAAAAGCAATAACGGCCTGAAGGATGAGTGAAATGTGGTGAATGAATCAAGAAATCTAAGAGGACAAAGTAAACGAATATTATGGCAGACTTCTATAAATGAACAAAGACCACAGCTAAGAGTGTGTGTAAATGGCAAACTTATTACTGGCTTACTGGACACAGGTGTGGATGTAAGTATCATTACACCAGAGTCTTGGCATTCGCATTGGCCTCTTCAGGAGGTAGATATTCAGTTCTTAGGAATTGGAACCCTATCTCGAGTAAGACAAAGCACAAGATGGGTCAATTGTATAGGTCCAGACAGACAAATAGGAAAACTAAGGCCATATGTAGCAAATATTGCAGTGAATTTATGGGGCCGTGACCTATTGCAGCAATGGAACACCCAAATTAACATTCCTGCTGCTTCCAGAGCCTATATTTCTGAGGACAATATTACAAGATATTACAGATGGCGGAAACCAGCCATTAGAGCTATACAAGAACACAACACAATTGATGGCTCTTCAGAGGTACCAACAGCCATGCCTCTACAATGGTTGACTGAGAAACCAATATGGACTAAACAGTGGCCTTTAGCTGAGGAAAAGTTACAGGCTTTAGAACAGCTGGTACAAGAGCAATTAGATGCTGGACATATAGAAGAATCTACCAGCCCTTGAAACTCTCCTGTGTTTGTTGTTAAGAAAAAATCTGGTAAATGGAGAATGGTGACAGATCTTAGAGCTATCAACAAGGTTATTCAACCTATGGGCCCTCTGCAATCTGGAATTCCTCTGCCCTCCCTGTTACCAAAGGGATGGCCTCTTATAGTTATTGATCTGAAAGATTGTTTCTTCACTATACCATTACAAGAAAAAGATAGAGAAAAGTTTGCCTTCACAGTGCCTACCTATAATAACTCTCAGCCTGCAAGGAGGTACCAGTAGACCGTCCTCCCACAGGGAATGTTGAACTCTCCCACCCTGTGCCAATATTTTGTAAGCCAACCATTGAAAATTATACGCAAACAATTTCCTAAGTCCATAATATACCACTATATGGATGATATCCTGATATCTGATCAAAACAAAGATACCTTAGAAAGGCTGTTTGAAGAAGTAAAACTAGTATTACCTAAATGGGGATTGCAAATTGCTCCTGAAAAAATTCAGAGAGGAGATTCTGTTAATTATTTAGGTTATGAAATAGGCTTACAAAGAATTAAGACTCAAAAGGCACAAATCAGGAGAGACCGGTTACGAACTCTTAATGACTTTCAAAGATTATTGGGAGACATTTCCAGTCTACAACCAGCTGTTGGGATAACACCTGATCTAATAATTCATTTAAACAAAACCTTAGATGGTGACAAAGATTTGAATAGTCCCAGAGTTAACAGCTGAAGCAGAAAAGGAACTGATGATGGTTGAGGAAAAATTACAGGAGGCACATGTAGATAGGGTGGATCCAAATCTTAGTTGCATTCTTAGTTATATTACCTTCCAGAATTTCTCCTACAGGAATTTTAAAGCAGAGGGAAGATACTATTTTAGAATGGATCTTCTTACCACACAAACCAAGTAAAAAATTAAAAACTTATGTGGAAAAAGTCTCTGAATTGATTATAAAAGGAAAATTGAGACTTCGTCAATTAGCAGGTATAGACCCAGCAGAAATTATAGTGCCTTTCACTGCTGATGAGATAAAAAAGTTGTGGGAAGACAATGAACCATGGCAAAGAGCTTGTGCTAATTTTTTGGGAGAAATCAATAACAATTACCCAAAAAGCAAGAGACTTAACTTTATAAAGAGAACTTCTTGGATCCTCCCTCGAATTGTCTATGATGCTCCAATAACCGGAGCCCATACATTTTATACCGATGCTAATAAATCAGGGAAAGCAGGTTACAAATCAGAAGAATTGAGTAAAGTGGAACAAAGTCCTTATGATTCTGTCCAGAAGGCAGAATTATATGCCATCCTTATGGTGCTTAGGGATTTTAAAGAACCTCTTAATATAATTACTGACTCACAATATGCAGAAAGAGTTATTTTGCATATTGAAACTGCTGAATTTTTACCTGATGATACAGAACTGACCTCATTGTTTATCCAGGTACAAGACATGATCAGAAACAGGCTCTGCCCTATGTATATAATGCATATCCGATCCCATACGGGTCTGCCAGGTCCTCTAGCACAAGGTAATGCAGATATTGATCAATTATTGATTGGTAGTGTGCTGGAGGCATCTGAATTTCATAAAAAACATCATGTCAATAGCAAAGGCTTGAAAAAAGAGTTTTCTATTACATGGCAACAAGCTAAGGAGATTGTAAAGAAATGCCCTACTTCCTCTTTTTATAACAAAACACCATTGCCTGCAGGGACTAATCCAAAGGGTATTAAAAGGAATGAAATTTGGCAGATGGATGTGTTTCACTTTCCAGAATTTGGCAAGTTAAAATATGTACATCACACCATTGACACTTTTTCAGGCTTTCAGTGGGCAACCGCTTTAAGCTCAGAAAAAGCTGACTCAGTAATCACACATTTATTAGAAGTTATGGCCATTATGGGTATACCTTCACAAATAAAAACAGATAATGGTCCAGCTTATGTATCTAGAAAATGAAACGATTTTTTGCTTATTATAATATTAAGCATGTTACAGGTATACCATACAATCCTACAGGTCAAGCAGTTATAGAAAGATCAAATCGTACTATAAAGGATATGCTAAAGAAAAAGAAAGGGACGAAAGATACCCCCAGAAATAGATTGCATAATGCTTTATTAACCTTGAATTTTCTTAATGCTAATGAGAAAGGAACAACAGCAGCAGAGAGGCATTGGATAATGGAAAAAACTTCTGAACTAAACCAACCTGTTTATTTCAAAGACGTGCTGACCTCTCAATGGAGGCCAGGAGATGTGCTACGTTGGGGAAGGGGTTTTGCTCTTGTTTCCACAGGAGAAGAAAAATTGTGGATACCATCAAAATTAATAAAGGTTCGATTTGAAGAGGAGAAACCTCTTGGAAAGGAGAAATGACAGCTCATCCACAATGATGATATTCATACAGTTGGTAAGAAAAACATATAGAATGGGGGCAGGGTTCTGTTCTTATCTCGACAGGAAAACACTGATTTTTGAAAAGTTCAAGGGACCCTTGATATCTGAATACTGACAGATGGAAAATAATGGCCCAATAAGGACTATCAAGAAAACTGAATAGGTTCTGTAAGTAAAATATACTAAATCATATTTCTAAATTTATAGAGCTGGTTTTAGAGTTGGACTCTGGCTCAGTCCCTCTCTAATTCCAAGCCTGTTGTTAAAAGAAAAACCCAGAGTTTCTGGAGTTTCTGTCTCATGTCAAGAGCCATGATATGGGACAGAAAGGAATATGAGTTTAGAAAACATCTTTACTTTTCTTCATATCTATCATACCTTTCATTAAATATATCTATCATGTCTTTTATTGAATATATGTATGTCTGTATATGTCTATATGATTAATATATGATTATATATTATTATAATCATATAATATATGATATTAATATATGATTAATATATGTGATTAATGTTTAAGTTTTCCACAATGAACAATAAGTTTTTCCTGCAGTGACATTTGAAGTTTCCAGGAAGAAGATGGGGCCCCATAACAACAACTCCACCTGGTTGATATGACATCATGATACTGATAGCGCTACTGCAAGACCTGTTTTGAGTACCAGCTGCACAAGACGATTCCAATGTGGTTAGCTGAAATGATGCACATCTTGTACAACATTCTGGCCAGTCCTCCACAAAATACTCAGAGACTATTTGCAATTTTAAAAGACATTGATCTTGAAATTTAACCATCATTTTGCTTTCACAGTATTCCCCCAGAAAGAACATCACCCCCATGACAGCTGGAAGTAATTCTAGAGAACGACGTCCCCTCTCCCAGTAAAGTTTGTCCTTGGGTTTAGGGACATCATTTAGGGGTTGGTTATAATTAGTATAGGGTTGAGGGTTGGGGGAGGAATTTTATAAGCTCAGGAATACTTAAAAAAAAAGAGGGATAATTGGATTATGGGATAATAGCTTTGTACTTGTGAGTTATTGTTTTTAGACAAATATATTGGTATTGATTCTTATATATTGATACAAACTTAAATTATGTTGGTATTGATTCTTATATATTGATACAAACTTAAATTATGTTGACTATTTTATGCATGCATGCATGCTTCTACCTCTGTTTAAAACATTTTTATGTATTGACATATATATTGTATTGATATATGTATATTTTACCATATTGCATTGTACACTTCTACCTCTGATTAAGATACTTATATATTGTTTATGTATTGATATATATATATATATATTTACCATATTGCAATGTATACTTGCACATTGTTTATATTTGGAGGTCATATTGTCCCCATTTATTGCACAGTTGTTTACTATTTCAGTCTTTAAGTTAGATAGATATTGAGAATAATATAGATCAATAGTCATCTAAGTTTGTCATTTATAATTAGACTAATCAGGTTCTTTAGATACATAGACATTATATTCAGTATAGATAGATAATCTTCAACCTCTTCAAAGAGCTGTAGAAAATGGCCTTTAATCTAACTCAGAGTTCTGTGGTAGGGAGACACAATCGCTCCTGGCAACACTGATCTATTCCCGAGAGAATGTTGAGCACCAAAGACACTCCACCTGGAGCCTTTCTTCTTGGCAGAACTGGCCTTTGGGTAAAGAAATGCCCATACCTCAACTACTGACAGAGTTACAGAGTATCCGTAAATGGATAAAACAAGACTGTCATATCCTGCCAAGACAGGGTAAGATAGTTTTGAAAAGTTCCTTGCCTTTGAAAATGGTATGTCAGTTACGTTAGGCCTTAGCCAAAGTTGGTTGCTTCAACACTGCAAACGTGATTTTGGGTGTTTGCCCAGGTAGCCAGTTGTCTATGTGATTTGTTACATGTTCTGGAAGTTTGATTGCACTTCCTAATTACTCAGGTAACATTATTTCCCTTCTCAGATCTTTGATGGGATTGAAGATTATATAAACGTAGTTACTTTCTTTTCATGACGTGGCCAAGTTATTTCTTATACAAGACTTAAGCTAGTTAGAATAGGATATTTGTATTTATTGCATATAATTGTGTAGGTTTGTACTTAACTGTATATAATTTCGTAGTAGGCTTAGAACTCTCTTACTTAAACAAAAGGGGGAGGTGTTGTGGGAGTAACTTCCGCTGCCTCAACCAATAGTCGCTGAAATATGAGCCCACAGTGCAGCGGGGAGCGACTTCCGCTCCATCAGCCAATAGCTGCTGAAATACCAGCCCACTGGGGCGTGGTATATTTCTCTTTTAAAAAGAGAAGCAGATCCGGATCAGGCCCTCTTGGTTTCGGCTCTTGGTTCCGGTGCTTGCTCCTGGCTCCTGCTCCCGGCTCCTGCGACTAGGCTCCCTTCCTGACGGTTTATGGTGTATGTAAGTTTTACCCCCCAAAATAAATAACCCCTTAAAACATAACTGGTGTGGTATTGATTCGCCGATAATGGGCACTGCTATTTTTCCCCGATAAATCCAGCGTCTATTCGCTGGGTTATATTCTGCCCCCAATTTTCGGAGTAGGTGTATGTCCTCTTTATCATAGGCCCAGTCTATTGTGGATTGGACGGGCTCGGATACTAGGGGGAGAATCTGTGGTCCCAAAGCAGCCTCTCGGGCCGCTTCATCTGCCCACCGATTTCCTCTGGCCTTGGTGTGATCTCCTTTTTGGTGTCTGGGGCAATGCATAATGCTCAGTCTCTTGGGGAGGAATAAGGCCTCTAATAGAGCAAGAATCTCTGCTTTATTTTTAATTTCCTTGCTTTCTGAGGTTAAGAGCCCTCGTCTCCGGTATATTTCTCCATGTACGTGTGCGGTGGCGAAAGCATACCGACTATCAGTATAAACATTCAGCTTCTTACCTTCTGCCAATTTAAGGGTTTGAGTCAGAGTGATGAGTTCAGCTCGTTGGGCCGAGGTGCTGTTGGGTAAGGCACTGGCCCAGATTACCTGGGTCTCCGTGGTAACTGCGGCTCCCGCCCTGCATTCTCCATTCAGTAAATAACTGCTCCCATCGGTGTACCAGGTGTGGTCCGCATCTGGGAGGGGCTGATCAGTCAAGTCCGTCCGGGTTCCATGCATTTCCACGAGGATCTGAAGGCAGTCATGCTGGTTTGGCCCTTCCGGTGTGGGTAGCAAAGTCACCGGATTAAGGGCGACTATAGGTCCGAACTGGACTCGGTCCGTATCCAACAGCAAGGATTGGTAGTGGGTCATGCGGGTGTTGGAGAGCCACCGGTCAGGGGGCTGCCTAATCAAGGCCTTGACGGCATGGGGTGCCAGAATGGTCAAGGGCTGTCCCAAAGTCAGTTTGCCAGCATCCTTAATAAGGACGGCAATGGCTGCCACCATCTGCAGACAAGGGGGCCAGCCTGAGGCTACTGGGTCTAATTTCTTTGATAAGTATGTGACAGGGCGTTTCCATGGCCCAAGCCTTTGGGTCAAAACCCCCTTGGCATAACCTTGTTTTTCATCAACGAATAGTTCGAATGGTTTAGTGATGTCAGGCAGGCTCAGTGCTGGAGAGGACAGGAGGGTGCGTTTGATGTCCTCAAAAGCCTTTTGTTGTTTATCTGTCCATCCGAATGGTACCCCCTGCTTTGTGAGGGGGTAGAGAGGAGCTGCCATTTCTGCGAAGCCTGGTATCCATAAGCGGCAGAACCCGGCAGTCCCCAGGAATTCCCTCAGCTGGCGATGGTCTTGAGGTGCGGGTATATGGGATACAGTCTCTTTGCGTGCTGCTGTAAGCCAACACTGCCCTTCTTTTAATTTATATCCCAAATAGGTCACCTCAGTCTGGCATATCTGGGCCTTTTTGGCAGATGCTCGATAGCCCAGCCGTCCCAGAGTTCACAATAGGGCCCCCGTACCTTGTCGGCAGTCATGTTCTGTGGAGGCTACCAGTAGAAGGTCGTCCACGTACTGGAGCAGGATCAATGACGGGTGTTGAACTCTGAAGTCTGCAAGGTCCCAGTGCAAGGCCTCGTCAAAGAGCGTGGGACTATTCTTAAAACCTTATGGGAGCCGGGTCCAAGTCAGTTGGCCTGAAATTCCCAATTCGGGGTCCTTCCATTCGAAGGTGAAAAGGGGTTGGCTTTTGGGGCTTAATCTGAGACAGAAGAAGGCATCCTTCAAGTCTAGCACCGTATACCAGGTGTGAGATGGTGGCAGGGTGCTTAGTAAATTATGTGGATTGGGGATGGTCGGGTGTATGTCTTCAACCCTCTTATTAACTTCCCTGAGGTCCTGTACCAGTCGATAATCCTCTGTCCCTGGTTTCTTTACTGGGAGGAGGGGGGTATTCCAAGGTGACCGACAGGGAGTCAGAATACCTTGTTCTAATAGTCTCTTTATATGAGGTCTTATCCCCTGGTAGGCCTCATTCGACATGGGGTATTGTTTGACTGAGACTGGGGTGGCTGTGGCCTTCAGGTCTACGATCAAAGGGGGCTGCTGTAGGGCTAGCCCCATACCCCCAGTCTCGGCCCATGCCAGTGGGTACTCTGTAAGCCATATGTCCAAATCCCTGGATCCTTGTGTCTTAGAGTCCTGCTCATATAGTCGGTATTCGTCTTCCAATTGTAAGGTCAAGACTTGGAGGGGGTTTCCATTTGGACCCGACACTCAAGCCCCTGCCCCCTCAAAGTGAATTTGGGCTTTCAGTTTGGTGAGTAAGTCTTGCCCTAGTAAGGGATAGGGGCAGTCTGGGACATGTAGGAAGGAGTGAGTTACTTTACCAGTTGCTAGTTGTACCTTCCGTTCGGTGGTCCAACGATATCTTCTTCCGCCTGTGGCCCCTTGTACCCAAGCAGTTCGTTCACTGAGCGGGCCTGATGACTGGGTAAGAACTGAATGCTGAGCACCTGTATCCACTAGGAAGGTAACTGGCTGCCCCCCGACATCGAGTGTTATCCTGGGCTCAGGGGGGGCTCCTGGTCCCGACTTCTCTGGTCTTCATCTAGGGCTAGGAGTGAGGCTTGTGGTTTGGGGCCTCTGGGTCTGCGGGTCTTCTTAGGGCAGTCCTTTGCCCAATGCCCTCTTTCCTTGCAGTAGGCGCATTGGTCGGGTTTCACGCGAGGGCCTCTCCGTTCTCCCATCCTGTCTCCCTTTCGGCTGTCCTGTCCCTGAACTACGGCGGCCAAGAGACGACTCAGTTCCCTATTTCTCTTTCTGTCTCTAGCATCCTCCTTCTCCTCTGCTTCCCTTCTTAATCTGTCCTCCCTTTCTTCTTTTTCTCTATGGATACGGTCCTCCCTTTCCTCTTGAGTCTCCCTCTTATTAAAGATTTTCTCGGCTTCCTTAAGTAGATCTTGCAGTGTATATCCCTGCAAATTCTCCAACCTCTGTAACTTGTTCCTAATGTCGGGTGCAGACTGGCAAATAAAAGACATCTACATACCAGTAGCCTGCCCTGGGTCCTCAGGATCATAAGGCGTATACATACGATATGCTTCCTTAAGTCTTTCCAAAAATGCTGCTGGAGACTCATCTGCCCCTTGGATTGTCTGCTTTACCTGTGCCAAATTGGTGGGGCGGCGACCAGCCCTCGGAGACCCGCTATGAGCAACTGGCGGTAAAGGCGTAGGTGCATCCTACCTGCAACCGTAGCGTGATCCCAGTCAGGCCTGGTGAGAGGGAAGGCGGCATCGATCTCATTGGGCAACTGGGTTGGCCTTCCATCATCTCCTAGGACCTGCTTCCGTGCCTCTACGAGGACTCTTTGTTTCTCCTCAGAAGTGAGGAGAGCCTGTAAAAGCTGTTGACAGTCATCCCATGTTGGCTGGTGGGTGGTCAGAATAGATTCTATTAGGTTAGTTAATGCTATGGGGTCTTTAGAAAAAGGGGGATTGTGTTGTTTCCAATTGTATAGCTCAGAGGCGGAAAAGGGCCAGTATTGAAGTTGGCCGTCATTTCCCTGTCGCAAGGGAAATGCTCGGGAAGTTGAGTCTGGGGGAGATGGTTCACGCTTTCCCCAGAGCCTGCTTGCGACGGGAGAGGCAACAGGCAGGGAGTTCTGTGACGAGGGCGTCACAGAGTCAGCCTCACGATCTCCGGGCTCCTCCTGGGGATTATAGGGAGGAGGATCTTCGTCGGATAGGAGGTCTACGAGAGGGGCATTTGGGTCAGGGGGGAGGACAGAAGGCTTGAGGGTCCCCTTCTTCGTCAGTGTGGGATAAAGAGAGGAGGCCATAGGAGTAAGGGGTTTAGGTAGGGAAGGCGAAGGAGGGGAGGGCAAAGGAGGATTCGGGGCCGAGGGAATGAGGCTTAGGGAAGGTTGGGGTTTGTCTGGAGAAATAAAGGGAGCCACCCAGGGGGGTGGATCATAAGCCAAACTTTCCCAGGTGACGATATAAGCGACCTGGTCAGGGTGTCCATGGGGTCCTTTATCGAAGACCCGTTCTTTAACCTGCAAGATAATGTTTCAGTCAAAGGTGCCATCCCGCGGCCAGCCCAGGTTGAATGCGGGCCATTCCGAGGAACAGAAAGTCCGCCATTTTTTCTTCTTGACCTCAAGCGACCGATTGCTCGCTCGGTTAGAGACGTCCGACCAGTGGTCTAGAGTAAGGCTTAAAGGAGTAGTTAGCGACTGTCCCATGTTAGTATTCCAATAAACGAACAGACAGACCACAAAAATGAACAATAAGACAAACAGATTGACAATCAGACGCGCTGCGCGGCTTCAGCGAAACACCGAAAGCAGAAATTCAGACGGAGGCTTCGGAGAAGGTCTGGACGATTGGCCTCCCAGAAGAACCACGTGACCCTCGGACAAGGGTGGTGACCCAAAAAGTCCGGCTCTGGTCGTGGGTTCTGACAGATGAGCCCCGAAAAATCAGGCTCCAGACAGACCAGACACCCTCGGAACATCTTCCAGGGTTGCGGGGGGGGGGGGGTAGTTCGGACCCGTCAGTCCCTTCTGAGACCCGCCAGATACAGATCGACTCAGCTGAATCAAACAGAATTCAAATTCGCAGCGCAACATTCAAACGCAAAAGACGTGAGACATTTACAGGACATAGGACATATAGAATGCTGGCCAGCTTACCTCCCGAAGGTGGTCGATGGTCCCTGGGTGGGGGGCCTCAGGATTCCCGGCTCATGCACCAAATGAAAGACCCCCAAGGGTTATCTTCCTTTCGAGAGAGACCCCCGGACCCACGAATCAGACGAAACCACACTTACGGATGCAAACAGCAAGAGGTTTATTCGAATACACAGGTACCTGGGGCGACAAGGTCTCTCGGAAGACTTGCGCCCCCAGGTTGGGGTGAGGGGTTCTTATAGGAGAGCAAAAGCGTGGGTACAGAAGCGAAAAGCGTGGTTATGGGGATTCATTCCATTGGTCAATTCAAATAAGGCTAAGAGTGCGCGCTCAGTGGCAAATTCTTGACCTTTCACCTAAATACCAAGGAGGGGGTTGTCCAGGAGCATCCTGTTTTTCTTATCTGCTTTCCTAGCTGGAGACCCCATGGCCGGCTGTAAATACCCTGACTCACATCCTGTCACAGGACAAAAGGCCTCCTCCCCTCCCCCTTATTTTACAGGCTTGATTCTAATGCCTTTCATTCCAACATTCAGGGTGGTATCGTTTCTTTTTTCCTTTTCAATATAAAAACAACAGACTGATGAACAAAAGAACTCACAGAGAATGACAGTATGCCCAGGGCCTGCACAGGTCTGCATCAGATGGCATCATAGAGCTGAAAGGAGGAGGAGACCATGCCCCTCATGCCTACCCCAGACACTATCTCCAATTGATAACCACTTGTAAATAGAAATTTACTTTCCTTTGAGGGAGTCTCAAGTGGGAAACAAATTCTACATGCCCAGAAGTACAAGGCCAACAGGAAATGAACACAAAGAAATCTTTGAAGGGTTTCCTTGTCTCAAAATTTTGTGTCAGGTGTCCCTTTTCTAAAAAAATCTTTTTTGTTTTATTTTTAATTAATTTATTCTTTTACCCACAGGTCTTTTGTGTGTGTACACATTATGGCTTCTGCACTAATGTTTTTGTGGGATTCCCCTGGAAATGAGTGGGTCTCTGCATTGGTATCTGTTTCTTGTGCCTTTTCTGGGGGAATTTTTTCATTCTTTTTGTTTTGTCCTATTCTGATTTGTTTGTTTTTGTTTTATCTTATTATATTATGCTATATGCTATATTTTATTATTAGTTCTTAGATACTTGTTTATTTTCTACTAAGAGATAGACTAGAGAAGAGGAACTGGGAAGAGCAGAGGGAAGGGAAAGCATATGCTATATGAAAAATACCTTTTTCCAATCAAAGAAAAAATAGAAATATGAAAGGAAAGGTTGGTAGGATGAGGGAGGCATCCACCCCAAAGAGGAAGGGAAGTTTGGGAGGACAGGGAGGTGGCTGCTCCGAAGGAGAAGGCAAGAAGGACTAAGACGACAACTTAGTCTCCAGCTGCTGACTGTAGGGCTTTGTGGTACACTAATAGCCACCTGGAACTCGGTGGAAGGTTAAAGAAAGGGAGCTTTACAGTTGCTACAAACCTGTGGACTTTAACGGTAGACCCTCAAGTCTTCAGGAACACAGAATCTACATGTTCTGAAAGTAGAGCATAGTTTTTCTTCTAGTCTGTAACAAGAAGGATGACATTTTAATCCAATGAAGTAGCAAGTTTTGCATTAAAATCTTCTGTAAGTAGTTTTCTTCTGTCCTGACTAGACAGAAACTGTGAAGAGATTGAGGCTGAAGTTTCTTGTAGGAATCTGTAACAGTGGTATTTTATGTGATGTTTAAGAGTAATTTCATTTGCTCAGTATAGTTCTCTGAAGTTTATATTTTAGTGACAATTCATGATCCTAATAGGTATGTTTCTAAATTAGTGGTTATCCTAATTTTGGTCAAAATTAAATTAGGAAAAGAAAAATAGAAAAGACGATAGAAGAAAAATGAAGGGTAAAATGCAGAATGCAGTACTACGTTGGAAATCAAGTTTACTACTTCTGTCTGTTACCAACACTCACCCCCCTCCCCCAAACCCACCGCAGGTAAAGTTGTCCTCTAGGGAACGAGGTAAATGCCTAGAAATAACCATCACCTGCTGAATGATAAACACCGCTGTCTCAGCAAACTGGAGAGGGAAGAAATGTCTTGCCATGGCATGCTGCTCTTGGACACCAAGGCCAGGAGCTAGCAGAAAGTGGGGGAATGCAAGTTGTAGCCACCCCCACATGACTGAGAGACGAAGAGGAAATGCTCTACTAAGATAACCACATATCACTTCCCTATTACTGTTTTATAAATCTTCGAAAAGTTAAGGGATTAAAAATTATTCAAATTATTGCTCTGTGTTTCCCTGGGTAAGTCAAACACTTGATAAAGTCAGTATGCACACAAGACTGCATTCTCTCAAAAAGTTACTTATTTATTTAGTTTACTTCCTGGCCCCAGTTGCAGCTCCTCTTCCCTCCCCTCCACTCAGTCACTCCCCAAACCCAACTCTGTTCCCATCCTCCAATCTAATCCTCCTGCATTTCTGGCAGGTCTCCCATGAACACCAACAAAACATGCAGCAAGACTAAGCACTTCCTCACGTATTAAGACTGGTCAAGGCAATCCAGTATGAGAAGTAGGATCACAAAAGCCAGTAAAAGAGTCAGAAACAGCCCCTGTTCCTACTGTTAGGAGTTTCACATGAAGAGTAAGCTATACAGCTATAACATACATGCTGAGTACCTAGGCCAGCCCCTCACAGGCTCCCTGACTGGCAGCTCAGTCTCTATGAGCACCATTAAGTTGGTTCTGTGAGTTTTCATGTGGTGTCCTTGACCCCTCTGGTTCTTACCCGTCTGGTTCTGCCCTTCTTCTGCAAGATCCCCAAGCTCTGCCTAATGTTTGGCTGTGGCTCTGCATCTGTGTCCATCAGTTGTTGGATGAAGCTTCTCTGATGACAGTTGGACTAGGCACATATGGTCACAGGAGATGGCCAGTTTAGGCTACATTTCCGCTATTGCTAGGAATCTCAGCTAGGATCATCCTTGGAGATTTCTGGGAGATTCCCTTGGGTTGGGTTTTTACCTGACCCTGAAATGCACTCCACTTTCTAGTAATCTCTTTCAGTACTCTCTTCCTATATTCCCCCACAACCTGACTGGTCATGTTCACATTTGCACCTGCCCTCACTCCACTCAGGAAATCTCTTCTATTTCACCTTCCCAGAAAGTTCCAGTAATTCCCTCATTTGTTACCTAGTCTCTCTGGGTCGTGGACTATAGTATAGCTATCCTTTATTTTACAGCTAATATCCAATTATTGGTGATTACATACCATGTTTCTTTTTCTTGGTCTCAATTACTTCACTCGGGATGATCTTTTTCTAGTTCTCTCCATTTGCCTACAAATTTCATGAGGTCATTGTTTTTAAAAGCTGAGTAATACTCCATGTGTAAATACACCACATTTTCTTTATCCAGTCTTTAGTTGCGGGACACATAGGTTGTTACCAGTTTCTGGCTACTACAAATAAAGGTGCAATGAAGACAGCTGAGCAAGTGTCCTTGTGGTATGATTGGACACCATTTGAGTATATGCCCAAGTGTGATTTTATCCAAGGATCTTGTGGTAGATCGACACCCAGTTTTCTGAGAAACCATCAAACTGACTTCCAAAGTGGCTGTAGAAGCTTGTGTGCCCGTCAGGAATGGAGAAGTGTTCCCCTTGCTTCACATCCTCTTCAGCATGAGCTGTCACATGTGTTTTGTTCTTAACCATTCTGATAGATGTAAAAAGGAATCTGAGAGTCCTTTTGATTTTCATTTCTCTATTGATTAAGGATGTTTTACAGCTCCTTAAGTATTTCTCAGCCATTTGAGATTGTCTGTTTATACCTGTACCCCATTTTTAAATTGGATTAGGTTTGTTGAATCTAGTTTCTTAAGTTCTTTATAGACTATAGAAATCAGCCCTCATTTGGGTGTGGGATTGGTGAAGACCTTTTCCCACTAGGCTGTTGCTTTCCTATTGACAGTGTCTTTTACTTTATAGAAACCTTTCATTTTCTTGAGGTCCCATTTATCAATTGTTGATTTTAGTGCCTGTGCTGTTGGTGTTCCGTTCAGGAAATTGTTTCCTGTGTGAATATGTTTGAGATTATTTCCCATTTTCTCTTTTATCAGGTTCGGTGTATCTGGATTTATGTTAACATATTTGAGCCACTTGGACTTGAGTTTTGTGAATGGTGATATATATATGGATCTATTTGCATTCTTCTACATGCCATGATCTGGTTAGACCAGCATCATTTGTTGAAGATTCTTTCTTTTTTCTTTTGTTTAATTGGCTTCTTTGTTGAAAATTGGGTGTCTGTAGGTGTGCAGTTTTATGTTTGGGTCTTCAGTCTGTTTTCATGCTAATATTATTAATATAGCTCTGTAGTAGAGTTTGAAGTCAGGAGTGGTGATACTTCCAGAAGTTCTTTTATTGTATAGGATTATTTTAGCTATCCTGGGTTTTTGTTTTGTTTCTCCATATGAAGTTGAGTATTGTTCTTTTAAAGAATTATGTTGGAATACTGATGGGGGTTGCATTGACTCTGCAGGTTGTTTTTGGTAAGATGGTCATTTTTACTGCATTAATCCTACTGATCCATGAGCACAGGATTATGCTTTCCATCTTCTGCTATCTTCTTCAATTTCTTTCTTCAAAAACTTGCAGTTTTGTCACACAGATCTTTCACTTACTTAGTTAGAGTTATAACAAGATATTTTATATTATTTGAGGACTTTGAAAAGGTATTGTTTCTCTGATTTCTTTCTCAGCCCATTGCTTGTACATAAGGGGGCTACTGGTTTTTGTTGTTGTTGTTGTTGTTGTTGCTGTTGTTAATCTTGTATCCAGTCACTTGACTAGAGGTATTTATCAGCTGTAGGAATTCCAGTGAATAAACTTTGGTGTTGCTAATGAATAGCATAATATCATATCATCTGTAAATAACAATACTTTGACTTCTTCCTTTCTGATTTGTATACTTTTAAGTTCCTTTAGTTGTCCTATGGTTCTGGCTAGTACTTCAAGTTCTATATTAATTAGGTGTGGAGAGAGTGGACATCTTTGTCTTGTTCCTGATTTTAGTGGAATGGCTATGAGTTTCTTTCCATTTAATTTAATGTTGGCAATCAACTTGCTGTGTATTGATTTTATTATGTTTAGATACATTCCTTGTGTCCTGATCTCTTCAAGACTTTTATCATGGGGGGTGTTGAATTTTGTCAAAGGCTTTTCCACCATCTAACAAGATGATTGTGTTTGCACGTGTGTGTGTGTATGTGTGTTTCACTTTGTTTATATGGTGAATTGCATTGACAGATTTTCATATGTTGAGTCATCTTTATATCTCTGGGATGAAGCCTACTTGATCATGGTAGATAATTTTTTCATATATTCTTTCTTGGATTTTATTTGGAATACTTTTGCATCAATGTTCATGAGAGAGATTGGTCTATAATTATTCTCTTTCTTTGTTTAGTCATTACGTGGTTTGGTTATCAGGTTGACTATGGTCTCATAGAAAGAACTTGACAATGTTCCTTCTGTTTCTATTTTTTGGAATAATTTGAAGGGTATTATCATTAGATTACCTTTGAAGGTCTGGAAAAATTCTGCATTAAATTTGTCTGACCCTGAGCTTATTTTGGGGGTGTTTGGAGAACGTAAGGACTACTTTTATGTCCTTAAGGGGTTTATTGGTTTATTTAAATTATTTAAATAAACATATTTAAATTACAGACTTTCTAATCTGTAAGGCTGACCAGTGGGGATATTTTGTTCTCTGATCTTCAGGAAAGCTTTATTTATTAAAATACAAATAAAATATCAGTACATTTCCTTTCTCCTTTTTGTCTAAAATAAAAAGGGAGGCTATAAATATTATAAGAAAGACTATATACAACAAATGACTATATACAGTATATATACTGGCAATAAATACATCACCAATGTCTAGTTTATTTGCATTTGAAAAATTCAGAGAAAATACTCCATATTTATCCTATCTTGGTGAGTCCAAAGTCTTGAACTTAATTTATTCTCTATCATAATTTTATTTCTGTGTCTGATAAACTATAACTATTTAATCCTCAACTGTCTCTGAGATCCAAGAAGGAAATAATAGTAACTGAATAAGCAGGAGGTGTAAGCAAGAGATTTCTAAAAACATGTGAGTAATGACAGAAACAGCTGGATTCAGTTCCAGTTCCCAGTACATGCAGAGGACTGCGGATTGCTACTCTTACTGTGAGTTTATCTCCAAATAAATAAAACTTTATTATACTCTATTTTGGGCTATTGTGAAATTCTTTGGTACAACTACAATTTGGTGCCCAATGTGGGACAATATTGAATACTTATTATATCTTTAGATAATATTATATCCTTCTGGGGTCTTTGATGGCGTTGAATGCAGGTAGTTATAACTTTTCTTAGTTTTGAGACAGAAGGTAATTTAGCTTTGAAACTTTAGCTCACAAAGAAATATTGTAACTGTAGTTCTTGCTCGATACTTGTTTTGTTAGATGTAATTTTACTGTTAAAGTTAAAAACTTTCTTTTTATTTAGACAGAAAAGGGAAAATGATGTGGAGTTCCCCTCTGTTTGCTATGAATATGTTTTATTACCATTGGTTAATAAAGAAGCCACTTTTGCCTATAGCAAAACAGAGCTAGTCAGGGAAAACTAAATTGAATGCAGGGAGAAAGGAGAGTCAGGGAGACATCATGTAACTGCTGAAGGAGACCGACAATGGAATTTTACTAGTAGCCCACAGTCTCATAATGATACATTGACTAATAGAAATGGGTTAATTTAAGATGCAAGAGCTAGTTAGGAATACTCCTAAGCTACAGGTCAGACAGTGTTGTAATTAATTAAGATAGTTTCTGTGAGATTATTTGGGTCTGGGTGGCCAGAAAATGAATCAGCCATCTCTGCTTATAAGAACTGGTCTGGCTTCTGGGGTCCCTAGGACCAGCCTGGCCTCTAGCAGAGTTATCAGGGTTGAAGTCTAGGGATCTGGACTGTGTGCCCATAAAACTGAAGTCTGCTTCAGAAGTTGCAGGCCTGGATATGGAGCCCAAGGGCGGTTGTAGTTTGGAGTTCCTAGATTCTGCCTGGCAGTTCCTAGATCTGATAAAGTGGAAGCCTTCTTCAAAGTTCTGGAGTAGGATATAAGGCCCCAAAATAGAAATACAGCTTTGGCTTATTGGACAGTCTTAAAGGGATTTAGTGGGTAGTGGACAGTTTATTATCTGGGGTCCTTAGGATCACTCTGGCCTCCGGTAAAGTTGCTCTTCTGTGGGTACTAGTATGGAGCCTGGTGTGTGTGTGTGTGTGTGTGTGTGTGTGTGTGTGTGTGTGTGTGTGTGTGTGTGCAAAATCTGTATTCTTAATGAAAGGTCAAAGGAGGTCCTGACTCCAAAGCCAGTAATGCTGTATTTCTAATCCTTCTTCCTTTGTCATATCACACTTTAACTCGGACCTCAGCTGTATAGCAAAGATTCATTGGAAAAGATCTTTAATTTAAATGTCATTAATCTTCATTTCATTTTCAGTCTTGTTCCCATATGAGGTAAATTCATATTGTCAGTGTAAAGGATTAACACAAATTTGGGGTCTTATTGTTTACCACAACTGTAGCAATGAATAAACTTTGCTGTAGAATCTTTTCACTCCATCTCCAGCATTGGCTTGTCCATGGGTTTCTGTGAGACAAAGTGCCTTCTTCAGCAGTGACCACAGCAGTAGCAAAGTTCTTGAATTTCTTGACTGTCAACACTGTTGTTGAAGAGCACGTGAGGGGATGGTCACTCATTTATTCACTCATTTATTCCTGGCAGACAAAGATGAGCATAATAAATCCTTAGGTGATGTTTTTCACAGAATTAATTCGTCTGTGAATCCCCTAGAGAAATAGAAACCATTTGTGAACGAGAAACTGGGGGAAAAAAGGCTGACTTTCTTTTAGGCCATTTGTAGGGTCAAAAGTAAAGATTTGGGAAGCTAGGAGCAGTGTGAAGAAGCAGCGAGAACGACCCCCGGACGGACCCGAGCCCCGAACTGCTGCAGCCCTGCGTTCAGAGTCCACGTCCCCCCCCTCCGTTCCCCCCCCCCCCCCCGCCGCCGCCATGCCCAAAAGAAAGGCTGAAGGAGATACTAAAGGAAATAAAGCCAAGGTGAAGGACGAGCCACAGAGAAGATCGGCAAGGTTGTCCGCTAAACCTGCACCTCCAAAGCCAGAGCCCAAGCCTAAAAAGGTCCCTGCAAAGAAGGGAGAGAAGGTACCCAAGGAAAAGAAGGGGAAGGCCGATGCTGGTAAGGATGCCAATAATCCTGCAGAGAATGGAGACGCCAAAACAGACCAGGCACAAAAAGCTGAAGGTGCTGGAGACGCCAAGTGAAATGTGTGCGTTTTTGATAACTGTGTACTTCTGGTGACTGCACAGTTTGAAATACTATTTTTTATCAAGTTTTATAAAAATGCAGAATTTTGTTTTACCTTTTTTTTTTTTTAAGCTATGTTGTTAGCACACAGAACACTTCATTGTTTTGGGTGGGGAGGAACATGTGTCACTAGCAGTGTCTCCCAAGCTGGATGAATGATGGTTCATGATGGAAAACATCTTTCCCTGATAATTTTGAAAGACTCCTCTTGGCTCCCAGGAGAGACGTCCTGGGGACATGTTGACATATGTGGCCACCATGGCACAACATGCCTTGTGTGGGAGAACTAAGTTCGTTTTTATAGTCTCCTCCCCCTGTACCATCAACATAGACTTAACTCCCTTAAGACCAGAGACCTGTTGGAACCTGATCCCCAAAATTGGTTTTGCCAGTCTGTTGGGCAATCTGGACTTTGCAGTGATATCACTGAGTGTCCTCAAAAGCACAGTGGTTCCTTTTACAGAAGATTGTGGATCTGCAGATTGATAATTCTGCCATTTTCATTTCATTTCCTGAAAGTCAGGGTCGGCTTCTGAAAAGTTGTGAAACAACATCCTCAATGTGAAATGTCAGCCCTCACTCTAAGCTCCTCCCCCTTTTCAGAGATTCCAATGAAGACTCACCGGTTTTTATAGTGGCTTTCTGATTTTGGTAGTCGATACAAGAAGGGAGTTTGGAAGTTCTTGTATACCGTTACTGATTGCCTGCCCATGTTCTGCCTGGAAAACCATGATTGTTTATGGAAAGTGTCTTTAATAAAGCTGGATACAGTTTGGCTTGGAAAAAAAAAAGAGATTTGGGAAGCTAATATAAATATTTTTTCTCTAAAGGTCGTTAAAGCTTAATACGTGTAAGTTGGAGTGGAATCCATAAATGTTCCTTGGGGTATCTGCTCAAAATATTGACTTGCTGTTTGCAAGTATAGATGTTGGAGATATAGAAATATAACAGACAAATGTAGAGAGAAATAAAGAAAACATTAAAGAGAACCTCTAAAGGTTTACTCTCAAATTTTACTTTTTAAAATCTTTTTTAATTCATCTATTTATTTATTATTTTTATTTATTCTATTTATTTAATTATTTATTTTTTAATTCATCTGTTTATTTTATTTCCTGGTCACAACCTCCCCCATCCTCTTCTTCCAGTGCCTCTTTCACCTCTCCCCGATACCTGCCTCTTTTGTCTCCATCCAGAAATGGGAATTTCTCTAATAAGCATTAAAAAAACATGTCATATCAAGTTTCAGTAAGACTAAGCACCTCCCCTCATACTGGCTCACAGAGACTGAACCGACAACCAGGGGGTCTGCATGGGACTTACCCAGGCACTGTGCATATATGTTACAATTGTCTAGCTTTGTCTTCTTTTAGGACTCCTAACAGTGGGAACAGGGACTGTCTCTGACTTTTTCACTGGCTTTTGAAACCCTACTCCCCATTCTGGGTCTTTTTGCCCAGAAAGTTTTACTTTTTGCGTTCATCCCACAGACAGCCCCTACAGCAGTCTATTAACAGCACTACGTAATATGTACTCCTCTGTAGATGCACCCTAAATGTTTATTTCTATACCCAAATTTGCTGTCAAATATCCATTTTCCACGTTCAGCAAGAAAATGTTGATAAGTAGCCAAGTCGCAATTCTTTGAGAGAACTGACTTTCTATAACCTTTGGAGGAGGGCTCTATTTGGGGCATGAACTGAATCACAATTGGAAGAGACTTGTTTCCTGATTTAAAAAGAGAGAAATCATTATTTCAGCTTGAAATGATGGGTTTTTTGGTTCTTATTTTAGTTGAATAGTTACATGTGCTGTGTGACATCTTCTTTTCAGATAGGAAGTGAATGTGAAAAGGGAGACAACTGACAAAATTCTTCGTCCAGTTTGATAAATGTGCCCTGCATATGCACTTGCTTAAACTTCAAGAGAACCAAATTTACTACAGGTTTGGATTTCAAGTGTTTTGCTTGATTTTAAAAATTCAAGCAGACTGAAGTTTTGAGCTTGGATGTTACTCATGCCTACCCTAGTCTGCATCTATTTACCTAGAAGACATAGAAAATTGCTCTTCATCGTTTTTATGAGAGATTATTTGACCACAGGCAGCTGGGTGCTTGTTTGTCACGGAGGCATTTCAACATTTTCATCTTAGCATAAAATAGATGAGATAAACTAAGAGGTTTATGTTTATATTCCAGAGGAACATACACAGATATTCTGATATCCAGGAACTCCGTCTTTCTCTTTGAGAGAGACTTGGAAAGGCTCTCCTAAGAAGGTCAAAGTCCCAGTGCTTTTGGCTGGTCTCCTGTTCACTGAGACGGATCTCTGTGTACTCAAGGACTTGCTTACTAACCTTCTGCAAAACAAGAACTGTGAGTCAGTGGACCGGATGCTGGTTTCCATTTCATCCTTCCCAGCTACGGCTGCTCACTGTTTCAGAAGACAGTACACCCACCAGAAAAGAGACGAGAAGCTTGCATCTTTATTAATAAAAGCCGAGTTTTAATTATCAGTCGTTGATCGGGTGACAAAAACTAAGTCCAACCTTGTGGCTTGTTCTACAAGATACGGTTGAATTTTAGAGTTAACAGAGGAGAGTTTGCTTATTAATATGTGTAACCTTGATTTAGTACCAGCTGCCTGACAGCTGTAAATTCTTCGTTAATTCTTGAGATCATGTCTTGAAGTATGTCTTACTGTCCTTATTTCACAGATGAAGGAAGTGAAGTTTGTTTATGTTAGCCCATTCAAAGTCCCAATATGACCAAATGGCAGGGACAGAACTCAGTCTGAAGGTGTTTAACTTTGAAGTTGGCTAACCCCATATATTGTTTTCCCTCAAATTATTGTTTATGTGTTTAAAAAAGTGAAGTTAATGGTATCTAACCTCCAAAATTGAAAGAAAAGTTAAAGTTAACATATATATATTACATATTATATATATTAATATTTTTATTATTGTTAAATACATCCAACCACTCACTGAAGGAAAAAAAGAGACAACCTGTTATGTGCCTTTCATGTCCTTAGTGCTAAGGAGCATAGTGATCAACAGTAGTGGGGGGGTCTTTGATGTTTTGAAACATCCAGGCTCTGTGTCCTGTTAACCTGTGCTGCTGTCTGTCATCTCACTGTTGTGGTCAGGGTGGAGCAACGTGGTGTAGGAGGGCCTTCTGTCTTTGTGTTGCTTTCATTGATTAATAAAGAAACTGCTTTGGGCCCTTGATAGGACAGAACTTAGGTAGACAGAGAAAATTAAAGGGAATGCTGGGAGAAAGAAGGCAGAGTCGGAGATATGCCATGGATCCACCAGAGACAGACGCTGGGAATTTTACCCGGTAAGCCACTGTCCTGTGGCGATACACAGAGTAATAGAAATGGGTTAAATTAAGAGGTAAGAATTAGCCAATAAGAAACTAGAGCTAATGGACCAAGCAGTGATTTATTAATACAGTTTTTGTGTGGTTATTTCAGGGCTAAGCTAGCCAGGCGGCTGGGACAAACAAGTGGCCTCTCCTAGCAACAGAAAAGGGTGTATTAGTTTGCTATAGCCGCTGTGACAAGCAGTTATGAGACAGAGCTGCTTAAAATGGTAGGGCTTTGATGTCCCTATTCTAGATGCTTGATGCTTGTGCAAGTTCCTTTGGTTTTTTTAAAAAATATTTCTAATTTTTTAAAATTATAGTATAATTACATTATTTTCCTCTTTCCAAATCCAAAAAAACCTGCCCTTGCTCTCTTTAAAGCTCATGACTTTTTTCTTTAACTGTTGCACACCACACACACACACATGAGACAGAGACACACACAGAGAGAATAAGAAACCAAGAGCTGTGTGACCAAGACCAAACATAACAGCAAATATTAACGTTGTCAAATGCCCTTTTCATTAGTCCTATGGGACTGAATTGCTAGCAGTTTAATTATCCAGTTCTTCTCTTTCTACTAGAAAACCTTGGACCCTGTGAGAAAGTTGTTATGTCCATGTGTTGCTTCACCGTGGCTCTCCCTGTAGATCTCTGTGACTAAGACATCTGAGCTTATGCTCATTGTCTCCACTGATGGAGTTTCATAGTCCTGTGTCTCCAGACAAGCTGATCAGTGATAGGTATGCAGGTGGGATGAGGATGATGGTGATGATGATGATGATGATGATGATTGTTGTTGTTTTGGTTTTAGCTTGACCAGAATCTTGATTATGATGTCATAGACTTGGAAGGACCATTTTCAGCACAGCATGTGGAGAACTCCGACTCTGTGCACAGTGGGAGAGAGTAAAGAAATGCACCGTTAGAGCAGACACAAGAGGGTCTAGCAGCATTTCACTGTGTCCTAGATGGCACCCCTTTAAAATGGGACTCTGATTTCCATCTGACTGTTGCATTTATTTTGTGTTTCAGTGCAGTTATTTTTTTTTTTAATTTTCTCTTTCTGCTTTATGGCATGCCTTTGGGACCTCTGTATGTCTATATTCCTCTTATGATTTGCCCATCTTACTATTGGATGCTTAAAATAATTTCCTCTACAAAAATATTTATTGGTTATGTATTCATTAAAAATCTTAGTAAGAGAATTACATAATACATACTTTGTAGAATTTGAATAGTTAAAATGTGATATATAAAATATTAATTCAAATTTGACAGTTTCTTTAAACTAAAATGGCCTTTGCCAATCATTTACATTTTCAAAAAATATTTACTGAGGTTATTTTAAACCAAAAAATTCTCTAATTATGTGAATAAAAAACCAAAATATTTGTTCCTATAGACTTATGCTTGGTAGAAACAACATAATTTTTATTTGTTTGATAATTTTGGAAAGTAAAGTATTTGAGAAATAGATGAGTCATTTGGTATTGATTAATTTAAGTGTAATTGTTAAAATGAGACATTAAGAGACCTCTCAATAGGAAGAATAGCATGTATTCAGTGGTTGTGAGGTGAACTTTATATTACAGGATAAAACAATCATTTTGTCCAACCATATTCTAAAGAGATTCCCTAAGGGAGGAAATCATTTCCAGTTTCATCAGCACATAGGCAGGTCAACGCTATGGCAGCATGCACAGGGCCTTCTCAGTTTCGAGTCAGATGTGTGTGTGTGGGGGGGTGGGGGGTACATGAACTTCATCCCTAAATAAGGATCTCTCTAACTGAAAACTGCTTGACAGACATGATTTTCCCATGGACTCTCGCTGAGTATGTAAATGGCAATAAAGGGCAGGCCCCATGCCAAGGAGGAGATGGCCTACACAATACAAACTCCAAGGTAGTTTGTATACTTTTCTTTTTTGTCTTACAATGCTTTGTTTGGGTAATTTTTAACCCTATAGACCTTTTGCTTTTACATTATGACTTCTGATTTTGTAATTTTGTTTTTATTTTATTTATTTTTTGTGCTTTTCCATTAAAAAATTTTATATGCCTTTTATTTTCCTGTTTGTTTTCTAAAGAGACAGAGAAAGATTCATGGAGTTAGATGGGTATGGAGGGTGGGGAAAATCTAGGAGATGAGAGAGGGAAAACCATCAACAGAATATAACAAGAAAAACATTTTCAATAAGAAATTTAAAACTGAAACAAAGAGAAAGAAACTTTTGAGAACAGTTTATTTTCAGGGGTGGGAACACAAACAACACAGTAAACATTTGTTGTAAGAAAAGGCAATGGGAAGACCCTAGCCTCCCAGTGTTAACATCAAAATAAGGAATCCTACAGCACCAGTCATACTCACGTGCTTATGGGCAGGACCAGCTGGACTCAGTGGTTACGATAAATAAGTACATAAATGAATGAATAAATAATGCTGGAGGAGGAGGACGTGAAGGTGGGCAGTAGACATGATGAGGGCTCCTGGGATGAATGTGAACAAGGGAGTAAGGGCTGAATATGACCAAGATGCATTGTGCACAAAGTATGAGTTGATCAGAGAATGAATTAAAAAAAAAAATTGAAACTTTAAAAGTCAGGGAAATATTCAAACACTATCAAAGATTCAATTTATTATTTTTTCTAATTTATGAAATCTATCAATTTGTCCTTTCCTTTTGAAGTTTTTTTAAATGTATGTGTTTATTCCATTTGCATTCAAACGCCTGTGGAGAGCAGAAGAAAGTGTCAACTTCCCGGGAACTTGATTTACAGGCGGTTTTGAACTGCCTGGTGTGGACACTGGGAGAGCAACTCAGGTCTCCTGGAAGAAGAGCAAGCCCTCTTAATACCTGAGCTCCATAGCAGCAGCACAGTAAATACTAGGATACTGAGCACTCCCTGCCTTCCTCTCCCTCTCCTACATTCCTCCGTCTCTCCCTCCTTTACCCTCTTTTCTTCCATTTATATTTTTGGCACAGTTCTCTATTGTTTAGCCCTGGATGACCTGGAACCTGACTTCGTAGACCAGGTTGACCTTAGAGTTACGGTGATCTTCAGCTTTGTCATCCTGAGTGCTGGGCTTATAGGCACGAAGCACAAGGTCTATCTTAAGCATGTCTTCCTGTGCATGTGTGCACACGGTGTGTGCGTGCGTGTGTTTCTGAAGACTGAACCCAGGGTCTCATGCTTCCTAGGCAAGTTCTTTACCAATGAGATAAAGTAGGTTTTCAGTTCATTTTTCCTTTTACTTTTTAAGTGTGTTATTTCTCACTTTATCTCTTTGATAATCGAAAATATATTGGAAGTCATTTTCAACTGTCATGGATATTAGTTTATGGTCAGAAATTTAATTTTGTTGTTTGTCTCTCTCAGGGAAGTATATGCATCCAGCTTCCAGAAAATTCCCCAGGACTGCTCTGTGATTGAAGGCTCCAAGGCAATAACACAAAACAGGCCTAGTTGTTGATCCCAAGGGCACCCTGCTCATGACCCCTTGCTGGGCTTTGCATTTTTCATTTTGTTACTTCACAGAGCTCCACTCAATCTAAGGCTGTGATTCCTGACAGGCACCATCTTTCTGAGCGGTTCATGTTGCCTTGCGTGCAGTAAGCTCCAGATTCAACTGCTCTCTGGATTCAGCACAACTTTCAGCTTTTTTGCATTTCTGTTTATGACAAATAGACCGATACGCTTGTCTTTTGTTTGAACGTGAGTGTTTTTAAATCAACTCTCTTTCATGTTTTATCTATCATTATATACTTCCAGGAGAGGCAACATTCAAGAATGAATCTACCATACCATCTTGATTGGAAGTTTCAGAATAGAATTTAATATTGTCTTCTCAGACTTCAGCCAGCAAAAATAAAAGGTATGGACCATTCCTCATAAAATTACATCATATGATTGGATTTCTAAAGTTAAGAACAAAACACAAAAAAAAACATTCTCTGAAATGTCTTTTCCAATCACTTTCACTGAAGTAGCACAAGCCATTTGTATCATTGGGTAGATTCTAAGCAGTTGACCTGGTAGAACCCCAGAGATTAAGACCCTTCAAGAGAGTTCCCAGTACAAGCAAGAAAATGTTTACTTATTTATCCCACTGGAGTTGGCGGACTAAGGATGTTACGAACTAATTCATTTTGTAGCCTTGTCAGAATAATGTGAAGGACTTTAGTGGAAAACGATTGGCTGGGGCAGAATGGAAATTAATTTGTAGGTTCTTCTGCTTTTGGGTCGTTTTTCTGCTCAGCATACTGTGGTTTAGTATATATTTTTTTTTATAAAATGTGATTGTTGGGTACTCTAAGGTGTATACAAAAGCATGAATTATCTTTCTGAGTTAGAATTATTTCAACTTGTAACAATTTGTTGCCGTTGATTAAAACGGTATATTTTATTGAACATACTTTAATACTCAGAAAATACAAATGACACTGATATTAGACCAATTTTTTATTTAGTTGACGCTAAGAATTCACTAAAAGAATTTTACCGTCACGAGGCTAAAATATTCTGAGCATTTGTGATGGTTGTTTTTGCTTGTTAACTTGACTAAATTGAGGGACACATAGCAAATTGGGAAATAGTGCCTCTCCGTGTGCCTGTCAGGGTGTTTCTGTAAACAACTGGAATGCGGAGGTGCTAGTTACTTTCTGCCACTATAAAAAATATTTGAACAGAGCAAAGAGGTAGAAAGAGCTTTTTGGCTCACAAGCTTAAAGTCCATTCCGTGTAACTGTTCTGGGGTTCTGCAGAATATCAGTGAGGACTGAAAGCAGGAGGCTGGGCAAAGCGGCTCAACTCGGGCGGCTTGAGACAAGGGACATTCTGTGAACGTCCTCCCACACTCCTCCCCTTCTCCAAGCAGGCCCCAGCTCAAACATCACCATCAGCTTACCAGACACTCCGCACTCCCCAAACCCAGTTCCTCTCACTGCCCCAGCAGACAGGCTCCCAACACACACGATGTCTATGAGGAGCGCTTTCCATCCAAATTACACCAGGAGGTCAGAAAAAAATTGAACTTACTCTAAACCTGGAGTTGATTCATAGAATGAGATTCAGATAAAACAAAAGATTAGAGAGGGTGTCACTTATGCTGCGTCCACTTGAATCGCCATCTTAAGCAGGCTTTTGTTTTCGTTGCTGTTGCTGCCCTTATGCAGGATTGTAAGATCATCAGACTCCAGCCTCTGTTGTTTTGGTCTTGTGTTAGTGGGAGTTTTCCAGAGGCTCCCAAGTCTCTGTGTTCAGAGAAAGGCTGCAATGGTCCCCCTTACTCAGGGACTTCTTGCTTTCAAGACTGAACAGCTCCTCCTTTCTCCTGCTCTCGTGGCCACAGATACCACCATTGGACTACCCACCCTCTGACCCGAAGAAAGAACGTCTCCTCTTTTCATCTTCTTTCCATGTGCATATTCCTCCAGTCCTCTGGAAGACTGACTAAGAAAGCATGCTGTCAAAAGGCACGGTGTTATAGCTGCAAATTTTTTTAACCATTTTAGTATTTGTTTTTCAGATTTGTAGAGTCATGTAAGTTTCTGTAAGTCTTCACTCATTTTTTTTTTTAAATTTCAAGTTCAGCTTAAGTGCTAATTGTATGATAAGGATTGTGTTTTATATCTGGAATGCAAGACATAATTTTCTTCATTGCTATAACTGCTACACTAGTGGAGGAAATAAAAAAATCAAGTAATTGCAAGAATATTGAACATTAAAACTATTATGGGTATTATAAAGGAAAAGTAGAAAGAGCTCTGAGAAAATTAAATATTAGAGGGAAAATGAGGGCAGAGTTCACTGATAATGCATGTACTTAGTCTGAATGAGACTCTAGGTTCAATTCCCAGTATCACTTTCCGTAAAGAAAAGTTAGAAAAAGAAAGTAAGAAAAGAAGGAAAAGAGAAAAAGAAAATAATGAAGAAAGAATTTTCTGGGGAGAAATTATGACTTGACAATGGAAAGATAAGTCCTGGCCGAAAACAGGATGTGCAAAAATGGTCCTAGGAAAGGGGTTGTGAGTCTTTTGATGTGAAAACAGGCCAATGTTTCTATAGAGTGATGAGCTCAGGCAAGGGCGGTCCAGATTGCAGCTGATAATGGCCTCAGGCAGATTAAGGCTTTTGACCCTGTCCTTATAGATAGAAATGTATTAAAACATGCAAAAGTCATTTTATAAGTAGGCTGATCTTGGATAACTGATGGGCATGACTAGGTGCAAGCAGGTTATGTTTTGGGAACAAATGACCTTCAGGCAAGGAAGGGCAATAGTCTGAATGAGACAGTGTCAATGGATGTGAAAGTAAATGAAACCAAGGAGAATTTGGGAATGAAAATTGACAGGAGATTTGGAAGAAGGCTCTCTGAATTCCTCTTAGTTCTCTGTCTTACATATCTGACCATGTAGGAGTTTTGGGTATTAATATGAATCTGGAGAAGACTTTGGTTCAAGGAGAAGAGAACTTGTCCAAAACAGTCTTGTTAGTTTTGGGGATTTAAAGGTACTTAAAAATGTGATCTATTAGGTGATTGGCAATATAGTGTTGGGCTAGATTTCAAAATTGTGAGTAGCCACAATGTAGAGTTGAAACTGGATTAGATCATCAGGAAAACACAGAGTGACAAAAGGCAAGGTTCAAGCTCCAGATTAGAATCACCAACATCCATGATACACAATGAGTGTATCCAGAAGATTGTGAAATCTACCAAAGGTAAAGGGAAGAACATATGTAGTAGAATGAGGTGAGGGCAACGAATGACTCCAGAACAGTGTGCTTCTCACAGATTGCTCTGAGAGTCTAAAAGTAAAGAAAAACTGAAAAGATATCCTGAATTTGCCAACAGGGAGATCATTTTAATGAGACTGTTTTTGTTGCCATGTAAAAGATGACAAGAAATTACATTAAAAATTTAATTACATTAAAAAAGGTCAAAATCCTTAGTTTTGTTTGACAATAAAGCCTGGGATAAAATTATACCTAAAGAAAGACTTAGGTCACCTGTATAGGAAAGTCTAGTGCATGTTTGAAAGCTGATGCAAAAGACTAATGTTTAGTGGAACTTAGGGACTGTGCTGATTTAGCATGGTAGAGGTTGTAGGTTATTCTATAAGATTCAAGACTTTACCACTCCTGGAGGGTTGGTTAGGTTTCTAGAATCCAGTATGATTTTCCTTTTGATAAGTGTGTCCAGTTACAGAGTGAGAGAAAGATAGATAGATAGATAGATAGATAGATAGATAGATAGATAGATAGATAGATAGATAGAGGTAAACAGGGAGAGGGAGAGAGGGATAAAGGAAGGGAGAAAGTGAGATAGAGGGGGAGGGAGGGAAAGAGAGAGATAAGACGGGAGGGAGGGAGGGAGGGAGAGAGAGCTACTAGTTACCACCAAGGCACTCATACCATTACTATACTCTCGGTATATTGCGGCCTGCTGGTCATTGATGTATTTTTTTAGGCAACATAGCTGGGTAGGATATTGGTTGCTTCCCTCCTTTGGAAGCTTGCATGGTCCTTTCTGGTACCAGGATGAAGACATTCAGGTCTTTTCCATTCTAGGGGTTTCTGAGCCCTGTGTCTGTAGTGTGTGGTGTCTTTGTCATTAGGGCTCAACTTTCTAACTCTTGTGAGGCAACCAAGAGCAACAGCAACAGTTTATAAGGTCTTGGGAGTCTCTTGAACAACCCTGACCAACAACTCAAAGGAGGTATTCTCATGCTTGGTATTAGCTGCTTTGCTAGATAGTCTATGGCTCTTGAAGGTAGCATTATTATCCCATATGCAAACATTTTATTTAAGTTATGTATGTATATACTGACCTGCATGCATTATTAATATTTCAGGTAATATGATTAGCCTGATTTCTTATGAATTTTTCAGACATTCTTACTGTTATTTTACCCTCTTCCACCCTTTTGTATAATATTCCCCTTTCCTCCTTAATTAAAACTCTTCCATTTTCCTGTTTCCCCCACTAGATCACTTATACCCTGCTATTCACCTCTATATTTATCTACCCTCCCCACAAAGGTTCCCTTTAGTTTTCTGACATCTGAAGTCACTCCAGGATATACAGTCACATTAGAATGTTGGAAACTAGGAACCTCAGATGAGAGAAAACATGATTTTTGTTTTCTGGGTCTAGGTTACACCATTCAATATGATAAACTTTTCTCTGCAACAGACCATAACAGAAAGCCACAGCCAATTAAAACGCAAAGTTGTGGTACCCTGTCCCAAATGGAACATCTTGAATACAACTCCTGCATTTAAGGTTAATGGGTCATTGCTGAAAAAAGAGTGGAAAAAGTGTAAGAGCCCAAGGAACATGACATGACTGTGAGATTGTATATTCAAGAAACGTCAGAAACTATACCCATGACGTCTCCCCAACATGGCTGCCTAAAGATGACGTGAACAAAGAAGACACCAATAGACATGAAGGTGGAAGAGGGAAGGCTCACAAGACCTCTAGCCTAGACAAGGAGCAAAAGGCCATCAAGAAATGTGAGGAATGGGAAGAATCATTTTCCTTAGGGAACAAATGTGAATTGGTTATCCAATACCAAATGGTCAGCCCTGAAACCATGTATACATGTAACCCTATATGTTACTAAGGACTAAGCAGGTAATAATTATGTTTTCAGGAGTGTGTGTGTGTGTGTGTGTGTGTGTGTGTGTGTGTGTCTGTTAACAGCAATTAAAGTAAAACAGGCTGTGGTTTTTAGAGAAAGCTAGGTGAGGGTACATGGGAGGGTTGGGAGATGAAAGTGAAAAGTAAAACCACCTTTTAAAAAAGAAGTAATGAAAATATTAGAGAAGGATTGATCTAGTGACTATATAAATACTTAGTGTCTGCATTGGATGAATTATAAATTTGTCAGGTAATCAGTAGGAATGAGTACTTAGCTGTCTATGGTACAGCATAGTTTGAAAATGCTCCATTTACAATCTGATTTTATTCTGAGTCATGTTGGTATTCATACTGTTTAAAAACTTCTGTAGATGGGCCATTGCTGTCCTCTTCCAACACCAGGTGTCCTGTGTCCACAAAGTATCTAAAAACAAAAGCATTCAGTAAGAACTTTTAGAAGAATAATTAAATATTCATCAACTATCTGAGAGCATGAAATCCCTTAGTGATTTAGTTCCTGACTAATTTTAAGCAGTTATTAGGGGTAATGTTGAGTCTGACTGAATTTCTACTTTACACTTTAGATTGCCAGCAATAAAATTAATTTAAAGCTCAGATCAATTGAGTATTTCGTAGTTACATTTTGTAGGGAATATTTTTATGCTTTTTGGAGCAAAGATTTTTAAACTAACCTAGCAACCACTTTGTACTAGAGAACTTCTTACTTCATGGGTAATTAACTTGTTGTCACCATTACAGAGGCAAACAGAGGGCTCATCATTCTTTTGCAAATATGAAAATCAGTGAGTGCATACACTTCAGATTTTAGTGAAGTTCATTAAAACTTTAGCTCATGCAATATAAGCAAACTAAAAAACCTGTTGAAGGTAACATCTAGTGTAACAAGATTTAGATATTTTCTAGAAGAGCCACAAGAGCCATTCATATAACATGAGTTAGCTGAGTAAAATGTGTTTTCATTTTTGACTGTAGAGAGTGAGTTTGGGAAACAGGATGAAGAAAGCATTGGTGAACTTTTAGTCATCTGTACAGTGTTTACATTCCCTATCTAAAGTACATAGTCAAACTCAAATTACCAAATAAGTAGCAATCTGTTAAAAAAGAGTTTATGATTTAAGTACATATTTAAACTAAATTAGCCAAAGTAATTTATGTTATTTATATTATGTTTAACAATAGTATGAATGCAAATAAAATATATGACTAAAGCATGAAATTTACATTATATCTTTCAAACACAGAGCTAAAAGTCAATCGAAATAATGTGAGAAATTTGTAAACAGGATAGTAAGGCATGTTGTGTTGTTCTGAATGTCAAACATTAGAAGTGAAGCAGAAAGCACAACATATATTCAAAGGACCTGGCAGAGACCCATGCAGGCTCCATGATTGTTGCTTCAGTCTCTGTGAGTGCCTATGACGCCTGCTTAGTTGACTCTGTGGGACGTGTTATTCTGGTGTCCTTGACCTCTCTGGCTCTTAAAAATTGTTATCTTATTGTCGTCTAACCTGACCTTAGTTTAAAATCTTGAATTGTGAAGATGTGGCCACACTACTTTTACACTCTTTCATTCTTCACTCTTGTGACTTCTAAGTGTCATTCTCATTTTCAACAATTTGCTCTTGTTGTTTGGTTTTACTTGTTTTTGGAAGCTTGACATTTTGTCCGTAGTCTCTGCAATTTTAAAATAATGCATTACTCTTCTTAGATAGTCAATGTGCCTGTGACTGATTGATTATTTAGGCTTGTGTACCTTTGTTTCTCATAGATTTTCCTCTTTTCCTCCTATCTGTTGGGAAACTTTGGAAAGTTTATTGCTTATATACTAACAAAGAAAAGAGACTGATAAATTAACATAGACAGATGTTTCTAAGAGTCATCTAAGATGATGACTTTTAATAGATACTAATAAATATTAATATTAATAGATATTAATAGATATGATGAAAATTATGATGTAGGTCAAGAGGATAATCTTGCATTAAAATCATGCAGAAGTATATAAAATATATACATCTCATTTTTTTTAAAGACAAGTTTTTGGGAAAGATCTTACAACTGACAAACTGTAGCAGGTTTTTTCTTGGGCTATCAGCCAGTTCCCAAATCATGACATGGAGATACTTATCTTTAGCTATGAATGCTTGACCTTATTTTTTGCTTGTCCTAACTAGCATTTTTAACTTATTTTAACCTGTTTCTTTTCATCTACATTTTGCTTTGAGGGTTTTTCATTTTCTTTCCTTCTGTATGTCCTATTTTCACTGCTTCCTTCATGTCAGTCTGGCTGGAGGCTTCCATGTAGGATGGCGCTGGGCGTTTCCCTCTCCTTCTCCCTCATTCGCTTCTCTCTTCATTCTCTGTTCTCCTCCTGAGACTAGACTCCTCTTCTTACTTATTCTTTCTGCCCATCAACTCTATCTATCTACTGCCTACTAATTGGCCATTTAGCTTTCTATTAGACCAGTCAAGTATCTTAGGCAGGCAAAGTAAAACAGCAACACATATTTACATAATCAAATACATGCAGCATAAACAAATGCAACATACATTTACACAGTTAAAGTAATATTCTATAGCAATAAACACGTTCAGCAAAGTAGCTGGATACAAAGTTAACTCACAAAAATTAGTACCCTCTGATATACAAACAGCAAATGTAATGATAAAGAAATCATGGAAACAATGACTTCCATGATAGCATCAAATAATATAAAATATCTTGGGGTAACTTTACCTATGCAAGTAAAAGTCTTGCATGATAAAAACTTCAAGTCTTTGAAGAAAGAAACTGGACAGGATAGCATATATAGAAACATCTTTCATGTACATGGATAATTAAGATTAAAATAACAAAATTACCCATTTACCAAAAGCAATCTACAGATTCCCACACAATTTTTCATAGATAGTGAAAGGATAATTATCAGCTTTATGTGAATAGATGAACAAAAGCACAGTCTAGCTAAAACAATCCTGAACAATACACGAACCATTCCCTATTTTATTACAAGGTTATAATAATAAAACAGCATGGTACTGGCATGAAAACAGACATGTTGATCAACGTATTCAATTCAAAGAGTCAGACATAAATACACACACACATTGAAACCTGATCTTTGACAAAGAAGCAGGAAACACTGGAAAAATGACAGCATCTTCAAGAAATATGCTGGTCAACTGGATGTCTGCATGTAGAAGAATCCAAAGAGATCCATACTTATTATCCTGCACAAAAGTCAAGTATAGTGAATCATAGATCTCAACATAAAATCAGACACACTGAAACAGACGGGTGAGAAAGTAGAGAATAGCCGTCAACTCATTGGCACAGGAGAAGATTTTATGAACAGAACACTGTTAGCACAGGAACAAAGATCAATAATTAATAGTTAGGAACTCATAAAACTGAAAAACTTTTGTAAGGCAAGGACACTGTCAATTGAACAAAGCAGAAGCTTACAGAATGGGAGAAGATTTTTACCATCTCCATATCAGATAGAGGAACTATACACAAAATACATAAAAATATTCAAGAAACTAGATATCACAAAACTAAAAAGCCAGTTAAAAATGGGGTACAGATCTATAATAAAATTCTCAGTAGAGGAAGAAAATGGCTGAGAAACAATGAAATGTTCAACGTCCTTGGTTACCAGGGGAATGAAAATCAAAGCTACTTTGAAATTCCATCTTCTACCTGTCAGAGTGACTAAGATCCACACAAGTGGCAGTTCATGCTAGTGGTGATATGGAAAAAGGGAAAAACTCATCCAAATTTGGAGGGGAGTTCAAACTTGTACAGCCACTGTGGAAATTAGTATGGTGGTTCCTCAGAATATTCAGAATGTATCTACCTCATGATCCAGCTATATACCACTCTTGAAAATATACCCAGAAGATATTTCAACCTACTACCAGGATATTTACTCATATGTGTTAACTGATGCTCTGTAGAAGCACAAACTGGAAACAACCTAGAAGTCCCTCAACAGAAGAATGGATAAAGAAAATGTGGTACATTTACACAATGGGGTACTACTCAGCTATTTAAAAGGTGACATCAAGAAATTTTGCAGGATCATAAAGTGAAAAGAAATATAAAAGGCAACAAATGCTGGTGAGGATGTCAGAGGAAACTTTATCTTTTCTTTTGGAAGTTTGGAAATCAATCAGTCTAGTTCTCAAAAACTGTGGCAGCATGGGGACCATGGGAGAGGATTGAAGGGGAGGGGAAAGGAAGGGATGGGAGCAGAAAAAAAATGTACATCTCAATAAAATCAATAAAATCTCAATTAAAAATGTGGCAGCAGTAGTAGTACATTACTCAGCTACAACACTCCTTATCCTATTCATATCCTATATCTGATATACACAGATATGTGCACATCCATGCTTTCTGCTGTTCTGTTTGCAAAACTACAGGAATTAACCAACTCTACGTGTCCCTCAACTGATGAATAATGAGAACATGGTAGTTACTCAGTAGGATTTTAGTCAGGTTTAGAGAAAAATGAAATCATGAAAATTCCAGGTAAATAGAAGGAACTGGAAAAATTATAGTGCATGAGGTAACTCAGTCTCAGAAGGGAAAATGGCTTCCCAATTTATTTTCCATGCTTTAGATCTGTAGCTTTCTGTATGCAACATGAGACGGTTTGGGAAGCCAGAGAACTGTGAAGCAAGTATTGCAGGTGGTGCCTTAAAGGAAGTGAAGAACAGAATACAAGTAGAATAAAAGGAAGAAGAGGATATTGGGTTGAAAAAGTTCAGGCAGGGAGTAGAGTCAAGGTATGGAGGAGATCAGCAAGGTGGGCAAAGGTTGACCAAGACAAGCCAGTACAGAAAGACCTTATATAAACCTACTCTCTTGTTTTTTTTTTGTTGTTGTTTACTGATTATTTAATTGAAACAAAATAATATAACATCCTCCCCTTCAGTCTTTCCTGATTTCCCTGCTTGAAATTCTCTCATGTATCCCCCACTCTCAAGAGATAGTCAATTTTTCTTTGATTATTGCTACGCAGATACACACATGCACTTTACTGAATCTGCTTTTGTTGTGCATATATAAAATATTTCAGAGATGACCACTCTGCGTTATATAAGCAATAAGGAAACTCATCCCTGAAGGAGACTTATTATCCCCCCAGCAGAAATTAGTGGCCTATGGTTCTTTGTCTAGAGTGGGACCCCATGAAGAATTTACCCTTTGATGTTTACGTGTCCATTGATATTACCATTGTTCCCACCGTGTTTATTCTGTCCTGTCTAGGGGCAACTGCTTCACAGAGGACTTACTGGTATTTTGTTGTTTTCAATCTTTTGGCCCTCTCTTCTGTGATGTTCCTTGAACCATACATGTAGGAGCTTTGATATAGATGCATATGTTGAAGCCGGGCTTCACATGATCAATTGGTCCCTGCATTGTGTCCAGTTGTGGTTTTCTGAGATGGTCTCCATTTAGTATGAAGAGAGCCTATTTTGATGACACAAGGTGGCTAGACTTATCTGTGGGAAAGATTTGGACTGTAATAAGGGATTCTGCTGGTCTGGCAAAGTGGCTGTGTAGATTTTTTTTTTAAGGTTAATGACCTTACTAGTTTGGGGAAGCCGCTTATGAAATTTACTATCTTGTAACCCAATTTAAGAATATAATTTAAAAATGAATTAGAAGGAAGATACTCTGATTGACTGAAAAATATCACTCCTAGAAGCCTCTTTCTACTAAACAAAAATCCCAGGACCAAATGTGGTCTACGCCCCATCATTGGTCAGGGTGTCCCCAGAGACCCTTACAGGACAGCTTGTTTTCTTCCTCTTGGTTGCCCACCAGAACCATCTAATAAGACCATATTGCTAAAAATACCAAGCATCTTGCTTACAGATACAGAGGAATCATGGGAAGTGAGCTGAAATTTCCTCCCTGATGGCTAGCTTTCTATGTTGGTACTAAGCAACTTACCTGGGAGAGACCACATCAATGGGCTTCTTTAGCTGTGCACTATATGAACTTTAATACCAACCAGGAGCAAGATGTGGTCCCTTGTGCAAAAGTGTTATGCCTGTTGTGACGGTAAACACACTCTGCTTAGATCTGAGCTCTTCTGCCTAAGAGGGAAAGGATACTAAACTGATACTAGAAACTCAGTAAAAACACATAGCTGAGAAAGTCATAGGCATTAGGGCCAATACACTACTATTGTTCAGTTAAACTGACATGATGTCAAGATGCCATCTTTTATTTTTTATCTATCAATCATCTATCTATCTATCTATCTATCTATCTATCTATCTATCTATCTATCTATCTATCTTGTTTTGGTATTTCAGAACAAGGTTTCTCAGTGTAGCCCCAGCTGTCCTAGAACTTTCTCTGTAGACCAGACAGGCTTCAAACTCAGAGAGATTCACCTGCTTCTGCCTCCCAATTGCTGGGATTAAAAGCCTGCACCATCACCACTCAGCCTCAACCTGTCTTCTTAATAGTTGTTTGTATCCATAGAAAAATGCTACTAGTATCCTTAAACAAAGAAACCTTTCTCTGAAATGAATGGTGGTGAATACAGAGACTCATAACTGCTCAGAGTGATGAGAATAAGTGATATCTGGGTATTCAGCCTTAAGCAGGACATATCAATCACCTTATGGCTCAAGGAATACTGTGGAAATGTGGGTACGCACAGAAAGAATAGAATAGCCTGAAGATAAGGAGAAAGGCTGTGAAATATCATTTGTGCATGACACTGCTATTGCAATTGGGAACTCATAGCAGCATGGTTAGCTGAACTTAGTCTACACAAGATTGATGCTGTCAATAACCAGTCAAGGAGAGGGAAGGTCGTCACAGGACCCTAACCTTTCTTCTGAACTATTGACTACTGATAGATTGTGGAAAGGGAGAGTGAGCCTACCGAATTCCCATGGAGAGTCCCAAACTTATGGTGACCATGACTGGCTAAACCAACTGAATCACAAAATAAAACAAAACTATGAATTGAGGAAGAGTTTCATAGAAAGGATGGGGAATTGACAATATGGGAGGAAAATAGTGAGGGTGGGGTGGTGAGAGGAGTTAGGATGTGTTACATACATGTAAGAAATTGTCAAAGAAAAGTGTAATTAATAGAATGATGAAAATTGGTGTATGGAAAACTGACTGATTTGTGCAAGTTGATTTTGTACCCTGCCACTTTGTATACATACAAATCACATTATATGGACATAGTAGATTGTATTTATATATTTATATATAAATATTTAGGTGGGGTGGCTTACTTACAGTTTCAGGTCAGTCCATTATCATCATGATGGGAAACATGGCAGCATGTAGGCAAATGTGGTGCTTGAGCTGAGAGTATTACATGGTGGAGGCAACAGGAAGTCAATTGACACAGTGGGTAGTATCCTGAGCATAAGAAACTTCAAAGCTGTGGTGCCTGTACCGCCTGGAACTGTGGTTGGGCAAGGGCCTGGGGTTTACAGAACCCACAGAGACACGGGTCACTCTTGAAGCAAGAATGCCAATTTTACTATGTTCCAAGGTAGCTTATACAGTGCTCTCCTTGACTAGTGGCCAAACCCAGCTCTCAGGATTTACTACTGCAAACCCACCAGAAACCACTACTGAGCTTGGAGGAAGCCTGCTTACTTGGGCAAGCATTAGTTGCTTAGTAGCGATATTAAATTGCTGCTGCTGTTGCCGATGATGTTGGAAAGGCAGAGCAATAGGAACCTTCCAACTATGAGTGTTCTTAGGGCAACTGTCCCAGACCATCCTTTCAGCAAGCCTAGGCAATAAAGCATGCCATTAGTTAGAGAATCTATGGAAGCCGGAGGAACAGGAGTCACATTAATATTAAGAATCTCTCTGACAAGCGACACAGTAAAATTAAGAAATTGTGTGTTCTATGGTCCCTTAAGATAAGAATTCAACTGACTGACAGTAGCAGTAAAGTTCTTGACTGGCCTGGGCATGACACAAAATATGACAGAAGGACAGGAGGAAGGGGAGCAACTAACCATATGAAAATCCCATAAGAAATCTAACTGCTCTTGTAAAAGGGCGGGCTGTAGGTTAAGTTGCAAAATGCCCTGGCGAATACGCTCATTAAGGGAATATTGGGTCTGTACGGCAGTGGCGACTTGTCTGGCTAAGGAATCAACAGTGCTAGCCACAGCAGCAGTCTGGCTAATGGCAATTCCTGTTGCCATAGCGGAGGCCACAGCAGTGACAATAGCCGCCACTACAGCCGCAGTGATCCCAAAGTCTCAGTGGGGACGGCTCTGCACCAGCTGATTCGCTGGGATAGGTACCAAGCCTGGAACCTGGTCCACAGCGGCAGTCGTCTCATTCACCCAACAGCTGCTTAAATGACATGAAACTTGGGAGCAGTTAAGGGCAGAATCATTCAAGGTGTGGTTAGTTAAAGAAAGATGGCCCTGACATATAGACAGCTACATGAAAAGTCTTATTTTGTCTCTGGCTTATCATCACAGATATTTGTGGCATTCCATTTTGCTATGTCAAAATGTCAGGATTCAACAAGGTAGAATCCTGCACGTCCAACAGACACGAGGCCCACAAAGGTACCATTGCCTTTTTTTTTTTTTTTTTTTTTTTTTTGAACTCTTGCTTTTCTACGTCCTCCTCACCAGCTGGAGTCGCGGTTGTAAAAGGGGTTCTTTGTCCTAGAGCAAGTTAAGAGAATAGACTCAACCCCGAGAGATGATTCAGAATCGCTACCATTCTGAGCCTCATGACAGTACTTGTTGGCATTTTCAATAAGAAGCTAGTTGTTTGATAACCGGCATGGCCGCATCAACATCAGGGAAAATCCTACCTGTTAAGTCTAAGAGTCGATTCACAAAATCTGAATAAGGCTCAGACAGCCCCTGCAGCACCTTAGATTTGGATCCCTTGCAGCAGCATTCCTTCTGGCCATCTCCACACAATTTTCTTGATAATAGTCAGAGTTTATGCCAGCAACATAGCCCAGGAAGCTGCTGTTTCAAAAACGCTCATTTTTTTTCCTCTACCACTGAATAAGCTGTTTTACTTTTAATCCAAGTACCCCATTTTTTCAGTAGTACCTGCAATTTCTTTATGAGAGCAGATTTGGAAGAATCTGTCCCCATGCTTACAAGTCACCCTCTCACCTTCTTTTTGTTCCTTACCTGCTGGCCAACCTTCTGGAGGGTGTCCCTCAGAAGTGTCCCTAGTTCCGGATTCCAGCCGCACCTCCACCTGTGGCGCCTGCACCCCCTGGAACTGCGGTTGGGCAAGGGCCTGGGGAGAAAAGAACCCGCAGAGACAGGGGTCGCTCTTGAAGCAAGAATGCCAATTTTATTGTATTCCAAGGTAGCTTATACAGTGCTCTCCGTGACTAGTGGCCACACCCTAACTCTCAGGATTTTCTACTGTAAATCCACCAGGAACCACTTCCTTGTTGTTAGGTACTCATGAGGGTTTTGTGCTCAGAGCTGCTGCAAGCATAGAAGAACAAGATGTTCACTCCAGCAGGCAAAAAGTCATAGCAAGTTCAGGGTCTGAGGGTCTGCAGCTCCCAACAGAAAGCTGTCTCCAGAGTGAGATACTTCTTTCAATAAGGGTACACTTACTCCAACAAAACCATACCTCCTAATAGTGCCACTCCCTACGAGGGTCAGTTACATCCAAATTACCACATTTCACTCTCTGGCCCCCATAAACTTGTAACAATATCTTAATACAAAATACATTTATTCCAATTTCAAAAGTCCCGATAGTCTATCATAGTCTCAACAATGTTTAAAAGTTCAAAGACCCTTCTGAGATTCATGTAGTCTCTTAATTGTAATTCCCTGCAATTTCAAAATAAAAAATAAGATCACATACTTCCAATCTATAATGACACAGGATATACATTATAATTCCAAAATGTAGGAAAGGGAGCATAGTGAGGAAATATTAGACAACAGGACCAAAAAACAAACTCCAAACTCCAAACTCGGCTTCTTTGTCTCTGATGTCAAGACATTCTTCAGATCTCCAACTCCCTTTAGCTTTGTTGACTGCAACACACTTCTTTCTCTTGGGCTGGTTCTACTCCCTGTTAGCAGCCTTTTTTGACAGGTATCCCACAATTTGAACATCTTGGGTTGTCCAAGGCATTCCAGGTTTCAACTTTACAACTTCATGCAATGACCTTTCTACTAGGCTTCCGATCAGAGGCACCCCTGACACATGTCTGTTCTCAGCGACTTTGTTCCCTAACTACTTTCTCCTATCCTTAACTCTAAAGCCAGATTCACATGACTGACGCTGCTAAGTTCTGCTGCTTGCTAGGTCTGGAACATGCCCTCCCACCACCTCATTTCATTACATCTTCACAAATTTTATGTCTTTCACTGCCTAAGCTTGGTTACCTTGAAACTGGATCTTCAGAGTAGGCTGGCCTCAAACTCAGAGATCTGACAGCTTTCAGCTCTGGAGAGCTAGGATTGAAGGTGTGCACTTCAACACACCAAACTCTACCCTAAGCTTTTCTTTAATTGTTTTCCACAAGTTTGAAGCTTATCTGGGTGGGATCTTGCCCTGAAGTCACAAATCCCTTTATTCAATTTCTTTTTTTTATTATGAGAAAGTAATTTTATTAAATTATAAAAGTTTCCATTTCCGCCCCTCCTCCCAACACTCTCCCACTCCCCCCACTCCCTCTCCTCCTCCCTCTCCATCCCTAAGAGCAGTCAGGGTTTCCTGCCCTGTGGGAAGTTCAAGTTCCTCCCCCCTCCCTCCAGGTCCAGGAAGGTGACTGTCCAGACAGACTGGATCCGCAAAATCCAGTATATGCAGAGGAATCAAGTCCCAGTGTCATTGTCAATGGCTTTTCAGAAAGACTCCGGGCCAGCCACATTCAGAGAATCTGGCCACATTCAGAGAATCTGGTTGGATCGCGTCCTCGTTCAGTCCCAGTCCAACTGACCTTGGTAAACTCTCATTAGATCAGTCCCCTTGTATCAGTGGGTGATCGCATCCCTCGCAGTCCTTATTTCCTTTTTCATTTTCATCCTCCTTCTGCTCCTCATTTGGACCTTGGGGGGCTCAGTCCGGTGCTCCAATGTGGGTCTCCGTCTGTATTGCCATCCATCGTCGGATGAAGGTTCCCTCTGGTCTTGCCTTCTTTGCTCACGTTCTCTTTCCTTCTGCTTCTCGTTTGGACCTAGGGAGTTAAGTTCAGTGTTCCAATGTGGGTCTCTGTCTCTATCTCCATCCATTGCCAGATGAAGGTTCTGGGACTCTTGTCTATTTCCAATCTCCAGGAGGATAGCTAAATGATTTTCATCAGGTTCACCTTCTTATTTAGCTTCTCTAGGATCACGAATAATAGGCTCAAAGACCTTTAATTATGGTTAGAATCCACTTATGAGTGAATACATACCATATTCCTCTTTTTGGGTCTGGCTTACCTCACTCAGTAAAGCGTTTTCTATTTCCATCCATTTGCATGCAAAATTCAAGATGTCATTGTTTTTTACCACTGAGTAAAACTCTAATGTGTATATGTTCCACACCTTCTTTAACCATTCTTCTATTGAGGGGCACCTAGGTTGTTTCCATGTTCTGGCTATTACAAATAGTGCTGCTATGAACATAGTTGAACAAATGCTTTTGTAGTATGATAGGGTATCTCTTGGGTATATTCCCAAGAGTGGAATTGCTGGGTCCTGAGGGAGGTTGACACCCAGTTTCCTGAGAAACCACCACACTGATTTCCACAGTGGCTGCACAAGTTTGCATTCCCACCAACAATGGATGAGTGTTCCCCTCATTCCACATCCTCTCCAACATAGGCTATCATTGGTGTTTTTGAGTTTGGCTATTCTGACAGGTGTAAGATGATATCTCAAAGTTGTTTTGATTTGCATTTCCCTGATCGCTAAGAAGGTTGAGCATGACCTTAAGTGACTTTTGGCCATTCGAAGTTCATCTGTTGTGAATTCTCTGTTCAGTTCAGTAGCCCATTTTTTAATTGGGTTTATTAGAGTTTTAGTGTCTAGTTTCTTGAGTTCTTTGTATATTTTGGAGATCAGACCTTTGTCTGATGAGGGGTTTGTGAAGATCTTTTCCCAGTCCGAAGGTAGCCTTTTTGTCTTACTGACAGTGTCCTTTGCTTTACAGAGCTTCTCAGTTTCAGTAGGTCCCATTTATTCATTGTTTCTCTTATTGTCTGCGTTCCTGGGGTTCTGCTTAGGAAGTGGTCTCCTGTGCCTATATCTTGTAGACTACTTCCGACTTTCTCTTCTATCAGGTTCAAAGTGGACGGATTAATGTTGATGTCTTTAATCCATTTGGACCTGAGTTTTGTGCATGGTGATAAATATGGATCTATTTTCATTCTTCTACAGGTTGACATCCAGTTATGCCAGCACCATTTGTTAAAGATGCTTTCCTTCTTCCATTGTATACCTTTAGCTCCGTTGTCAAATATCAGGTGTTCATAAGTTTGTGGGTTAATACCCGGGTCTTCTATTTGATTCCATAGGTCGATTTTTCTATTCTTATGGCAATACCAAGCTGTTTTCAATACTGTTGCTCTGTAATAGAGTTTGAAGTCCGGGATGGTAATGCCTCCAAAAGTTCCTTTATTGTATAAGATTGTTTTGGCTGTCTTGGGTTTTTTGTTTTTCCATATAAACTTGATTATTATTCTCTCAAGGTCTGTGAAGAAGTTTGATGGGATTTTGACGGGAATTGCATTGAATCTATAGATTGCTTTTGGTAAAATTGCCATTTTTACTATGTTGATTCTCCCAATCTAAGAGCAGGGGAGGTCTTTCCATTTTCTGGTATCCTCCTCAATTTCTTTCTTCAAAGACTTAAAGTTCTTGTCAAATAGGTCTTTCACTTCCTTAATTAGAGTTACCCCAAGATATTTTATGCTATTTGTGGCTATCATGATAGGTGATGTTTCTCTGATTTCCCTCTCTGCTTCTTTATCCTTTGTGTATAGGAGGGCAACCGATATTTTGGAGTTGATCTTGTATCCTGCCACATTACTAAAGGTATTTATCAGCTGTAGGAGTTCTTTGGTAGAGTTTTTGGGGTCGCTTATGTACACTATCATATCATTTGCAAATAACGAAAGTTTAACTTCATCCTTTCCAATTCGAATCCCCTTGATCCCCTTATGTTGTCTTATTGCTATTGCTAGAACTTCAAGCACTATACTTAAGAGGTATGGAGAGAGTGGACAACCTTGTCGTGTTCCTGATTTTAGTGGAATGGCTTTGAGTTTCTCTCCATTCAATTTGATGTTAGCTGTCGGCTTGCTATATATTGCTTTTATTATATTTAGGTATGATCCTCGTATACCCAATCTCTCCAACACCTTTATCATAAACGGGTGTTGAATTTTGTCAAATGCTTTTTCAGCATCCAATGAAATGATCATATGGTTTTTTTCTTTCAGTTTATTTATATGATGGATTACATTGATAAATTTGCGTATGTTGAACCAGCCCTGCATCTCTGGGATGAAGCCCACTTGATCATAATGGATAATTTTTCTAATGTATTCTTGGATTCTGTTTGCCAGTATTTTATTGAGTATTTTTGCGTCAATGTTCATGAGTGAGATTGGTCTGTAATTCTCTTTCTTGGTTGTGTCTTTGTGTGGTTTTGGTATCAGGGTAACTGGAGCTTCATAAAAAGAGTTTGGCAATGATTCTTCTGTGTCTATATTTGAAATACATTAAGGAGTATAGGTATTAGCTCTTCCTGGAAGTTCTTGTAGAATTCTGCATTGAAACTATCTGATCCTGGCCTTTTTTTGGTAGGGAGATTTTTGATAACAGCTTCTAATTCTTCACGACTGACAGGTCTATTTAGATTGTTCACCTGGTCTTCGTTAAACTTTGGTATATGGTACTTATCTAAAAAAATGTCCATTTCTTTTACATTTTCCAACTTTGTGGCATATAAACTTTCGTAGTAATATCTAATGATTCCCTGAATTTCCTCTGTGTCTGTGGTTATGTCCCCCTTTTCATTTCTGATCTTATTAAATTGCATGTTCTCTCTCTGCCATTTGATTAGTTTGGATAGGGGGTTTGTCAATCTTGTTGATTTTCTCCAAGAACCAGCTTTTTGATTCATTGATTCTTTGGATTGTTTTCTGTGTTTCTATTTTGTTGATTTCAGCCCTCAGTTTGATTATTTCCAGTCTTCTAGACCTCCTGGGTAAATCAGCTTCTTTTTTTTCTAGAGCTTTCAAGTGTGCTGTTAAGTCTCCAATGTGTGCTTTCTCCGTTTTCTTTAATTGGGCACTTAGTGCTATGAACCTTCCTCTTAGCACTGCTTTCATAGTGTCCCATAGGTTTGAGTATGTTGTGTCTTTGTTTTCATTAAATTCAAGGAAGACTTTAATTTCTTTCTTTATTTCTTCCTTGACCCAGGGGTGATTCAGTAGTTGACTGTTCAACTTCCATGAGTTTGTTGGTTTCCTGGGGGTAGCACTGTTGTTGAATTCTAACTTTAATCCATGGTGGTCTGACAAGACACAGGTGGTTACTAATATTTTTTTGTATCTGTGGAAGTTTGCTTTGTTACTGAGTATGTGGTCAATTTTCGAGAACGTTCCATGGGCTGCAGAGAAGAAGGTATATTCTTTCCTATTTGGGTGGAATGTTCTATAGATGTCTGTTAAGTTCATTCGATTCAATACCTCCAATAATTCTCTTATTTCTCTGTTAGGTTTCTGTCTGATTGACCTGTCCACTGGTGAAAGAGGAGTGTTGAAGTCTCCTACTATTATTGTCTGTAGTTTGATGACTGCCTTGAGTTCTAGAAGTGTTTCTTTTACATAAGTAGGAGGCTTTATATTAGGGGCATAGATATTCAGGATTGAGACTTCCTCCTGATGAATTTTTCCTGTTATGAGTATGAAATGTCCACCTCCATCTCTTCTGATTGATTTTAGTTTGAAGTCAATTTTGTTGGAAATTAGAATGGCCACACCTGCTTGTTTCTTAGGTCCATTTGCTTGAAAAACCTTTTCCCAACCCTTTACTCTGAGTAGATATCTGTCTTTGTGGTTGAGGTGTGTTTCTTGTAAACAGCAGAATGTTGGATCCTGTTTTCGTATCCAGTCTCTTAGTCTGTGCCTTTTTATAGGTGAATTGAGTCCATTAATATTAAGTGATATTAATGACCAGTGGTTGTTGATTCTGGTTATTTGTTTATTTATTTTTGGGTAGTAGAGTGGATGTGTTTCCCTTCTTTCAGCTGTGCTTTGTGAAGGGTTGCTAGATGTCTGAGTTACTGTAGGCGGTGTTGGGAATGTTGGATTCCTTGGGTTGTAATTTTCCTTCTAGTACTTTCTGAAAGGCTGGATTTGTAGCTACGTATTGTTTAAATTTGTTTTTATCCTGGAATATTTTGTTTTCTCCGTTGATCGTGAATGATAGCTAGGCTGGGTATAGTAGTCTGGGCTTACATCCATGGTCTCTTAGTTTCTGCAGTACCTCTATCCAGGACCTTCTGGCTTTCATGGTTTCCATAGAGAAGTCTTGTGTAAGTCTGATAGGTTTACCTTTAAATGTTACTTGATCTTTTTCCTTTGCAGCTCTTAATATTCTTTCTTTAATCTGTATGTTTTGTGTATTGATTACTATATTGCGAGGGGATTTTGTTTTTTTTTTTTGATCAAGTTTATTCGGTGTTCTGTATGCTTCTTGAACCTTCATAGAAATATCATTCTTTAGGTTGGGAAAGTTTTCTTCTATAATTTTGTTGAATATATTTTCTGGGCCTTTGATCTGCAGTTCTTTTCCTTCTTCAATCCCTATTATTCTTAGATTTGGTTTTTTTATTGTATCCCAGATTTCTTGAATGTTTTGTGATGAGAATTTATTGGATTTGCTGTTCTCTTTGATCAGAGCATTTGTTTTCTCTATGGTATCTTCAGACTCTGAGATTCGTTCTTCCATCTCTTGTATTCTATTGGTTATGCTTGATTCTGTAGTCTCTGTTCGTTTACCTAGATTTTCCATATCCAGCCGGCGGTAATTTTGTGTTTTCTTCATTGTCTCCATTTCAGTTTTCAATTCTTGAACTGTTTCCATTACCTGTTTGATTGTTTTTTCTTGGTTTCCCAGTGTATCATTCACGGATTTACTCATTTCTTCTATCTTTTTGTTATACTTCTCATCCATTTCTTTACTCATTTCTTCAATCTTTTTGTTGTACTTCTCATCCCGTTTTTTAAGGGAGTTATTCATATCCTATTTAAGGGACTCTATTGCTTTCATAATGGCACTTTTTTCCACTTCTTCTGAATTAAGAGGTTCAGGTCCTTCTATTGTAGGGTCGTTGGGATCTGGTGTTATCATGTTATTTTTTAGATTGTTGGAGGAGTTCTTGCCTTGGCGTCTGCCCATCTCTTCCTTCAAATGCTCTCTATTGGATCTTCTGGTACCAGGTCAGGTTCCCTTGTTGGGCAGGGACTTCACTGATAGAAGGCCTACCTTTCCTCAGGCAGTCTATTGAAACACAGACACTCCCTCCTGCCAGGTTGCACTCACAGCCCAGGCCCAGCACGCAAGGGAGCAGCTCTGGGTAGATCTTGTGGCCCCAGGGGGAAGGGGGGAAGAGAGGAAGGTGTACCTGGATGAATGCTGGGATGGGATTCGGGAGAACTCCGCAGGGTGGAGTCACCACTGCAGGATGACCAGAAAGTCGAGGGGGGCGGGGAAAGTCTGAATTCCTTCTAGCCGAAGCCATCGGGCCAGGAGCAAACTCATTCCTCCTCCAATGGATGTCTGCTAGAAGTTCACTGCCTCTTGGTTGCCAGGAATGTGGCTGAGCTGACACAGGGCCTGCCTGTCCTCAGGCAGGCTGTCAAAGCACAGGAACTGCCCCTGCCCTGCTGAGCCCACAGCCCAGGCCCACCGTGCAAGGGAGCAGCTCTGGGGAGATCTTGTGGCCCCAAGGGGAAGGGGGGAAGAGAGGAAGGTGTACCTGGATGAAGGCTGGGATGGGATTCGGGCTACTCAATTTCTCAATCTCTTCAGCTCCTTGAACACAGGATTTAGTCCCATTCCACTCTCTGGTGCTCCTTTTCTTCTCAGAACTCACATTTGTAATTTACCCTGATCAGCTTGTTTCTTTTCATCATAAATTTTTGTAAGCATAAACACTAGTAACCATACTCCAGAGTCTATACTAGGATGTTTTGAGATTTTCTCTGCCAACGTAATTAATCTAAAACTTTTTACTTTAGCTTCAGGCAGACTGTTTAGACAAGGACAAAAAGCAGCTACTTTCTTCACCAAAATACCACCAGTCCAGTCTTTAGACCACACACTAATATTTTTCCCCTTTTAAACCTCTTGATCCCCACAGTTCATCAAATCACATTCAGCACCACTGTCTTCTTTGCTCCTACTATTATGGCACATTAAACCACACTTAAACCATTCCACTGCTTTCCTAAACCAAACTGCCAAAATTCATATTACTCCAATGAAAAATATAGTCAGGCCTATCAGCGCCAATATCCAAGCCCCTGATTCGAACTTCTGTCTTAGGTTATTGATTGTTGTGAAGAGACACCATGACAATGGAAACTCTTATAAAGAAAACATTCAACTGGGATGCCTCACTTACAGTTTCAGACATTCAACTCATCATCATCATGAAGGGAAGAATGGCAGTATGTATGCAGATGTGGTACTGGGATTGAGAGTGCAGGCAACAGGAAGTCAACTGACATACTGGGTGGTATCCTGAGCATAGGAAACTGCCAAGTCCATCCCCACAGTGGCATACCTCCAAACAAGGTCACACCCACTCCAGCAAAGACACACCTCCTAATAGTGCTACTCCCTATGAGATTATGGAGATCAATTACATTCAAACTACCACAGCAATGAGCATATAAATAAAAGTAACTGCAAATGGTATGAATAAATTGCATTTATTTATTTATACATATCTGTTACAATAATAACAATATAATAATAATAATACAATAATAATAGATATGTATAAAAGGCCATGAATTTGAGCTGGAATAAATGGGAGGAGGGCATGAAAATGGTTGAAGAGAGGAAGCAAAGAGAAAAAAATGACGTAACTATAATTTAATTTTAAAAGAATAAAATAATCTTAAAAATGTGCAAAAGGAATATATGTTTGTGTATATATTTGGTTTTTTTAACCCAAAAGTGGAGCATAGACAAATCTTTATGTTTCATTATCCCCGAATGTTATAATCGAGCAAGTATTTTGTACATAATAAAATGCCCATAGAGAAGTAGGAATTTCTTATTTTAACAAGGTTACTTCCCTGAACAAGGATAAGATCCTTTATTCAATGATAGTTTAGAGCTTCTAAATAGCTTTGAAATGCTAGGTGTCTATATAAAGTCATGGCAATGTTAAAGTGTATATTATATGATGTAACAAATGAAGCAATTAATTTGGATTTGTTTGCACAGCGCAAGTCATTTGATATCTCTGTTCTTTTTCTGGCAGATTAATTTTGATCATAGTAGATCATTATATTCTTTCTGAGTCATTAAGAGCTATTACTGACATGTACCAAACTGTGTTTTGAAGCACTGCCATTATGTCTAAAGCATATAATTTGTGGGAAAAAGTAAAAGCATGAAGTCTGTCAAATATCTCTTTATTTCATATTGAAAAGAGGAAGCAAATGGTTCGAAGCTGAGTTATTATAAAATAGAGAACTCAGTGGGAAAACTGATATTTGAAAAAGGAAATATTATTTCAATATTTGCAAAGAGAACCTTGGTATAGTTTCCCAAAGCTTTTCACTTTGAAATATTGTCTCCTGTCTAAGACTATATAATAATCTACCTCTGAAAACCTGTTTTGTTTTTCAGGACTACAGGACTAGTTCTAGCAGCAGTAGACAAGTGAACATGCATCTTCTTTCTACTTAGGCCTTTCTGAAAAAAAAAAGACTGTACTAGCTATCTTTGGAAGAAAGCTTCCTTGTGTCAGTGACCATGAAGGGCATTTAGTGAAAACATAAAACTAGCTTTTAAAGTACATAGAAAGTAAGCCTCTCCTGTCTGGAGAATAGCTGCTCCCGAAAGACGTGTGACTGAAGCCACTCTATGTGCACGAGAATGATCTGGTAAGATGCATTTGCTACAGGTAGGTTTCACTTATCCAGGCTTACATAGGATTGTCTCATGAAACAGTTAGGTTTTTTTTTCTCTCTCTCTCTCTATATATATATACATGCCTATACATATCTATGTCTATCTCTATATATATACATGTGTACACATGCATATATATATTCTGTTTCTCCAAATATATATAAGAATACCTATTATACATATAATTATATAGCAATTCATAAATATATTTGTTGTTAATCAGAACCATAATCAAAAGCTAATTTAGTGGGGAAATCAGTTCCATGTTTGCTAGTGAATGTTGTTTGATAGCATCCTAAGAGATGAAACTTCCTAATATTTCTTTGCTGTCTACTCATATCCTTCATCCATCCTTCTCCTGAGTTCCTTGTTGCTGAAGAAATGTACTTACTTCAAAGATGAAAAAAATTGAACTTATGATGTGTTTTTTAATTCTAACTAAGCCATTCAGGAACATGGATTAATCTCAAGACATCAGCCTGTGCTAGGGTTACCGAGAATAGATCAGTAGATTTTAGTCATGTTTCTTCACCTGGGTAATCTTTATTTCCCTTGCTCTATAGCCAAGTTAAAAAATGTCTTCTTCATACCTAGTCACAAAAATTAATTAATTAAAACATTGTGTGTAAAACAGACCCATTATGTGTTGGTTTACTTTTCTGTTGATAAAATACTGGTAAAAGCAATTTAAGGGGAGGAAGTGTTTAAGGTACAGTCTGTTATGAGAGGGAAGTTAAGAAGTCAGTAGCTGGAAGCAGTTAGTCTAATTGCATGCACTGTCAAGAAGTAGAGAACATTAGATTCCTGTGATAAGTCTGATGTCTCCTTTCCAGTCTAGGATTCCTTGCCCAGGAAGTGGTCCCATGCACAATTAAGATGAGTTTTAATAAATTAATTAACATAGTCAACATACTAACATACTACCTCACAGACTTGCCTACAATCCTTTCTCCCATGTGATTCTAGACTCTGAAGTTGGCAACCGATAGTCACCATCACACATTACTATAGACAAAAAATATAATTCTTGTCTTCACAGTACCTAATGCCAAGTATTAATACAAAGAATACTGGAGCTAAATAAATGTAGACTTAAATATAGTTTGTATAGTTTAGTATTTCAATCTTTGAGGATCAGTATAGAGCATTTTTACACAATTCTGAAGCAGATTGAATAAAATAAGTTGAGTAAACTCAAGACAAGTTTCTGTGATAGTAAGTACTCTGCGGAAATGAAATTCAGCTGTTTGTTATTAATACTATTATTTTTTCTTACTTTACCCTTGTATAAAGGCTCAGAGGAAGAAATAGCATCTGGATGGGGGACTCTGTGTACATAGACAAAAGCAACAAAGGCAGGGAAACAGAGGAACACTGGCACCCCTGGATCACGGGTTGGGACTGCTTAGTTCAGTCTGCTTGGTGTCATTGGTTTATCACATATCTGATACACATTTCCCTGTCATCCAGTTGCATTGAGGAAGTAAATACAAAAGGTACGCATCTAGAAATTGCAAAAAGCATAATACTAGAGACCACGCAGTAACATAAAATATGTTACAAAACCAAAGTTGAGATCACTTACACAAACATATTTAAGAAAGAGGATTTGTAAGGAACAAAATATTGGCATCTTGGCAGAGACAAGAAAATTGAAAAGTGAGTATGCCTGTTTTCACTTATTCTTACAACAGAAATCACTTATTTCTCCTGCTTTGAGTTGTTTTTCATGGGCATTAACAGATGGCTATGAATGTTGGATCCAGAGCCTGCCAGAGGCATCTACAAACAATCCATCTTCCTTTTGTAAGACAGTTGAGAATTTAGAATTCCCATAAAATTTTACTAAATAGAAATGCAGAAAAATGGACAGAAATGATGATAGTCTCTGTTTCCAAGCTCAATTTTTAGCTTTCCTTACTGGACTTCTGTCTTCCTCTGCAAATTCCCCTGTATCAGCCACCCACAAGGTTTCTGCCAGATCATCCATGCTTAGCTTTCCTTTTATTTAGGTCCATTTTCACTCTAAATATAGAGTAGATCATAATCATAGTCAATACTTACTAAAATACTAAGATAAAACCTATATATTAATATAGCACAGACATAATGAGCACCATCTTAACAATTTCAGGCTACTATAAAAGTTCCACAACTAAAGGTGCTTATAAATGATAAGAACTAATTTCTCAACGTTCTCAGAGTTGCTAAATCCCAGATAAAGACACTAGTAAATTTGGTGGGTGGAGGACCTGTTTCTGGTACATAGATATCTTCTAACTTTGATAGAAGACATGATAGAAAGTGTGATATAAGCCATGATAGAAAAGACAGGGAAAACTCTGTCATTGTTTTATAAATCAATAATCCTATCCAATACCCTCAGGAACTAATGACCTGGTACCACATCCTAATACCATCACTTTGGTGATTAAGTTTCAGTAAATAAATTTCCAGGGTACATGAACTATCAGGTCATCTCTCTCTCTCTCTCTCTCTCTCTCTTTCTTTCTCTCTCTCTCTCTCATGCACACACACACACACACACACACACACACACACACACACACTAAATACACACATTTAAAATTTGATCATTAAAATAGTCTTAGCAAATAAACGGAATGAGATGTTATTATTCCTATTGTAGCAGAGATAACAAGCTCGGAATGTGTTAGCAAGTTTCTCAAGTGTCATCATGATCTAAGTGGTGGACCTTGGAAACCAAGATCCAAGTACCAAATACTGTGAACTATAGATAGCTACCATCAGAGAGAGTGAGTCCAGATGCCAGTAGGTGGGTACTGATAGGATAGCATGACCTCAACCTTCTAGGTCAAATAAATAGTGCATACCCTATTATTGTCTTCTATCTAGATCCTAGTTTAAAGTTATTCCCTACCATCATTCTAGGGAAGGCTCAGCACTGTTTTATTATCTAAGCTTCATATAGTACACTGACAGTATCCTTAAATCTATAACAGTGCTCAAGCCATTTGCTATTTTCTACACATTGATTCTTAGTTATACCTAACATTAAGTGAGTAAGTAAGTCTATGGCAGGAGTCTCTTATCCTGTTTTGGAGAAGTTTTTTTTTTAATTTTTCAACTTTATTGAAATGACTGACAAATCAGCATTGTGTTTTGACACACATATTCATTGTGAAATAATTATCAACATCAAGCTAAACACATTTCCTGCTGACAGATGAATGGATTAGTAAAATATATACATATGCAATAAAAGATATCATTCAGCCTTAAAAAAGAAGTAAATGTGTTACATGGATCTTTAAAATTATTGAACATACATGTAAACTTTATCCATTTGCCTTAATTTCTAGTGCCTCAAGTCTGGAGCTCATTTGTAAACTCCATTCTATTCCTCTTACATTAAGGGTGGATCTGCTGTGTACAAGCTATTGGAATGAAATCAAGTTAACTTGTCCACACTCCAACACCCCTTTGTTGTCACAAATGTGTGGAATCTGAACACAAGCACTGGCTCCAATGCTGCTTCCAGATCTTCTTTGCTGTTATCACTTAACTTTTATTATAGATCAAGTTATTCTTGGACAGAGTATTATACAAAAACAGCTACTTATTGAATGTCAATGGTTAGGTTTGGGTCATTTGACTGGAAATTGCTTGGTCTCCTATTGGCTTGCTCACATGGCATCTGTTGGTCTCATACACACGCCTGGCAGTTTAGAACCTCATGGCTGGGGCTGGCTTAGCATGTGATGGATACTTCACATAGTTTCCACCCTTCAGTAGGCTACTCTGCATGACCATATAAAGGGTAGTAAGTGTGAAAAAGAAGCATATTCTAATACAGTTATCAAAGCTCATGAAGCATTTTTGCTAAACAATAAAGCAAATTACCCAACCAGTTCACATTCAAGGTGTAGGTGCATAGAGTCTGCTAACAGTATAATTTTCAAGCTGTATTTCAAAAGTGTGGGGATAGGAGAAAAAATGTAGGATTCTTTCCATGTTCTTCCATAGCCAGTTGCCTAATCACAACAGTCATAAATATTCATATTACTCTTTTATGAGACTCACTCATTTCCAGACAAGATACTTAAAAGACTCACTCAGTTATGACATTAAGTTTAAAGATCTATAATTTTGATTTTGGAATTTCCAACATATCTGTGGTGGTTTGAATAAGAATGGCTATCATGACACTCTCAAATATTTAAATGCTTAGTCATGAGGAATGGCACTATTTGAAAGCATTAGAAAGATTAGGAGGTGTGGCCTTGTTGGAGTAGGTGTGGTCTTGTTGGAGGAAATGTGCCATTAAGAATGGTCTTTGAGGTTTTTAAAGGATGTGATGGTACACACCTTTAATCCCAATGTCTGGGATGTAGAGGTAGATTGACCTCTGTGACTTTAAGTGGCAGAGGTAAATTGACCTCTGTGACTTCAAGGTGTGGTAGCACATGCCTTCAATCCCAGAGTTTGGGAAGCACAGGCAGACAGACCTCTGTGAATTCAAGGTGTGGTGGCAGACACCTTTAATTCCAGCACTGGGGAGACAGAGACAGAGGGATCTCTGTGAGTTCAAGGACAGCCTGGTCTATAGAGTTATTCTAGGACAAAGATATATAGAGAACTTGTTTCTAAAAGTAAAAGTAAAAATAAAAGAAATAAAGGTTAAAGTAAAGCCACATAAAGATGGAAAATATACAAGGAATCTTGATAGTGTATGCTATTATGCTCTCTTTGAATTGTTTGAATGCTGAAGAAGGAGCAACAGCTACTAAAAGATATTTGCTTATAAACTCTGCTGAATTAATCCAAGATAGGTATTTTAAAAATACCTTGGCTTCAAAATTGAAGTCAAAAGGTATGTTACTTTGGAGAAGAGGATTTGTTTTTGTTTCCACAGAAAACGAGAGGCTGTGGATTCATTCTGAAATAAGAAAAATCCAGTTTGATCAAGGAAGACCACCTGAGAAATCTCTGGTAGGGACAGATGGCCTGGATGTCTGAGCTCTACATCCAGAACAGATTCAAGACTGTTGCCTGAGATGATCAAGACTCACAGGATACTTCAGTTAGGACTTGCTCATAATTCTAAATTTTCTTTAGGTCCCCATAAGATTATCAGTGCCCCCAGTACTACCAGTACTAGCTGGTAGTAGCCTGAAATACTATGCCCACATTCCCACAAAATGGACTATGGATATTTTCCTTTGTTTAAAAAAGGGGGGGAAGTGGTACAGGAGAATTGTCTGTATTCTGTCAATCATGTTTTAGGTAAATGCTGATTGGCAAGGCAGGAAGTATAGGTGGGTCAACCAGACAGGAAGTAAAGGTGAGGCAATGAGAACAGGAGTATTCTAGGAAGCAGGAAATTCCCTCCGCAGTTCTTCCCAGACCATTGGAGAGGCAAGATGTAAGCTGCCCTGCTGAGAAAGGTACTGAGCCGTATGGCTAACATAGATAAAACTAATGTGCTAACATAAATTATAAGAGCTGATAAGCAGCCTGAGCTAATGGGCCAATCAGTTTTATAACTTATGGAGATCTCTGTGTGATTTTCTTTGGGGTTTGCCTGCTGTGGGGAACTGGGCAGGACAGAAACCCCAACAAGCAGGCCCCTCATGTTACACAGTCTCCCTCTCTCTGCTTATGGATTGGGCTGTAGAACTCAGCTTCTTCTCCAACACCATGATCACCTATGTGCCACCACGCTCCCTGTCATGATGGTAGTGAACTAATCTCTGAAACTATAATCAAGCCCCCAGTTCAATGTGTGATTTTATAAGAATTCCCTTGTAGAACAGTTACTAATACAATGCCCAAATATACAATCTGCTGAACTAAAGACCTATTGACCTAAAGACACTACTTATTTACATCTGATCTCAATTCAGGGACAGTACATCTGCAATAAAGATTTCCATTCAGAAACAGGAGGCATACACAATCATGGCCCCCTAATATTTCTGGGGAGACTGGTAAGAAAAGCTTTATTTTCCAATCCATTAAGACTTGACTATTCTATATTTTGTGTCAATTCTGCTCACATATTGAGTTTGCCTCTCCGTTTGTACATGGGAATGGTACCATTGAGATAGGCCTGTGCCATTCTCCCAGAGAGCTCCTAGGTATGCCCAACATTTCACTAAATGTAGTCCCTGGTTTTTGAATTATCAGACAGGACAGTTGTTTTTACAATAGCTCCAGGACTGTAACGTGAGTCTCCACGTTTACAATCTGCCATCAGCTATTCCCTGATCACTTTCATAGTTCCTGCTGCCTCATGACTTTTCCAGTCCTCAATAATAGTTGTTCATTCTAGTCTCAGAACAAATGGCATATGATTTGGTATAAATTATATGCTGAGTAATGGTCCCATTTCTAGAAAACAAATTCTGCACCAATTGTCTTTTACTATATAATAAGTTATCTCAAAATGTAGTGACTTAAAAATTACACACTAATTAGCTGAGCACCCTGGGTCAGCAGTTGGTTCTTGCTCAGCTGAGCGGTTAGTAGGCTGACCACATAGGCTTACTCACATCGTGTAAACATCAGGCAGAGGGTGGCATAACTGGTATGCCAGGCTATATGTCTGTATTCTTCAGCAGGTGAGTCAAGGCACCTGCTAGGTTTCTATAGCATGAGAGACTATTGCCAACCAATAAACAGGTTTTCAAGTTTCCATTCTTGTCATATTTGTCAGTTCTCTGTGAACTAGAGAAATTCATATGTCCATGTATCCTGAAAGGAAAAGACTTCCATAGTCACACAGAAAAGGAGTGCTCATCCAGAACCCAGCAGAATTTACATTTGTGGCACTATTGCAGTTTACCATATCATTTGAAGCTTGGCCCATTCCACTAGGTGGCTGTTTCTTTTTATTTATCTTTTTAGTTGTCATTGTTCCGTTTAACAAGCATTCCAACTTCTTTTAGAGAATGAATTTCTCCCAGATCTGCATCTGCATTGGACTGTTTTGCCCTATGTCCTCTTTGGGAAGAGAATACCACCCTGGAATCTAGACACCACATGTGAACTTGCCACAGAAATATGAAACTCAGTTCTTCCTGTCTTTTGCCACATAACAAATAGTGTCATGCACAGAGATTTCTGTCAGCTTGGTGGAGGTATCTAGGTTCAAGTAAAATACATATGGAGAAGCAGACAAGCTTCCAAAATGGTTCACTGTTTAAATTTCACTATCCTAGCAGGTGTGTTAAAAGTAAACTATAAATGCAAAATATGAAATTATAAATATAAAATATAAATATGAAACAATTCTGATTTTGGTCAGTAAACCTCATAAAATGATATAAATATTTATCTGTGGGTAGGAATACTTTTTACACCACCAATAGCAGACTCTTTTAGAAACTATACCCCAACCAAAAAGCTGGTAGAGAATCAGGATCTTGGGAAAAGACTCGCGGTGAAGGCTAAATGCTTGATGACAGCCACATGCTGCACTGCAAGATTGCCTAACCCTCATATATACAAATAAACGTAACCATGCTAGCTGCAAATCTAGGGACAGCCTTAACATCGACACATGTGCCTTCTGCAGCCGCTGTCCTCGAGAAGTGTGCCTTTGGTTTCAGGCAATTATATAGCTGGATAAACCTGAGATCACAAATCAGCCATCATAGCAAGGTAAGAAGATTATGTGCCTTCTGTCTGTCTCTGTTTCCCTCTTTTCTTCTCACAGTAGAAAACTTTCCAGTTCATATCTTATTTGCCTTTCTATCCTCAGGGAACTTTTAAGAGAAGGATTAGAGAATAATATTTACAGTAATTCACATGACATTTGCCAGTGTCTTTCATAGGTCTATACAATCATTTCCAGGACAGATATAAGGCTTCTGCTTGGCCTTCCTACAGTGCCATATGTGCGGCTTCTTTAGGGGCTCAGCTAGGCATGCAGGAGATATTGTAGATTATGTGTTAATGGACATTCTCTGCTGGGCTAAGAAGATGCACTGAGACCACTTTATTATGCTGAGAGGTTGAACTTTCTCTCCTTTTGCAGAGTCATTCACAGCCATTTCAGTCAGACCCATTGCCTGCCAAGCAGAATGACCCAGACTGACTGCTCTGAGCAGAAATTGTGGTCTGTAATGGTTTTGCTGCTTCATGTGCAGAAATTGCCTCCAGCTGGATCTAGTTGAGCTAAAAAAAATTGGATTTGATTCATCGACTTTGCTGCAATGTTCTGTATCACAACATGGCACAGACCCAGACTCTGCAATCCTTTTATTCACATGGCATCAGAATGCTTTGGCAGAAGTTAGAGACACTACATCTTTGGCTCTCATTTTTACTTGTTATGGTCATTTCAAATCATAGGAATACTTTTTTGTAAACACATACGAAAGAAATTTAGGGCTACATATGTAAAATCATGTTATCATTTTTAGAGGATGTTTTAAAAACTTTAATTTAGAGGTTATAAGAGTAATACAGTAAACCGTGTTATAATTTTATACCACATGTGATTACATCTGCCTTCCAATTATGGGGCTTTTGTTTCTCATAAGGAATATCATTGACAGCCAATGGTACTAGAGTTGGAGATAAATGTAGTCTTCTTTAAGGCCTCCTCAAGTAGGAGCAGATAGAAGTTGAGCTCAAATAGAGGTTAAGCACAATTAATAAAAGTTCATGGTCAGAAATTGGGGTTAAACCAGAAGGTTCGAAAAGCAAAACAGCCAGCCGCTGGCCATTACCTTGACCTTAGTCTAAAATGGTGATCCTGCATCCTGGAATCTCAGAAGGAGACTGGATCTGAGAGCTGTCTCCCTCCATTTTTATGCTCCTCTTTAGGGCTGGGATTAAAAACATGAAACACTGGGACTAAAGGCATGCACCACCTGATTTCTATGGCAACTAGGGTGGCTACTGTGATTAAAGGTGTGTGTCATGTGGCTACTGGGATTAAATGTGTATAATGCTGACCAGTGGGACTGCTTTACTCTCAGATCTTCAGGCAGTCTTTATTTATGAACAATACAGTCGAAATGCCACTACATAGGGGTACTCCACAACTAATGCTATGATTTACTCATCTGTTTTACTGATTTTCCTTCTTCTCCTCCCTTCCCTCCGTCTACCCTCTCACTTCCTCTGTCCTTCCCTTTCACTCCCATCCTTCTTCTTTCTTCTATAACAAGCACACCTTGAACACCCGCTCATTTTATACACTTACACATAATAAAACATATATTTCAGCTTCTGAAAGAAAATGTTTATCTGGAGTTTACATGGAATAATGCAAATTTATAATTTTAAATTTATAAATTTTAAATTTATAAATTTTAAATAATGCAAATGCTCCAACACATTCAAATAAACTTATAATTTTATAAGTTTAATTTACTTTACTTTATTTTACTTATAATTTTTACAAGTAAAACTGTAATAAATTGCATTAAGTAGCACAGTATCAGAACATTGCAGCCTCCACAAGGGCATATTTAATGTCACTTCTTTTAAATATTTTATTAATCTCAGGCTGGGAACATCTCAGGTTTTCCAAAAATGCTTATATTGGTAGATGAGTATTTTATTTATTTTTTCTTCTTTTTTTTAGAAAGTAATTTTATTAAATTATAAAAGTTTCCATTTCCGCCCCTCCTCCCAACACTCTCCCACTCCTCCCACTCCCTCTCCTCCTCCCTCTCCATCCCTAAGAGCAGTCAGGGTTTCCTGCCCTGTGGGAAGTTCAGGTTCCTCCCCCCTCCCTCCAGGTCCAGGAAGGTGAGTGTCCAGACAGACTGGATCCGCAAAATCCAGTATATGCAGAGGAAACAAGTCCCAGTGTCATTGTCAATGGCTTTTCAGAAAGACTCCAGGCCAGCCACATTCAGCGAATCTGGTTGGATCGCTTCCTCGTTCAGTCCCAGTCCAACTGGCCTTGGTGAACTCTCATTAGATCAATCCCCTTGTATCAGTGGTAGATGAGTCTTTTAAATAAAGCTCACAATGGATATGATATTTCCCTTATTCCAGCTTTCAATAAATTCCTAAAATTGTCAAAAGATATTCATTTAGCTTAATCATCACACATTTATCTAGTATATGATACTTTTTAAGTATGTTTAAATTATAAACATGGCCAACGTCTGTCAGAGGCCACCCACAACAAAAATACCACTTACCAGGGTAGGTATGTGGGAATTAGGAAATAAGTAAAGAGGACGAAGGTGGGATAAAAATGATAAAACAGAAAACAGATTGGTACTGGGAAGCAGATCCTGTAAATACTAAATCACCTGCATTCAATTTTCAATTGCTTAAAATATCCCCATCACAAAAGATAGGAGTCAGATAAAAAAAAAACTGCATTAATATGATACAGGGAAGTGAAGAGACCAGCTGAGGGTTGCAGGCTACATTCTTAGTTAAACATTCTGTTGCTAGAGTTAGACAAGTCAATCTCAAACCCTAGATCACAACTTTCTGTAGGCAAACCACTTGCTGGTGGAATCCACTGTCATCTCCTTAAGGGAGTAGGAACTTAGTTGGATCCTTACACTTTTGTCTGGGGTAGAAACATGTCTACTTCTCTATTCCTGAAATACAAAGTCTGGATATTAACCACACCTGTTGGCAATAACCTTGAGAGAGCAGAACTCTTTGATCTAAATCCAAACCTTTGCTTGAAGTAGAAACACAATAACACAATAACCTTGAAGGAATAGAAGCAAGTTCTTACTCTCTAACCTTTGGTCAGGGTGGAATGGTAGCTTTAAGATAGCTAAAACTTTCTGACGTTCAGACAAGGTGCAAATAGGCTCACATTTTTGGGACTCCACAAACTTTCTAATAATTTTCAGCCCCACTAAGTGAATGAACACAGATCTACTTAGAGCTTGAGGAATTTTCTGCTTTAGATGTGGCAGAGTCAGTACTCAAACAAGTACAGTCTGACTCCTACCTCACCATTCCCATCCCCATGCTTCCTCAGAAGGCTCTGTGTTTGCTCCAGAGACCTGCAAATCTAGATGCATACTTCCCTTAACAGTTCTATGTTGTCATAATGTATAGAAATAGTTATTTCTCCCTTATCTTATTAGAGGTGAAAAGTTGGTTTTATAATTGTGTTTTAATCAGGAGTGTCTGTGTTTAGGAATTATGTTGGAGACTGTTGGGTTCACTAGTGAGTACATACCTGAAGGACGCAACTACTTATATCTTAGAGTCCATCACTCACCAATAATTCAGCAGGGAGTGCTAGAATTTCGTTGGTCCCTCCTCGATTCATAACTGGTTGTTGACAGACCCTGTTTTTCCCAGGCCCAGTGTAAGCAACCATTGTTATTGTGTGTCAGACCCTGATTACAACAACTCTGCCATGCCTTGTTGATAGTATTTCTTATCTCATATCTCTCACTTAATTTTCACTTGTTATTCTTCAATGATTCTATAGGTTCTGCTTAGGACTTTGCACTAAACCATCATTTACTCTGAATATCTTACACAGACATGAGTCTCTGCACTCATTGCTGTTCACTGTGAAGAGAAGCTTCTCTGACTAAAATGAAAGCCACATTTGCCCATGAGTACAACCATAAATGTTTATACTTCAGTATGGCGACACGTCAATTGGTTAAGTCATAGTAGTGAAGTCACCTTAGCGTCTACAATCTCCACAGCAATAAAGTTTTGATCAGTTCTAAGTAACAGCTATGTACTTCTTCCTGGGGATCAGGCCTCAGAAAAATCAGAGAATGGTTAGTTATCCTCATGGCACTGCTGGCTCTATTGTGGGGGACATCTTGTTGGCAGAATGGCATTGGAGATTATAGGGTTCACAACTCGAAAGAACATGGAGGCCTTGAAATCCCAGTAACTTGTGTAGAACCGCCTAAATACAGTAAAATCTATCCAGGAGGAAGCAAGATTCCAGTTGAGTTCCTACTTACTTTTTCTGTATTTTGCAGCAACGATAAGTGGCATCCAGCACAATCAGAAGATCATAAAACAAGACAAAAGACACGAATGTAAAAAATGTCCTGTAAGGGAAAACGGGTAGTAAAAGGATGGGTGGGGGCTAATAGACAGTAAGCGTAAACAATGTATTATATGCATGTATGAAATTGTCAAACAACAGATTTCATCAATTAAAAACTTAAAGTTACCATTTGACAACACAGAAAATTGAAATTCATGCTTTAGGGACATAATTCATATAAATGCAAAAATAGGCTTGATAATGGTTTTTAATAAACTCTCTTTATAGTTATATATGCATATATGAACAATGACTGTAATGATCTGTTCTGCCTCTTTAACAGATAAGTCATGCTCACTCCCTCTCCAGTCTGCTGAGGCAGACACATCTTCCTTTCTGCTTGCAGTCTGGGTCTCTTTCCTTTTCCATCTTCCTCTTAAAAAGACAGCTTTTGTCTGTCTGTCTATCTGTCTGTCTGTCTGTCTCTCTCTTTCCCCCTTCTCTCTTCTTCCTCCAAAACTCACTAAATAAATATCCAACCTCACTTTGCATGGAGTGCTTATCCATGTCTCCGGCTCTCGTCCATGACAACATGTCTCCTTGCCCAAGACCAGCTACCTTCGGAGACCTGTGGCATGGCCTTGTGGCATGCCCATCTGTCTGTCTCTCCTTGTGGCTTGCTGCAGCCACTTGGTAAACTGTGCCGTCCCTGCCTGGGACTGGCTTTTCTCAAGACCCGCTGCCCCTGCCTGCCACCATATGGCCTGCTGCCTGCTGCTGCTTGGGGACCTGCAGTGTTTCTGCCACTGCAGCTACTCAGGGATCCACAGCATTTTTAATTAATTGATTACATGGACCAAAATGCATGGTCTGAGATTTCTGCTTCTTTTACTCATCCTTGAATTCTATCTTTCCAAAGTTTTCTGACCAATGAAATTTGTTTCTACACATCACAACAAAGTCAGGCATTAGACACCGTGAATGTAAAAAGTCTCCAACTTGCAGTTTTCTGTCCTAGTTCTACGATAAATGTCTGATTGGAATGATCTGTCGTTCTGAGCAAAACTTTAGAATCAAGGCGAACTTTGAAAGTAGGATATCCACATTCTATGTAACTTGGAAAAAAAAGCAGTGAAATATTGGATATTAGTGTCTTTGTCTTCCTCATGAGACGCAACATTGTGCAAGTTTCCATGAGTTAGTACATACACATCTGTGTATCCGTAGGATACTGGTTCAAGTCACTTGAAATGATTAATTGCAAACATCTAAGTAAACATTCCCACATGAAAGGAAGTACTTTGGTCTTAGTTGGTATTTAGTAAATAAGTTCTAATATTATCAGAAATATGGGTTTTCATTTTCTTTTATAATCAAAAGAAATTGGTACCTCTGTAAAACTTCGTTTACTTGAGAGCAAAGGGCAGAATGTATGTATATGTATAAGGAGCTTGATACCTTGACCTGGTACATAAGAGTTATTAAAAAAAGCATTTCTAATCAAGGAAATGCCCTGAATTCTGATCTCACATTGCACCAGTCCTAGCTCAGCACACTGTCTATATCTCTGGCTTTGTGTTGACAGAAGTGCTCCCTGCCTTTGTTTTCAATGTTCCCCCAGCTCTTCTTTTGGAGAAAAATTCTATATTGGTTGTAATTGGCAATCAAAATGTGAGCCTATTTATGTTGTGTAGTGGTGGGAGCAGTGGGCTGCGGCCCGGCTCCCAGCTAGCTTTACCCGAAATAATTAAACGGAAACCGTATTCATTTTAAACACTGCCTGGCCCATTATCTGTAGCCTTTTATTGGCTAACTCTCACATCTTGACTTTAACCCATTTCTAATAATCTGTATGTCACCACGAGCTTGTGGCTTACCCGGAAAGATTCAACATGTCTGACCTTGCAGCTTCATGGCGGGCAGCTCTCTGTCTCTTTTTCTTTCTCCCAGCATTCTGTTCTGTCTACTCTACCCACCTAAGGGCTGGCCTATCCAAAGGGCCAAAGCAGTCTCTTTATTAACCAATGAAAGTAACACATGAACATATAACCCTCCTACAATGTTGTACTAATCCACAGTGCACAGTGTATATATTGCTACTCTCCCAACCAAGTAATTATCATATCCATAACCTAACATCCTTATATGGTCATATTTTTGTGTGCATACTTTTTTGAGAGTATCATTTTCTGTTTTTCTTTTTCCTTGATCCTGGCTTCTTTGGTCTCAGATAATCATCAATATGCATGCATTCACTACTAGTGTTTCCTGCTGTCTAGAAGTAAAAATTCAGTTGTATACTGTATCTTGCTTCTTTTGCCTGTCTCAAAATATTTTCCCCTCTCTGACAGTCCCCCTTTTCTAAAGAGGAACAAAATTCTTAATGAATGAGCAAGCAGGAGGATAAGGCCAGCCTGGTCTACACAGAGAGTCCCAGGATAGCCAGGGCTACACAGAGAAACCTTGTCTCAAAAAACCAAAGAGGAATGAATGGAGGGAGGCAGAGTAGAAGGAGAGACAGAGAGCAGGGGTAGAGACAGAGAGCAGGGGTAGAGGGCTGATAGCTGATAGCTCATCACTTCACTGTGGAGTAAAACAAGTCCTGGGCTGGGAACTAGAGACATAAGAGTCATGGTAGAAACTGAGGGGCTAAGCCCATTTGCTATCCCATACCTACCAAGTGAGCCAGATCATTCTAGATCACTGACTACCAGTGGGAGTCTGACAGAGCCAATTCCCAACAGCCACCTTTGGAATATAGTCACTTCTCTGCTTCTGCTTATGGATTCTCATGCATCATATCTGGGTAAGCATGTTCTAACCATGAGTCTCAGTAGACCCTAGGAGGCTTAGGTCAATGGTCACAGCGAAACTCTGCCCTATTCTAGCCACTACCGTACAGTGAAATCACATCTCCTCTCAGATACACTGTAACTTAAAAAGAGATATTTAAGGCAACTTGCTGTCATAATTGTCAATTGTCAACTTGACATACCTGGGAAGAGAACCCACATTGAGGCATTTCCTAAGCTGGATTTTTCTGTGTGCACAAGTGTGTCACATTTTCTTCATTGGTAATTGTTGTAGAAGGGTCCAGCTCACTCTGGACCACAGTGTCCCTGGGTGTGTGGGCTTGGGTTATGTAGAAAGATAGCTGAGTAAGCCAGAGGAGTAAACAGGTAATCAGTGTTCGCCCATGGTTTCTGCTTCAAGCTTCTGTGATTAGTCCCTGATTGACTTCCATTGAGGGTGCAGGGGAAGCCAAATTACTCTGATGATGTACTGTAAACTGTACGCCATGTAAACCCTTTCCTCCTAAGGTTGTTTTTGGTCATGGTATTTCATTGTACTGGGAATGAAATGAAATGAAAACTGGTACACTTCCTACCAATAGTTCTTTCTTTTGTTGAATGACAGAGACAGATAAGAGAAGAAGTTGTAAATGAGTCTGTGTGTGTTTGTGTGTGTGAATCTGTGTGTGCACATGTGTACATGTGAATGTGAATGCGTTCTGAACAGCAGACTATTTACTGGCTGCTGTAGCAGCAGCTTACTTTCTTCTGGATAAGAAGACTTAATCACCTTTGCAATCACAGATAAACCATCTTTTTAAACTTCTAATTCACTGTATATGGAACTCATGTGTCTAGGTGGAAGCGCAAATTCTAGTGTAGTGAAATCTCTGCTGTGTTGTCTAGTAGAGCTGCACTTCCTCAGAAACAGACTTTTAGAACACTAAGCCCAATGCTCTAGGAATGGGAACAAGATTTTCCAGATGATGTGGAGCCATGATAAAAGGAGTCATTATTCTTGATTTCGTTTTCTATTCTTGATTGCAGGATACATGGATCATCTGTTTAGGAGAAATTGTTTGTTTGCTTTTTTTTCTGATTGATGCTTTTCTGGTTTGAAGGATATCTGTGAGTGTAAGTCTCAAGTCCCTGAAGCATTTCTGTTTAGTTGTCATATTGTCTGAAACTTCAGAAGACAATTCTACTAGGCCACTAGTTAGTGCGGCATGTGGGTGATGTAATAATTCCAAGGACATCAGTGAACTGCCTTACTTCATTTACTGTGATATGAATTTCCTGCTCAGAGCATTGTTGTAAAGAACATTTAAGCTTTAAAAGGGATCTGTTTGATTCACAGAGGAAAAATTTGCTGTATATGTTATACACTGGGAGAGCAAGTAACTTTCCAGTGCTGATTAAACCAAAGCTCTTCTCCCACAGCTTTCTGTCTGGTGGCCAGCTGGTGTCCTGAGCAATGATGTTCGGTTTAGGTCTCTGTTGTTGCAGTAAGTGAAAAGTAGTGACTGTAGCCACTGTAGCAGTGGCTGCAAAAGGTGAAAAACTCCTGTTTCTCAAGTCCATTGGGTGTAGAAAAAAGCTGAATAATATTTACTAGCAAGGAGACATATCTTTTGACTTATAATTAAGGTTCTTTTTTGATGCAATTTTATCTTGGTGAGAATTACACACACACGCACACACACACACACACACACGTACACATGCATCGACACTCATGCACATTTTGCATTCTGCATTCAGAGGAATACAGCCCCCTGTTTCTTCACGTGCTTGTTCTAACAATCAAATATGATTCTTCTAAGTTACTGATCACCTTCCAAACCGGTCAGTAGTTACTGACCTTGATTCAGTGTCTGTCTATCCTCTTCTTGTTTCTTGTCTTATGTAAAATAAACGGGCATATTGCTTATGGGTCTTACCGTCAATTGAGTTTTCTTTTTACCACAGTTGTTGAGGGACTTTCTCTGGGGAATATATAGACAAATGCCTTTTTTCACCCTAGGAAAGGCACTTATAAAAAAACTAAAGAAATGATTCTACTCTCTTCTACCTTAGTGAGCCAGTGAGATTCTACGAGGTTACTTGAAAGTGTAAAAGGATTTCTTACAGGTCTGTGATTGAAATGGAAATAACCATATCACTAAAACGTCCATTCTAGTATGGGTATTGACCCACAAAGACTGTATCTGTGGAGTTTCATGTGCAACTTTCAGATAATTTGGATCTTGAATAGTCTGTTTGGTCCAGCAATCGAGACTGTTTCCATAACTATAGGAGGATTCTTATGAATCCTTTTAGTTTCAGGAGTTTCCTGAGTCTTTTGAGGTTTATTGCTTCCTAAGTTTTATGAAGCTCCACCCTTCCTCCTACAGGAAATTTTAAATTCAAAGGGAATAGCTATGCAAGAATTATCCTTCATATGTATACTAGAGAGCAACTATACCGCCACATCTGTCCATATTTACATAGGGCTAGTATGATACACAGAACCATCAGTACACCAGATTAATGTTGTGGGAGTAACTTCCGCTGCCTCAACCAATAATCACTGAAGCAGGAGCCCACAGTGCAGCGGGGAGCGACTTCCGCTCCGTCAGCCAATAGCTGCTGAAATACCAGCCCACTGGGGCGTAGTATATTTCTCTCTTAAAAAGAGAAGCAGTTCCGGATAAGGCCCTCTTGGTTCCGGCTCTTGGTTCCGGTGCTCGGTCTCAGCTGCTGCTCCCGGCTCCTGCTCCAGCGACTAGGCTCCCTTCCTGACGGTTTATGGTGTATGTAAGTTTTACCCCCCGCCAAATAAATAACCCCTTAAAACATAACTGGTGTGGGATTGATTCGTTAATAGATTAATTTTACTTCTTCCCCAATCAGCACTCTGAGAAGTCGTTGGTATATGTTTAGACAGAGAAAACAGTGCATTTGTTGAGAACGTTTTCTTGTCTATTCAGGACTGAGTGAAGCTCATTCTTATATCTATTATTTTCATTTGATGATGGAGTGATCTACTTTCTTCATATTGCAAATTGGTTAGTTAGACTATAACCAGATGGATATTTTTTTTGACGGATAGCATAAATTGGTGGTCCATAGTTTGACGTTGGTTTCCTACTGAGACTCCTTTCAAATACAGATGTTGTTTGCTTACCCCCTCTCTTTTTTCTTTATACCATTCTTTTTATTCTTTCTTTCATCCTTTGTTTTGTATTTTTGAACAAGGGTCTCATATAGCCCAGGTGGATTCAAACTCTCCATGTAACATAGACTAATCTTGAACTTCTGCTTCCTTTGCCTCTATTCCCTGGGATTAAGCTGTGCATATTCACCCAGAAGTATATGAAGGGACAAAAATTGTCTTCAAAGGAAAAACACAACTTTTCTTCAAAATCCTAAAGGTCATCTCTGAGTCACTTTTAAGGTCAGCTACAGGTTCCATGCAATTTATCTGTCTCGCACACCCCAAGTACAGGCTAAATGATAGAGCAGTTTTCTCAATAATCTGTGTCTATTGTAGGGGTTTTCTTGTTCTGGACCTGCACCAAAACTGAAAGATTTAAAAATTTCTGGGTAAATGATCACAGTAGCATGTCCAAACAAGGGCCATGTTGTATTTAACATTCAAAGAAGTCCAATTATCCCTTCTTCATAATGGTGGGGTATCAGACGTAGCAGCTTGTTATTTGTTTTGGATAAAAGTATATTGACTTGTTCCAGGTCACTGAATCAACAATTTAATAAACTGTCTTGTGTAACATTGCTGCAAATATGACCAGGATTTGTTGACACAGAAGAGATGCAAATGTTGTGAAAATCCAAATCAGGCCTTGTTACTGGTATTGGCCCAAATGAAGGAAGAATGGAACTTTGCTTTATTTGTCAGCCAAAATTTCTCTTATGACCTACACTATAAGGAAATACATAGATGCTAAAGCAAAGGTTGTATCAGACCATGTTACACATGTGGAGAAGACTTTATTTAAGGTTCTTGCAATAGACAAGAATGATAAAAACACAGTCTGAGTTCAATTCCACTTAAACAAATGGTAAAATAATTTTTAAAAGCTAGTGTCTATGTATGTGCATGGAGGGGGGCAATGACCATCTATGTTTGCTAGTTGACCTTGCTCAAAAGAAAACGAAAGCTCTTACCTGCATTTAAGGATTAGGTTTATAACTAAGATCACGGTGCCCATAATTGTTAGCCTCCTTCACTCTCAGAATGATGGAAAATAAGAGTTCTGTCTTTCCATGTGCAAAGGATAACTTCAAGGTCATCCTTTAAACCTGGATGGAGAAAGAATAAAGAACAACCAGCTTTTTTATTTAACATAATTTCTTTATTGATTTTTTGGGGGAATTTTACAACATGCCTCCTAATTCCAATGAACTCCCAGTGCCTTCATATCTTCCTCCACCCCTGTAGCACCCCCTCAAAAGAAAATTTAAAAAATCAAAACAAACAATAGCAAAACAATCAAATAAACATATAAAGACAAAACCAAACAAATGAAAACAAAAGGCCTCTTCACTCCTCCTTCTTTCCTGCCTCTTTAATACCTCTTCTTTCATCCTAGTGTCACTGGGAGTCTCACAGTAGACCCTCTTGTCCAGTCAGCTTTACTTAGAAATGTTCATTGCGATGAGTCATTGGTCTGGTTCAAGGTCTCTTGTTTCTGGTACATGATCATCACTTACCAGAACACCTCTCAGATATCCTGTACTGCCCTGAGTCATAGAGATCCTCTGATATCATTTTATATAGCCAGTCCATTCATGAGCTCCAGCAGGTCCTAGATGGGGTAGCTGTTAGAGTGGGCCAACCCCAGGCCCAGCTGTAGGCCTGGGTGGTAGGTGAGCTGATCAGTCTAGACTGCTAGGGCTGTTCCCTCAAGCAAGGGCAGAGGCAGCTCCCCAACCATCAGGGTCAGTTCTTTGTCCAGTGGTGAGGAATAGGCAGATAGCTCTCATGAAGGCTCTCTTCTTGAAGTGTCTAGTGAGGGGCAGGCCCAGCCATCCCCAGGCAAGTAGAGTGCAAGGATGGTTCAGCATGGCCCTCTGACTTCATCATGCATGGGTGCTACTGCCTCTTTAGGTGACAAGGGTCACAGACATTAATATAGATCCCAGCTTCAGATATAACCCTAGGCAGCTTGAGCCTAGACTGTATCCTGGCTCTAGATGGAAGCAGAGGCCACTCAGATGAGGATGATCTGGTGGTGGCATGGTCCCTGGATGCCAACAAGTCCATAGATTGCAATGCCAACCCGTTGGCAGCATCCAGGTCTAGATGAAGTACAGCCAGTTTTATAGAGTAAATACACTTAAAAAAAGATTTACATTTATTTATTTATTTATTTGTGTGTGTGTGTGTGTGTGCGTGTGTGTGTGGTGTGTGTGTTCTATCCTGGGCATGTGGAGGTCAGAGGCCAAGTGTAGGAGTCTGTTTTCTCCTTCCACAGAGCAGATTCTGAGGTTCTAATTCAGACCTTCTGCCTTGCTGAGTCATTTTAGTTATCCCTAATGTCTGTAGTCTTAAAAAAAGAGAGAGAAGTCAGAGCCCACCAAGGATGTAGCTTGTTTGAATTTCATCAGTATGCCAGAACACCTTTTTCTTAGGAAATGTAATCCTGGAAAATGGAGTTTCTCTCTAGAGAAGATGCTACATCACAAACCAGTGTATTTCTCCATCCTGAACTGTTGATATGATGCCTTATTTATTGAGTATTTTTGTGAGAGATTTGATTCATCTAGGAAATAAAACAACATATCTTCCATCATGTAGTAACCATTGTACACAAAGCAGCCATTTTGATAACACATTATGTTTTAGGATATTGTTTAAAAAGACATGAGAGAGATTGGAAACAGTGGGCATAGGAGTGGTTGGAGCGAGAAAAGAATGGGAAGAGAGAGGAGGTATAGTAAGATTTTATTTAAAATTCAAAAAGGGAAGAATAGATAAGTAAACAAAGTGCACTGTGAACCTAAACAAGGACTCCTCAATAAAATAAATAAAAATGGCTAACAAATATTTAAAGAAAAGTTTTATTGACCACGCTAAGGCTATGAAGGTTGAGATGAGACATGTCTGGCTTTATTTTCTTCTTCTTCTTCTTCTTCTTCTTCTTCTTCTTCTTCTTCTTCTTCTTCTTCTTCTTCTTCTTCTTCTTCTTCTTCTTTCTCTCTCTCTCTCTCTCTCTTTCTGTGTGTGTGGTGTGTGTGTGTGCATGCTCACATGCATATGTTGCTATGGCACGTGTGTAAAGGTTAAAGAATTATTCCCTGCCCACTGAACTATCTTGCTGTAACAGATGTATCTTGGCATGTAAGCACAATTTGCTCATTTTTGACAACTTGCTATTTGCTGACAAGTTTAATTTTATTTTCCTGCAGGGCTCATTCTTTTAAGGAATGATTAAGATTGCTTTGGGACCCTGGTGTGGGCAGGCCAACACTCCCTGCCATCTATACTCATGATGCACAACTGTTTGCATAAAGACAAATGTCTTGAAAGGTTTTTCTCATAATTTATGATTCTTTTTCTATCCATGATTCATTTACAGTCAGAGAGGTGGCCTTAAGGGAGACAATGAATATGGATGCATTGTCAGCTTCTGTGTTCAGACAGTCACTAACTCATGGTGAGGATTTTCCAATTTTAGGGCAGTGTGAAATGTTAAGCATTCAGCAGAAACTGAATCTTGAGTTTAGAACTGTCATTAAACAGAGCAAAATAAAACAAACTAGACCTGGTCCACTTCTTCATATAGTGTTGCAGAGTAGTAGTGAACCTTGGCTTCCAGGAAAACGTCCATATCCTGTTGAACTCTGTGGTAGCTGAGGTAGGATATTTGGTAGGTTATGTGTATTAACTGAATTCTTGACTTAAGATATTTTGAATTAATGGAAGGCTCATCAGGACACAATTCCATCTGTAATGGATGAGCATGTGTGCTCAGCATGGGATTCAGAAGCTGATCCCCAGCAGTGTTAGATTCAATTGCTCTAAAAGCTATGATGGGCTTCTGGAAATGTCAGCTTAAAATAACCTGCTGGGTATGTCTCAAGTCAAGCTAAAGAATGAACAAATAAGACAAGCAATAATAATGTAGACAGCCTTATGAGGCTTTTTCGATAGAGTTCACTGGCAGGGTGAAGCCTTTCCCACAATCATAATTAATCTAACAGATTGCCACTGGAAGTGCTCACTGTACCGACATGATTTCCTCCTTGAGGACTGGGCCTGAAGGGAGCCAGATGCATCGGACGACAACATCTAGTTACACTGACTTATTCTGACACATGAAGGCAAGGGAGGTGTGTTTGCTCATGGCTTGTGATTGTCACAGCCCTGGATGTCCCAGTAGTGCCAGCTTTGTCATGGCAAGGCAGCAGCTTATCCAGCCCAGATTTCCATGAACACGGAGCACATTTCCTCTTGAAGCAGCCTTCCACCAATTGGAAACCTCTTTTCATCAAATTATGAATAGCATATGGCTACTGGGAGCAGAAAGCCCTCATGGGATGAACACTTTGTGAATACAGCCCTCATTTTCAGTAATCATCATCTTTCTTAGGGAGATGCCTTGAAGGAAACCCAGGATTCATATGGGCTCACAGAACCTCACTGAAAAATCTGCTTAGCTTTGTCTGTCAGCATCGATCAGACCGATAAAAGGGGTGGCTCCTCAGCGGACCTTACACCCTTTGTTTTAGAAGCAGGTCTTCCTGGAAGTGGTTGGCTGGAAGTCACTGGTTCTTAAGTTAAGGTTTTCTGTGCTTCCTATATTGTCAAAAATTATGAACACCAATTTTGTTGGTACAGATAAAAAATATCAGGATACAAGGATGTACTTTTCGGTCTAAATAAAATGAACAAAAAAATCAAAGGTCATATATTAGTTTTTTTTTAAATATGACTTCTTTGTTGTGGTATTCAGGTATATATGTCTAACTTATTCTAGTTCTTTGATTCAACTATACATATATAATGGGGTTATTTGTATATTTAATTTACTTCGTCAATTAAAATTTTTATTTTTCTCTCATATAATACATCCACACCCCAGCATCCTCTCCCTCCACTCCTCCAAGCACCACCTTCTCTCCCAGATCCACTGTCCCTCCCTCTTCCTTTAGAAAAGTGTAGGCCGCCCAGGAATATCATCCAGCAGTTGACCATGATATAGGGAGATACAATAAGGCTAGACACAAACCCTTATATCAAGGCTGGACAAGACCACCCAGTAAGAGGAATAGGTTCTCAAGATCATGTAAAAAAGTCAGAGACACTCTCACTCCCTCTGTTAGGAGTCCCACAAAACCCTCAAGATACCAACCACAGCATGCATGCAGAGGACCTAGTACAGACCCATGCAGACTCTGTTATTGCTACTTCTGTCTCCGTGAGCCCCTCAGTGTTGGACATGGGCTTCCACTCATGGTGACATGGGCCTGACATTAGCCAGTCATTTGTTGGCCACTCCTGCATGTCCGGATGCTCCATTGCCCCAGCGCATCTTCTAAGAAGGGCACAAATGGTTCAAAGGTTTTGTGGAGGGATTGGTGTTCAGGTCCCAACTTTGGAAGCCTTTTCTGGTTACAGGAGATGGCTGGTTCCTGATCTGTCTTAGTTCCTGATCTGTCTTTTCTTTTTCTAGGTGTTCTCTCTAGACTCACCCTTATAGGCTGTAGGAAGTTTCCACTGCACTGGTTTTCCAGCTGTCTCTCCCTGTATACTCTCCCTCTGTCCCTCCCTTCCCCACCAGATCCCTCCCCCCAGTTCACCCACAAAACATATTCTATTTCTTCTTCCCTGGGAGATCTACGAGCTCCTCTAGAGTCCTTCTTGTTTCTTAGCCTCCTGGGTCTATGAATTGGGTGGATTGTAGTGCGATTTTCCTTGACAGTCCAGCTAATATACACTTATGAGAGAGTACATACCAGGTTTGTTTTTCTGGGTTTCAGCTGCCTGGCTCAGGTTGACTTTTTCTGATTCCATTCAATTGCCTGAAATTTCATGATGTCTTTTTTTTCTAACAGCTGTGTAATGCTCCATTGTGTAAATGTACCACATTTTGTTTATCCATTCTTCAGTGGAGGGACATCTAGGTTGTTCTAGGTTGTTTTCAGATTTGGGCTATTAGGAGTAAAACTGCTATGAATATAGTTGATCAAGTGTTCTTATGGTGGGAAGGAGTGCCTTTTGAATATAAGCTCAAGAGTGGATATAGGTGAGTCTTGAGATATATTGATCCCCAACTTCTGAGGAATCACCGAATTGATGCTGTAATGGCTGTACAAGTATGCACTCCCACTTGGATATATGTACAAGTATTTCTCCCAATGGAGAATTGTTCCCCTTTTTTCCACATCTTTGCCAGCATGAGCTGTAACTTATGTTATTGATCTTTGTCATTCTGACAGGTATAAGATGGAATCACAAAGGAGTTTTGATTTTCATTTCCCTGATGGCTAACTAAGGATGTTGAACATTTTTTCTTTTCTTTTCTTTCTTTCTTTCTTTCTTTCTTTCTTTCTTTCTTTCTTTCTTTCTTTCTTCCTTCCTTCCTTCCTTCCTTCCTTCCTTTCTTTTCTTTCTTTCTGTCTTTCTTTCTCTATTCCTTCCTTTCTTTTTTCTTTCTTTCTTTCTTTCTTTCTTTCTTTCTTTCTTTCTTTCTTTCTTTCTGTTTTTTTATCTTTCTAGCTTCCTTGCTTCTTCTTTTTTTGTGTGTTTGGAGACAGGATTTCTCTGTGTAACATTCCTGAATGCCCTGGAACTTGTTTGTAGAATTGGCTGGCCTCTAACTCACAGAGACTCACCTTCTGCCTCTAGAGTTCTGGGATTAAAGACAAGCATTTCTTAGTCATTTGAGATTCCTCTATTGAGAATTCTGTTTAAATTTTTACCCCATTTTTAATTGGCTTGTTTGATTTGCTGATGTCTATTTTCTTGACTTCTTTATAGATTTTGGATTTTAGTCCTCTGTCAGATGTGGAGTTGCTAAAGATCTTTTCCAGTTCTGTAGACTGCCATATTTTCCTATAGACAGTATTCTTTGCCATGCAGAACCTTTCCAGTTTTATGAGATTCCATTTATTAATTTTTGATCTTAATGCCTGTACACTCATTGCTCTGTTTAGGAATTGGTCTCCTGTGCCTAGGCATTCAAGGCTATTCCGTTCTCTCTCTCTCTCTCTCTCTCTCTCTCTCTCTCTCTCTCTCTCTCTTTCTTTCTCTCTCTCTCTCTGGATCAGGGTGTCTGGTTTAATGTTGAGGTCTATGATTCTCTTGGACTTGAGTTTGCATTCTTGTATATTGTGATATCCAGTTATGCCAACACCATTTGTTGAAGATACTTTCTTTATCCCATTGACTATTTCTAACTTCTTTATGAAAAATCATGTGTCCATAGGTGTGTAGATTTAAGTTTTGGTCTTTGACTTGACTCCATTGAACAACTTACCTGTTTTTATGCCACTATCATACCCCTTGTATGACTGTTCTGCATTATAGCTTGATATCAGGGATGGTG